>NW_027206324.1:4579166-5233333 GCF_024711535.1 Dipodomys merriami | reverse complement strand
GTTTAGGGTGACCTTGAGGGTTAGTGTGAGGGTTATTGTTTGGTTTAGCGTAAGGTTTATGGTGAGGTCTAATGTGAGGTTGAGGGTTTTGTTGAGGGTGACGGTGAGGGTGAGCGTTTCGGTTAGGTAAGGGTTAAGGTTAGGGTTAGGGGGAGGATTAGGGGGAGGATCAGGGATAGGATGAAGTTTAGGGTTAGAGTGATGGTTAGAGTTAGTGTGAGGTTTAGGGTAAGGGTTAGGATTAGGGTGAGGTTTAGGGTTCGGTTTGCATTAGGGTTAGGGTGAGGGATAGGGTGTTTTTGACGATTAGGTGTAGGTTTAGAGTTAGTGTTAGGGTGATGGTTAGGGTTAGGGTTAGGGTTAGGATGAGGGTTAGGGTAAGGGGTAGGGTTAGGGTTAGGGTGAATAGTAGGATTAGGGTGACGGTTAGAGTAAGGGTAAGGGTTAGGGTTAGGGTGAAGTTAAGAATTAGGGTGAGGGTGAGGGTTAGTGTTAGGTTTAGGATGATGGTGAGGGTGAGGGTTAGGGTTAGGGCAATGGTTAGCTTTTGGTTTAGTTTGAGGATTAGGGTGAGGTTTTGGGTTAGGGTGACCGTTCGGTTTAGGCTGAGTGTTAGGTTTAGGGTTAGGGTAAGGCTTAGGGTTAGTGTGATGTTTAAGGTGAGGGTGAGGCTGAGGGTGAGGGTTCTGGGTCTCGTGAGGGTTAGGGTTTGGGTGAGGGTTAGGGTTAGGGTGAGGGTGATGTTGAGGTTGAAGTTTAGGGTGAGCATGAGGGGTAGGGGTAGGGTTAGGTTGAGTTTTAGGTTTAGGGTTAGTGTTAGGTGAGTGTTACAGGGAGGGATAGGGTTAGGGTGAGAGTTAGGATTACTGTGTGGGTTAGGGTTATGGTTAGGGTGAGGGTAAGGATTAGGGTTAGGTTTAGTGTGAGGGTGAGGATTAGGGTTAGGGTTAGGGTTATGGGGAGGGTGAGGGTGAGGGTTAGGGTTAGGTTTAGGGTTAAGTTTAGGGTGAGGGTTTCGGTGAGCGTTAGGTTTAGGGCAAGGGTGAGGGTAAGGTTTAAAGTGAGGGTTAGAGTGAGGGTGAGGGATAGGGTTAGGATTATTGTGAGTAATAGGGTGAGGGTTAGTGTTAGCGTGAGGGTGAGTGTTAGGATGAGCGTTTTGGTTAGTGTTAGGGTTAGTGTGAGGGTTAGGGTGAGGATGATGGTTAGGGTTAGGGTTAGTGGTGAGGGTGAGGGTTAGGGTTACGTTTAGGATTAGGGATAGGGAGAGGATTAGTGTTATGATTTGGGTGAGGGTTAGGCTGAGGGATAGGGTTAAGGTTAGATTTAGTGTGAGGATTCGTGTTAGGGTTAGGGTTAGGGTTAAGGTGAGGGTAAGGGTTAGGGTGAGGGTGAAGTTTAGGGTTAGCATTAGCGATAGGGTGAGGGTTAGGGTGTGGGTAAGGGTTTGGGTAATGGTTAGGGTGAGGGTGAGGGTGAGGTTTAGGGTTATGGTTTTTGTTAGGCTGAGGTTGAGGGTGAGGGTGAGTGTTAGGGTTGGGGTGAGGGTGAGGGTTAGGGTTAGTGTGATTGTTAGGGTGAGGGTGACTGTATCGGTTAGGGTGATGATTCGGGTGAAGTGAGGGTTAGGGTTAGGGATAGGGTTAGGGTGAGGGTTTGGGTTAGGGTGAGGGTTAGGTTTCACGTGAGGGTTAGTGTTAGCTTTAGGTTTAGGATGAGGGTTAGGGTTGGTGAGAGGGTTAGGGTGAGGGTGAGGGTTAGGATTAGCGTTAGGGTTAGGATGAGGGTGAGGGTTAGGGTTAGGTTAGGCTGAGGGTGAGGGTGAGGGTGAGGGTTAGAGTTGGTGTTTGTGTTAGTGCTAGTGTTAGGGTTAGGGTGAGGGTTACGCTGAGGGTTAGATTTTGGGTAAGTGTTAGAGTGAAGTTTAGAATGAGGGTGAGGTTAGGATTAGGGTGAGGGTAAGGGTTAGTGTGAGGGTTAGGGTGAGATTGAGGTTTAGTGTAAGCATAAGGGTTAGGGTGAGAGATAGGGATATGGTTAGGTTTAGGGTTAGGGTGAGGGTGAGGTTTAGGGTGAGGCTGAGGATGAGGTTGAGGGTTAGGATTAGTGTTAGGGTGAGGGTGTGGGTGAGGGTTAGGGTTAGGATTAGTGTTAGCGTTAGGGTTAGGCTGAGGGTGAGTTTGAGGGTGAAGGTGAGGGTTAGGTTTAGGTTTAAGGTGAGAGTTAGGGTTAGTGTGAGGGTTAGGGTGAGCGGGAAGGTTAGGGTTACGGTTAGGGTGAGTGTTAGTGTGAGGGTTAGTGTTAGGGTTAGAGTTAGGTTAAGGTTAGGTTTAGGTTTAGGGTTAGGGTTATGTTGTGGGTAAGTGTTAGAGTGAGGGTTAAGATGAGGGTTAGGGTTATTTTGAGGGTTAGATTTAGGGTTAGGTTAGGGTGAGGGTAAGGTTTAGGGTGAGATTTAGTGTGAGGCTGAGGGCTAGGGTTAGGATGAGGTTTAGGGTTAGTGTTAGGGTTAGAGTTAGGGTTAGGGTTAGGGTAAGTTTAAGGCTTAGGGTTAGGTTTAGGGTGATGGTGAGGGTTAGTGTGAGGGTTATTGTTAGGTTTAGGGTAAGGTTTATCGTGAGGTCTAATGTGAGGTTGAGGGTTAGGGTGAGGGTGAGGTTGAGGGTGAGGGTTTCGGTTAGGTAAGGTTTAAGGTGAGAATTAGGGGGAGGGTCAGGGATAAGATGAAGTTTAGGTTTAGAGTGATGGTTAGGGTGAGAGTTAGGAGAGGTTTAGGGTTAGGGTTATGGTTAGGGTGAGGTTTAGGGTTGTGGTTTGCATTAGGGTTAGGGTGAGGTTTAGATTTGAGGGTTGGGGTAGGGTTAGGGTTAGTGTTAGGGTGAGGGTTAGGGTTAGGGTTAGGATGAGGGTTAGGGTAAGGGGTAGCATTAGGATTAGGGTGAATGTTAGGATTAGGGTGATGGTTAGAGTAAGGGTAAGGGTTAGCGTTAGGGTGAGGTTAAGGATTAGGGTGAGGGTGAGGGTTAGTGTTAAGTTTAGGGTGATGGTGAGGGTGAGGGTTAGGGTTAGGGTAATGTTTAGCGTTAGGGTTAGTTTGAGGATTAGGGTGAGGTTTTGGGTTAGGGTGACCGTTCGGTTTAGGCTGAGTGTTAGGTTTAGGGTTAGGGTGAGGCTAAGGGTTCGTGTGATGTTTAGGGTGAGGGTGAGGCTGAGGGTGATGTTTCTGGTTCTCGTGAGGATTAGGGTTTTGGTGAGGGTTAGGGTTAGGGTGAGGGTGATGGTGAGGTTGAAGTTTTGGGTGAGCATGAGGGTTAGGTTTAGGGTTAGGGTGAGGTTTAGGTTTAGGGTTAGTGTTAGGTGAGGGTTACAGGGAGGGATAGGGTTAGGGTTAGGGTGAGAGTTAGGATTACTGTGTGGGTTAGGGTTATGGTTAGGGTGAGGGTAAGGATTAGGGTTAGGTTTAGTGTGAGGTTGAGGATTAGGGTTTGGGTTAGGGTTATGGGGAGGGTTAGGGTGAGTGTTAGGTTTAGGTTTAGGGTTAAGTTTAGGGTGAGGGTTACGGTGAGGTTTACGGTTAGGGCAAGGGTGAGGGTAAGGTTTAGAATGAGGGTTAGAGTGAGGGTGAGGGTTAGGGTTAGGGTTAGGGTGAGGGATAGGGTGAGGTTAGGGTTAGGTTTAGGGTGAGGGTTAGGGTGAGGGTAAGTGTTCGGGGGAGGTTTAGGGTGAGGATGAGTGTTAGGGTTAGGATGAGGGTTAGGGGTAGGGTGAGGGTTGGAGTTAGGGTGAGGGTTACTTTGAGGGTTTTTGTTAGTATTAGGGTTAGGTCTAGGGTGTGGTTTAGGGTGAGTGTGAGGGTTAGTGTTAGGGTAAGTGTTACGGTTTGGGTGAGGGTTAGTGTGAGGTTTAGGGTTAGGGTTAGAGTAAGTATTAGGGTGAGGGTTAGGATGAGAGTTAGGGTGAGGGTTAGGGTGAGGGTAAGAGTTCGGGTGAGGGTTAAGGTTAGGTTGAGGGTTAGTGTTAGGGTTAAGATGAGGTTTAGTGTGAGGGTGAGGATTAGGGTGAGGGTTAGGGTTAGGGTGAGGTTAGGATGAGGGTTTTGGTTAGTGTTAGGGTTAGGGTTAGGGTGTGGGTTAGGGTGAGGGTGAGGCTTAGTGTTAGGGTAGGGGTTAGGGTTAAATGAGGGTTAGGGTTAGATTGAGGGTTAGAGTGAGGGCTAAGGTGAGGGTGAGGGTGAGGTTAGGGTTAGGGTGGGAATTGGGGTTAGGGATAGGGTTAGGGTTAGGGTAAAATTTACAGTGAGGGTTAGGGTTTGGGTTAGGGTGAATGTTAGGGTTAGGGGTAAAGTGAGGGATAGGTTTAGTGTGAGGCTTAGAGTTAGGTTTAGTGTTAGGGTTAACGTGAGGGTAAGGGTTATTGTGAGTGTTAGGGTGAGGGTGAGGTTTAAGGTAAGTGTGAGGTTTAGGGTGAGGTTTAGTGTTAGAAGTAGGTTTAGGGTTAGGTTGAGGTTTAGTGTGAGGGTTATGGTTAATGTCAGGGTTAGGGTTAGGTTGAGGGTTAGGGTTAGGATTAGGGTGAGGATTAGAATGAGGGTGAGGGTTAGGATAAGGGTGAGGCTTAGGGTGAGTGTGACGGTTAGGGTTAGGCTTAGGGATATTGTGAGGTTTAGGGTTAGGTTTAGGTTTAGGGTTAGGGAAAAGTTTACGGTGAGGGTTAGGGTTAGGTTTAGGTTTAGGGTTAGGGTGAATTTTAGGGTTAGGGGTAGGCTGAGAGATAGGTTTTTTGTGAGGTTTAGGGTCAGGATTAGAGTTAGGATTAAGGTCAGGGTAATTGTTAGGGTGAGGCTTAGGGTGAGGGTGAGGGTTAGGGTTAGCATTAGTGTTAGGGTGAGGGTTATGCTGAGGGTTAGGGTTAGGTTTAGGCTTAGGGGTTGGGTTAGGGTGATGGTGAGGGTTAGGGTTAATGTTAGGGTTAGGTTGAGAATTAGGGTGAAGTTTAGGGTTAATGTTAGGGATGGGGTTAGGGTGAGGGTTAGGGTTAGGGTTAGTGTGAGGGTTAGAGTAGGAGTTAGGGTTTGGTTTAGGGTGAGGTAAGTGTTAAGGTGAGGGTTAGGGTGAGGGTGATTGATAGGGTTAGTATAAGGTTTAGGGTGAGGATGAGCTTTACGATTAGCATTAGGGTTAGGGGAAGGTCTATGGTGAGGATTAGGGTTAGTGTTAAGGTGAGGGTGAGTTTGAGGGTTAGGGTGACAGTGAGAGATAGCGTTAGGGTTAGGGATAGAGTGAGGGTTAGGGTGAGGGTTAGGGTGAGGGTGAGGGTGAGGGTGTGGGTGAGGTTGAGGGTGAGGTTTTCGCTTACATAAATTTGAGGGTTAGGTTTAGGTTTAGGGTTAGGTTTAGGGTTAGGGTGAGGGTCAATATTAGGGTTGGGGATAGGATGAGTATTAGCGTGAGGGTTTGGTTAAGGTTTGGGTGAGGGTTAGGATTTGTGTGAGGGTTAGGTTAAGGGTTAGACTTAGGGTTGGGATGAGGGTAAGTGTGAGGGTGAGGTTTAGGGTGAGGGTGAGGTTTAGGGTTAGGGTTAGGGTTAAGGTGTGAGGGTGAGGGTTGGGGTTCGGGTTAGGGTGAATGTTAGGGTTAGGTTTAGGGTTAGGGTGTGGGTGAGTGTGAGTGTGAGGGTTAGGGTTAGAGTTACGGTGAGGTTTAGGGTTAGGATTATGGTTAGGGTTAGGGTTAGGTTGAGGATGAGGGTGAGGGTGAGAATGAGGATTTGGGTGAGGGTTAGGTTTAGAGTTAGGGATACGATGAGGATTAGGGTAAGGGGTAGGGTTAGGTTTAGGGTGAGGGTTAGGGATAGTGTGAGGTTTAGGTTAAGGTTTAGGTTTAGAGTTAGGAGGAGGTTAAGGGTTAGGGTGAGAGTTAAGGTGAGGGTAAGGGTTAGGTTTAGGGTTAGGGTTGGAGTGAGGGTTAGGGTGAGGGTTATAGGGTTAAGGTTAGTGTGAGGGTTAGGGTGAGGGCTAGTGTTAGGGATAGGGTGAGGGTTAGGGTGAGTGTAAGAGTTCAGGTGAGGGTTAAGGTGAGGGTGAGAGTTAGGGTTAGGGTTAGGGTGAAGGGTAGGTTGAGGGGTAGGATTAGGGTTAGGGTTAGGGTGAGGTTTAGTCTGAGGGTTTTGTTTAGTGGTATGGTTAGTTTTAGGGTGAGGGTTAGGTTGAGGGTAAGGGTTTGGGTTAGGTTAAGTGTTAGGTTTAGGTTGAGGGTTGGGGTTAGGTTGAGGGTTATGGTGAGGGCTAGGGTGAGGGTGAGGGTTAGGGTTAGCGTTAGGGATAAGGTGATGTTTAGGGTTAGGGATAGGTTTAGGGTTAGGGTAAGGGTTAAGCTGACGGTTAGGGTGAAGGTTAGTGTTAGGGTAGGGAGAATGTTTAGTGTTAGAGTGAGATGTAGGTTTCGTGTGAGGGGTAGAGTTAGGTTTAGCGTTTGAGATAAGGTAAGGGTAAATGTTAGGGTGAGTGTTAGGGTGAGGGTGAGGATTAGTGTGAGCATTAGGGTTAGGGTCAGAGTTAGGTTTAGCTTTAGGTTTAGGGTGAGTGTTAGGGTTAGTGTGAGAGTTAGGGTGAGGTTGAGGGTAAGGGTTAAGGTGAGGGTTAGGTTGAGGTTGAGAGTTAGTTTATGGGTGAGCTTTAGGTTGAGGGTTATGGTTAGGGTTAGGGTTAGTATTAGGTTGACGGATAGGGTGAGGGATAGGGTTAATACTAGGGTTAAGGTTAGGGTTAGGGTTAGTGTTAGGGTGAGGGTTAGGGTTAGGGTTAGGGTTAGGATGAGGGTTAGGGTAAGGGGTGGGTTTAGGGTTAGGGTGAATGTTAGGATTAGAGTGACGGTTAGGGTTAGGGTAAGGGTTAGGGTTAGCGTGAGGTTAAGGATTAGGGTGAGGGTGAACCTTATTGTTAGGTTTAGAGTGATGGTGAGGGTGAGGGTTAATGTTAGGGTGAGGGTGAGGCTGAGATTGAGGGTTAGGGTTAGTGTAATGGTTAGCGTTAGGGTTAGTTTGAGGTTTAGGATGAGTTTTTGTGTTAGGGTGACCTTTAGGTTTAGGCTGAGTGTTAGGTTTAGGGTTAGGGTGAGGGTTAAGGTTAGTGTGATGTTTAGGGTGAGGGTGAGGCTGAGGGTGAGGGTGAGGGTTCACGTGAGGGTTAGGGTTTAGGTGATGGTTAGGGTTAGGGTTAGGGTGATGTTGAGGTTGAGGGTTAGGTTGAGCATGAGGGGTAGGGTTAGGCTAAGGGTGAGGTTTTATTTTAGGGTTAGTGTTAGGTGAGGGTTACAGGGAGGGATAAGTTTAGGGTTAGGGTGAGAGTTAGGATTACTGTGTGGGTTAGGATTATGGTTAGGGTGAGATTAAGGATTAGGGTTAGATTTAGGTTGAGGGTGAGGATTAGGGTTAGGGTTATGGGGAGGGTTAGGGTGAGGTTTAGGGTTAGGTTTAGGCTTAAATTATGGGTGAGGGTTATGGTGACCATTAGCATTATGGCTAGGGTGAGGGTAAGGTTTAGAGTGAGGGTTAGAGTGAGGGTGAGGGTTAGGGTTAGGGTTAGGTTGAGTGATAGGGTAGGGTTAGGGTTATATTTAGGGTGAGGGTTAGGGTGAGGGTAAGTGTTCTGATGAGGTTTAGGGTGAGGATGAGTGTTAGGGTTAGGTTTAGGGGTAGGGGTAGGGTGAAGGTTAGAGTTAGTGTGAGAATTAATGTCAGGATTTTGGTTAGTGTTAGGGTTAGGTCTAGGGTGAGGTTTAGGGTGAGGGTGAGGGTTAGTGTTAGGGTAAGTGTTACGGTTTGGGTGAGGGTTAGGGTGAGGGTTAGGGTTAGGGTTAGGTTTAGGATAAGGATTACGATGAGGGTTAGGATGAGAGATAGCGTGAGGGTTAGGGTGAGCGTAAGAATTCGGGTGAGGGTTAGTGTTAGGGTTAACGTGAGGTTAAGGATTAGGGTGAGGGTTAGAGTGAGGGTGAGGGTTAGGGTAAGTTTGAGGTTTAGGGTGAAGGTTAGGGACAGGGATATGGTTAGGGTTAGGTTGAGGTTTAGTGTGAGGGTTAGGGTTAATGTTAGGGTTAGGGTTAGGGTGAGGGTTAGATTTGGATTAGGGTGAGGATTAGAGTGAGGGTGAGAGTTAGGATGAGGGTTAGGCTTAGGGTGAGGGTGATGGTTAGGGTTAGGGTTAGGGATATTTTGAGGTTTAGGGTTAGGTTTAGGTTTAGGGTTAGGGTAAGTTTGAGGTTTAGGGTGAAGGTTAGGGACAGGGATATGGTTAGGGTTAGGTTGAGGTTTAGTGTGAGGGTTAGGGTTAATGTTAGGGTTAGGGTTAGGGTGAGGGTTAGATTTGGATTAGGGTGAGGATTAGAGTGAGGGTGAGAGTTAGGATGAGGGTTAGGCTTAGGGTGAGGGTGATGGTTAGGGTTAGGGTTAGGGATATTTTGAGGTTTAGGGTTAGGTTTAGGTTTAGGGTTAGGGAAAAGTTTACGGTGAGGGTTAGGGTGAGGGTTAGGGATAGGGTTAGGGTGAATGTTAGGGTTAGGGGTAGGCTGAGGGATATGTTTTTGAAGTTTAGGGTCAGGATTAGGGTTAGGGTTAAGGTTAGGGTAAGTGTTAGGGTGATGCTTAGGGTGAGGGTGAGGGTTAGGGTTAGCATTAGTGTTAGGGTGAGTGTTATGGTGAGTGCAAGGGTTAGGACTAGGGTGAGGGTAAAGTTTAGAATGAGGGTTAGAGTAAGAGTGAGTGTTAGGGTTAGGGTTAGGGTGAGGGATAGTGTGAAGGTTAGGGTTAAGGTGAGGGTGAGGGTTAGGTTGCGGGTTTTGGTTAGTGTTAGGACTAGTGTGAGGGTTAGGGTGAGGATGATGGTTAAGGTTAGGGTTAGTGTTAGGGTGAGGTCTAGGGTGAGGGTGAGGGTTAGGTTTAGGGTAAGGGTTAGGGATAAGGAGAGGATTAGTGTTATGATTTGGGTGAGGGTTAGGGTTAGGGTGAGGGTGAGGTTTAGGTTTAGGGTTTTTGTTAGGCTGAGGGTGAGGGTGAGGGTGAGTGTTAGGGTTGGGGTTAGGGTGAGGGTTATTGTTAGTGTGATTGTTAGGGTGAGGGTGACTGTAACGGTTAGGGTGATGATTAGGGTAAAGTGAGGATTAGGGTTAGGGATAGGGTTAGTTTGAGGGTTTGGGTTAGGGTGAGGGTTAGGTTTCATGTGAGGGTTAGGGTTAGGTTTAGGATGAGGCTTAGGGTTGGTGAGAGGGTGGGGGTGAGGGTGAGGGTTAGGGTGAGCGTTAGGTTTAGGATGAGGGTGAGGGATAGTGTTAGTTTAGGCTGAGGGTGAGGGTGAGGGTGAGGTTTAGGGTTGGTGTTAGTGTTAGTGTTAGGGTGAGGGTTAGCGTGAGCGTTAGGTTTTGGGTAAGTGTTAGAGTGAGGGTTAGAATGAGGGTGAGGTTAGGGTTAGGGTGAGGGTAAGGGTTAGTGTGAGGGTTAGGGTGAGGGTGAGGGTTAGGGTTAGCATTAGGATTAGGGTGAGCGATAGGGATAGGCTTAGGGTTAGGGTGAGGGTGAAGGTGAGGGTTAGGGTGAGGCTGAGGGTGAGATTGAGGGTTAGGTTTAGGGTTAGGGTGAGGGTGAGGGTGTGGGTGAGGGTTAGGGTTAGGATTAGTGTTAGCTTTAGGGTTAGGCTGAGGGTGAGCTTGAGGGTGAAGGTGAGGGTTAGGTTTAGGTTTAAGGTGAGGGTTAGGGTTAGTGTGAGGGTTAGGGTGATGGGGAGGTTTAGGGTTAGAGTTAGACTGAGTGTTAGTGTGAGGGTTAGGGTTAGTGTTAGGGTTAGGTTTAGGGTTAGGGTTAGGGTTAGGGTTAAGGTTAGGGTTAGGGCTAGGTTGTGGGTAAGTGTTAGAGTTAGGGTTAGGATGAGGGTAGGGTTAGTTTGAGGGTTAGATTTAGGGTGAGGTTTAGGGTGAGGGTAAGGATTAGGGTGAGGTTTAATGTGAGGGTGAGGGTTATGGTTAGGATGAGGGTTAGGGTTAGTGTGAGGATTAGAGTTAGGGTTAGGGTTAGGGTAAGGTTAAGGCTTAGGGTTAGGTTTAGGGTGACGGTGAGTGTTATTGTTGGGTTTATGGTTAGGTTTATGGTGAGGTCTAATGTGATGTTGAGGGTTAGGGTGAGTTTGAGAGTTTCAGTTAGCTAAGGGTTAAGATTAGGGTTAGGGTGAGGATTAGGGTGATTGTCAGGGATAGGATGAAGTTTAGGGTTAGAGTGATGGTTAGGGTTCATGTGAGGTTTAGGGTTAGGGTTAGGGTGAGGTTTAGGGTTCGGGTTTGCATTAGGGTTAGGATGAGGGTTAGGGTGTTTTTCAGGGTTAGGGTAGGGGTAGGGTTAGTGTTAGGGTGAGGGTTAGGGTTAGGGTTAGGGTTAGGATGAGTGTTAGGGTAAGTGGTAGGGATAGGTTTAGGGTGAATGGTAGGATTAGGGTGACGGTTAGGTAAGGGTAAGTGTTAGGGTTAGGGTGAGGTTAAGGATTAGGGTGAGGGTGAGGGTTAGTGTTATGTTTAGTGTGATGGTGAGGGTGAGGGTTAGGCTTAGTTTGAGAGATAGGATGAGGGTTTTGTTTAGTGTTAGGGTTAGCGTGCGGTTTAGGGTTAGTGTGAGGGTTAGGGTGAGGGTGAGGATGAGGGTAAGGGTTAGGGTGAGGGTGATGGTGAGGGTTAAAGTTCGGGTTAGGGCTAGGGTGAGGGTTACGGTGAGGGTTAGGGTTAATGTTATGATTAGTGTGAAGGTTAGGTTTATGGTGAGGGCGAGGATGAGGTTGAGGGATAGGGTGAGGATCAGGGAGAGTGTGAGGGTTTCGGTTATGTAAGGGTTAGGGTTAGGGTTAGAGTGAAGATTAGGGTGAGGTTTAGGGTTAGGATGAAGGTTAGGTTTAGGGTGAGCATTAGAGTTAGGGTTATGTATAGGGTGAGGCTTAGGGTGAGGGTGAGGTTTAGGGTTAGGTTGAGGTTTAAGTTTAGTGTGAGGGTTAGGATTAGAGTTAGGGTGAGGGTAAGGTTTAGGGTGAGGTTTAGGGTGAGGGTGATTGTTACGGGTAGCTTTAGCTTTAGGGTGAGGGTGAGGTTTCGGTTTTGCATTAGGTTTAGTTTGAGGGTTATGGTGAGGTTTAGGGTTAAGTTTAGGGTAAGGGTGAGTGTTAGGGTTAGGGTTATGATGAGTGTAACTGTTAGGGTGAGGTTTAGGGTTAGGTTTAGGTTTAGGGTTAGGGTGAGGGTTAGGGTTATGGTTAAGGTTATGGTGAGGGTTAAGGTGAGGGTTTGGGTTAGGGTGAGGGTGAGGGTGAGGGTTAGGGTTAGCCTTAGGTTGAGTGTGAGGGTTGGATTTAATGTGAGGTATAGGTGAGGGTGCAGTTAAGGGTTAATGTGAGGTTGAGGGTGAAGATTAGGTTTGGCGTTAGGGGTAGATGTAGGGTTAGTGTGAGGTTTAGGGTTAGTATTAGGGTTAGGGTTAGGATTAGGCTGAGGGTGAGGGTGAGGTTGAGGGTGCAGGTGAGATTTAGGGTTAGGGTTAGGGTTAGAGTTATGGTTAGGTTGAGCGCTAGGATGATGGTGAGGGTTAGGTTTAGCGTTAAGTTTAGGGTGAGGGTTGAGTGTTAGGGTTAGGGTTAATGTGAGGGTGAGGGTTAAGGTTAGGTTGAGGTTTAGGGTTAGGGTGATGTTTAGGGTGAGGGTGAAGGTGAGAGTGAGGGTTCGGGTGAGGGTTAGGGTGAGGGTTATTGTTAGGTTTAAGGATAGGGTGAGCGTAAGGGTAACGATGACAGTTACGGTGAGGGTGAGGGTTAGGGTTACGTTTAGGGTTAGGGTGAGGGTTAGGGTGAGGGTTAGGGTTAGGTTAGGGTGAGAGTTAGGGTGAGGGTTAGGGTAAAGGTTATGGTTAGGTTTAGGGTTTGGGTTAGGGTTAGGCTTAGGGTGAGGGGAAGGTGTAGGGTGCGGGTTAGAGAGAGGGTAATGGATAGGGTTATGGTGAGGGTAAGGGTTAGGCTGAGGCTTAGGTTGAGAGTGAGCATTTGTGTTAGAAACAGGGTTGAGTTGATGGTGAGGGTTAGCGTTAGGCTGAGGGGTAGTTTTAGGGTTAGGGTGAGGGTTAGGGTTAGGTTTAGGGTTAGGGTTAGTTTTAGGTTTATGGTTAGGATTAGGGTTATGCTGAGGTGAGGTTTAGGGTTAGGTTTAGGGTCAGTTTGAGGGTTAGGTAGAGGGTTAGGGTTAGGGTTAGTTTTAGGTTTAAGGTTAGGGTGAGTGTTAGGTTGAGGTTTAGGGTTAGTGTTAGAGTTAGGGTTAGGATTAGGGTTAGGGTGAGGGGGAGGGGGAGGGTTAGGGTGAGGGTTAGGCTTAGGCTCAGGCTTAGGGTTAGGCTGAGTGTGAGGGTGGGGTTAAGGATTAGAATTAAGGTGATGGTTAGTTTTAGGGTTACAGTGAGGGTTAGGATGAGGGTTATGGTTAGGATTAGGGTTAGGGTGAGAGCTAGGGTGAGGGTGTGGGTTAGGGTACGTTTTAGGCTTAGGCTTAGGTTTAGGCTGAGCCTTTGGTTGAGGATAAGGGTTAGGGTGAGGTTTAGTGTTAGAGTTAGGGTTAGAGTTAGGGTTAGGTTGAGGGTGAGGTTTAGGGGTAGAGTTAGGGTTAGGGTGAGGGTTAGGGTTAAGGTGAGGGTCAGGGTGGGTGTGATGGTAAGCGTAAAGTTGAGGGTTCGGCTGAGGGTGAGGGTTATGGTAAGTGTGAGAGTTAGGGTTAGGGTGAGGTTTAGGGTTATGGTTAGAGTGAGAGTGAGGGTTAGATTGAGGATAAGTGTTAGGGTTAGTGTGAGGTTTAGGGTGAGGATGAGGGTTAGGGTTAGGCTGAGGGCTAAGGTGAGGTTGAGGTTTAGGGTTAGTGTTAGGGTGAAGTTTAGGGTTAGGGTGATGGTTAGAGTTAGTGTGAGGGTTACTGTTAGGGTTAGGGTTAGTGTTAGGGTGAAAGTGTTAGGGTGAGGGTTAGGTTTAGGGTGAGGGTTATGTTTAGGGTGAGGGTTAGGGTTAGGGTTAGGTTTATTGTTAGTGTTAGGGTTAGGGATAGGGTTACGGTGAGGGTGAGGGTGAGGTTTCGGGTTAGGGTTAGGATTAGGATTAGGTTTAGTGTTATGGTGAGTGTGTAAGGACGAGGGTTAGTGTTAGGGTGAGATTTAAGGTTAAGGTTAGGGTTCTGTTTAGCATGAGGGTTAGGGTTAGGGTGAGGGTTAGGGTTACGGTTAGGGTTAGGGTGAGGTTAAGTTTAGGGCTAGTGTGACGGTTCGTGTTGGGGTTAGGGTTAGTGTTAGGGTGAGGATATGTGTTAGGGTCAGGTATTGGGTTAGGGTGAGGTTTATGGTTTGGTTGAGGGTTAAGATTAGGGTTAAGGTAATTGATAGGGTTAGGTTTAGGGTTAAGGTTACGGTGAGGGTGAGGGTGAGGGTTACGGTTATGGTTAGGGTGAGGTTTAGGGTTTGCATTAGGGTTAGAGTTAGGTTTTGGGTGGGGATGAGTTTTAGGGTTAGAGTTAGGGTTAGGGTGAGGGTTAGGTTGAGGGTTAGGGTTAGGGTTTGTGTTAGGGTTAGGGTTAGGGTGAGAGTTAGGTTTAGGGTTAGGGTGAGGGTGAGTGTTAGCATTAGGGTTAGGGTTAGGGTTAGGTTTAGGGTTAGGATTAGTGTTATTGTTAGGATTAGGGTTAGAGTTATGGTGAGGGTGAGGTTGAGGGTGAGGGTTAGGTCCAGGGTTGGGGTAAGGGTGAGGTATAGGGTTAGGTTTAGGGTTAGTTGGAGGGTTAGGTCAGGGTTAGGGTTAGGGTTAGTTTTAGGGTTAAGGTTAGGGTGAGGGTTAGGTGGAGGTTTAGGGTTAGTGTTAGAGTTAGTGTTAGGATAAGGTTTAGGGTGAGGGTGAGTGTGAGTGTTAGGTTTAGTGTTAGGCTTAGGCTTAGGGTTAGGCTGAGGGTGAGGGTGGGTGTGAGGCTTAGAGTTAGGGTGATGTTTAGGTTTAGGGTTAGGGTGAGTGTTAGGATGAGGGTTATGGTTAGGATTAGTGTTAGGGTGAGGGCTAGGGTGAGGGTGTGGGTTAGGGTAAGTGTTAGGCTTAGGCTTAGGGTTAGGCTGAGCGTTTGGTTGAGGATAAGTGTTAGGGTTAGAGTTAGGGTGAGGTTTAGTGTTAGTGTTAGGGTTAGAGTTAGGATTAGAGTGAGGGTGTGGTTTAGGGTTTAGGGGTAGGGGTAGGGTGAGGGTTAGGGTTAGGGTCAGGTTTAGGGTGGGGGTAACGGTAAGGGTAAATTTGAGGGTTAGACTGAGGGTGAGGGTTATGGTAAGGGTGAAGGTTAGGGTTAGGGTGAGGGTTAGGGTTAGGTTTAGAGTGAGGGTGAGTGTTAGATTGAGGGTAAGTGTTAGGGTGAGTTTGAGGTTCAGTGTGAGGATGAGGGTTAGGATTAGGGTGAGGGCTAAGTTGAGGTTGAGGTTTAGGGTTAGTGATAGGGTGAGGTTTAGGGTTAGGGTGATGGTTAGGGTTAGTGTGAGGGTTAGTGTTAGGGTTAGGGTTAGTGTTAGGGTGAGGGTATTAGGGTGAACTTAGGGTTATGGTGTGGGTTATGGTTAGGGTGAGGGTTAGGGTTAGGATTAGGGTTATTGTTAGCGTAAGGGTTAGTGTTACGGTTATGGTGAGAGTGAGGGTGAGGGTTAGGGTTAGGGTTAGGATTAGGATTAGGATTAGTGTTAGGGTGAGTGTAAGTGTTAGGATGAGGGTTAGGGTTAGGGTGAGGATTATGGTTAGGGTTAGGGTTAAGTTGAGCATGAAGATTAGGCTTAGGTTGAGGGTTCGTGTTAGGGTTCTGGTTAGGGTGAGGTTAGGGTTAGGGCTATTTTAAGGGTTAGTGGTGGGGTTAGGGTAAGTGTTATGTTGAGGTTTAGGGTTAGGGTGAGGATTATGGTTAGGGTGAGGTTTAGGGTTATTGTTAGTGTTAGGGTTAGGGTTAGATTTAGTGTTAGGGTGAGGGTGAGGGTGAGATTTAGGGTTAGAGTTAGGGTTAGGGTTAGGGTTAGGGTCCGGGCTAGGCTTAGGCTTAGGCTTAGGCCGAGCATGAGGGTGAGGGTTATGGTTCAGCTTAAGGTGAGGGTTAGGGTTATGATTAGTGTCAGGTTTAGGATGAGGTTTAGGGTTAGGGTGAGATTTAGGATGAGGGTTAGTGTGAGGCTGAGGGTTAGGGTTAGGGTAAGGGTTAGGTTTAGGCTTATGGGGAGGGTTAGGATGAGGGTTAGGATTAGGATTACGGTTAGGGTGAGGGCTAGGGTGAAGGTCAGGTTTAGGGTTAAGGTGAGGTTTAGGGTTAAGATTAGGGTTAGGGTTAGGGTGAGTGTGAAATTTAGACTTAGGGTTTGGCTGAGGGTGAGGGTGAGTCCCTGTGTCTCTTACTCCAATTAAGCAGCAAAAAGCCACCAGTGGATCTGTGGCTCAAGTCGTAGAGTACCAGACATGAACACAAAGACTAAAGGACAGTACCCAAGCTTGAAAACCCAGTACTTCCACCACACACAACCATTAAAAAAACAACAACATCCACAAATAGGAGAAGGGAGTTATTATATTCTCCGCTTATGACATGGCAGCTAAGATACAACAAGTCTATGTGATCTCTCCAAGTCACAAGTAGTGTAGTTGGAAATATGACCACCTGATTGGAAATCTGTATCTTTGCTGGTCTGTTCAGTTTGCACTGGACTTTGAGGATTAGGGTTAGGGTGAGGGTTAGGTTTAGGGTTATGGGGAGTGTTAGGATGATTGTTAGAGTTAGGATTAGGGTTAGGGTGAGAGCTAGGGTGAGGGTGAGGTTTAGGGTTAGGGTTAGGGTTAGGTTGAGGGTGAGTTTTAGGGTTAGAGTTAAGCTTAATGTGAGCCTGACGGTGAGGGTGAGGGTTAGGGTTAGGATTAGGATTAGGGTAAGGGTTAGTGTGACTGTTAGGGTTAGGGTTAGGGTTATGGTTTGGATTAGGCTTAGGGTTACACTGAGGGTGAGGGTGAGGTTGAGGGTGAGGGTAAGGGTTAGCGTGAGAGTTAGGGTAAGGGTTAGTGGGAGGGTTAGGATGAGGGTTAGGGTTAGGATTAGGTTTAGGGTGAGGGCTAGGGTGAGGGTGAGGTTTAGGGTTAGGGTTAGGGTGAGGGTGAGGATTAGGGTTAGAATTAGGGTGAGAGTTAGGATTCGGGTTAAGTTTATGTTTAGGGTGAGGTTTAGGGTAAGGGTTACGGTGAGGGTGAGGTTTAGGGTTAGGTTGAGGCTTAGGGTTAGGATTAGTGTTAGGGAGAGGGTGAGGGTGAGGGTTAGGTTAGTGTTAGGGTGAGGGTTAGGATGAGGGTTAGGATTAGGATTAGAGTGAGGGCTAGGCTGAGGGTGAGGTTTAGGGTTAGGGTTAGGGTCAGGTTTTGGGTTAGGGTTAGGGTTAGGGTGAGGGTGAGGTTTAGGTTTCGATTTAGGGTAAGGGTGAGGCTGAGGTTGAGGTTTAGGATTAGAGTTAGCGTTAGGGTGAGGGTTAAGGTGAGGGTGAGGGTTAGGCTTAGGTTTAGGATTAGGATTAGGGTAATGGTTATGGTGAGTGTGAGGTTTAGCGTTAGGGTTAGGCTTAGGCTTAGGGTTAGGCTGAGGGAGAGTGTGAGGGTGAGGGTTAGCTTTAGGTTGAGGGTTAGGTTTAAGGTTAGCTTGAGAGTTAGGGCTCAGGTTAAGTTTAGGCTTAGGGTGATGGTTAAGGTTAGGTTGAGTGTTAGGGTTAGGGTTAGGGTTAGGATTAGTTTTAGGGTGAGGGTGAGGGTTAGGATGAGGTTTAGGTTTAGGTTTAGGGTGAGGGCTAGGGTGAGGGTTAGGGTTAGGATAGGGTTAGGTTTAGGATTTGGGTTAGGGTGAGGGTGAGTGTGAGGGTTAGGGTTGGGTTAGGCTTAGGGTTTGGGTGAGGGTTAGGGTTAGGGTTTTGGTTAGGGTGAGGGTGAGACTGAGGAATAGGGTTAGGTTTATGTTTTGGTTTAGGGTTATGGTTTGTGTTAGGGTTAAGTTTAGGTTTAGGGTTTCGGTGAGGGTTGGGGTTACGTTTAGGTTTAGGGTTAAGTTATGGTTAGGGTGAGGGAGATGGTGGGGGTGAGGATTAGGGTTAGGGTTAGGGTTAGGGTCATTGTTAGTGTTATGGTTAGAGTTAAGTTTTCAGTGAGCGTGAGGCTGAGGGTGAGGGTTTTGGTTAGGGTTAGGGTTAGGGTTACTGTTATTGTTAGGGTTTGGGTTAGATTTACAATGAGGTTGAGAGTGAGAGTGAATGTTAGTGTTAGGGTGAGGTTTAGGATTAGGGTTAGGGTTAGGGTTACGGTGAGGGTTAGGTTTAGGGTTAGAGTTAGGGTTTGGGGTTGGGTTAGGGTGATGTTAGGGTTAGGGTTAGGGTTAGGGTAGCGTGAGTGTGAGGATTAGTTTGAGGGGTAGGCTAAGACTTAGGGTTAGGCTGAGCATCTGCGTGGGTGTGAGGATTAGGGTTAGGGTGATGGTTAGGGTTAGGGTTAGTGTTATTGTTAGTGTTAGTGTTAGAGTTATGGTGAGGGTGAGGGTGAGAGTGAGGGTTAGGTTTACGGTTAGGGTAGGGTTTAGGGTTAGGGATAAGGTAAGGTTTAGGATGGGGTTTAGGGTTAGGGTTAAGGTTAGGGTGAGGGTGAGGTTTAGGGTTAGATATAAGGTTAGGTGGAGGGGTAGGGTGAGGGTTAGGTATAGGGTTATTGTTAGGGTGAGGGTGAGGCTGAGAGTTAGGTTTAGGGTTAGGGTTAGGGTTAGGTTTAGAGTTACTGTGTGGGTGAGGGAGCCAGTGAGTGTGAGGGTTAGGGTTAGGTTTAGGGTTAGGCTTAGCATTAGGCTTAGGGTTAGGCTGAAGTTGAGGGTGAGGATGAGTGTTAGGGTTAGGTTGAGGGTTAGGGTTAGGGTTATGAGGAGGGTTAGGATGAGGGTTAGGGTTAGGATTAGGGTTAGGGTGAGGGCTAGGGTGAGTGTGATGTTTAGGGTTAGGGTTAGGGTGACGTTTAGTGTTAGGGTTAGGGTTTGGGTTAGGGTTAGAGTTACTGTGAGTGTGAGGGTGCGGGTGAGTTTGAGGGTGAGGGTGAGGGTGAGGGTTATGGTTAGGGTGAGGTTTAGGGTTAGTGTTAGGGTGAGAGGTAGGGTTCAGTTTAAGTTTAGGGTTAGGATGTGGTTTAGGGTTAGGGATAAGTTTAGGTTTAGGATTAGGGTTAGGGTGTGGGTGAGTGTGAGGTTTAGGGTTAGGGTTAGACTTAGAGTTAGGGTGCGGTTAGGGTTAAGGTTTGGATTAGGGTGAGGGTGAGGCTGAGAATTATGTTTAGGTTTAGGGTTAGATTTAGGGCTAGGTTTAGGGTTAGGGTTTGTGTTAAGTTTAGGGTTAGGTTTAGGCTTAGATTTAGGGTGAGGGTTAAGGTTAGAGTTAGGCTTAGGATTAGGCTGAGGGTGAAGGTGGGGGTTAGGATTAGTGTTAGGGTTAGGGTTATTGTTAGTGTTATGGTTAGGGTTAAGTTTGCGGTGCGGGTGAGGCTGTTGGTGAGGGTTAGATTTAGGGTTAGGGTTAGTGTTATTGTTAGGGTTAGGTTTAGAGTTACCGTGAGGTTGAGGGTGAGGGTGAAGTTTAGGGTTAGGGTGAGGTTTAGGTTGAGCTTTAGGGTTAGGCTTAGAGTTAGGCTGAGGTTGAGGGTGTGGGTTCAGGTTAGGGTTAGGGTGATGGTTCGGGTTAGGGTTAGTGTTAAGGTTAGAGTTCCAGTGAGGTTGAGGGTGCTGGTGAGGGTTAGGGTTAGGGTTAGGGTGGGGTTCAGGATTAAGTTTAGGGTTAGTGTTAGGGTGAGGTTTAAGTTTAGAATTAGTGTTAGGGTGAGGGCTAGTGTGAGAGTGAGGGTTGGGGTTAGGGTTAGGGTGAGTTTTAGGATTAGGGCGAGGGTTACGATTAGTGTGAGGGTTAGGGTTAGTGTTAGGGTGAGGGTAAGTGTTAGGGTGAGGGTATGGGTTAGGGTGAGGGCTATGGTTAGGGTGAGGTTTAGGATTAGGGTTATTGTCAGGGTTAGGTTTAGGGTTAAGGTTACGGTGAGAGTGAGGGTGAGGGTTAGGGTTAGTGTTAGGGTGAGGTTTAGGGTTTGGGTTAGGGTGAGTGTTAGGGTTAGGATGAGGGTGAGGTTTAGGGTTAGAGTTAAGGTTAGGGTGATGGTTAGGTTGAGAGTTGGGATTAGTGTTAGGGTTGGGGTTAGGATGAGAGTTAATGGGTGTGTTAGGGTTAGGGTTAGGGTTAGGGATAGGATTAGGTTTAGGGTGAGGGTGATTGTGTGTATTAAGGTTAGGTTTAGGGTTAGGCTTAGGGTTAGGCTGAGGGTGAAGATGAGGGTGAGGGTTAGGTTTAGGGGAAGGGTTAGGATGAGGGTTATGGTTAGTTTTCGGGTTAGGGTAAGGGCTAGGGTGAGGGTGATGTTAAGGGTTAGCGTTAGGGTGAAGTTTAGGGTTAGGGTTAGGGTTAGGTTTAGGGTTAGTGTTAGGTTTAGGGTTAGGGTTAGGGTGAGGGTTAGGCTGAGGCTGAGTGTATGATTAGGGTTAGGATTAGGATTAGGGTTATGGTTTGAGTGAGTGTGAGTGTGAGGGTTAGGGTTATGGTTAGGGTTAGGCTGAGGGTTGGGGTGAGGGTGAGAGTTAGGGTTAGGGTGAGGGTTAGGGTGAGGGTTAGGCTTAGGCTTAGGTAGGCTGAGCATGAGGGTGAGGGTTAGGGTTCGGATTAGGATGAGGGTTAGGTTTATGCTTAGTTTCAGGTTTAGGATGAGGTTCAGGGTTAGGGTTAGGGTTAGGGTGAGGGTTAGGGTGAGGGTTAGGGTGAGGGTTAGGGTTAGGGATAGGGTTAGGTTTAGGATTAGGGTTAGGGTGAGGGTGAGTGTGAGGCTTATGGTTAGGTTTAGGTTTAGTCTGAGAGTTATGGTGAGGGATAGGGTTAGGGTTTGGTTTAGGGTGCAGGTGAGGTTGAGCATTAGGGTTAGGTTATGGGTTAAATTTAGGGTTAGGTTTAGGGATAGGGGTAGTGTTAAGGTTAGGGTTAGGGTTAGGGTTAGGCTGAGGGTGACTGTGTGAGTGAGGATTAGAGTTAGGGTTAGGGTTAGGCTTAGGGTTAGGGTTAATGTTAGTGTTATGGTTATGGTTAAGTTTGCGGTGAGGGTGAGGCTGAGGGTGAGGGTTAGGGTTAGGGTTAGTGTGAGGGTGAGTTTTAGGGTTATGGGGAGGGTTAGGATGAGGGTTAGGATGAGGGTTAGGGTTAGGATTAGGGTCAGGGTGAGGGCTAGGGTGAGGGCGAGGTTTAGGGTTAGGGTTAGGGTGAGGTTTAGTGTTAGGTTTAGGGTTAGGGTGAGGGTGAGGTTTAAGGTTAGAGTTAGGTTTAAGGTGCGGGTGAGGGTGAGGGTAAGGTTTAGGGTTAGGATTACGGTGAGGATTAGGCTTAGGGTTAGGGTTAGTGTTATGATTTGTGTTAGGGTGAAGGCTAGGGTGAGGGAGAGGTTTCGGGTAAGGGTTTGGCTTAGGCTTAGGTTTAAGCTGAGCGTGAGGTTGAGCGTGAGGTTTAGGGTTAGTGTTAGTGTGAGGTTTAGTGTTAGGGTTAGATTTAGAGTTAGGATTAGGGTGAGGGTGAGGTTTAGGGGTAGAGTTAGTGTTTCGGTGAGGTTTAGGCATAGGATAAGGGTTAGGGTGGGGGTGACAGTAAGGGTAAGTTGAGGGTTAGGCTGAGGGTGAGGGTTACAGTAAGGGTGAGGTTTAGGGTTAGGTTGAGGGTTAGGGTTAGGGTTAGGTTGAGGGTGAGGGTTAGATTGAGGATTAGTGTTAGGGTTAGTGTGAGGTTTACTGTGAGGATGAGTGTTAGGTTTAGGGTTATGGCTAGGGTTAGGTTGAGGTTTAGGGTTAGTGTTAGGGTGAGGATTAGGGTTTTGGTGATGTTTATGGTTATTGTGAGGTTTAGTGTTCGGGTTACGGTTAGTGTTAATGTGAGAGTAAGTGTTAGGGTGAGGGTTAGGTTTAGGGTGAGTGTAATGGTTAGGGTGAGGGTTAGGGTTAAGGTTACTGTGAGGGTGAGGGTTAGGGTTAGGGTTAGGTTTAATATTAGGGTTAGTGTTAGGGTGAGGGTAAGTGTTAGGATGAGGGTTAGGTTTAGGGTGAAGATTATGGTTAGGGTTAGGTTAAGTTGAGCATGAGGATTAGGCTTAGGTTGAGGGTTCGGGTTCGGGTTCTGGTTAGGGTGAGGTTAGGGTTAGTGTTATTGTGAGGGTGAGTGTTAGGGTTAGGGTTAGTGGTAGGGTGAGGGAAAGTGTTAGGGTGAGGTTTAGGGTTCGGGTGATGATTATGGTTAGGGTTAGGGTTAGGGTTATTGTTAGGGTTAGGGTTAGGGTTAGATTTAGTGTTAGGGTGACGGTGAGGGTGAGATTTAGGGTTAGAATTAGGGTAGGGTTTAGGGTTAGGGTTAGTGTGAGGGTTAGGGTTAGGCTTAGGCTTAGGCTTAGGCCGAGCATGAGGGTGAGGGTTAGGGTTCGGGTTAGGTTTCGGGTTAGGGTTTTGATTAGTGACAGGTTTAGGATGAGGTTTAGGGTTAGGGTTAGGGTTATGGTGAGGGTTAGGGTAAGGGTTAGGGTGATGGTTAGTGTTAGGGATAGGGTTAGGTTTAGGATTAGTATTAGGGTGAGGGTGAGTGTGATGCTTATGATTAGGTTTAGGTTTAGGCTGAGAGTTAGGGTGAGGGTTAGGGTTAGGGTTTGGTTTAGGGTGCAGTTGAGGTTGAGGATTAGGGTTAGGTTAAGGGTTAAATTTAGGGTTAGGTTTAGGGATAGGGGTAGTGTTAAGGTTAGGGTTAGGGTTACGGTTAGGCTGAGGGTGACTGTGGGGGTGAGGATTAGAGTTAGGGTTAGGCTTAAGGTTAGGGTTATTGTTAGTGTTATGGTTAGGGTGAAGTTTGCAGTGAGGGTGAGGCTGAGGGTAAGGGTTAGGGTTAGGGTTAGAGTGAGGGTGAGGTTTAGGGTTAGAGTTAGGGTTAGAGTTAGGGTGAGGTTTCGGGTTAGGGTTAGAGTTGTGGTTATGGTGAGGGTGAGGTTTAGGGTTAGAGTTAGGATTACGGTGAGGCTGAGGGTGAGTGTTAGGGATAGGGTTAGTGTTAGGTTTAGGGTTAGGGTTAAGGTGAGGGTTAGGGTGAGGGTGAGGGTTAGGGTTAAGTTTAGGATTAGGATTAGCGTTAGGGTTAGGGTGAGTGTGAGTGTTAGGTTTAGGGTTAGTATTAGGGTTAGGCTTAGGGTTTGGCTGAGGGTGAGGGTGAGTCCCTGTGTCTCTTACTCCAATTAAGCAGCAAAAAGCCACCAGTGTATCTGTGGCTCAAGTGGTAGAGTACCAGACATGAACACAAAGACTAAAGGACAGTACCCAAGCTTGAAAACCCAGTACTTCCACCACACACAACCATTAAAACAACAACAACGTCAACAAATAGGAGAAGGGAGTTATTATATTCTCCGCTTATGACATGGCAGCTAAGATACAACAAGTGTATATGATCTCTCCAAATCACAAGTAGTGTAGTTGGAAATATGACCACCTGATTGGAAATCTGTATCTTTGCTGGTCTGTTCAGTTTGCACTGGACTTTGAGGATTAGGGTTAGGGTGAGGGTTAGGGTTAGGGTTATGGGAAGGGTTAGGATGATTGTTAGAGTTAGGATTAGGGTTAGGGTGAGAGCTAGGGTGAGGGTGAGGTTTAGGGTTAGGGTTAGGGTTAGGGTGAGGGTCAGTTTTAGGGTTAGAGTTAGGCTTAATGTGAGGCTGAGGGTGAGGGTGAGGGTTAGGGTTAGGATTAAGTTTAAGATAAGGGTTAGGGTGAGTGTGAGTGTTAGGGTTATGGTTAGGATTAGGCTTAGGGTTACACTGAGGGTAAGGGTGAGGGTGAGGGTAAGGGTTAGGATTAGGGTTAGGGTGAGAGTGAGTGTGTGTGTTAGGGTTTGATTTAGAGTTAGGCTTAGGGTGAGGTTGAGGGTGATGGTTAGGGTTAGGGTGAGGGTTAGGGTAAGGGTTAGGGGGAGGGTTAGGATGAGGGTTAGTGTTAGGATTAGGGTTATGGTGAGGGCTAGGGTGAGGGTGAGGTTTAGGGTTAGGGTGAGTGTTAGGGTTAGGGTTATGGTTAGGGTGAGATTTAGAATTCGGGTTAAGTTTAGGTTTAGGGTGTGTTTTAGGTAAGGGTTACGGTGAGAGTGAGGGTGAGGGCTATGTATAGGTTGAGGCTTAAGGTTATTATTAGGGTTAGGGTGAGGGTGAGGATTAGGGTTAGTTTTAGGGTGAGGGTTAGGATGAGGGTTAGGATTAGGGTTAGGGTGAGGGCTACGATGAGCGTGAAGTTTAGGTTTAGGGTTAGGGTGAGGTTTACAGTTAGGGTTAGGGTTAGAATGAGGGTGAGGTTTAAGCTTAGAGTTAGGTAAGGGTGAGGCTGAGGTTGAGGGTTAGGGTTAGGGTTAGTGTTAATGTAAGGGTTAGGGTGAGGGTTAAGGTGAGGGTGAGGGGTCGGCTTAGGTTTAGGGTTAGGCTTAGGCTTATGATTAGGCTGAGGGAGAGGGTGAGTGTGAGGATTAGCTTTTGGTTGAGGGTTAGGGTTAGGGTTAGCTTGAGATTTAGGGTTCAGGTAAAGTTTAGGGTTAGGGTGAGTTTAGCGTTAGGGTTAGGGTGAGGATTAGGATTAGGGTTAGGGTGAGGGTTAGGATGAGGATTAGGGTTACAATTAGGGTTAGGTTGAGGGCTAGGGTGAGGGTGAGGATTAGGGTTAGTGTTAGGGTAAGGTTTAAGTTTAGGGTTAGGTTTAGGATGAGGGTTAGGATGAGGGTTAGGGTTATGGTGAGGTTGAGGATTAGTGTAAGGGTGAGGGTTAGGGTGAGGTTTAGGGTTAGAGTGAGGTTGAGTATTAGCGTTAGGATTAGGGTTAGGGTGAGGGTGAGTGTTAGCATTAGGGTTAGGGTTAGGGTTAGGTTTAGGGTTAGGATTAGTGTTATTGTTAGGGTTAGGGTTAGAGTTATGGTGAGCGTGAGGGTGAGGGTGAGGGTGAGGGTTAGGCTTAGGGTTAGGGTGAGTTTTAGGTTTAGGGTTAGGATTAGGGTTACGGTGAGGGTGAGGTTTATGGTTAGGTTTAGTGTTAGTTGGAGGGTTCGGTCAAATGTTCGGGTGAGGGTTAGTTTTAGGGTTAAGGTTAGGGTGAGGTTTAGGTGGAGGTTTAGGTTTTGTGTTAGATTAATGGTTAGGATTAGGGTTAGGGTGAGGGTGAGTGTGAGGGTTAGGGTTAGGCTTAGGCTTAGGATTAGGGTTAGGCTGAGGGTGAGGGTGGGGGTGAGGATTAGGGCTAGGGTGATGGTTAGGGTTAGGGTTAGGGTGAGGGTTAGGATGAGGGTTATGGTTAGGATTAGGGTTAGGGTGAGGGCTAGGATGAGGGTGTGGGTTAGGGTAAGTTTTAGGCATAGACTTAGGGTTAGGCTGAGCGTTTGGGTGAGGATAAGGGTTAGGATTAGGGTTAGGGTGAGGTTTTGTTTTAGGGGTAGGTTTAGAGTTAGGGTTAGGGTGTTGGTGAGGTTTAGGGTTAGAGTTAGGGTTAGGTTGAGTGTTATGGTGGGGGTGATGGTAAGGTTAAGGTGAGGGTTAGGCTGAAGTTGAGGTTTATGGTAAGGTTTAGTGTTAGGGTTAGGGTGAGGGTTAGGTTTAGGGTTAGAGTGAGGTTGAGGGTTAGAGTGAGGATAAGTGTTAGGGTTAGTGTGAGGTTTAGGGTGAGAATGACGGTCAGTGTTAGGGTGAGGGCTAAGGTGAGGGTTACGTTTAGGGTTAGTTTTAGGTTGAAGTTTAGGGTTACGGTTAGTGTTAGGGTTAGGGTGAGGGTGAGGTTTAGCGTTAGAGTTAGTGTTATGGTGAGGTTGAGGGTGAGGGTTAGGGTTAGTGTTAGTGTTAGGTTTAGGGTTAGGGTTAAGGTGAGGGTTAGGCTGAGGGTGAGGTTTAGGGTTAGGATTAGGATTAGGATTAGGGTTAGGGTTATGGTGAGTGTGAGGGTTAGGGTTAAGGTTAGGGTTTGGCTTAGGGTTAGGTTGAGGTTTAGGGTGAGAATGAGGGTTAGGGTTCGGTGATGGTAAGTGTTAGGGTTTTGGGGAGGGTTAGGATTTGTTTTAGGTTTAGGATTAGGTTTAGGGTGAGGGCTAGGGTGAGGGTCAGGTTTAGGGTTAGGGTTAGGGTGAGGTTTAGGGTTAGGGTTAGGTTTAGGGATAGGGTGAGGGTGCGGTTTAGGGTTAGAGTTAGGGTTAAGGTGAGGCTGATGGTGAGGGTTAGGGTTAAGGTTAGGATTAGGATTAGGGTAAGGTTTAGGGTGATTGTGAGTGTTAGGGTTAGGGTTCGGGTTTGGGTTAGGGTTACACTGAGGGTGAGGGTGAGGGTTAGGGTTAGGGTTAGTCTGAGGGCTAGTTTAAGGGATAGGGGCAGGGTTAGGATGAGGGTTAGGGTTAGGATTAGGGTTAGGGTGAGGGCTAGAGTGAGGGTGAGCTTTAGGGTTAGGGTTAGGGTGAAAGTTTGCGTTATGGTTAGGGGAGATTAGGATTCGGGTTAAGTTTAGGGTTAGGGTGAGGGTTAGGGAAGGGTTACTGTGAGGTTGATGGTTAGGGTTAGGTTGAGGTTTAGGGTTAAAATTAGGGTTAGGGTGAGGTTGAGGGTTAGGGTTAGATTGAGGGTTACGGTTAGGATTTGTTTTAGGGTGAGGGCTAGGGTGAGGGTGAGGGTTAGGGTTAGGGTTTAGCTTAGGCTTAGGGTTAAGCTGAGCGTGATGGTGAGTGTGAGGTTTAGGGTTAGGGTTAGTGTGAGGTTTAGTGTTAGGGTTAGGGTTAGAATTAGGGTTAGGGTGAGGGTGAGGTTTAGGAGTAGAGTTAATGTTAGGCTGAGTGTTAGGCTTAGGGTGAGGGTTGGGGTGGGGGTGACACTAAGGTTAAGGTGAGGTTTAGACTGAGGGTGAGGGTTACGGTAAGGGTGAGGGTTAGGGTTAGGTTGAGGGTTAGGGTTAGGGTTAGAGTTAGGGTTAGCTTGAGGGTGAGGTGTAGATTGAGGATTAGTGTTAGGGTTAGTGTGAGGTTTACCATGAGGATGAGTGTTAAGGTTAGGGTTAGAGCTAAGGTTAGGTTGAGGTTTAGGGTTAGTGTTAGGGTGAGGTATAGGGTTAGGGTGATGGTTAGGGTTAGTGTGAGGCTTAGTGTTTGGGTTACGGTTAGTTTTAAGGTGAAGGTAAGTGTTAGGGTGAGGGTTAGGTTTAGCGTGAGGGTAATGGTTAGGGAGAGGGTTAGGGTTAAGGTTAGGGTTTTTGTTAGGGTTAGGGTTAGGGTTACGGTTACTGTGAGGGTGAAGCTTAAGTTTAGGGTTAGGATTAGGATTAGGGTTCGTGTTAAGGTGAGGGTAAGTGTTAGGGTGAGGCTTAGGGTTATGCTGAGGGTAATAGGGTGAGGGTCAGGGTTAGGGTGAGGGTTACGTTGAGCGTGAGGTTAGGGTTAGGTTGAGCGTGAGGGTAGGGTTAGGTTGAGGGTTAAGTTTAGGGTTAGGTTTATGGTGAGTTTAGGGTTAGGGTAAGTGTGAGGGTTAGTTTTACGGTTGGGGTTAGTGATAGGGTGAGGGTTAATGTTAGGGTTAGGGTTAGGGTTAGAGTTAGTGTTAGGGTCAGGGTGAGCTTTAGGGTTAGAGTTAGGGTTAGTGTTAGGGTGAGGGTTAGGTTGAGGGTTAGGATTAGGCTTAGGTTTAGGCTTAGGCCGAGCATGAGGGTGAGGGTTAGGTTCGGGTTAGGGTTCGGGTTACGGTTATGGTTACTGTCAGGTTTAGGATGAGGTTTAGGGTTAGGGTTAAGGTTAGGGTAAGGGCTAGGTTGAGGGTTAGGGTGAGGTTTAGGGTGAGGGATAGGGTTAGGTTTAGGATTAGGGTTAGGGTGAGTGTGAGTGTGAGGCTTAGGGTTAGGGTTAGGGTTAGGCTTAGAGTTAGGTTGAGGGTTAGGGTTACGGTTTGTATTAGGGTGCAGTTGAGGCTGATGTTTAGGGTTAGGTTTAGGGTTAGATTTAGGGTTAGGTTTAGGGTTACAGTTAGTGTGAGTGTTATGTTGAGGGTTAGGCTTAGGGTTAGGGTTAGGCTTAGGGTTAGGCTGAGGGTGACTGGGGGTGAGGATTAGAGTTAGGTTTAGGGTTAGGCTTAGGGTTAGGGTTATTGTTAGTGTTATGGTTAGGGTTTCGTTTGCAGTGAGGGTGAGGCTGAGGTTAAGTGTGAGGGTTAGGATTAAGTTTAGTGTTATTGTTAGGGTTAGGGCTAGAGTTACCATAACTTTGAGGGTGAGGTTCAAGATTAGGGTTAGGGTGAGTTTTAGGGTTAGGGATAGGGTTAGGATGAGGGTGAGGTTTAGGGTTAGGGTTAGGGTTAGAGTTAGGGTGAGGTTTCGGGTTAGGGTTAGGGTTGGGGTAATGGTGAGGGTGAGCTTTAGGGTTAGAGTTAGGGTTAGGATGAGGCTGAGGGTGAGGTTTAGGGTTAGGGTTAGTGTTAGGTTTAGTGTTAGGGTTAGGGTGAGGGTTAGGGTTAGGGTGAGGGTTAAGGATAAGTTTAGGATTAGGGTTAGGTTTAGGGTGCTTGTGAGGTTTAGGGTTAGGGTTAGGATTAGGTTTAGGCTTAGGGTTTGGCTGAGTGTGAGTGTGAGTGTTAGGGTTAAGGTTAGGGTGAGGGTTAGGGTTAGGGATATGGGGAGGTTTAGGATGAGGGTTAGGGTTAGGATTAGGGTTAGGGTGAGGGATAGGGTGAGGGTGAGGTTTAGGGTTAGGGTTAGAGTTGGGGTTATGTTGTGGGTGAGGTTTAGGGTTAGAGTTAGGGTTAGATTGAGGCTGAGGGTGAGGGTTAGTGTTAGGGTTAATGTTAGGTTTAGGGTTAGGGTTAGGGTGAGGGTTAGGGTGAGGTGAGGGTTCAGGTTAAGGTTAGGATTAGGGTTAGGGTTAGGGTGAGTGTGAGGTTTAGGGTTCGGGTTAGGATAAGGTTTAGGCTTAGGGTTAGGCTGAGTCATAGGTTGAGTGTGAGTGTTAGGGTTAGGGTGAGGGTTAGGGTAAGGATTAGGGGAAGGGTTAGGATGAGGGTTAGGTTTAGGATTAGGGTTACGGTGAGGGCTAGGATGAGGGTGAGGTTTAGGGTTAGGGTTAAGGTGATTGTTAGGGTTAGGGTTATGTTGAGATTTCTGATTCGGTTTAATTTCATGTTTAGGGTGATGGTTAAGGTAAGGGGTACGCTGAGGTTTAGGGTTAGGTTGAGGGTTAGGGTTAGGATTTGTGTTAGGTTGAGGGTTAGGGTTAGTTTTAGGGTGAGGTTTAGTATGAGGGTAAGGATTAGGGTTACGGTGAGGGCTAGGCTGAGGGTGAGGTTTAGGGTTAGTGTTAGGGTGAGGTTTACGGTTAGGGTTAGGGTTAGGTTTAGGGTGAGTGTGAGGTTCAGGGTTAGAGTTAGGGTAAGGGTGAGGCTGAGGTTGAGGGTTAGGGTTAGGTTTAGTTTTAGAGTTAGGGTTAGAGTGAGGTTAAGGTTGAGCGTGAGGGTTAGGCTTAGGGTTAGGATTAGGATTAGGGTAATGGTTAGGGTGAGTGTGAGGTTTAGGGTTAGGGTTAGGCTTAGGCTTATGTTTAGGGTAAGGGAGAGGGTGAAGGTGAGGGTTAGCTTTAGGTTGAGCGTTAGGGTTAGGGTTAGCTTGAGTGTTAGGGTTCAGGTTAAATTTAGTTTTAGTGTGAGGGTTAGGTTTAGGGTTATGGTGAGCGTGAGGGTTAGGGTTAGGTTGAGGGTTAGGGTTAGAGTTAAGATGAGGGTTAGGATTACGGTTAGGGTGAGGGTTAGCATGAGGATTAGGGTTACAATTATGGTTAGGTTGATGGTTAGGTTGAGGGTGAGGATTAGGGTTAGTGTTAGGGTGAGTGTAAGTGTTAGGATGAGGGTTAGATTTAGGGTGATATTTAGGATCAGGGTTAGGGTTACGGTGAGGGTGAAGGTTAGGGTTAGGATGAGGGTTAGGGTTAGGATTAGGGTTAGGTTGAGGGTGAATGTTAGCATTAAGGTTAGGGTTAGGGTTAGGTTTAGGGTTAGGATTAGTATTATTTTTAGGGTTAGGGTTAGAGTTATGGTGAGGGTGAGGGTGAGGATTAGGTTTAGGGTTAGGGTGAGTTTTAGGTTTAGGGTTAGGATTAGAGTTAGGGTGTGGGTGAGGTTTAGGTTTAGGTTTAGGGCTAGTTGGAGGGTTAGGTTGAGGATTCGGTTTAGGGTTAGTTTTAGGGTTAAGGTTAGGGTGAGGGTTAGGTTGAGGTTTAGGGTTAATGTTAGAGTTAGGGTTAGGATTAGGGTTAGGGTGAGGGTGAGTGTGAGGGATAGGCTTAGGCTTAGGCTTAGTGTTAGGCTGAGGGTGAGGGCGGGGGTGATTGTTAGGGTTATGGTAATCGTTAGGGTTAGGGTTAGGATGAGGGTTAGGATAAGGGTTAGGTTTAGGATTAGGGTTAGGTGAGGGCTAGGGTGAGGTTTTGGGTTAGGGTAAGTGTTAGGCTTAGACTTAGGGTTAGGGGGAGTGTTTGGTTGAGGATAAGGGTTAGGGATAGGTTTAGGGTGAGGTTTAGTGTTAGGGTTAGGGTTAGAGTTAGGGTTAGGGTGAGGGTGAGGTTTAGGGGTAGAGTTAGGGGTAGGGTTAGGGTTAGGTTTAGGGTCAGGGTGGGGGTGACAGTAAGGGTAAATTTGAGGGTTAGGCTGAGGGTGAGTTGTATAGTAAGGGTGAGGGTTAGGGTTAGGGTGAGGGTTAGGGTTAGGTTTACAGTGAGAGTGAGGGTTAGATTCAGGATAAGTTTTATGGTTAGTGTGAGGTTTAGGGTGAGGATGATGGTTAGGGTTAGGGTGAGGGCTAAGGTGAGGGTGAGGTTTAGGGTTAGTGTTAGGGTGAGGTTTAGTGTTAGGGTGATGGTTAGGGTTAGTGTGAGGGTTAGTGTTAGGGTTAGGCTTAGTGTTAGGGTGAAGGTGTTAGGGTGAGCTTAGGGTTATGGTGAGGGTTATGGTTAGGGTGAGGTTTAGGGTTAGGTTTAGGTTTATTGTTAGCGTTAGGGTTAGGGTTACTGTTACGGTGAGGTTGAGGGTGAGGGTTAGGGTTAGGGTTAGGATTAGGATAGGGTTAGTGTTAGGGTGAGTGTAAGTGTTAGGATGAGCGTTAGGGTTAAGTTCAGGGTTAGGGTCAAGGTTAGGGTGAGGGTTAGGATTACGGTTAGGTTGAGGATTAGGATGAGGTTTAGGTTTTATGAGTAGGGTTAGCTTGAGGGCTAGTTTGAGGGTGAGGATTAGGGTTAGTGTTAGGGTAACGTTTAAGGTTAGGGTTAGGTTTATGGTGAGGGCTAGGATGAGGGTAAGGGTTACGGTGAAGTTGATGGTTTCGGTTAGGTTGAGGGTTAGGATGAGGGTTAGGGTGAGGGTGAGTGTTAGCATTAAGGTTAGGGTTAGGGTTAGGTTTAGGGTTAGGATTAGTGTTATTGTTAGGGTTCGGGTCAGAGTTATTGTTAGGGTGAGGGTGAGGGTTAGGTTTAGGGTTAGGGTGAGGTTTAGTTTTTGGGTTAGGATTAGGGTTAGGGTGAGGGTGAGGTTTAGGGTTAGTTGGACGGTTAGGTCGAGGGTTAGGTTTAGGGTCAGTTTTAGGGTTAAGGTTGGGGTGAGGGTTAGGTTGAGGTTTAGGGTTAGTGTTAGAGTTAGGGTTAGGATTAGGGTTAGGGTGAGGGTGAATGTGAGGTTTAGGGTTAGGCTTAGGCTTAGCTTAGGGTTAGGCTGAGGGTGAGGATGGGGGTGAGGATTAGAGTTACGGTGATGGTTAGTGTTAGGGTTAGTGTGAGTGTTAGGATGAGGGTTAGGGTTTGGATTAGGGTTAGGATAAGGGCCAGGGTGAGGGTGTGGTTTAGGGTAAGTGTTAGGCTTACGCTTAGGGTTAGGCTGAGCCTTTGGTTGAGGATAAGGGTTTAGGGTTAGGGTTAGGGTGAGGTTTAGTTTTAGGGTTAGGGTTAGAGTTAGGGTTAGGGTGAGGGTGAGGTTTAGGGGTAGAGTTAGGGTTAGGGTGAGGGTTAGGGTTAGGGTGAGTGTTAGGGTGGGTGTGACGGTAAGGGTAAAGTTGAGGGTTAGGCTGAGGATGAGGGTTATGATAAGGGTGATGGTTAGGGTTATGTTTAGGATGAGGGTTAGGGTGAGGTTTAGGTTTAGGGTGAGGGTTAGGGTGAGGTTTAGGTTTAGGGTGAGGGTTAGGGAGAAGGTGACAGTAAGGGTAAAGTTGAGGTTTAGGGTTAGGGTGAGGGTTAGTGTGAGCATTAGGGTTAGGGTTAGGGTGAGTGTGAGGCTTAGATTGAGGATTCATGTTAGGGTTAGTGTGAGGTTTAGGGTGAGGATGAGTGTTAGGTTTAGGTTGAGGGCTAAGGTCAGGGTGAGGGTGTTCCGGTGAGCTTAGAGTTATGGTGAGGGTTATGTTTAGGGTGAGGGTTAGGGTTAGGTTTAGGGTTATTGTTAGCGTTAGGGTTAGGGTGAGTGTAAGTGTTAGTATGAGGGTTAGGGTTAGGGTGAGGTTTATGGTTAGGGTTAGGGTTAGGTTGTGCGTGAGGTTTAGGTTTAGGTTGAGGGTTAGGGTTAGGGTTAGGGTTAGGGTGAGGTTAGGGTTAGGGTTAGTGTGAGGGTTAGGGTTGGAGTTAGGGTTAGTGTTAGGGTGAGGATAAGTGTTAAGTCAGGGTTTGGCTTAGGGTGAGGTTTATGGTTAGGTTGAGGGTTAAGATTAGGGTTAGGGTTATTGATAGTGTTAGGTTTAGGGTTAAGGTTATGGTGAGGGTGAGTGTGAGGGTTACGGTTAAGGTTAGCGTGAGGTTTAGGATTTGCATTAGAGTTAAAGTTAGGTTTTGGGTGTTGGTGCGGTTTAGGGTTAGAGTTAGGGTTAGGGTGAGGGTTAGGTTGAGGGTTAGGGTTATGGTTTGTGTTAGGGTTAGGGTTAGGTTGAGAGTTAATGGGCGTTTTAGGTTTAGGGTTAGGGTTAGTATTAGGGTTAGGGTGAGGGTGAGTGTTAGCATTAGGGTTATGGTTAGGGTTGGTTTTAGAGTTAGGATTACTGTTATTGTTAGGGTTAGGGTTAGAGTTATGGTGAGGGTGAGGGTGAGGGTGAGGGTTAGGTTTAGGGTTAGGGTGAGGGTGAGGTTTAGGGTTAGGTTTAGGTTTAGTTGGAGGGTTAGGTCGAGGGTTAGGGTTAGGGTTAGTTTTAGTGTTAAGATTAGGGTGAGGGTTAGGTTGAGGTTTAGGGTTAGTGTTAGAGTTAGGGTTAGGATTTGGGTTAGGGTGAGGGTGAGTGTGAGGGTTAGGGTTAGGCTTAGGCTTAGCCTTAGGGTTAGGCTGAGGGTGAGGGTGGGGGTGAGGATTAGAGTTAGGGTGATGGTTAGGGTTAGGGTTAGGGTGAGGGTTAGGATGAGGGTTAGTTTTAGGATTAGGGTTAGGTTGAGGGCTAGGGTGAGGGTGTGGTTTAGGGTAAGTGTTAGTCTTAGGCTTAGGGTTAGGCTGAGCGTTTGGTTGAGGATAAGGTTTAGGTTTAGGGTGAGGTTTAGTGTTAGGGTTAGGGTTAGATTTAGGTTTCGAGTGAGGGTGAGGTTTAGGGGTAGAGTTAGGGTTAGGGTGAGGGTTAGGGTGGGGGTTACGGTAAGGGTAAAGTTGAGGGTTAGACTGAGGGTGTGGTATGGAAAGGGTGAGGGTTAGGGTTAGGGTGAGGGTCAGGGTTAGGTTTAGAGTGAGAGTGAGGGTTATATTGAGGATAAGTGTTAGGGTTAGTGTGAGGTTTAGGGTGAGGATGAGGGTTAGGGTTAGGGTGAGGGCTAAGGTGAGGGTCAGGTTTAGGGTTAGTGTTAGGGTGAGGTTTAGTGTTAGGGTGATGGTTAGGGTTAGTGTGAGGGTTAGTGGCAGGGATAGGGTTAGTTTTAGGGTGAGGGTGTTAGGGTGAGCTTAGGGTTATGGTGAAGGTTATGGTTAGGGTGAGGGTTAGGGTTCTGCTTAGGGTTATTGTTAGCATTAGGGTTAGGGTTATAGTTACGGTGAGCATGAGGGTGAGGGTTAGGATTGGGGATAGGATTAGGATTAGGGTTAGTGTTAGGGTGAGGGTAAGTGTTAGTATGAGGGTTAGGGGTAGGGTGAGGATTATGGTTAGGGTTAGGGTTAAGTTGAGCGTGAGGATTAGGCTTAGGTTGAGATTTCGGTTTAGGGTTGTGGTTAGGGTGAGTTTAGGGTTAGGGTTTTTGTGAGGGTTAGTGTTCCGATTAGGGTTAGTGGTAGGGTGAGGGCAAGTTTTAGGGTGAGTTTTAGGGTTAGAGTTATGATTATGGTTAGGGTGAGGATTATGGTTAGGGTGAGGGTTACGGTTATTGTTAGGGTTATGTTAGGTTTAGATTTAGGGTTAGGGTGAGTGTGAGGGTGAGATTTAGGGTTAGAGTTAGGGTTAGTGTTAGGGTTAGGGTTAGGGTGAGGGTTAGGGTTAGGCTTAGGCTGAGGTTAAGGCTTAGGCCAAGCATGAGGGTTCGGGTTCGGGTGAGGGTTAGGGTGATGTTTAGGGTTATGATTACTGTCAGGTTTACGATGAGGTTTTGGGTTAGCGTTAAGGTTAGGGTGAGTGTTAGGATGAGTGTTAGGTTGAGGGTTAGGGTTAGGGATAGGGTTAGGTTTAGGATTAGGGTTAGGGTGAGGTTGAGTGTGAGGCTTAGAGTTAGGTTTAGGTTTAGCCTGAGAGTTAGGGTGAGGTTTAGGGTTAGAGTTTGGTTTAGGGTGCAGTTGAGGTTGAGAATTAGGGTTAGGTTAAGGGTTAAATTTAGCGTTAGGTTTAGGGATAGGGTTAGTGTTAAGGTGAGAGATAGGGTTATGGTTAGGCTGAGGGTGACTGTGGGGGTGAGGATTAGAGTTAAGGTTAGGGTTAGGCTTAGGGTTAGGGTTAATGTTAGTGTTATGGTTAGGGTTAAGTTTGCGGTGAGGGTGAGGCTGAGGTTGAGGTTTAGTTTTAAGGTTAGGGTGAGGGTGAGGCTTAGGTTTAGAGTTAGGGTTAGGGTTAGGATTATTGTGAGGGTTAGGGATTGATTTGCGGTGAGGTTGAGGGTGAGGGTGAAGGTTAGGGTTATGGTGAGTTTTAGGGTTATGTTTAGGGTTAGGGTGAGGGTGAGGTTTAGGGTTAGAGTTAGGGTTAGGGTGAGGAATCGGGTTAGTTTTAGGGTTGAGGTTATGGTGAGGTTGAGGTTTACGGTTAGAGTTATGCTTAAGGTGAGGCTGAGGGTGAGGGTGAGAGTTAGGGTTAGGATTAGGATTAGGGTAAGGGTTAAGGTGAGTGTGAGGGTTAGGGTTAGAGTTAGTATTAGGCTTAGGGTTACACTGAGGGCGAGGGTGAGTGTGAGGGTAAGGGTTAGGATTAGGATTATCGTGAGGGCTAGGGTTAGGTTGAGGTTTAATGTTAGGGTTAGGGTGAGAGTAAGGGCTAGGGTTAGAGTGAGAGTAGCGTTCGGGTTAAGTTTAGGGTTAGGTTGAGGGTTAGGGTTATGGTTACAGTGAGGTTGAGGGTTAGGGTTAGGTTGAGGTTTAGTGTTAAGATTAGGCTTAGGGTGAGGGTCAGGGTTAGGGTTAGGGTAAGGGTTAAGGTGAGGGTGAGGTTTAGGGTTAGCTTGAGTGTTAGGGTTAGGATTTGTGTTAGGGTGAGGACTAGGGTGAGGGTGAGGGTTAGGTTAAGGTTTTGGCTTAGGCTTAGTGTTAAACTGAGCATGAGGGTGAGGGTTAGAATTAGGGTGAGATTTAGGGTTAGGGTTATGGGGAAGGTCAGGATGAGGGTTAGGGTTAGGATTAGGTTTAGGGTGAGGGCTAGGGTGAGGGTGATGTTTAGGGTGAGATTTAAGGTTAGGGTTAGGTTTAGGGTTCGGGTGAGGGTGAGGTTTAGGGTTAGATTTAGGGTTAAGTTGAGGCTGAGGTTTAGCATTAGGGTTAGGGTTAGGATTAGGATTAGGGTAAGGGTTAGGGTGATTGTGAGGGTTAGGGTTTGGGTGTGTTTTTGGCTTATTGTTACACTGAGGGTGAGGGTGAGGGTGAGGGTTAGGTTTAGGATTAAGGTTAGAGTGAGGGTGAGTGTGTGTGTTAGGGTTAGGTTTAGGGTTAGGCTTAGGTTTAGGCTGACGGTCAGGTTTAGATTGAGGTTTAGGGTTAGTGTGAGTGTTAGGTTAAGGGTTAGGGGGAGGGTTAGGATGAGGGTTAGGGTTAGGATTAGGATTAGGGTGAGGGCTAGGGTGAGGGTGAGTTTTAATGTTAGGGTTAAAGTCAGAGTTAGGGTTAGGGTAAGAGTAAGATTCTGGTTAAGTTTACGGTTAGGGTGAGGGTTAGGGTAAGGGTTACGGTGAGGTTGAGGGTTAGGATTAGGTTCAGGTTTAGGGTTAAGATTAGGGTTAGGGTGATGGTGAGTGTTCTGCTTAGGGTAAGGTTTACGGTGAGGGTGAGGGTGAGGGTTAGGGTTAGTGTTAGTGTTAGGTTTAGTGTTAGGGCTAGGGTTAGAGTTAGGATTAGGGTGAGGGTGAGGTTTATGTGTAGAGTTAGTGTTAAGGTGAGGGTTAGGCTTAGGGTGAGGGTTAGGTTGGGGGTGACAGTAAGGGTAAGGTGAGGATTAGGCTGAAGGTGAGGGTTACGATATGTGTAAGGTTTAGGGTTAGGGCGAGGGTTAGGTTTAGGGTTAGGGTGAGGGTGAGGGTTAGATTGAGGATTAGTGTTCGGGTTAGTGTGAGGTTTACTGTGAGGATGAGTATTAGGGTTAGGGCTAGGGTTGGGTTGAGGTTTAGGATTAGTGTTAGGGTGAGGTATAGGGTTAGGGTGATAGTTAGGGTTAGTGTGAGGCTTAGTGTTCGGGTTATGGTTAGTGTTAATGTGAGGGTAAGTGTTAGGGTGAGGGTTAGGTTTAGGGTGAGGGTAATGGTTACGGTTAGGGTTAGGGTTAGGGTTAGGGTTTTTGTTAGGGTTAGGGTTAGGATTATGGTTACTGTGAGGGTGAGGGTTAGGGTTAGGATTAGGGTTAAGGTTAGTGTTAGGGTGAGGGCAAGTTTTAGGGTGAGGGTCAGGGTTAGGTTTAGGGTTAAGTTGAGCGTGAGGTTTAGGGTTATGTTGAGGGTTAGTGTTAGGGTTAGGGTTAGGGTGAGGCTAGGGTTAGGGTTATTGTGAGGGTTAGTTTTAGGGTTCAGGTTTGTGTTAGGGTGAGGGTAAGTGTTAGGGTGAGGTTTAGGGTTAGGGTGAGGATTATGTCTAGGGTGAGGGTTAGGGTTATTGTTAGGGTAAGGGTTAGGATTAGAGTTAGGGTTAGGGTGAGGGTGGGGTTTAGGGTTAGAGTTAGGGTTAGTTTTAGGGTTATTGTTAGTGTGAGGGTTAGGGTTATGGTTAGGCTTAGGCTTAGGCTTAGGCCGAGCATGAGGGTGAAGTTTAGGGTTCGGGTTAGTGTGAGGATTAGGGTTATGGTTAGTTTCAGGTATACGATGAGGTTTAGCGTTAGGTTGAGGGCTAGGGTGAGAGTTAAGTTGAGGGTAGGATTAGGGATAGAGTTAGGTTTAGGATTAGGGTTAGGGTGAGGTTGAGTGTGAGGCTTAGTTTTAGGGTTAGCCTTAGGCTTAGAGTTAAGGTGAGGTTTAGGGTTAGGGTTAGGCTTAGGGTTAGGGTTAGGCTGAGCAGGAGGTTGAGGGTGAGGGTTAGCGTTAGGGTGATGGTTAGGTTTTAGGTTAGGGTGATGGTTAGGATGAGGTTTAGGGTTAGGGTGAGGGTTAGGCTGAGGATGATGGTAAGGGTAAAGGTGAGGTTTAGGCTGAGGGTGAGGGTTAAGATAAGTTTGAGGATTAGAGTTACATTTAGGGCTAGGTTAATGTTTAGGTTTAGGGTTAGGGTGAGGGTTAAATTGACAATTAGTTTTAGGTGAGTGTGAGGTTTAGGGTGAGGATGTGGGTTAGGGTTAGGATGAGGGTAAGGTTTAGAATTAGGGTTAGGGTGAGGGCTAGGGTGAGGGTGAGGGTTGGGGTTAGGGTTAGGGTGAGGTTTAGGATTAGGGTGAGGGTTATGGTTAGTGTGAGGGTTAGTGTTAGGGTTAGGGTTAGTGTTAGGGTGAGGGTAAGTGTTAGCGTGAGGTTTTGGGTTAGGGTGAGCGTAATGGTTAGGGTGAGGTTTAGGGTTATTGTTAGGGTTAGTGTTAGAGTTATGGTTAGGGTGATGGTGAGATTTAGGTTTAGATTTAGGGTTAGGGTTAGGGTTAGGGTTAGGGAGAGTTAGGGTTAGGGTTAGGCTTAGGCTTACGCTTAGGCTTAGGCGGAGCATGAGGGTGAGGATTAGGTTTTGGGTTAAGCTTAGGGTTAAGGTTAGGGTTAGGGCTAGGGTTAGGGTGAGGGCTAGGGTGAGGGTTTGTGTTAGGGTTAGAGTTAGGGTTACTGTGAGGGTTAGGGTTAGGGTAAGGCTTAGGGTTAGGCTGAGGGTTAGGCTGAGGTTGAGGGTGCTGGTTAGGATTAGGGTTAGGTATAGGGTTAGGCTTATGGTTAGGGTTATTGTAAGTGTTATGGTTATGGTTATTGTTGCCCTGAGGGTGAGGCTGAGGGTGAGGGTTAGGGTAAGTGTTAGGGTTAGTGTTATTGTTAGGGTTAGGGTTAGAGTTACGGTGAGGTTGAGGGTGAGAGTGAAGGTTAGGGTAAGGGTAAGGTTTAGGGTTAGGGTAATTGTTAGGGAGAGGTTGAGGTTTAGTGTTAGAGATAGGGTTAGGGGGAGGGTTAGGGTGAGGTTTAGGGTTAGGCTTAGTGATAGGGTGAGGGTGAGGGTGTGGGTGAGAATTAAGTTTAGGGTGATGGTTCACGTTAGGGTTAGGGTGAGGGTTAGGCTGAGGTTGAGGGTGGGGCTTAGGATTAGGGTTAGGTATAGGGTTAGGTTTAGGGTTAAAGTTATTGTAAGTGTTATGATTATGGTTAAGATTGCCGGGAGGGTGAGGCTGAGGGTTAGGGTTAGGGTAAGTGTTAGGGCTAGTGTTATTGTTACGGTTAGGGTTAGAGTTATGGTGAGGTTGAGGGTGAGAGTGAAGGTTAGGGTAAGGGTGAGGTTTAGGGTTAGGGTTATTGTTAGGGAGAGGTTGAGGTTTAGGGTTAGAGTTAGGGTTAGGAGGAGGGTTAGTGTGAAGTTTAGGGTTAGGCTTAGGGTTAGGCTGAGGGTGAGGGTGTGGGTGAGAATTAAGGTTAGGATGATAGTTCACGTTAGGGTTAAGGTGAGGGTGAGATTTAGGCTTAGAGTTAGGGTTTGTGTTAGCGTTAGGGTGAGGGTTAGGGTTAGGGTTAGGCTTAGGCTTAGGCTTAGGCTGAGAATGAGGGTTAGGTTTAGGGTTCGGGTTACGGTGAGGGTTAGGGTTGTGTTTAGTGTCAGGTTTTGGATGAGGTTTAGGGTTAGGGTTAGGGTGAGTTTGAGGGCTAGGATGAGGGTGAGGGTTAGGGTTAGGATTAGGATTAGGATTAGAGTTAGGGTGATGATTAGGGTTAGAGTTTGGGTTAGGGTGCAGGTGAGGCTGAGGATTAGGGTTAGGTTTAGGATTAGATTTAGGGTTAGGTTTAGAGTTAGTGTTAGTGTTAGTGTTAGTATTAGGTTAGGGTTAGGCTGAGGGTGAGGTTTAGGGCTAAGGTTAGGGTGAGGGTTAGGGTTAGGGTTAGGGTGAGATTTAGGATTCGGGTTAATTTTATGTTTAGGGTGAGGGTTAGGGTAAGGGTTACAGTGAGGGTGAGGGTTAGCATTAAGGATAGGGTTAGTTTGAGGATTAGGGTTAGGGTGACGGTGAGTGTGAGGGTTAAGTTTAAAGATATTGTTAGGCTGAGAGTTATGGTGAGGGTTAGGGTTAGGGTAAAGGTGAGGCTGAGTATTAGGTTTAGATGTAGGGTTAGGTTGAGGGTTAGGGTTAGTGTTTGGGTTAGGGTTAGGGTTACAGTGAGGGTTATGGTTAGGGTTAGGCTTAGGCTTTGGGTTAGGCTGAGGGTGAGAGTGGGGTGAGGATTAGAGTTAGGGTTAGGGTTAGGCTTAGGGTTAGGATTATTTTTAGTGTTATGGTTAGGGATTAGTTTGTGGTGAGGCTGAGGCTGAGGGTGAGGGTTAGGGTTATGGTTATGGTTATGGTTAGTGTTATTGTTAGGGTTAGGTTTAGAGTTATGGGGAGGTTGAGGGCGAGGGTGAGTGTTAGGGTTTGGGTGAGGTTTAGGGTTAGGGTTAAGGTTAGGGTGAGGGTGAGGTTGAGGTTTAGGGTTAGAGTTATGCTTAGGGGAGGGTTAGGGTGAAGTTTAGTGTTAGGGTTAGCGTTAAGGTTAGGGTGTGGGTGAGGGTTAGGTTGAGGTTTATGGATAGGGTTAGGTTTAGGACTAGGGTTAGGGTGAGGGTGAGGGTGAGGGTTAGGGTGAGGCTTAGGCTTAGGCTTAGGGTTAGGCTGAGGGTGAGGATGGGGGTGAGGATTAGGGTTATGGTGACAGTTAGAGTTAGGATTAGGGTGAGGGTTCGGATGAGGTTTAGGGTTAGGATTATGGTTAGGCTGAGTGCTAGGGTGAGTGGGAGGGTTATGGGAAGGTTTAGGCTTAGGCTTAGGGTTAGGCTGAACGTGAGGTTGAGGGTGAAAGTTAGGGATAGTGTGATGGTTAGGTTTACGGTTAAGGTGACGGTTAGGATGAGGTTTAGGATTAGGGTGAGGGTTAGTCTGAGGATGATGGTAAGGGTAAAGGTGAGGTTTAGGCTGAGGGTGAGGCTTAAGATAAGTGTGAGCGTTAGGGTTAGGTTTAGGGCTAGGGTAAGGGTTAGGGTTAGGGTTAGGATGAGGGTTAAATTGAGGATTAGGTTTAGGGTGAGTGTGAGGTTTAGGGTGAGGATGAGGGTTAGGCTTAGGGTGAGGGTAAGGTTTAGAATTAGGGTTAAGGAGAGGGCTAGGGTGAGGGTGAGGGTTGGGGTTAGTGTTAGGGTGAGGTTTAGGATTATGGTGAGGGTTAGGGTTAGTGTGAGGGTTAGTGTTAGGGTTAGGGTTAGTGTTAGGGGGAGGGTAAGTGTTAGGTTGAGGGTTAGGGTTAGGGTGAGCATTATGGTTAGTGTGAGGTTTAGGGTTATTTTTAGGGTTAGGGTTAGGGTTATACTTAGGGTTAGGGTGAGGGTGAGATTTAGGTTTAGAGTTAGGTTTAGGGTTATGTTTAGGGTTAGGGAGGGTTAGGGTTATGGTTAGGCTTAGGCTTACACTTAGACTTAGGTGGAGCCTGAGGGTGAGGATTAGGTTTAGGGTTAGGCTTAGGGTTTGGGTTAGGGTTAGGGTCAGGGTTAGGATGAGGTTTAGGATTAGGATTAGGGTTAGGGTGATGGCTAGGGTGAGGGTTAGGGTGAGGGTTAGGGTTAGGGATAGGGTTAGGTTTAGGATTAGGGTTAGGGTGTGAGTGAGTGTGAGGATTAGGTTTAGGTTTAGGGTAAGACTGAGAGTTAGCCTGACTGTTAACATTAGGGTTTGGGTTAGGGTGAGTGTGAGTCTGAGGATTAGGTTTGGGTTTAGGGTTACATTTAGGGCTAGGTTTAGGGTTAGGGTTTGTTTTAGGGTTAGGGTTAGGGTTACGGAGAGGGTTAGGGTTAGGGTTAGGCTTAGGCTTAGGGTTAGGCTGAGGGTGAGCGTGGGGGTTAGGATTAGGGTTAGGGATAGGGTTAGGCTTAGGGTTAGTGTTATTGTTAGTGTTTGGTTATGGTTTAGTTTGCCGTGAGGGTGAGGCTGAGGGTGACGGTTAGGGTTAGGGTTAGGGCTAGTGTTATTTTTAGGGTTAGGGTTAGAGTTACGGTGAGGTTGAGGGTGAGGGTGAAGTTTATGGTTAGGTTGAGGTTTAGGGTTAGGGTTATTGTTAGGCAGAGGGTGAGGTTTAGTGTTAGAGTTAGGGTTAGGGGGAGGGTTAGGGTGAGGTTTAGGGTTAAGCTTAGGTTTAGGCTGAGGGTGAGGGTGTTGGTGAGGATTAGGGTTAGGGTGATGGTTCGGGTTAGGGTTATAGTGAGGGTTACATTGAGCGTGAGTGTTAGGTTTAGGTTGAGGGTTAGGTTTAGTATTAGACTGAGGTTATGGTTAGTGTTAGTATGAGGGTTAGTGTTAGGGTTAGGGTTAGTGTTAGCGTGAGGGTAAGTTTTAGGGTGAGGTTTAGCTTTAGGGTGAGGATTATGGTTAGGGTGAGGGTTAGGGTTATTGTTAGGGTTAGCGTTAGAGTTAGGGTTAGGTTGAGGGTGAGATTTAGGGTTAGGGTTAGGGTTAGTGTTAGGGTTAGGATGAGGGTTAGGGTTAGGCTTACGCTTAGGCTTAGGCTGAGCATGAGGGTGAGGGTTAGGTTTTGGGTTAAGATGAGGGTTACGGATATGGTTAGTGTCAGGTTTAGGATGAGGATTAGGGTTAGGGTTAGGGTGAGGGCTAGGGTGAGGGATAGGGTTTATGTTAGGGTTAGGGATAGGGTTAGGTTTAGGATTAGGGTTAGGGTGAGGGTAAGTGTGAGGCTTAGGGTTAGGGTTAGGATTACGCTTAGAGTTAGGGTGAGGGTTAGGGTTAGAGTTTGGGTTAGGGTGCAGGTGAGGCTGAGGATTAGGGTTAGGTTTAGGGTTAGATTTAGGGTTAGGTTTTGGTTTAGGGTTAGTGTTAGGGTTAGGGTTTGGTTTAGGTTAGGCTGAGGGTGACTGTGGAGGTGAGGATTAGAATTAGGGTTAGGGTTAGGCTTAGGATTAGGGTTATTGTTAGTGTTAGGGTTAGGGATAAGTGTGTTGTGAGGGTTAGGGTTAGGGTTAGGTTTAGGGTTAGTATTATTGTTAGGTTTAGGGCTAGATTTACGGTGAGGTTGAGGGTGAGGATGAAGGTTAGGGTTAGGGTGAGTTTTAGGGTTAGAGTTAGGGTTAGGGTGAGGGTGAGCATTAAGGTTAGAGTTAGGGTTAGGGTGAGGGTTAGTGTGAGGATTTGGGTTAGGGTTAGGGTGAGGGTGAGGCTTAGGTTGAGGTTAAGAATAGTGTTAAGTTTAGGATTAGAGTTAGGGTGAGTGTGAGTGTGAGGGTTCGGGTGAGGGTTAGGCTTAGGCTTAGTGTTAGGCTGAGGTTGAGGGTTAGGGTGAGGGTGAGGGTTAGGGTGAGGGTTAGGGTTAGGGTGAGGTTTAGGGTTAGGGTTAGGGTTAGGGTGAGTTAGTTTTAGGGTTAGGGTTATGATGAGGGTGAGGTTTAGAGTGAGGGTGAGGGCTAGGTTTTGGGTTATGGTGAGGTGTAGGTTTAGTGTGAGGGTTATGGTTAGGGTTAGATTTAGGGTGAAGTTTAGGGTAATGTTTAGGGTGAGGGTTATGGTGAGAGTGAGGGTTAGGGTTAGGGGTTGGGTTAGGCTTACGGTTAGGGTCAGGCTGAGGGTTAGGTTTAGGGTTAGGGTGAGGGTGAGTGTGAGCGTTAGGGTTAGGATTAGGGTGAGGGATAGGTTTAGGGTGAGGGTTAGGTGTAGGGTGAGGGTGAGGGTGTGGGTGAGGTTGAGGGTTAGGGTTAGTAATAGAGTTAGGGTTAGGGTTAGGCTGAATGTGAGGGTGAGAGTGAGGGTGAGGGTTACGGTTAGGTTGAGGGTTAGGGTTAGTCTGAGGGTTTGTTTGAGTGTGAAATTTTGGCTTAGGGTTAGGATAAGATTGAGAGCTAGGGTGATGTTGAGGGTTAAGGTTAGCATTAGGTTTAGGGTGAGTGTTAGGGTTAGGGTTAGGGTGAGGGTTAGTGTGAGTGGTATCGCTAGGTTTAGGGTGAGAGCTAGGTTTAGTGTGAGGGTTAGGGTTAGGGTTAGAGTTAGGGTGAGGGTAATTGTTAGGGTGAGGTTTAGGGTGAGAGTGAGGGTTAGGGTTATCGTGAGTGTTAAGGTGAGGGTGAGGGTGAGGGTGAGGTTAATGTGAGCGTGAGTGTTAGGGTTAGGGTTAGGGTTATCGTTAGGATGAGGGTGAGGGTGTGGTTTAGGGTTAGGATTAGGATTAGGGTTGGGGTTAGACAGGTTGAGCTTGAACCTGAGGGTTAGGGTTAGGGTGAGGGTTAGGGTTAGCGTTAGGGTTAGGGTGAGGATTTGGGTTAGCTTTAGTGTGAGGGGTAGGTTTAGGTTAAGGGTGACGGTTAGGGTTAGTGTGAGGATTAGGTTGAAGGTGAGGGTTAGGGTGAGGGTGAGGATTATTATGAGGGTTAAGATTAGGTGTAGGGTGAGGGTTAAGGTTAGGGTGATATTTAGGGTGAGGGTGAGGGTTGGGTGAGGGTTCGGGTTCGGGTGAGTGTTCGGGTTAAGTTGTGGGTGAGGGTTAGGTTTAGGGTGAGGGTTGGGTGCCAGTGAGGATTAGGGTGAGGTTGAGGGTTAGGGTTTGGTTTAAGGTGAGGGTTAGAGTGAGGGTTAGGGTTAGGGTGAGGGTTAAGGTGAGTTGTAGGGTTAGGGTTATAGTGAGGGTTAGGGTTATTGTGAGGGTTAGGGTTAGATTTAGGGTTAGGGTTAGTGTGAGGATAACGGTTAGGGTGAGGGTGACGGTTAAGGTTAGCATTAGATTTAGGGTGAGGTTACGGTTAGGGTGAGTTTGAGGGTTAGGATTAGGGATATGGTGAGGGTTAGGTTTAGGCTAACGTTTAGAGTTTGGGTTAGGGTTAAGGTGAGGATGAGGCTGAGGGTTAGGATTAGGTTTAGGCTTAGGGTGAGGGTGATGGTGAGGCTTAGGTTTAGGATTAGAGTTAGGTTTAGGGTTATGCTTAGGTTGAGTTTGAGGGTAAGGTTGAGTTTTAGAGTGAGGGTGAGGGTGAGGGTTAGGGTGAGGTTTAGTGTTAGTGTGAAGATTAGGGTGAGGTTGAGGTTTAGGGTGAGGGTGAGGGTGAGAGTGAGGGTTAGGGTTAGCGTTCGCCTGAGGGCTAGGGTTGGGTGAGGGTGAGGGTTAGGGTGAGGGTTAGGTTTAGGGTTAGGGTTAGGTTAAGTGTGAGGGTTAGGGTTAGGTTTAGCGTTAGATTTAGGTTGAGGGTAAGGGTTAGGGTGAGGTTTAGGTTGAGGGTGAGGTGTAGGGTTAGCGTTAGTGTTAGGGCGAGGGTTAAGGTGAAAGTTAGGGTTTGGGTTAGGGTGAGGGTTAGTGTTAGGGTTAGGGTGAGGTTTAGGGATAGGGTGAGGGTTAGGGTTAGGGTTATGGTGAGGGTTAGGTTTAGGATTAGTGTGAGGGTGAGGGTTAGGGTTAGGGTGAGGGTGAGGGTTAGGTTGAGGGTTAGGGTGAGGGTGAGTGTTAGGCTTAGCATAAGGTATATGGTGAGTGTGAGTGTAAGAGGTGAGGGTGATGGTAAGAGTTAGCTTTAAGGTTATTCCGAGGGTGAGGGTGAGGCTGAGGATTAGGGTTAGGGTGAGGGTTAGGTTTACTGTGAGGGTTATGGTTAGGGTTAGCGTTAGGGGGAGGGTGAGGGTAAGGTTTGGCATGAGTGTTAGGGTGGGTGTGAGGTTTAGGGTTAGGGTTAGGGTTAGGTTGAGGTTTATGGTTAGCGTTAGGGTTAGGGTGTGTGTTAGGTTTAGGGATAGGGTTAGGATGAGGGTTAGGTTTAGGGTTAGGTGAGGGTTAGGTTTACTGTGAGGGTTATGGTTAGGGTTAGCGTTAGGGGGAGGGTGAGGGTAAGGTTTGGCATGAGTGTTAGGTTGGGTGTGAGGTTTAGGGTTAGGGTTAGGGTTAGGCTTACGGTTAGGGTGAGGCTGAGGGTTAGGTTTAGGCTGAAGGATAGGGTGACAGTGAGTGTTAGCGTGAGGGTGGGGGTTAGGTTTAGGTTTAGGGTGAGGGTTAGGTTTAGGGTGAGTGTTAGGTTGAGGGCTAGGTTTAGGGTTATGGTGAGGGTTAGGGTTAGTTTGAGGGTTAGGGTTAGAATTAGGCTTAGGTTGAGGTTGAGGGTAAGGGTCAGGTTAGGGTTAGGGTGAGGGTTAAGGTTAGGTTTACGGTGAGGGGTGATGGTTAGGATGAGGGTTACGGTTAATATTATGGTTAGGTGGAGGGCTTGCATGAGGGCGAGGGTTAGGGTGTGGGTGAGTGTGAGGGTGAGGGTTTAGGAAGTAAGGGTTAGGTAGTTTGGTTAGGGTTAAGGATAGGGTGAGGTTTAGGGTGAAGTTGAGGGTTAGGGTGAAGGTGAGGGATAGGGTGAAGGTTAGGATTAGGGTTAGGGTGAGGGTGAGGTTTAGGGTGAGGGTTAGGGTGAAAGTGAGGATTAGTGTGAGGTTGAGGGTTAGGGATAGGGTTAGGGTGAGGGTTAGGGTTAGGGTGAGTTGTGGGTTTAGGGTTAGGGTTAGGGTTAGGGTTATTGTGAGGGTTAGGGTTAGAATTAGGGTTAGGGTTAGTGTGAGGGTAATGGTTAGGGTGAGGGTTAGGATGAGGGTGAGGGTTAGGGTTAGTATTAGGTTTAGGGTGAGGGTTAGGGTTATAGTTAGGGTTAGGTTAGGGTGAGGTTGAGGGTTAGGGTGAGGGTGAGGATTAGGGTTAGGATGAGTGTTAGGGTGAGGCTGAGGGTTAGGGTTAGAATTAGGGTTAAGGTGAGGTCTAGGGTTAGGGTGAGGGTTAGGGTTACGGTGAGGGTGAGGTTTAGGGTTAGGGTTACTGTTAGTGTGAGGGTTAGGGTTAGGTCTAGGATGAGGGATAGGTTTAGGGTTAGGGTGAGGGTAAGGATTAGGGTGAGGGTTAGGGTGAAGTTGAGGGTCTGGGTCAGGGTTAGTTTTAGGGTTAGGTTTAGGGTGAGGGTTAAAGTGAGGGTTAGGATTAGGGTGAGGGTGAGGGTTAGGTTTGGGGTAAGGGCTTGTGTGAGGGCGACGGTTAAGGTGAGGGTGAGGGTGAGGTTGAGGGTTATGGTCAGGATTAGGGTTAGGGTGAGGGCTTTCATGAGGTCGAGGATTAGGGTGAGGGTGAGGCTGAGGGTTTTGGTAGGTAAGTGTTAGGGTTAGGGATAGGGTGAGGATTAGCGTGAAGTTGAGGATTAGGGTGAGGGTGAGGGTTAGGATGAGGGTGAAGGTTAGGGTGAGGGTGATGGTTAGGGTGAGGGTTATGGTGAGGGCTAGCTTGAGGGTTAGGGTTAGGGTTACGGTGAAGATTACGGTGAGGTTTAGGTTGAGGTTTATGGTTAGGGTTAGTGTGAGCATAAGGATTAGTGTGAGGGTTAGGGTTAGGATTAGGTTTAGGGTGAGTTCTAGGGTGAGGGTTAGGGTTAGGTTTAGGGTTAGTGTGAGGGTTAGAGTGAGGGCTAGGTGTAGGGTTAGGGTAAGTGTAAGGGTTAGGTTGTGGGTTAGGGTGAGCGTGAGGATTATGGTGAGTGTGAGTGTTGTGGTGAGTGTTAGTGTGAGGGTTAGGGTCAGGGTTAGGGTAATGTATTAGGTGAGGCTGACGGTTAGGGTTAGGGTTAGGGTGAGCGTTAATGTGAGGGTGAGGGTTATGGGTAGGATTAGGGTTAGGGTGAGGGCTTGCGTGTGGGCGAGGGTTAGGGTGAGGGTGAGGGTGAGGGTTTCGTTAGGTAAGTGTTAGGGTTAGGGATAGGGTGAGGATTAGGGTCATGTTGAGGGTTAGGGTGAGGGTGAGGGTTAGGGTGAGGGTTAGGAATAGGGTTAGGGTGATTGTTAAGTTTGGGGTGATGTTTAGGTTGAGGGTGAGGGTTGGGTGAGGGTGAGGGTGAAAGTTAGCTGGTGGGTGAGGGTTAGGTTTAGGGTGAGCGTTAGGGTGATAGTGAGTGTTAGGGCGAGGGTGGGGGTTAGGTTTAGGGTTAGGGTGAGGGTTAGTGTTAGGGTGAGTGTTAGGGTGAGCGGTAGGTTTAGGGTTATGGTGTGTGTTAGGGTTAGTGTGATGGTTAGGGTTAGAGTTAGGGTTAGGGTTAGTGTGAGGATAAGGGTTAGGGTGATGGTTAGGGTGAAGGTGAGGGTTAGGGTTAGCGTTAGGTTTAGGGTGAGGGTGAGGGTTAAGGTTAGGGTTAGGGTTAGGGTGAGCTTGAGGGTTACGATTAGGGTTAGGGTGAGGCTTAGGGTTAGGCTAAGTTTTAGGGTTAGGTTTAGGGTTTATGTGAGCATGAGGCTGAGTTTTAGGGTTAGGGTTAGGGTTAGGGTGAGGGTGATGGTGAGGCTTAGGTTTAGGATTAGGGTTAGTTTTAGGGTTAGGCTTAGTGTGAGGGTGAGGGTAAGGGTGAGTTATAGGGTGAGGTTCAGGGCGAGGGTTAGGGTTAGGGTGAGGTTTAGGTTTAGTGTGAAGTTTAGGGTGCGTTTGAAATTTAGGGTGAGGGTTCAGGTTCGGGTGAAGGTGAAGGTGAGGGTGTGGGTGAGGGTTAGGGTTAGTTTGAGGGTAATGGTTAGGGTGAGATTTAGCATGAGGGTGAGCGTTAGGGTTAGTGTTAGATTTAGAGTGAGGGTTAGGGTTAAGGTTAGGGTTAGGGTTAGGGTGAGTATGAGGGTTAGGATTAGGGATAGGATGAGGGTTAGGTTTAGGCTAAGGTTTAACGTTCGGGTTAGGGTTAAGGTGAGGGTGAGGCTGAGGGTTAAGTTTAGGTTTAGGGTTAGGGTGAGGGTAATGGTGAGGCTTAGTTTTAGGATTAGGGTTAGGTTTAGGGTTAAGCTTGGGGTGAATTTGAGGGTAAGGGTGAGTTTTAGGGTGAAGGTGAGGGTGAGGTTTAAGGTGAGTTTTAGTGTTAGTGTGAAGTTTAGGGTGAGGTTGAGGTTTAGGGTGTGGGTGAGGGTTCGGGTGAGGGTGAAGTTAAGGGTGTGTGTGAGGGTTAGGGTTAGGGTGACGGATAGGATGAGGTGGGGGTTAGTTTAAGTGTTAGGTTTAGGGTTAGGTTTAGCATTCCAGTGAGGGTTAGGGTTAGTGTTAGCGCTAGGGGGAGGGTTAGGGTTAGGGTTAGGGTGAGGATTAGGTTGAGGGTTAGGGTGAGGGTGAGTGTTAGGTTTAGCATTAGGGATATAGTGAGTGTGAGTGTAAGAGGTGAGGGTGAGGGTAAGTCTTAGCGTTAAGGTTAGTCTGAGGGTGAGGGTGAGGCTGAGGTTTAGGTTTAGGGTGACGGTTAGGGTGAGGGTTAGTGTGAGGTGTATGTTTAGGGTCACGGTGAGCATTAGGGTTAGGGTCAGGTTTAGGGTTAGGGTAAGGTTAGGGTGTGTGTTTGGTTTAGGGTTAGGGTTAGGATGAGGGTGAGTGTTAGGGTTAGGTGAGGGTTAGGTTTAGTGTGAGGGTTATGGTTAGGGTTAGCTTTAGGGTGAGGGTGAGGGTAAATTTTAGGGTGAGTGTTAGTGTGAGAGTGAGGGTTAGGGTTTGGGTTAGGGTTAGGCTTACGTTAAGGTGAGGCTGAGGGTTAGGTTTAGGCTGAAGGATAGGGTGACCGTGAGTGTTAGCGTGAGGGTGGGGGTTAGGTTTAGGGTTATTGTGAGAGTTAGGGTTAGGGTGAGTGTTAGGGTGAGGGGAAGCGTTAGGGTTATTTTGAGGGTTAGGGTTAGTGTGAGGGTTAGGATTAGAATTAGGCTTAGGTTGAGGTTGAGGTTAAGGGTCAGGTTAGGTTGAGGGTGAGGGTTAGGGTTAGGGTTAGGTTTAGAGTGAGGGGTGAGGGTGAGAATGAGGTTTACAGTTAGTATTACGGTTAGGAGGATGGCTTGCTTTAGGGCGAGGGTTATGGTGTGGGTGAGGGTGAGGATGAGGCTTTAGGTAGGTAAGGGTTAGGTAGTTTGCTTAGGGTTAGGGACAGGGTGAGGATTAGGAAGAAGGTGAGGGTTAGGGTGTGGGTGAGGGTTAGGGTGAGGGTTAGGATTAGGGTTAGTTTGAGGGTTAAGGTTATGGTGATGTTTAGGGTGAGGGGGAGGGTTGGGTGAGTGTGAAGGTGAGGGTGAGGGTATGGGTTAGGGTGTTGGTGAGGGTTAGGTTTAGGGTGAGGGTTAGGGTGACAGTGAGGATTAATGTGAGGTTGAGGGTTAGGGTTAGTGTTAGAGTGAGGGTTAGGTTTAGGGTGAGGGTTAGGGTGAGGTGTAGGGTTAGGGTTATGGTGAGGGTTAGGGTTATTGTGAGGGTTAGTGTTAGAGTTAGGGTTAGGGTTAGTGTGAGAGTAATGCTTAGGGTGAGGGTTAGGATGAGGGTGAGGGTTAGGGTTAGTGTTAGGTTTAGGGTGAGGGTGAGGGTTACATTTAGGTTTAGGGTTAGGGTGAGTGTGAGGGTTAGGATTAGGGTTAGGGTGAGTGTTAGGGTTAGGCTAAGGGTTAGGGTTAGGGTTAAAGTGAGGGTGAGGCTGAGGATTAGGATTAGGTTTAAGGTTAGGGTGAGGGTAATGGTGAGGCTTAGGTTTAGGATTAGGGTTAGGTTTAGGGTTAAGCTTAGGGTGAGGGTGAGGGTAAGGGTGAGTTTTAGGGTGAGGGTGAGGGTTAGGGTGAGGTTTAGTGTTAGTGTGAAGTTTAGGGTGTCGTTGAGTTTTAGGGTGAGGGTGAGTGTTCAGTTGAGTGTGAAGGTAAGGGTGTGTGTGAGGGTTAGAGTTAGGGTGACGGTTAGGGTGACGGTGAAGTTTAGTGTAAGTGTTAGGTTTAGCATTACTTTCAGCATTCCCGTGAGGGTTAGGGTTAGGGTTAGCGTTAGGGTGAGGTTTAGGTTTAGCGTTAGGGTGAGGGTTACTTTTCGGGTTAGGGTGAGAATTAGAGAGAGGTTTAGGGTTAGGGTTAGGGTGAGAGTAAGGGTTAGGGTGAGGGTAAGGGTGAGATTGAGGGTTAGGGTTAGCGTTCGGGTGAGGGCTAGGGTTGGGTGAGGTTTAGGGTTAGGGTGAGGGTTAGGGTTAGTGTGAGGATTAGGTTGAAGGTGAGAGTTAGGGTGAGGGTGAGGGTTAGGATGAGGTTTAGGCTTAGTGTTAGGGTGAGGGTTAAGGTTAGGGTGATGTTTAGGGTGAGGGTTCGGTTTGGGTGAGGGTGAGGGTTCGGGTGAGGGTTCTAGTTAAGGTGTGGTTGAGGGTTAGGTTTAGGGTGAGGGTTGGGTGCCAGTGAGGATTAGTGTGAGGTTGATGGTTAGGGTGAGGGTTAGGGTTAGGGTGAGGGTTAGGGTGAGGGGTAGGGTTAGAGCTATGGTGAGGGGTAGGGTTATTTTGAGGATTAGGGTTAGAGTTAGGGCTAGGTTTAGTGTGAGGATAATGGTTACGGTGAGGGTGAGGGTTAAGGTTAGCATTAGGTTTAGGGTGAGGGTAAGGGTTACAGTGAAGGTTAGGGTTAGTTGAGTGTGAGGGTTAGGATTAGGGATAGGATGAGAGTTAGGTTTAAGCTAAGGTCTAGAGTTTGGGTTAGGGTTAAGGTGATAGTTGTCTGATGGTTAGAATAAGGTTTAGGGTTAGGGTGAGGATGATGGGGAGGCTTAGGTTTAGGATTAGGGATAGGTTTAGAGTGAGTGTTAGGGTAAGGGTGAGTTTTAGGGTGAGGGCGAGGTTTAGTGTTAGTGTGAAGTTTAGGGTGAGGTTGAGGTTTAGGGTGAGGGTGAGGGTTCAAGTGAGAGTGAAGGTAAGTATGTGTGTGAGGGTTAGGGTTAGGGTGACGGTTAGGATGACGGTGAGGGTTAGTGTAAGTGTTAGGTTTAGGGTTAGGTTTAGCGTTCCAGTGAGGGTTAGGGTTAGGGTTAGCGCTAGTGTGAGGGTTAGGGTGAGGTTTAAGTTTAGGGTTAGGGTGAGAGTTAGAGTGAGGGTTAGGGTGAGGGTTAGGGTGAGAGTAAGGATTAGGGTGAGGGTGAGGGTGGGAGTGAGGGTTAGGGTTAGGTGAGGGTGAGGGTTAGGGTGAGGGTTAGGGTTAGGGTTAGGGTTAGGGTAAGTGTGAGAATTAGGGTTAGGTTTAGCGTTAGATTTAGGGTGAGGGTAAGTGTTAGGGTGAGGTTTAGGTTGAGGGTGAGGTTTAGGGTTAGCATTAGTGTTAGGGTGAGGGTTAAGGTGTTTGTGTTAGGGTGAGGTTGACGGTGAGGTTTAATGTTAGGGTTAGGGTGATTTTTAGGGATAGGGTGAGGGTTAGGGTTAGGGTTAGGTTGTGGGTTAGGTTTAGGGTTAGGGTGAGGGTGAGGGTTAGGGTTATGGTGAGGGTGAAGGTTAGGTTGAGGGTTAGGGTGAGGGTGAGTGTTCGGTTTAACATTAGGGATATGGTGAGTGTGAATATAAGAGGTGAGGTTGAGGGTAAGAGTTAGCGTTAAGGTTAGTCTGAGGGTGAGGGTGAGGCTGTGGTTTAGGGTTAGGATGAGGGTTAGGGTGAGGGTTAGTGTGAGGTGTATGTTAAGGGTCAGGGTGAGGGTTATGGTTAGGGTGAGGTTTAGGGTTAGGGTTAGGGTTAGGATGTGTGTTAGGTTTAGGTTTAGTGTTAGGATGAAGTTGAGGTTTAGGGTTAGGTGAGGGTTAGGTTTACTGTGAGGCTTATGGTTAGGGTTTGCTTTAGGGTGAGGGTGAGGGTAAGGTTTAGGTTGAGGGTTTGGGTGAGCATGAGGGTTAGGCTTAGGGTTAGGGTTAGGCTTACGGTTAGGGTGAGGCTGAGGGTTAGGTTTAGGGTGAAGGATAGGGTGACAGTGAGTGTTAGGTTGAGGGTGGGGGTTAGGTTTAGGGTTAGGGTGAGAGGGTTAGGGTGAGTGTTAGGGTGAGGGGTAGGGTTAGGGTTATGTTGAGGGTTAGGGTTAGTGTGAGGGTTAGGGTTAGAATTAGGCTTAGGTTGAGGTTGAGGTTAAGGGTCAGGTTAGGGTGAGGGTGAGGGTTAGGGTTAGGTTTAGAGTGAGGGGTGAGGGTGAGGGTGAGGGTTATGTTTTGTATTACGGCTAGGAGGAGGGCTTGCGTGAGGGCGAGGGTTAGGGTGTGGGTGAGGGTGAGGGTGAGGGTTTATGTAGGTAAGGGTTAGGTAGTTTGTTTAGGGTTAGGGATAGAGTGAGGGTAAGGGTGAGGGTGTCGGTTTGGTAAGGGTTAGGGTTAGGATGAGGGTTAGAGTTAGGGTGATGTTTAGGGTGAGGGTTAAGTTGTGGGTGAGGGTTAGGGTTAGGGAGACTGTTAGGGTGATAGTGAGGGTTACGCTGAGGGTGAGGGTTACGGTTAGTGTTATGTTGATGGTTAGGTTTAGGGTTAGGGTTAGGGTGAGGGTTAGAGTGAGAGGTAGGGTTAGGTTTAGTGTGAGGATTAGGGTTTGGTTTACTGTGAGGGTTAGGGTCAGGGTTAGTGTTAGGGTTCGAAGTAAGTTTAAGGTTAGTGTTTGGGTTCGAGTTAGGGTTAGTGTGAGAGTTAGGGTCAGGGTTAGGGGTAGGGTTAGGTTGAGGATAATAATTAGTGTGAGGGTTATGGTGAGGGTGAGGGTTAGAGTTAGGGTGAGGGTAAGTGTTAGGATTAGGGGTTGGGTGAGGGCTAGCGTGAGGGTGAGGGTAAGCGTTAGCGTTAATGTTAGGGTTAGGGTGAGGCTTAGGGTCAGGGTTAGTGTTAGGGTTCGGGGTAAGTTTAAGGTTAGGGTTCGTGTTCGAGTTAGGGTTAGTGTGAGAGTTAGGGTCAGGGTTAGGGGTAGGGTTAGGTTGAGGATAATAGTTAGTGTGAGGGTTATGGTGAGGGTGAGGGTTAGAGTTAGGGTGAGGGTAAGTGTTAGGATTAGGGGTTGAGTGAGGGCTAGCGTGAGGGTGAGGGTAAGCGTTAGCGTTAATGTTAGGGTTAGGGTGAGGCTTAGGTTTAGGGTTAGGGTGAGGGATAGGTTTATTGTGAGGTTTATGGGTAGAGTTAGGGTTAGGGTTTGGGTGAGGGTAAGGGTTAGAGTGAGGGTGAGTGTTAGGATTAGGGGTAGTGTGAGGGCCAGGGTCAGGGTGAGGGTTAGGGTTAGGGTTAGGGTGAGGGGTAGGGTTAGGGTTAGGGTGAGGGGTAGGGTTAGGGTTAGGGTGAGGGTTAGGTTTAGGGTTAGGGTGAGGGTTAGGGTTAGGTTAGGATGAGGGTTAGAATGAGGGGTAGGGATAGTGTTAGGGTGAGGTTTAGGGTTAGTGTGAGGGTTAGGGTAAGATTTAGGGTTATGGTGATGATTAGGGTGAGTGTTAAGGTTAGGGTTACGGTTATGGTGAGCATTAGGTTGAGGATTAGGGTTAGGCTTAGGGTTTGGATGAGGGTTAGGGTGAGGCTAAGGCTTAGGCTGAGTGTTAGGGTGAGGCTAAGGGTTAGAGTGAGGTTTATGGTGAGGGTATGTTTAGGGTGAGGGTGAGGGCTAGGTTTAGTGTGATGGTTAGGGTTAGGGTTAGTGTTAGTGTTATGGTGAGGGTAAGGGTTAGGGTGAGGGATAGGGTGAGAGTGAGGATTAGAATTAGCCTTAGGGTGAGTGTGAGGATAAGGGTGAGTGTTAGGTTTAGGGTTGGGTTTAGGATGGGGGTGAGTGTTAGGTTGAGGGTTAGGGTTAGGGTGAGTGTTAGGGTGTGAGTGAGTGTTAGCGTTATCTTGAGTGTTAGGGTGAGGGTTAGCATGAGGGTTAGTGTTAGGGTTAGGTTTCAGGTTATGTTTAGGGTGCAGGTAAGCTGGAGGGTAAGGGTTAGGGTGAGGTTTAGGGTTAGGATGAGGTTTAGGGTGAGGGTGAGGGTTAGGATTAGGGTTAGGGTGAGGGTTAGTGTTTGGGTAAGAGTTAGTGTTAGGGTGACAATGAGGGTGAGGTTGAGGGTTAGGGTTAGGATTAGGGTTAGGGTTAAGGTTAGCTTGGGGGATAGTGTTAGGTTTATGGTTAGGGTGAGTGTGAGGGTGAGGCTTAGGGTGAGCATGAGACTGAGGGTAAGGTTTAAGTTTAGGGTTAGGGATAGGGTTAGGGTGAGTGTGTGGTTTAGGGTTAGGGTGAGGGTTAGGGTTAGGGTGAGCAAGAATGTTAGGATTAGGGGTAGGGTGAGGGCTAGGTTTATGGTTACTGTTAGGGTTAGGGTGAGGTTTAGGGTGAGGTGTAGGATTAGGGTTAAGGTGAGTGTTAGTTTTAGCATGATGGTTAGGGTTAGGGTTAGGGCTAGGTTGAGGGTAAGGTTTAGTGTGAGGTTTAGGCTCAGAGTGACGGATAGGTTTTGGGTTAGGGTTAGGGTGAGGGTAAGGGTTAGGGTTAGGGTGAGGGTGAGTGTGAGTGTGAGGTTTAGTGTTAGGTTTAGGTTGAGGGTTAGGGTTCGGGTTAGTGTTAGGATTAGGTTTAGGGTTAGGCTGAGGGTGAGTGTGAGGTTGAGGGTGAGGGTTATAGTGAGGGTAAGTGTTAAGATGAGGGTTAGTTTAAGGGTTAGGGTTAGGCTAAGGGTGAGGGTTCGGGTTCGGATTAGTGTTAGGGTTAGGGTTAGGCTGAGGATGAAGGTGAGGGTGACAGTTAGCATTAGGTTTAGGGTTAGGGTGCGGGTTAGTGTGAGGGTGAGGGTTAGGGTGAGCGTGAGGGTGAGGGTGAGGGTTTCGGTTAGGTAAGGTTAGGGTTAGGCTGAGGGTTAGGGTAAGGGTTAGGGTTAGGGTGATGAGGGCTAGGGTTAGTGTGAGGGTTAAGGTGTGGGTGAGGGTTACGGGTAGGGTGAGTGTTAGGGTAACGGTGAATGTTACGGTGACGGTGAAGGTTAGGGTTAGGTTTAGGGAGAGGGTTAGGATTAGGGTTAGTGTTAGGGTGAGGGGTAGGATTAGGGTTAGGTTTAGATTGAAGTTTAGGGTTAGGGTTAGGGTGAGGGTAAGGTTTAGTGTGAGGGTTAGGGTGAGGGTGAGTGTTATGATTAGTGTTAGGGTGAGGGTGAGGTTTACGGTTAGTGTTAGTGTTAGGGGTTTGGTTAGGCTGAGGGTGAAGGTGAGGGTGAGGATTAGCATTAGGGTGAGGGTTAGGGTTATGGTTAGGGTGAGGGTGAGGGTTATGTTTAGTGTTAGGATTAGAGTTAGGTTTAGGTTTAGGTTGAGGGTGATGGTGAGGGTGAGGGTTAGGGTTAGGGTTAGGGTTAGGGTGAAGGTTAGGTTGAGGCCACGTTTGAGGGTGAAGTTTAGGGTGAGGGTGAGGGCTAGGGTTAGGGTTATTGTTAGCTTGAGGGTTAGCTTGAGGTTTAGGGTTAGGTTTAGGGGAAGGGTTATGGTGAGGGTTATTGTTAGGTTGAGGATTAGGGTGCGGTTGTGGATTAGGGTTAGGGTTAGGTTTAGGGTTAGGTTGAGGGTGAGTGTTAGGATTAGGGTTAGGGTGAAGGCTAGGGTGATGTTTAGGGTTACGGTTAGGATAAGTGTGAGGGGTAGTTTTAGGGTTAGGTTGAGGGTTAGGTTTAGTGTGAGCATTAGGGTTAGGTTTAGGGTGAGGGTGAGGGTTAGGGTTAGGGTTAGGGTTAGGTTTAGGATGAGGGTGAGGGTTAGTGTTAGGGTTAGGGTGATGGTTAAGGTGAGGGTTAGGGTGAGGTTTAGGGTTAAGGTTAGGGTTACGGTGAGGGTTAGGCTGAGGCTAAGGTTTAGGGTGATTGTAAGGGTTATAATGAGGGTTAGGGTGAGAATGAGTTTTAGGGTTATCATGAGTGTTAGTGTGAGGGTTAGGGTGAGGGCTAGGGTTAGGGCTAGGGTGAGGTTGAGGTTAGGGTAGGGTGAGGGTGAGGGTGAGGTTGAGTGTGAGGGTTAGGTTTAGGGATAGCCTGAGAGTGAGGTTGAGGGTTAGGATTAGGGTTAGGTTGATATTTAGGGTGAGGGTGAGTGATAGGTTGAGGGTGAGTGTTAGGGTGACAGTGAGGGCTACGGTGTGGGTGAGCGTTAGGGTTAGGCTGAGGGTGATAGTTAGGGTTAAGGTTAGGGTTTCGGTTAGGGTGAGGGTAGGGTTAGAATTAGGGTGAGGGTTAGGGTTTGTGTGAGGGTTAGCGGTAGGCATAATGATAGGGTGAGGGTTAAGTTGAGTGTTAGTTTTAGGGTGAGGGTTAGGGTGAGGGTTAAGGTTAGGGTTACTGTGAGGGTTAGGGTCAGCGTTAGTGTTAGGGTTAGGGGTAGGTTTAAGGTTACATTGAGGGTTCTGGTTAGCGTTAGGTTTAGTGTGAGAGTTACGGTCAGGGTTAGGGTTAGGGTTAGGGTGAGGATAAGAGTTAGGGTGAGGGATAGGGTGAGGGTGAGTGTTAGGGTTAGGGTGAGGGTAAGTGTTAGGATTAGGGGTTGGGTGAGGGCTAGCGTGAGGATGAGGGTAAGGGTTAGGGTTAAGGTGAGGGTTACGGTGAGGGGTAGGTTTAGGGTTATGGTGAGGGTTAGGTTTAGTGTGAGGTTTAGGGTAAGGGTTAGGGGTAGGGTTAGGGTGAGGGTAAGGGTAGAGTGAGGTGATTGTTAGGATTAGGGGTAGTGTGAGGGCCAGGGTGAGGGTGAGGGTTAGGGTTCGGGTGAGGCATAGGGTTAAGGTTAGGGTGAGGGTTAGGGTTAGGGTTAGGGTGAGGGTTAGGGTTAGGTTTAGGATGAGGGTTAGAATGAGGCGTAGCGATAGGGTTAGGGTGAGGTTTAGGGTTAGTGTGAGTGTTAGGGTTAGATTTAGGGTTAGAGTGATGGTTAGTGTGAGGGTTAAAGTTAGGGTTACGGTTAGGGTGAGCATTAGGTTGAGGATGAGGTTTTGGTTTAGTGTTAGGATGAGGGTTATTGTGTGGGTTAGGGTGAGGTAAGGGTTGGGGTGAGGTTTACAGTGAGGGTAGGTTTAGCGTGAGGGTGAGGTTTAGGTTTATTGTGATGGTTAGGGTTAGGGTTAATGTTAGTGTTATGGTGAGGGTTAGGGTGAGAGTGAGGATTAGGGTTAGCCTTAGGGTGAGTGTGAGGGTAAGGGTGAGGGTTAGGGTTAGGGTTAGGTTTAGGATTAGGATGAGTGTTAGGGTGAGGGTTAGGGTTAGGGTGAGGGTTAGGGTTAAGGTTAGGGTGAGTGTTAGGGTGAGAGTGAGTGTTAGCGTTATCGTAAGGGTTATGGTGAGGGTTAGCGTGAGGGTTAGGGTTAGGGTTAGGTTTCGGGTTAGGGTTAGGGTGAGGTTTAGGGTTAGGATGAGGTTTAGGGAGAGGCTTAGGGTTAGTTTTAGGGTGAGGATTAGGGTGAGGGGTAGGGTTAGGGTGAGGGTGAAGGTTAGGTATAGTGTGAGGGTTAGGGTTAGGGTTAGGGTGAGGGTAAGGTTTAGGGTGAGGGTTAGGGTGAGAGTGAGGGTTAGGGTTAGCCTCAGGGTTAGTGTGAGGGTTAGCATGAGGGTTAGGATTACGGTTAAGGTTAGGTTTAGGATGAGGTTGAGGGTTAGGGTTAGGGTTAGGGTTAGGGTGAGGGTTAGGGTTAGGGTTAGGGTGAGGATGAGGGTTAGGATTAGGGTTAGGGTTAGGGTGAGGGCTAGCGTGAGGGTAATTGTTAGGGTCAGGGTTAGGGTGAGGGTAAGGGTGAGGGTTAGGGTTAGGATTAGCGTTAGGGTGAGATTTAGGGTTAGGGTTAGGGTTAGAGTGAGGGTTAGGGTTGCGATTAGTTTAGGGTTAGGGCTAGGTTCAGGGTGAGGGTTAGTGTTAGGGTTAGGGTGAGGGTGAGGGGTAGTGTTAGGGTTCGGGTTCGGTTAGGATGAGGGTTAGGGTTAGGGTGAGGGTTTGGGTTAGGTTTAGGGTGAGGGTGAGGTATAGGATTAGGGTTAGGTTTAGGGTAATTTTTAGGGTTAGAGTTATGGTTACGGTTACTGCTATGATGATGGTGAGAGTGAGGGTGAGGTTTAGGGTTAGGGTTAGGGTGAGTTTTAGGGTTAGGGTTATTCTTAAGGTTATGTTTAGGGTTAGGATTAGGAAGAGGCATAGGGTGATGGGTAGGGGTAGAGTTAGGGTGAGGTTTACGGTTAGTGTGAGGGTTAGGGGTAGGTTTCGATTTACGTTAGTATTAGTGTTAGGGTGAGGGTTAAGTTTAGGCATAGGGTTAGGTTGTGTGTGAGGGTGATGGTTAGCATTAGGATTAGGGTTAGGGTTAGGTGGAGGGTGAGGGTGAGTGTGAGGGTTAGATTTAGGGTGAGTGTGAGGTTTAGGGATAGGGTGAGTGTTAGGGTGAGGGTGAGGGTTTGGGTTAGGGATAGGGTTACGATGAGGGAGAGGGTTAGGGTTAGGGTTAGGGTTAGGGTTATTGTTAGGGTTATGGTTTTGGTTATGGTGAGGGTGAGGGTGATGGTTAGGCTAAGGCATAGGGAGAGGTTTAGGGTTAGGGTTAGGGTTAGGGTGAGGGTGAGGTTTAAGGTTAGAGATAGTGTTAGGGTGAGGGTTAGGGTTAGGGTTAGTGTTAGTGTTAGAGTTAGGGTGAGGGTTACGGTGAGGTATAGGGTTAGGGTAAAGTTTAAGGTTAGGATTAGGACTAGGGTGACGGTGAGTTTGAGTGTTAGGGTTAGGGTTAGGCTTAGTGTTAGGCTGAGGTTGAGGGTGAGTGTGAGGGTTAGGTTTAGGGTGAGGGTGAGGTTTAGGTTTAGGTTTACAGTGAGAGTGAGGGTTAGGGTTAGGGTTAGGGTTGCAGTGAGGGTGAGCGTTAGGGTTTGTGTTAGGTTTCGGGTTAGGGTTAGGGTTATTGTTAGTGTTAGGTTTAGAGTTACGGTTACGGGGAAGTTGAGAGTGAGGTTTAGGGTTAGGGTTAGGGTGAGATTTAGGGTTAGGGTTAGGGTGAGATTTAGGTTTAGGGTTAGGGTGAGATTTAGGGTTAGGGTTAGGGTAAGGATTAGGGTTAGGGTTACAGTGAGGGTGAGGTTTAGGTTTAGGGTTAGGGTGAGGTTTAGGGTTAAGGTTATGGTTAGGATTAGGATGAGGCTTAGGGTGAGGGGTAGGGTTAGGGTTCTGTTGACGGTTAGGGTTATGGTTAGGGTTAGGGTTACAGTTAGTGTGAAGTTGAATGTTAGGATTAGGGTTAGGGTGAGGCCTAGGGTGAGGGTGAGGGTTAGGGTTAGGATTAGGGTTAGGGTGAGTGGTATGGTGAGGGGTATTGTTAGGGTTTGAGTGAGGGTAAATTTTAGTGTGAGGGTTAGGGTTAGGTTGATTGTAAGGTTAAGGTGTGGTTTAGGGTGACAGTGAGGGTGAGGCTTAGGTTTAGGGTTAGGTTTAGGGTTAGGGTGAGGATGAGGGTTAGGGTTATGATTAGGGTTAGGGTTAGGCTGAGGGTGAGGGTGAGGGTAAGAGTTAGGGTGAGGGTTAGTGTGAGGGTAAGGGTTAGGGTGAAGCTGAGGTTTAGCATTAGGTATAGGGTGAGGGTTAGAATTAGGGTTAGGGTGAGGGTGAGGTGACGGTTAGTATTAAGTTTAGGGATACTGTTAGGCTGAGTGTGAGTGTGAGGGTTATGGTTATGGTGAGGGTTAGGGTTAGTGTGAGGGTGAGGGTGAGGGTTACGGTTAGGATTAGGGTTACGTTCAGTGTTTAGCTGAGGGTGAGGGTGAGGATGAGGGCTAGGGTTAGGGTGAGGATTAGGCTTAAGGTTACGGTGAGGGTTAGTGTTAGGGTGATGTTTATTGTGAGGGTGAGGGTTAGGGTGAGTGTTAGGGTGAGCGTGAGGTTTAGGGTTAATGTTAGGTTGAGGGTTAGGTTTAGGGTTAGGATGAGGGTTACGAAGAGGGCTAGGTTTAGGGCTAGGGTGAGGGTTAGGCTTTGTGTGAGTGTTAGGGTTAGGTTTAGAGTTAGGGTGATGGTTAAGTGGATGGTTAAGGTGAGGGTTAGGGTGAGGGTTAGCATGAGTGTTAGTGATAGGCTTAGGATTAGGGTGAGGGTGAGGGCAAGGCTAAGGCTTAGGGTGAGGGTTAGGGTGAGGCTAAGGTTTAGGGTGAGGGTTAGGCTGAGGGGTAGGGTTAGGGTTACGGTGAGGGTTAGGTTTAGTGTGATTGTTAGGGTTAGGGTTAGGGTGAGCGTAAGAAAAAGGGTGTGGGTTAGGGTGATAGTGAGGGTTAGGGTTAGCCTTAGTCTTAGAGTGAGGTTTATGGTGAGAGTTAGGGTTAGGGTTAGGGTTACGGTTAGGGTTAGGCTGAGGGTGAGAGTGAGGATGATGGTGAGTGTGAGGGTTAGGGTTTGGGTTAGGCTTAGGCTTAGGATTAGGCCTAGGGTGTGGGTGAGGGTGAGGCTTAGATTTAGGGTGAGTGTTAGGTTTAGGGTTAGGGTGATTGTTAGGGTAAAGATTAGGGTTAGGATTAGGGTTAGGGTGAAGCCTAGGGTGAGGGTGAGTGTTAGGGTTAGGGTTAGGGTGAGGGTTTGGGTTAGCGTTAGGATTAAGGTTATTGTTTTGGTTAGGTTTAGGGTTAGTGTTAGGGTTAGGGATATGGTGAGAGTTAAGGTGAGGGTTAGGGTTAGGATTAGTTTTAGGCTGAGGTTGATGTTGAGGGTGAGGGTTAGGGTTAAGGTGAGGTTGAGGTTTAGGGTTAGGTTTACAGTGATGGTGAGGGTTAGGGTTTGGATTAGGGTTAGTGTGAGGGTGTGGGTTAGGATTAGGGTTATTGTTAGGGTTATGGTTAGGGTTACCTTTACGGTGAGGGTGAGGCTCAGGGTGAGGTTTAGGGTTAGGGTTACAGTGAGGTTGAGGGTTAGAGTTAGGGTTAGGGTTTCGTTGCGAGTGAGGGTTAGGGTTTGTGTTAGAGTTAGGGTTAGAGTTAATGTTATTCTTAGGGTTAGGGTTAGAGTTAAGGTTACGGTTAGGTTGACGGTGAGGGTTAGGGTTAGGGTTAGGGTTAGGGTGAAGGCTAGGGTGAGGGTGAGGGTCAGGGTTAGGGTTAGTGTTAGGTTTAGGGTTATTGTTAGGGTTAGGGTTAAAGTTATGGTTACGGTGAAGGTGAGAGTGAGGGTTAGGGTTAGGTTTAGGGTTAGGGTTACGGTTAGGATTAGTTTTAGGGTGAGTGTGAGTGTGGGGGTTAGGGTTAGGGTTATGCTTAGGCTTAGGGTTAGGCTGAGGGTTTGGTGAAGGTGAGGGTTAGGGTTAGGGTGAGGGTTAGGGTTACGATTAGGGTTAGGGTGAGGGCTAGGGTGAGGGTGAGGTTTAGGGTTAAGTATAGTGTTAAGGTTATGGTGAGGGTTACGGTTAGGATGAGTGTTAGGGTTAGAGTTAGATTTAGGGTGAGGGTGAGGGTTAGGATTAGGTTAAGGGTTATGGTTATTGTTAGGGTTATTGATATGGTTACGGTCACGTTGAGGTCGTGGATGAGTGTGAGGGTTAGTGTTAGCTTTAGGGTGAGGTTTAGGGTTAGTGTTATTGTTAAGGTTATGGGTAGGTTTAGGATGAGGCTTAGGGTGAGGGGTAGGTTTAGGTTAGGGTGAGGGTTAGGGTTATTGTGAGGGTTAGGGTTACATTTAGGGTTAGGGTGAGGATTAGGTCCAGGGTTAATGTTAGGGTGAGGGTGAGGTATAAGTTGAGGTTTAGGGTTAGGGTTAGGGATAGGGTGATGTTTAGGGTGAGGTAAGAGTTAGGGCGAGGATTAGGGTTAGGGTGAGTTTTAGAGTGAGGTTGACGGTTAGGGTTAGGGTTAACATTAGGGTAAGGTTAAGCGTTAGGATGAGGGTGAGTGTGAGGGGTATTTTTAGGGTTAGGGTAAGTGTAAGTTTTATTGTGAGGGTTAGGGTTCGGGTTAGGTTATGGGTAAGGGTTAAGGTGAGGTTTAGGGTGACAGTGAGGGTGAGGCTTAGGGTTGGGGTTAGGTTTAGTGTGAGGGTGAGGATGAGGGTTAGGTTTAGGATTAGGTTTAGGGTTAAGCTGAGGGTGAGGGTGAGGTTTTGGGTGAGGGTAAGGGTTAGGGTGAGGAGTAGTGTGAGGGTGATGGTTAGGCTGAGGGTGAGGGGTGAGGGTGAGGGTTAGGATCAGGGTTAGGGTTAGGGTTAGGGTTAAGCTAAGGGTGAGGTTGAGGGTGAGTATGAGGTTTAGGGTTAGGGTTGGGGTTTGGGTTAAGGTTAGGCTGAGGGTTAGGATGACGGATAGGGTTAGGGTTAGGGTGAGGATAAGCAATTAGGGTGAGGTTTAGGGTGAGAGTGAGGGTTAGGGTTATCATGAGCGTTAGGGTGAGTTTTAGGGTGAGGGTTAGGTTTTGGGTTAGGGTGATTGTGAGTGTTAGGGTGATTGTGAGTGTTAGGGTGAGGGTTAGGATGAGGGTGAGGGTGAGGGTGAGGGTGAGGGTGAGGGTGAGGCTTAGGTTTAGGGTTTGGTTTAGGGTGACGGTGTGGTTAAGGGTTAGGGTTAGGATTAGGGTTAGGTTTATGGTGAGGGTGAGGGTAAGGGTTAGGGTGAGGGTTAGTGTTAGTGTGAGTATTAGGCTGAGGGTGAGGTGTGAGGGTGAGTGTTAGGGTTAGGATTAGGTTTAGGGATACTGTTAGACTGAAGGTGAGGGTGAGGGTTAGGGTGATAGTGAAGGTTAGGTTTAGCCTTAATCTTAGTGTGAGGTTTATCGGGAGAGTTAGGGTTAGGGTTAGGGTCACGATTAGGCTGAGGGTGAGGGTTAGGATTAGGTTTAGGGATACTGTTAGGCTGAAGGTGAGGGTGAGGGTTAGGGTTAGTGTGAGGGTTCGCATTAGGGTTAGGGTGAGGGTGAGAACGAGGATTACGGTGAGGGTTAAGTTTAGGGTTATTGTTAAGCTGAGGGTGAGTGTGAGGATGAGGACTAGGGTTAGGTTTAGGGTTAGGCTTAAAGTGAGGATGAGGGTTAGTGTTAGGGTGATGATTTGGGTGAGGGTAAGGGTTAGGGTAAGGGTTATTGTGCGGGTGAGGTTATTGTTTAGGGTTAGGGTTAGGTTGAGGGTTAGGTTTCGGCTTTGTATGAGGGTTAGGATGAGGGCTAGGATTAGGGTTAAGGTTAGGGTGAGGGTTAGGCTTAGTGTGAGGTTTAGGGTTAGGTTTATGGTTAGGATGATTGTTAGGGTGAGGGTGAGGGTGAGGGTTAGGGTGAGGGTTAGTGATAGTGTTAGAGTTAGGGTGAGGGTGAGGGCAAGGCTAAGGCTTAGGGTGAGGGTTAGGGTGAGGCTTAGGGTTACGGGGAAGGTTAGGGTGAGGGGTAGGGTGAGGGTTTGTGTCAGGGTTAGGGTTTCTGTGAAGGAGAGTGTTAGGGTTAGGGTTAGGGTTAGAGTTTGGGTTATTGTTAGGGTTAGGGTTAGGGTTACAGTGAGGGTGAGGGTGAGGTTGAGTTTTAGGCTAAGAGTTAGGAAGAGGTTTAAGGTTAGTGTTAGAGTTAGGATGAGGGTGTGATTTAGTTTTAGAGATAGGTTTAGGGTGAGGGTTAAGGTGAGGGTTACGGTTAAGGCTAGTGTTAGGGTTAGGGTTAAGGTGACGGTTAGGGTGACGGTTAGGGTTAGGGTTAGTGTTAGGATTAGGGCTAGCGTGAGGGTGAGTTTGAGGGTTAGGGTTAGGGTTAAGTTTAGGCTTAGTGGTAAGCTGAGGTTGATGTTGAAAGTGAGGGTTAAGGGTAGTGTGAGGGTGAGGTTTAGGCTTAGGGTTACAGTGACGGTGAGGGTTAGGTTTAGGGTGAGGGTGAGGGTTAGGATTAGGGTTATGTTTAAGGTTATTTTCGGGTTAGGGTTAGGGTTACCTTTAAGGCGAGGGCGAGGCTGAGGATGAGGTTGAGGGTTAGGGTTAAGGTTATGGTTAGGGTTAAGGTGAGTTTTAGGTTTAGGGTTACAGTGAGGGTTTCTGTTAGGGTTAGGGATAGGGTTATTGTTAGGGTTAAGGTTAGAGTTACGGTTACAGTGAGGTTGAAGTTGTGGATTAGGGATAGGGATAGGGTGAGGTTTAGGTTTAGGGTTAGGGTTAGGGTGAGGTTTAGGGTTATTGTTAGGGTTAGGGTGAGGTTTTGTGTTAGGGTTACAGTGAGGGTTAGGTTTAGGGTTAGGGTTAGGTTGAGGGTGAAGGTTAGGTTTAGGGTTAGGGTTATGGTTATTGTTAGGGGTAGGTTTAGAGTTACGGTAATGGTGAGGGTGAGGGTGAGGTTTAGGGTGAGGTTTTGGGTGAGGTTTAGGGTGAGGTAAGAGTTAGGGTGAGGGTTAGGGTTAGGGTGAGGTTTAGGGTGAGGTTGAGGGTTGTGGTTAGAGTTAACATAAGGGTGAGGGTAAGTGTTGGGGTGAGGGTTAAGGTAAGGGAGAGGTTTAAGTTTAGGGTTAGTGTTAGGGTGAGGGTTAGGGTTAGGGTTAGGTTGAGGATTGGGGGAAGGTTAGGGTTAAGTTCAGGGTTAGGGTTAGGGCTAGGGTTAGTGTTAAGGTTAGTGTGAGGGTGAGTGTTAGGATTAGGGTTAGGGTGAAGTGTAAGTTGAGGGTGAGGTTGAGAGTTAGGGTTAGGGTTAGGGTTATTGTTAGGATTATGGTTAGAGTTAGAGTTACAGTGAGGTTGAGGGTGAGGGTTAGGGTTAGGGTTAGGTTTATGATTAGGTTGAGGGGTAGTGTTAGGGTTAGGGTGAGGGTAAGTTTTAGTGTGAGGGTTATGGTTAGGGTTAGGGTTAGGTTGAGGGTAAGGATTAGGGTGAGGGTTCGGGTCAGAGTGAGGGTGAGGCTTAGGGTTAAGGTTAGGTTTAGGGTGAGGGTGAGGTTGATGGTTAGGGTTAGGATTAGGGTTAGGGTTACACTGAGGGTGAGGGTGAGGATTAGGGTGAGGGTAAGGGTTAGGTTGAGGGTAGGGTTAGGGTTATTGTTAGGGTTAGGGTTAGGGTTATTGTTAGAGTTAGACTTAGAGTTACAGTTATAGGGAGGTTGAGGGTGAGGTTTAGGGTTAGTTTAAGAGTGAGGTTTAGGGTTAGGCTTAGGGTTAGGGTGAGGTTTAGGATTAGGGTTACAGTGAGGGTTAGGTTTAGGGTTATGGTTAGGCTGATGGTGAGGGTGAGGGTTAGGATTAGGGTTAGGTTTAGGGTTATTATTAGGGTTAGGATTAGGGTTACCTTTATGGTAACGGTGAGGCTGAGGGTGAGGTTAGGATTAATGTTATGTTGAGGTTTAGGTTTTGGTTCAGGGCTAGGGTTAGAGTGAGGGTTTGGGTTAGGGTTAGGGTTAATGTGAGGCTGAGGGTTAGCGTTAGGGTTAGGGTTATTTTTAAGGTTAGGGTTAGAGTTACGGTTACTGTGATGGTGAGGGTGAGGGTTAGGGTTAGGGTTACGATGAGGTTTAGAGTGAGGTAAGAGTTAGGGTGAGGTTTAGGTTGAGGTTGAGGTTTAGGGTTAGGGTTAACGTTAGGGTGAGGTTAAAGGTTAGGGTGAGGGTTAGGGTAAGGGTGAGGTTTAAGTTTAGGGTTAGTGTTAGGGTGAGGGTTTGGGTTAAGGTTAGTGTGAGGGTGAGTGTTAGGATTAGGGTAAGGCTGAGGGTGAGGGTGAGGTTGAGGGTTAGGGTAACGGTGAGGGTTAGGCTTAGGGTGATGTTTAGGGTGAGGGTGAGAGTTAAGGTAAGGTTTAGGGTTAGGGTTAGTGGTAGGGTGAGGTTTATGGTGAGGTAAGAGTTAGGGTGAGGGTTAGGTTTAGGGTTAGGGTGAGGTTTAGGGTGAGGTTGAGGGTTAGGGTTAACATTAGGGTGAGGTTAAGGGTTAGGGTGAGGGTTAGGGTGAGGGTGAGGGTTTAGATTACTGTTAAAGTTAGGGTAAGGGTTAGCGTTAGGGTTAGGTTGAGGTTTAGGGGGAAGTTTAGGTTTAGGTTTAGGGTTGGAGTTAGGGTTAAGATTAGTGTGAGGGTGAGTGTTAGGATTAGGGTTAGGGTGAGGGGTAGGTTGAGGGTGAGGGTTAGGTTTAGGTTTAGGGTTAGGGTGAGGGGTTTGGGTTACGTTTAGTTTTAGGATGAGGGTTAGGCTAAGGGTTAAGGCTAGGGTTAGGGTGAGGGATAGTGTTAGTGTGAGGGTTATGGATAAGGTTAAGGATAGTGTGAGTATAAGGTTTAGGGTGAGGGTTAGGGTAAGGGTGAGGTTTAGGTTTAGGATTAGGGTGAGGGCTATGGTGAGGCTGAGGGTTAGATTTAGGGTTAGGGTGAGGTTTAGGTTTAGGGTTAGGGTTAGGGTTAGGTTGATGGTTAGGTTTAGTTTGAGGGTTAGGGTTAGGGTGAGGTTAAGGCTAAGGGTGAGGGTTAGGGTGAGAGTGAGGGTTAGGGTTACTCTTAGGTTTAGTGTGAGTTTTCGGGTGAGGGTTAGGTTTAGGTAAACGGTGAGTGTTAGGATTAGGGGTAGGGTGAGCTCTAGGGTGAGGGTGAGGGTTAGGGTTAGGTTTAGGGTGAGGGTTAGGTTCAGGGGTATTTTAAGGGTTAGAGTGAGGGTTAGGTTTAGTGTGAATGTTAGGGTTAGAGTTGGGTTTATGGTGAGGGTAAGCGTTAGGGTGAGGTTTAGGGTGAGAGTGAGGGTTAGGTTAGACTCAGGGTAAGTGTGAGGGTTAGGGTGAGGGTTAGGGTTAGGTTTAGGGTTAAGTTTAGTGTGAAGGTGAGGGTTAGGTTTAGGGTTAGGGTGAGGTTGAGGGTTAGGGTGAGGTTTGGGGTTAGTGTGAGGGTTAGGTTTTTGGCTAGGGTTATGGTTAGGGTTAGGTTTAGGTTGAAGGTAAGCATTAGCGTGAGGTTTAAGGTGCGGTTTATGGTTAGGGTTAGGGTTACGGTGTGTGAGGATCTGGGTTAAGGTTAGGGTGAGGGTTAGGGACAGAGTGAGGTTTAGGAATAAGTTTAGGATTAGGGTGATGGTGAGGGTGACATTTAGGGTTACGGTTAGGTTTAGAGACAAGGTGAGGGTGAGGGTTAGCATTAGCATTAGTTTTAGGGTAAGGGTTAGGTTGAGGGTGAGGGTAAGGGTGAGGGTGAGGGTTAGGTTTAGGGTGAGTGTTCGTGTTAGGGTTCGGGTGAGGGTTTGGGTTAGGTTTAGGGTTCGGATGAGGGTTAGGCTGTGGGGTAGGGTTAGGTTTCGTGTGAGGGTTATGGTTAGGGTGAGGGTTAGGGATAGGGTTAACGTTAGGGTGAGGTTAAGGTTTAGGGTGAGGGTTAGGGTGAGGGTGAGCGTTACGGTTATGGTTAGTGTGAGGCTAGAGTGAGGATGAGGGTTAGGTTTAGATTTAGGGTGAGGTTTAGGTTAGGGTTAGGGTTAAGGATAGGGTAAGGGTGAGGTGTAGCGCTAGGGTTAATGTGAGGGTTAGGTTTAGTTTGAGGGTTAGGGTTAGGGTGAGGGTTGGGGTGAGTTTACGGCTTAGGGTGAGGTTTAGGGTGAGAGTGAGGGTTAGGGTTAGGGTTAGGTTGAGGGTGAGGGTTAGGCTGAAGGTGAGGGGTGAGGGTGAGGGTTAGGATTAGGGTTATTGTTAGGGTAAGGCTGAGGGTGAGGGTGAGGGTTAGCATTAGTGTTAGGGTTAGGGTTAGGTTTGGGGTTAGGGTGAAGCTGAGGACTAGGGTTAGGGTGAGGGTTAGGCTAAAGGTTAGGGTGATGGTTAAGGTGAGGGTGATGTTTAGGGTGAGCAAGAGGGTTAGGGTGAGGGTTAGGAAGCGGGTGAGGTTTAGGGTTAGGGTTAGGTTGAGTATTAGGTTTAGGGATAGGATGAGGGTTAGGATGAGGGCTAGGCTTAGGGTTAGGGTGAGAGTTAGGCTTAGTGTGAGGGTTAGGGTTAGGTTTAGGGTTAGGGTGATGGTTAGGTTGAGGGTTAGGGTGAGGGTTAGTGATAGGGTTAGGGTGAGGGTGAGGGTTTGGGTAAGGCAAAGGCTTAGGGTGAGGGTTAGGGTAAGGCTAAGTGTTAGGGTGAGGTGTAGGGTTAGGGTTAGGGTGATGGTTAGGTTTAGTGTGAGGGTTAGGGTGAGGTTTAGGGATAGGGTTAGGATTAGGGTTAGGTTTAGGGTTGGAGTGAGAGTAAGGTTTAGGGTCAGGGTTAGGTTGAGGGTGAGGGTTAGTGTTAAATTACGGTTAGGGTTAGGTTGAGGGTGATGGTGAGGCTGAGGGTGAGGGTGAGGGTTCAGTTGGGTTTGTGTTAGGGTTAGGGTGAGGGTGATGGTGAGGTTTAGGGTTAGCGTTAGGGTTAAGGTTACGGTGAGGATGAGGTGAGGGTGAGGGTTAGGGTTAGGGTTAGGGTTAGGTTTACGTTTAGGGTTAGGATTAGGGTTAGGGTGAGGGTGAGGGAGAGGGTTAGGATGAGGGGTAGGGTGAGGTTTATGGGTAGGGTTAGGGTGAGCATTATGGTTAGTGTGAGTGTTAGGGTTAGGGTTAGGGTTAGGTTGAGGGTTAGGGTTACTGTGGAGGTTAGGGCTAGGGTGAGGGTTAGGGTAAGTCATAGGAATAGGTTGAGGGTGAGAGTGAGGGTTAGCATTAGGATTAGGGTTAGGGTGAGGGTGAGGGTGAGGGTAAGGTTGACGGAGAGTGTGAGGGTTAGGGTTAGTGTTAGGCTTAGGTTTAGGGTGAGGGTGAGTGTTCGGGTTAGGATTAGGGTTAGGGTTAGGCTTATGGTTAGACTGAGGGTGAGGGTGAAGGTGAGGGTTACATTTAGGGTGAGTGTTAGGTTTAGGGTTAGGGTGAGGGTTAGGGTTAGGATTAGGGTTAGGTTTACGGTTCGGGTTAGGGTTATGGTTAGGGTGAGTGTGAGGGTTTGGGTGAGGGTTAGGGTGAGGATTAGGGATAGGGTTAGGTTTAGTGATAGGTTTAGGATTAGGGTTATGGTGAAGGTGAGAATTAGGGTTATGGTTATATTAAGAGCCAGGGTGAGGGTGAGTGTTAGGGTTAGGATTAGGTTTAGGGTAAGGGTTAGGTTGAAGGTGAGGGTGAGGATGAGTGTTAGGGTTAGGGTTAGGCTTAGGTTTAGGGTGAGTGTTAGTGTTAGGGTTAGGGCGAGAGTTTGGGTTAGGTTTAGGATTAGGATGAGGGTTTGGCTGAGCAGTAGGGTTAGGGTTATGGTGAGGGTTAGGGTTACTGTTGGGGTTAGTGTTAGTTTTAAGATTAGGGGTGGGTAAGGTTCAGAGTGAGGGTTAGGGTGAGGGTGAGGGTTAGGGTTAGGGTTAGTGTGAGGGCTAGGGTGAGACTGAGGATTAGGTTTAGGGTTAGGTTGAGGTTTAGGGTTAGGGTCAGGGATAGGTTGAGAGTTAATTTTAGCCTTAGGGTGCGTGTGAGGGTAAAGGTTGGGGTTAGGGTTAGGGTTAGGTTTAGGATGAGGGTGAGTGTTAGGGTTAGGGTGAGGGTTAGTGTTAGTGTGAGGGTTAGGGTTAGGTTTAGGTTTAGGGTTAGGGTGAGGGTAAGGGTTAGGGTGAATGTTAGGGTTATCAGGAGTATTAGGGTGAGGGTTTGGGTGAGGGTTAGGATTAGGGTTAGGTTGAGGGTGAGGGTTAGGCTGAGTGTGAGGGGTGAGGGTGAGTTTTAGGATTAGGGTTACAGTTAGGGATAGGCTGAGGGTGTGGATGAGTGTGAGGGTGAGTGTTAGCATTAGGTTTAGGGTGAAGTTTAGGGTTAGGGTTATTGTGTGGGTGAGTGTGAAGGTTAGGATTAGGGTTAGGGATACTGTTAGGCTGAGGGTGAGGGTGAGGGTTTGGGTTAGGGTGAGGGTTAGGGTGAGGGTGAGGGTTTGGGTGAGGGTTAGCGTTTGGGTGATATTTAGGGTGAGGGTGAGGGTTAGGGTGATGGTTAGGGTGCAGGTGAGGGTTAAGATGAGAACTAGGGTTAGGGTTAGGCTGAGGGTTACGTTTAGTCTGAGGGTTAGGGTTAAGTTTAGGGTTAGGGTGATGGTTAGGGTAAGGGTTATGGTGAGGGTTAGTGATAGGGTTAGGCTGAGGGTGAGGGTTGGAGCAAGGCTAAGGCTTACGGTGAGGGTTAGGGTAAGGCTAAGGGATAGTGTGAGGGTGAGGGTGAGTGTTAGGGTTAGGGTTAGGGTGAGGTTTGGGGTTAGGGTTAGGGTTAGGGTTAGGAAGAGTGTTAGCATGAGGGGTAGGGTTAGGTTTAGGGTGATGATTAGGTTTAGTATGAGGGTTAGTGTTAGGGTTAAATTTAGGGTTAGGACGAAATTTAGGTTGAGGATTAGGGTTTGGGTTAGGGTTAGGTTGAGGGTGAGGTTTAGGATTAGGGTAAGGGGTAGCATGGAGTTTAGGGTTAGGGTGAGTGTTATGTTTGGGGTAGGGTTAGGTAGAGGTTGAGGGTGAGGGTTAGGGTTAGGGTTAGTGTGAGATTTCGGGTAAGGGTTAGGGTTAGTGTTAGGTTTAGGTTTAAGGTTAGGTTGAGGGATAGGGTTAGGGTGATGGTTAAGGTTAGGGTTAGGGTGAGGGTGAGGGTTAGGATTAGGATTAGGTTTAGGGTTATTGTTATGGTAACGGATAAGTTTATGGTTATGATTAGGGTGAGAGTGAGGGTGAGGTTTAGGGTTAGGGTTAGAGTGAAGGTTAGGATTAAGGTTAGGGTCAGGGTTACAATGAGGGGTAGGGTGAGGCGTATGGTTAGGGTTAGGGTTCGGGTTACGTTTAGTGTGAGGGTTATGGTTAGTGTTAGGGTTACGCTTAGGTTGAGGGTTAGGGTTCGGGTGGATGTTAGGGTTAGGGTGAGGGTTAGGGTTAGGCATAGGGTTTGGTTGAGGGTGAGGGTGAGGGTTAGCTTTATCATTAGGGTTAGGGTTAGGCTGAGGGTAAGGGTGAGTTTGAGGGTGAGTATAAGGGTTAGGGTATGAGTTAGGGTTAGGCTTCGGTTTAGGGTTAGGGTTAGGGTGAGGGGTAGTGTTAGAGTTAGGGTAAGGGTTTGGTTTAGTTTGAGGGTTAGATGTAGGGTGAGGGTTGGGGTGAGTTTAAGGCTTTAGGTGCGGTTTAGGGTGAGAGTGAGGGTTAGGGTTAGCCTTAGGGTGAGTGTGAGGGTAAGGGTGCGGCTTTGGGTTAGGGTTAGATTTAGGATAAGTGTGAGTGTTAGGGTGAGGTTTAGGGTTAGGGTGAGCGTTAGGGTTATTGTCAGGGTTTAGGTTAGGTTTAGGGTTAGGGTTAGGGTGAGGGTAAGGGTTAGGGTGAGTGTTAGTATGAGAGTGAGTCAGGGTTATCGTGAGTGTTAGGGTGAGTGTTAACATGAGGGTTAAGGTTGGGGTTAGGTTCAGGGTGAGGATTAGGTTCAGGGTGCGGCGTGAGTGTGACGGTGAGGGTGAGGCTTAGCATTAGGGTAAGGGTGAGGTTTATGTTTAGGGTTAGTGTGAGGGTGAGTGTGAGGGTTAGGATTAAGGTTAGGGATACTGTTAGGCTGAGGGTGAGGGTGAGGGTGAGTGTTAGGGTTAGGGTTAGGGTGAGGGTGAGGGTTAGGGTTAGGGTTAGGGTTAAGGTGAGGGTAAGGGTGAGAATTACACTTAGGATTAGGGTTGCGTTTAGTGTAAAGCTGAGGGTCAGGGTTTGGGTGAGCGCTAGGGTTAGGGTGAGGGTTAGGCTTAAGGTTAGGGTGGGGGTTAGGGTTAGGGTTAGGTTTCGGTTTAGGATGAGGGTGTGGGTTAGGGTTAGTGTTACGGTGAGGGATAAGCTTCGCATTAGGGTTAGGGTGAGGTTTAGGGTTAGTGTTAGGTTTGGCTTTAGGATGAGGGTGAGGATTAGGTTCAGGGTTAGGGTGAGGGTTAGGATTAGTGTGAGGGTTAGGGTTAGGGTTAGGGTTAGGGTGAGGGTAAGATTTAGGTTGAAGGTTAGAGTGAGAATGAGGGTTGGGGTTATCGTGAGTGTTAGGGTGAGGGTTAGAGTGAGTGTTAGGGTAGGGTTACGGTGAGGTTTAGCGGGAGGGTAAGGATTAGGGTGTGGGTTAGGGTTAGTGTGATGTTCAGGGTGAGGGTTAGGTTGAGGGTTAGTGTAAGCGTTAGGTTTAGGGTGACGGTAAGAATAAGAGTGAGGGATAGGTTGATATTGAGGGTTAGGTTTAGGCTTAGTCTTAGTGTGAGGTTTATATGGAGCCTTAGGTTTATCGTTAGGGTTAGGCTGAGGGTGAGTGTGAGGGTTAGGGTTAGGGTTAGACTTAGGATCAGGCGCAGGGTGAGGGTGAGGGTTAGGGTTAGGGTTTTCGTGAGGTTTAGGGTTAGGGTTAGGGGTAGGGTTCGGTGAGGGTTTGGGTAAGGGTTAGGTTTATGGTTATTGTTAGGGTTAGGGTTAGATTTACAGTAATGGTGAGGGTGAGCGTGAGGGTTAGGGTTAGGTTTAGGGTGAGGTTGAGGCTGAGGTAAGAGTTAGGGTGAGGGTTAGGATTAGGGTGAGGTTTAGGGTGAGGTTGAGATTTAGGGTTAGAGTTAAGGTTAGGGTGAGGTTTAGTGTTAGGGTGTGGGTTAGGGTAACGGAGAGGTTTAAATTTAGGGTTAGTGTTAGGATGAGGTTTAGGTTTAGGGTTAGGTTGAAGGTTAGGGGGAAGGTTAGGGTTAGGTTTAGGGTTAGGGTTAGGGCTAGGGTTAGGGTTAAGGTTAGTGTGAGGGTGAGTGTTAGGATTAGGGTTAGGATGACGGGTAGGGTGAGATTTAGGGTTAGGCTTAGTGTTAGGGTTATTGTTAAGGTTAGGGTCAGAGTTAGGGTTAAAGTGAGGTTGAGGGTGAGGGTTAGGGTTAGGGTTAGGGTGAGGTTTAGGGTTATGGTTAGGATTAGGGTTAGGTTGAGGGTAGGGTGAGGGGTAGGTTTAGGGTTAGGGTGAGGGTAAGTTTTAGTGTGAAGGTTAGGGTTAGGGTTAGGTTGAGGGTAAGGGTTAGGGTGAGGGTTAGTGTCAGAGTGAGGGTGAGGATTAGGGTTAAGGTTAGGTTTATTGTGAGGTTAAGGTTGAGGGTTAGGGTAGGATTAGGGTTCGGGTTACAATGAGAGTGAGGGTGAGGGTTAGGGTGAGCGTAAGGGTTATGGTGAGGGTTAGTGTGAGGATGAGGAGTGAGGGTGAGGTTTAGGATTAGGGTTAGGGTTAGAGTTAGGCTGAGGGTGAAGGTGAGGGTGAGGTTGAGGTTTAGGGTTAGCGTTAGGGTTAGGGTGAGGGTTAAGGTTAAGGTTAGGATGAGGGTTAGGATTATGGGTAGGGTTAGGGTTAGGGTGAGTGTTAGGGTGAGGATAAGCATTAGGGTGAGGTTTAGGGTGAGAATGAGGGTTAGGGTTATCATGAGCGTTAGGGTGAATTTTAGTGTGAATGTTAGGTTTTGGGTTAGGGTGATTGTGAGTGTTAGGGTTAGGGTGAGGGTTAGGGTGAGGGTGAGGATGAGGGTGAGTGTGAGGGCGAGGCTTTGGGTTAGGATTAGGTTTAGGGTGAGGTTGAGGTTGAAGGTTAGGGCTAGGACTAGGGTTAGGGTTACACTGAGGATGAGGGTGAGGGTTAGTGTGAGGGTAAGGGTTAGGGTGAGGGTTACAGTGATGGTGAGGGTTAGGCTGATTGTGAGGGGTGAGTTTGAGGGTGAGTGTGAGGGTTAGGATTAGGTTTAGGGATACTTTTAGGCTGAGGGTGAGGGTGAGGTTTAGGGTTACGGTTAGGGTGAGTGTAAGAGTAATAGTGGGGGTTAGGGTGATAGTGAGAGTTAGGTTTAGCCTTAATCTTAGTGTGAGGTTTATGGTGAGAATGAGGGTTAAGGTTACGGCTAGGCTGAGGCTGAGAGTGAGTATGAGGTTTAGGGTTAGGTTTAGGGATAGGGTTAGGGTGAGGGTTAGGGTGAGGGTGAGGGTGAGGGTTAGCATTAGGCTTAGGGTGAGGTTTAGGGTTAGGGTTAGGGTTAGGGTGAGGGTGAGTGTGAGGGTTAGGATTAGGTTTAGGGATACTCTTAAGCTGAGGGTGAGGGTGAGGGTTAGGGTTAGGTTGAGGGTTAGCATTAGGGTTAGGTTGAGGGTGAGGGTGTGTATTACGGTTAGGATTAAGGTTAGGTTTAGTGTTAAGCTGAGGGTGAGGGTGAGGATGAGGGCTAATGTTAGGGTGAGGGTTAGGCTTAAGGTTAGGTTGAGGGTTAGTGTTAGGGTGATGTTTAGGGTGAGCGGGATTGTTAGGGTGGGGGTTAGGCTGCGGGTGTGGTTTAGGGTTAGGGTTAGGTTGAGGGTTAGGTTTAGGCTTCGGATGAAGGTTAGGATGAGGTGTAGGGTTAGGGTTAGGATGAGGGCTAGGGTTAGGGTTAGGGTGAGGGTTAGGCTTAGTGTGAGGGTTAGGGTTAGGCTTAGTGTGAGGGTTAGGGTTAGGGTGAGGGTTAGTGGTAGTGTTAGAGTTAGGGTGAGGGTGAGGTCAAGCCTAAGGCTTAGGGTGAGGGTTAGGGTGAGGCTAAGGGTTATGGGGAGGGTTTGGGTGAGGGGAAGTATTAGGGTCAGGGTGAGGTTTAGGTTTAGTGTGAGGGTTAGGGTAAGGGTTAGGGTGAGGGTAAGAGTAAGAGTGAGGGTTAGGGTGATAGTGACGGTTAGGTTTAGCCTTAGTCTTAGTGTGAGGTTTATGGTGAGCGTTAGGGTTAGGGTTAGGTTTAGGGTTAGGGTTAGGCTGAGGGTGAGTGTGAGGTTTAGGGTTAGGGTTAGGCTTAGGATTAGGCGGAGGGTGAGGGTGAGGGTGAGGATTAGATTTAGGGTTAGTGTTAGGTTTAGGGTTAGGGTGAGGGTTAGGGTGAGGATTAGGGTGAGTATTAGGGTTAGGGTGAAGGCTAGGGTGAGGGTGATGGAGAGGGTTAGGGTTAGGGTTAGGGTTAGAATTAGGGCTATTGTTAGGGTTAGGGTTAGGGTTACAGTGAGGGTGAGAGTGAGGTTGATTGTTAGGCTAAGGCTTAGGGAAAGGTTTATGGTTAGGTTTAGGGTTAGGGTGAGGGTGAGGTTTAGGTTTGGAGATAGGTTTAGGGTGAGGATTATGGTGAGGGTTACTGTTAAGGCTAGTGTTAGGGTGAGGGTTAGGGTGAAGGTTAGGGTTAGGGTTAGTGTTAGGATTAGGGCTAGCTTGAGTGTGAGTTTGAAGGTTAGGGTCAGGGTTAGCGTTAGGCTTAGTGCTAGGCTGAGGTTGATGTTGAAAGTGATGCTTAAGGTTAGGGTGAGGGTGATGTTTAGGCTTAGGGTACAGTGACAGTGAGGGTTAGGGTTAGGGTTAGGGTGAGGGTGAGGGCTAGGGTTAGGGTGAGGATTAGGTTAAAGGTTGGGGTGAGGGATAAGTTGAGAGTGATGTTTAGGGTGAGGGTTAGGGTGAGGTTTAGGGTGCGGGTGAGGTTTAGGGTTAGGGTTAGTTTGAGGGTTACGTTTAGGGATAGGATGAGGGCTAGGGTTAGGGTTAGGGTGAGGGTTAGGCTGAGTGTGAGGATTAGGGTTAAGTTTAGGGTTAGGGTGATGGTTAGGGTGAGGGTTAGTGATAGGGTTAGGGTCAGGGTGAGGGTTAGGGCAAGGCGAAGGCTTAGGGTGAAGGTTAGTGTAAGGCTAATGGTTAAGGTGAGGGGTAGGGTTAGGGTTAAGGTGAGGGCTAAGTTTAGTGTGAGGTTTAGGGTGAGGGTTAGGGTTAGGGTTAGTATGAGGGTTAGGTTTAGGGTTGGAGTGAGAGTAAGGGTCAGGGTCAGGTTTAGGTTGAGGGAGAGGGTTAGGGTTAAATTAGGGTTAGGGTGAGGTTGAGGGTGATGGTGAGGATGAAGGTGAGGGTGAGGGTTCGGTTGAGGTTTCGGGTCAGGGTTAGGGTGAGGGTGATGGTGAGGTTTAGGGTTAGGCTTAGGGTTATGGTGAAGGTGAGGTGAGGGTGAGGGTTAGGGTTAGGGTGAGGTTTAGGGTTAGAGTTAGGGTTAGATTTAGGGTGAGGGTGAGGGTTAGGGTTAGAATGAGGGGTAGCGTGAGGGGTAGGTGTAGGGGTAGGGTGAGGGTTACGGTTAGTGTGAGGGTTAGGGTTAGGGTGAGGGTTACGGTTTAGAATTAGGGTTACAGTTAGGGTTAGGCTGAGGGTGAGGGTGAGGGTTCACATTAGTTTTAGGGTGAGGTTTAGGGTTAGGGTTAGGGTGAGGGTGATTGTTAGGGTTAGGATTAGGGTTAGTGATACTGTTAGGCTGAGGGTGAGGGTGAGGGTTAGGGTTAGGGTGAGGGTTAATGTGCAGGTGAGGGTTATGGTGAGGGTTAGTGATAGGGTTAGGGTGAGGGTGAGGCTTAGAGCAAGGCTAAGGCTTAGTGTGAGGGTTAGGGTAAGGCTAAGGGTTAGGGTGAGGGTGAGGGATAGGGTGAGGGTTAGGTTTAGTGTGAGGGTTAGTGTGAGGGTTATGGTTAGGGTTAGGATGAGGTTTAGGTTTAGGGTTGGAGTGAGAGTAAGGGTTAGGGTCAGGTTTAGGTTGAGGGTGAGGGTTAGGGTTAAATTAGGGTTAAGGTGAGGTTGAGGGTGATGGTGAGGATGAGGGTGAGTGTTCCAGTTCGGTTGAGGGTTCGGGTCAGGATTAGGGTGAGGGTGGTGGTGAGGTTTAGGTTTAGGGTAAGGGTTAAAGTGAAGGTGAGGTGAGGGTGAGGGTTATGGTTAGGGTTAGGGTGAGGTTTAGGGTTGGAGTTAGGGTTAGGGTTATGGTGAGGGTGAGAGTTAGGGGTAGAATGAGGGGTAGGGTGAGGGGTAGGTGTAGGGGTAGGGTGTGGGTTATGGTTAGTGTGAGGGTTTGGATTACTGTTACAGTTAGGGTTAGGCTGAGGGTGAGGGTGAGGGTTAGCATTAGGTTTAGGGTGAGGTTTAGGGTTTGGGTTAGGGTGAGGGTGATTGTGAGGTTTAGGATTAGGGTTAAGGATACTGTTAGGCTGAGGGTGAGGGTGAGGGTTAGGGTTAGGGTGAGGGTTAGAGTGAGGGTGAGGGTTAGCGTTTGGGTTATATTTAGGGTGAGGGTGAGGGTTAGGGTGAGGGTTAGTGTGCGGGTGAGGGTTAGGATGAGCACTAGGGTTACAGTTAGTGTGAGTGTTAGGCTTAGTGTGAGGGTTAGGGTTACGTTTAGGGTTAGGGTGATGGTTAGGGTGAGGGTTATGGTGAGGGTTATTGATAGGGTTAGAGTGAGGGTGAGGGTTAGAGCAAGGCTAAGGCTTAGGGTGAGGGTTAGGGTAAGGTTAAGGTTTAGGGTGAGGGTGAGCGTGAGTGTGAGGGTTAGGGTTAGGGTGAGGTTCGGGGTTAGGGTTAAAGTTAGGGTTAGGATGAGTGTTAGCGTGAGGGGTAGGGTTAGGTTTAGGGTGAGGGTTAGGTTTAGCATGAGGGTTAGTGTTAGGGTAAGGGTTAGGGTTAGGCGAAGTTTAGGTTCAGGGTTAGGGTTTGGGTTAGGGTGAGGTTGAGGGTGAGGTTAAGGGTGAGGTTTAGTTTTAGTGTGAGAGTTAGTATTGAGGTTACGGCTAGGGTGAGTGTTAGGGTTACGGGTACTGTTAGGTCGAGGTTGAGGGTGAGGGTGAGGGTTAGGGTTAGAGTCTGATTTCGGGTTAGGGTTAGGGTTAGTGTTAGTGTTAGGTTTAGGGTTACAGTTAGGTTGAGGGATAGGGTTAGGGGGATGGTTAAGGTTAGGGTTAAGGTGAGGGTGAGGGTTAGGATTAGGGTTAGGTTTAGGGTTATTGTTAGGGTTAGGTTTAAGTTTAAGGTTACGATTAGGGTGATAGTGAGCATGAGGTTTAGGTTTAGGGTTAGAGTGAGGGTTAGCCTTAGTGTTAGGATTAAGGTTAGGGTCAGGGTTAGGATGAGGGGTAGGGTGAGGTGTAGGTGTAGGGTTAGGGTGAGGGTTATGGTTAGTGTGAGGGTTATGGTTAGTGTTAGGGTTAGGGTTAGGTTGTGGGTTAGGGTTTGGGTGGATGTTACTGTTAGGGTGTAGGTTAGGGTTAGGCGTAGGGTTTGGTTGGGGGTGAGGGTGAGGTTTAGCTTTAGGATTAGGGTTAGGGTTAGGCTGAGGGTGAGGTTGAGTGTGAGGGTTAGGGTTAGGGTTAGTGTTAGGTTTGGTTTAGGGTGAGGGTGAATGTGAGGGTTAGGGTTAGGGTTAGGGTTAGGCTTATGTTTAGGCTGAGGGTGAGGGTGAGGGTGAGGGTGAGGTTGAGGGTTAGATTTAGGCTGAGCGTTAGGTTTAGGGTTAGGGATTGAGGTTAGGTTGAGGGTTAGGGTTAGGATTAGGGTTAGATTTAGGTTGCGGGTTAGGGTTTTGGTTAGGGTTAGGTTTAAGGTGAGGGTGAGGGTTTGGGTTAGGTTTAGGGTGAGGGTTAGGGATAGGGTGAGGTTTAGGGATAGGTTTAGGTTAGTATTTTGGTGAGAGTGAGAGTTAGGGTTAAGGTTATGTTTAGAGACAGGTTGAGGGTGAGGTTTAGGTTTAGGATTAGGGTTAGGGTACAGGTTAGGTTGAAGTTGAGGGTGAGGATGAGGGTTAGGGTTAGGGTTAGGCTTAGATTTAGGGTGAGTGTTAGTGTTAGGGTTAGGGTGAGAGTTTGGGTTAAGTTTAGGATTAGTATGAGGGTTAGGCTGAGGAGTAGGGTTAGGGTTATGGTGAGGGTTAGGGTTAGTGTTGGGGTTAGTGATACATTTAAGGTTAGGGTGAGGGCAAGGGTTAGGGGGAGGGTGAGGGTTAGGGTGAGGGTTACCGTTTGTGTGATATTTAGGGTGAGGGTGAGGATTAGGGTGCGGGTGAGGTTTAGGAAGATAACTATGGTTAGAGTTAGGTTGAAGTTTAGGCTTAGTGTGAGGGTTAGGGTTAGGTTTAGGGTTAGGGTGAGGGTTAGTGATAGGGTTAGGGTGAGGGTGAGGGTTAGATCAAGGCTAAGGCTTAGGGTGAGGTTTATGGTAAGGCTAAGTGTTAGGGTGAGAATGAGGGTGAGGGTTAGGGTTAGGGTGAGGTTCAGGGTTCGGGTTAAGGTTAGGGTTAGGATGAGGGTTAGAGTGAGGTATGGTTAGGTTTAGGTTTAGTATGAGGGTTAGTGTTAGGGTTAGGGTTAGGTTTAGGCGAAGTTTCAGTTGAGGGTTAGGGTTTGGGTTAGGTTTAGGTTGAGGGTGAGGTTTAGGGTGACGTTTAGTGTTAGGGTGAGGGTTAGGATGGAGGTTAGGGTTAGGGTGAGTGTTAGGGTTAAGGGTAGGGTTAGGTTGAGGTTGAGGGTGAGGGTTAGGGTTAGAGTTAGGGTGAGATTTCGGTTTAGGGATAGGGTTAGGATTAGTGTTAGGTTTAGGTTTAAGTTTAGGTTGAGGGCTAGGGTTAGGGTGATGGTTAAGGTTAGGGTGAGGGTGAGGGTGAGGGTTAGGATTAGGGTTAGGTTTAGGGTTATTGTTAGGGTTAGGGTTAAGGTTATGGTTACGATTAGGGTGAGAATGAGGGTGAGGTTTAGGGTTAGGGTTAGAGTGAGGGTTAGGGTTAGGGTTAGGATTAAGGTTAGGGTCAGGGTTACAATGAGGGGTAGGGTTAGGGGTAGGGGTAGGGTTCGGGTGATGGTTACGGTTAGTGTGAGGGTTATGGTTAGTGTTAGGGTTAGGGTTAGGTTGTGGGTTAGGGTTTTGGTGGATGTTACTGTTAGGGTGTGGGTTAGGGTTAGGCATAGGGATTTTTGTGGGTGAGGGTGAGGGTTAGCTTTAGGATTAGGGTTAGGGTTAGGCTGAGGGTAAGGGTGAGGTTGAGGGTGAGTATGAGGTTTAGGGTTAGAGTTAGGGCTAGACTTCGGTTTAGGGTTAGTGTTAGGGTGAGGGGTAGGGTTAGAGTTAGGGAAAGGGTTTGGTTTAGTTTGAGGGTTAGATTTAGGGTGAGGGTTGGTGTGCGGTTAAGGCTTTGGGTGAGGTTTAAGGTGAGAGTGAGGGTTAGGGTTACCTTAGGGTGAGTGTGAGGGTAAGGGTGCGGATTTAGGTTAGGGTTAGCTTTAGGATGAGTGTGAGTGTTAGGGTGAGGGTTAGGGTTAGGGTGAGCATTAGGGTTATTTTCAGGTTAGGGTTAGGTTCAGGGTTAGGGTTAGGATGAGGGTAAGGGTTAGGGTGAGTGTTAGTATGAGAGTGAGTCAGGGTTATCATGAGTGTTAAGGTGAGGATTAGCATGAGGGATAGTGTATGGGTGTGGTTCAGGGTGAGGATTAGGCTGAGGGTGAGGGGTCAGGGTGAGGGTGAGGGTGAGGTTTAGCATTAGGTTTAGGGTGAGGTTTAGGTTTAGGGTTAGGGTGAGGGTGATTGTGAGGGTTAGGATTAGAGTTAGGGATACTGTTAGGCTGAGGGTGAGGGGGAGGGTTAGGGTTAGGGTGAGGGTGAGGTTTAGTGTTTGGGTGATATTTAGGGTGAGGGTGAGGGTTAGGGTGAGGGTTAGTGTGCGGGTGAGGGTTAGGGTGAGAACTAGGGTTAGGGTTAGGGTGAGGGTTAGGCTTAGTGTGAGGGTTAGGTTTAGGTTTAGGGTTAGGGTGATGGTTAGGGTGAGTGTTATGGTGAGGGTTAGTGATAGGGTTAGGGTGAGGGTGAGGGTTAGAGCAAGGCTAAGGCTTAGGGTGAGGGTTAGGTTGAGGTTGAGGGTTAGGGTTAGGGTTAGGATGAGGGTTAGCGTGAGGGGTAGGTTTAGGTTTAGGGTGAGGGTTAGGTTTAGTATGAGGGTTAATGATACGGTTAGGGTTAGGGTTATTGCGAAGTTTAGGTTCAGGGTTAGGGTTTGGGTTAGGGTTAGGTTGAGGTTGAGGTTTAGGGTGAGGTTTAGGGTTAGGGTGAGTGTTAGGATGGAGGTTAGGTTTAGGGTGAGTGTTAGCATTAGGGGTAGGGTTAAGTCGAGGTTGAGGGTGAGGGTTAGGTTTAGGGTTAGTGTGAGATTTCGGGTTAGGGTTAGGGTTAGTGTTAGTGTTAGGTTTAGGGTTATGGTTAGGTTGAGGGATAGGGTTAGGGTGATGGTTAAGGTTAGGGTGAGGGTGAGGGTGAGGGTTAGGATTAGGGTTAGGTTTAGGGTTATTGTTAGGGTTAGGATTAAGTTTAAGGTTACGATTAGGGTGAGAGTGAAGGAGAGGTTTAGGTTTAAGTTTAGAGTTAGGGTTAGGGTTAGGGTTAGGATTAAGGTTAGGGTCAGGGTTAGGATTAGGGGTAGGGTGAGGGGTAGGTGTAGGGTTATGGTGAGGGTTACGGTTAGTGTGAGGGTTATGGTTAATGTTAGGGTTAGGGTTAGGTTGAGGGTTAGGATTCGGGTGGATGTTAGGGTTAGGGTGAGGGTTATGGTTAGGCATAGGGTTTGGTTGAGGTTGAAGGTGAGGGTTAGCTTTAGGATTAGGGTTAGGGTTAGGCTGAGGGTGAGTGTGAGTGTGAGGGTTAGGGTTAGGGTTAGGGTTAGGCTTTGGTTTAGGGTGAGGATGAGTGTGAGTGTTAGGGTTAGCGTTAGGGTTAGGCTTATGGTTAGTCTGAGGTGACGGTGAGGGTGAGGATGAGGTTGAGGGTTAGATTTAGGCTGAGTGTTAGGTTTAGGGTTAGGGATTGGGTTAAGTTGAGGGTTAGGGTTAGGATTAGGGTTAGATTTAGGTTGTGGTTTAGGGTTATGGTTATGGTTAGGGGTAGGGTTATGGTGAGGATTAGGGATAGGGTGAGGTTTAGGGATAGGTTTAGGGTTAGGGTTATGGTGAGAGTGAGAATTAGGGTTAAGGTTATGTTTAGAGACAGGTTGAGGTTGAGGTTAGGTTTAGGATTAGGGTTTGGGTAAGGATTAGGTTGAAGTTGAGGGTGAGGGTGAGGGTTAGGTTTAGGGTTAGGCTTAGTTTTAGTGTGAGTGTTAGTGTTAGGGTTAGGGTGAGAGTTTGTTTTAGGTTTAGGATTAGTAGGAGTGTTAGGTTGAGCAGTAGGGTTAGAGTTATGGTGAGGTTTATGGTTAGTGTTGGGGTTAGTGATAGGTTTAAGTTTAGGGTGAGGGCAAGGTTTAGGGTGAGAGTTAGGGTGAGGGTGAGGTTTAGGGTTAGGGTTAGTGTGAGGGCTAGGGTGAATCTGAGGGTTAGGTTTAGGGTTAGGGTGAGGTTTAGGGTTAGAGTGAGGGTTAGGTTTAGTGTTAGTGTTAGCCTTAGGGTGCGTGTGAGGGTATAGGTTGTGCTTAGGGTTAGGGTAAGGTCTAGGATGAGGGTGAGTGTTAGGGTGAGTGTTAGGGTTAAGGTGAGGGTTAGTGTTAGTGTGAGGGTTAGGGTTAGGTTTAGGTTTAGGGTTAGGGTGAGGGTAAGGGTTAGGGTCTGTGTTAGGGTTATCATGAGTGTTAGGGTGAGGGTTTGGGTGAGGGTTAGGATTGGGGATAGGTTGAGGGTGAGGGTTAGGCTGAGGGTGAGGGGTGAGGGTGAGGGTTAGGATTAGGGTTCCGGTTAGGGTTAGGCTGAGGGTGAGGGTGAGGGTGAGGGTTAGCATTAGGTTTAGGGTGAGGTTTAGGGTTAGGGTTAGGGTGAGGGTGAGTGTGAGGGTTAGGATTAGGGTTAGGGATACTGTTAGGCTGAGGGTGAGGATGAGGATTAGGGTTAGGGTTATGGTTAGGGTGCGGGTTAGGGTTATTGTCAGGGTTCGGGTTAGGTTTAGGGTTAGGGTTATGGTGAAGGTAAGGGTTAGTGTTAGTATTACTATGAGAGTGAGTCAGGGTTATCGTGAGTGTCAGGGTGAGGGTTAGCGTGAGGGTTAGGGTTAGGGTTAGGTTCAGGGTGAGGAATAGGCTGAGGGTGAGGGGTGAGGGTGATGGTGACGGTTTGGATTAGGGTTAGGGATACTGTTAGGCTGAGGGTGAGGGTGAGTGTTAGGGTTAGGGTGAGGGTTAGGGTTAGGGTTAGGGTGAGGGTGATGGCGAGAATTACGGTTAGGATTAGGGTTAGGTTTAGTGTTAAGCTGAGGGTTAGGGTTTGGGTGAGCGATAGTGTTAGGGTGAGGGTTAGGCTTAAGTTTAGGGTGAGGGTTAGGGTTAGGGTGATATTTAGTGTGAGGGTGAGGTTTAGGGTGAGGGTTAGGGTTCGGTTTAGGATGAGGGTGTGGGTTAGGGTTAGGGTTACGGTGAGGGTTAAGCTTAGCATTAGGGTTAGGGTGAGGGTTAGGGTTAGTGTTAGAGTTAGTTTTAGGGTGAGGGTGAGGTTGACATTTAGGATTAGGGTTATGTTTACAGTTAGGTTGAGGGTGTGGGTCAGGTTCAGGGTTAGAATTAGGATTAGGATTAGATTTAGGGTTCGGTTTAAGGTGAGGTGAGGGTGAGGGTTAGGGTAAGGGGGAGGGTTAGGCTTAGGGTGATGTTTACGGTGAGGTTGAGGGTTAGGGTGAGGGTATGGGTGAGGGTTAGGATAAGGGGGAGGGTTAGGTTTAGGGGGAGTGTTAGGGTGAGGGTGAGCATTAGGGTTAGGTTTAGGGTGACGGTGAGCTTTAGGGTTTGGGTCTGGGTGAGGTTTATGGTTGTGGTTAGAGTGAGGGTAAGGTTTAGAGTGAGGGTTAGGGTGAGATTGAGGGTTAGGGTTAACGTGAGGATTAGGGTGATGGTTAGGGTGAGGGTTAGGGTTGGGGTTAAGGTTTGGTTTAGTGTGAGGGTGAGTGTTACAGTTAGGGTGAGGGTGAGAGTGAGGGTTAGGGTTAGATTTAGGGTGAGGTTGAGGGTGAGGGTTAGATTTAGGATTAGGGTTACCGTTTGGTTTAGGTTGAGGTTGAGGTTTAGGTTTAGGGTTAGGATGAGGGTAAGGTTTAGGGAGAGGGTTAGGGTGAGGGTGAGGGTTCGGCTGAGGGTGAGGTTGAGGGTGAGGTTTAGGATTAGAGTTAGGCTTAGGGTTAGGATGAGGGTGAGGGTGAGGGTGAGGTTTAGGGTTAGGGTTAGGTTGAGGGCTAGGTTGGTGGTGAGGGTTAGGGTGAGAGTGAGGGTGAGGGTTTCGGTTAGGTAGGGGTGAGGGTTAATGTGAGGATTAGGGTGAGGGTGAGGGTAAGTGTGAGGGTTAGGTTTAGGGTGAGATTGAGGGTTAGGGTTAAGGTGACGTTAGGGTTTGGGTGATATTTAACTTGAGGGTGAGTGTTAGGGTGAGGGTGAGGGTTCGCGTGAGGTTGAGGGTTAAGGTGTGGGTGAGGGTTAGGCTTAGGGTGAGTGTTAGGGTGATGGTGAGGGTTACGGTGAGGGTGAGGGTGAGGGTTAGGTTTAGGGTGAGTGTTAGGTTTAGGGTTAGGGTTAGGGTGAGTTGTAGGTTTATGGTTAGAGTGAGGGTTAGGGTTATTTTGATTGTTAGGGTTAGGGTTAGGGTTAGCGTTAGGGTGAGGATATGGGTTAGGGTGAGGGTTAGGGTGAGGGGTAGTGTTAGGTAGCGATTGAGGGTTAGGTTTAAGGTGAGGTTTAGGGTTAGGGTTAGTGTTAGGGTGAGTGTGAGAGTGAGGGTTAGTGTTAGGGGTAGGGATAGGTTTAGGGTGATGGTGATGGAGAGGGTTAGGTTACGGATTAGGGGTATGGTTAGGATTAAGCTTAGGGTGAGGGTTCCGGTGAGGTTGAGGGTTGTGTGGGTGACGGTTAGGCTTAGTGTGAGTGTTAGGGTGATGGTGAAGTTAACGGTGAGGATGAGGGTTAGGGTTAGGCTTAGGTTGAGGTTTAGGTTTATGGTTAGGGTTAGGGTGAGTGTTAGGTTGAGGTGTAGGTTTATGGTTAGAGTGAGGGTTAGGGTTATTGTGATTGTTAAGGTTAGGGTTAGGGTTAGCGTTAGGGTGAGGATAAGGCTGAGGGTGAGTGTTAGGATTAGGTAGTGGTTGAGGGTTAGGTTTAAGGTGAGGATTAGGGTTAGGGTTAGTGTTAGTGTTAGGGTGAGGGTGAGGGTTAGTGTTAGGGGTAGGGAAAGGTTTAGGGTGAGGGTGATGGAGAGTGTTAGGTTAAGGATTAGGGGTAGGGTTAGGGTTAGGTTTCGGGTGAGGGTGAGGGTGAGGGTGAGGTTTAGAGTGAGTGTTAGGGTTAGGGTTAAGGTGAAGGTTAGGGTTAGGGTGATGTTTAGGGTGAGGGTGAGTTTTAGGCTGACGGTGAGGTTTAGGCTGAGGGTGAGGGTTAGGTTTAGTGTTAGTATTAGGGTAAGTTTTAGGGTTAGGGTTGGGTGAAGTTTAGGGTTAGGGTTAGGGTGAGGATTAGTGTGAGGATTAGGGTTAGGGTTAGGGTTAGGATTAGCTTTTGAGTAATCATTAGGGTGAGGTTTAGGGTGAGGGTTAGGGTCAGGCTTAGTGTTCGTGTTAGGGTGAGGATGAGGGTTTAGGTGCGGTTTAGGGTGAATTTTAGGGATAGGGTGACGTTTAGGGATAAGTTTAGGGTTAGGGAGACGGTGAGGTTGAGGGTTAGAGTTAGCATTAGGCTTAGGCTTAGTGTTAGGGTGAGGGTTAGGGTTAGAATTAGGGTTGGGGGAAAGTGAGGGTGAGGGGGAGGGTTAGGGTTAGGGTGAGGGTTAGGGTTAAGGTGTGGGTTAGGGTTACTGTTAGGGTGAGGGTTAATGTGTGATTTAGGGTGAGGGTGAGGGTAAGAATGAGGGTAAGGGTTAGGATTAGGGTTGGTTTGAGGGCTAGAGTGAGGCTGAGGGTTAGCGTTAGGGTTATTGTGAGGGTTAGGGTTAAGGTGAGGGTGAGGGTGAGGGTTAGGGTTAGGTTTGTTGTGAGGTTTAGGGTTAGGGTTAGGGTTAAGATTAGTGTTAGGTTTATGGTTAGGTTGAGGGGTAGGGTGTGAGGTAGCATTAGGTTTAATGTGATGGGTTATTGTGAGGGTTAGGGTTAACCTTAGGGTTTGGGTTAGGGTGAGGGTTAGGTTTAGGGTGGAGGTTAGGGTTGGGGTGAGAGTAAGGGTTAGGGGCAGTGTTAGATTGAGGGTGATGGTGAGGATGAGGGTGAGGGTGAGGTTTCAGTTGAGGGTTTGGATTATGATTAGGGTGAGTGTGAGCATGAAATTTAGGGTTAGGTTTAGGGTTACGGTGAGTGTGAGGTGAGGGTGAGGATTAGGTTTAGGGTTAGGATTTGGATGAGGTTTAGGTTTAGGGTTAGGGTAAGGGTGAGGGTGAGGGTTAGGGTTAGAGTTAAGGTTAGGGTGAGGGATAGGGTTAGGGTTAGTGTTAGTGTTAGGGTTAGGGTGAGGTTTATGATGAGGGTTAGGTTTAGGGTTAAGATTAGGGTTCGGGTGTGAGGGTTACGGTGAGGGTTAGGGTTAGTCTTATGGTTAGTCTGAGGGTTAGGTTTAGGGTGAGGTTTAGGGTTAAGTTTAGGGTGAGTGCTAGGTGATGGTGAGGGTTGAGGTTTAGGGTTAGGCTTAGGTTTAGGCTTAGGGTGAGGATTAGGTTTAGGGTGGAGGTTCGGGTTGGGGTGAGTGTAAGGGTAAGGGGCAGGGTTAGGTTGAGGGTGAGGGTAAGGGTTAGGGTTACATTAGGGTGAGGGTTAGGCTGAGCGTAAGGGTGAGGGTGAGGTCTAGGGCTAGGGTGAGGGTTAGGCTTAAGGTTAGCGTGAGGCTTAGGGTTAGAGTGATGTTTATGATGAGGGTGAGGGTTAGGGTGAGGGCTAGGGTGCGGGTGAGGTTGAGGGTTAGTGTTAGGGTGAGTGTTACGTTTAGGGTTAGGATGAGGGTTAGCATGAGGGCTAGGGTTAGGGTGAGGGTTAGGCTTAGTGTGAGGGTTAGTGTTAGGTTTAGGGTTAGGGTGATGGTTAGGGTGAGGGTTAGGGTTAGGGTTAAGGTGAGGGTTAGGTCAAGGCTAAGGCTTAGAGTGAAGGTTAGGGTAAGGCTAAGGGCTAGGGTGAGGTTAGGTTTAGGGTTAGGGTGAGGTTCAGGTTTAGGGTTATAGTTATGGTTAGGGTTAGGATGAGGGTTAGCGTGAGGGGTAGGGTGAGTGGTAGGGTGAGGGTTAGGTTTGGTGTAAGTGTTAGTGTTAGGGGTAGGGTGAGGGTTAGGTTGAGAGTTAGGGTTTGGATTAGGGTTAGGTTGAGGGTGAGGTTTAGGGTGAGGTTTAGGATTAGGGTTAGGGTTAGGGTGAGGGTTAGGATGGAGGTTAGGGTTAGGGTGAGGGTTAGGGTTAGGGGTAGGTTTAGGTTGAGGGTCAGAGTGAGGGTTAGGATTACAATTAGGGTTAGGGTGAGGGCTATGGTGAAGGTGAGGATTAGGGTTAGGTTTAGGGTGAGGATTATGGTTATGGTGAGAGTAAGAGTGATGGTTAGGGTTAGGGTCAGAGTGAGGGTTAAGGTTAGAATTAGTGTTAGGTGACAGCTAGGTTGAGGGTGAGGGTTAGGGTTAGGTTTAGGGTGAGATTTCGGGTTAGGGTTAGGGGGAGGGTTAGTCTTAGGTTTAGGGTTATGGTTTGGTTGAGGGTTAGAGTTAGGGTGAGGTTTAGGGTTAAGGTTAGGGTGAGGTTGAGGGTTAGGATTGGGGTTAGGTTTAGTGTTAAGCAGAGGGTGAGGGTGAGGGTGAGGGCTAGGGTTAGTGTGAGGGTTAGGCTTAAGGTTAGGGTGAGGGTTAGGGTTACGGTGATGTTTAGGGTGAAGGTGAGGTTTAGGGTGAGGGTTAGGTTTAGGGTTAGAATGAGGGTTACGATAAGAGCTAGGGTTAGGGTTAGGTTGAGGCTTAGGCTTAGTGTGAGGGTTAGGGTTAGGTTTAGGGTTAGGGTGATGTTTAGGGTGAGGGTGAGGGTGAGGGTTAGTGATAGGGTTAGGGTTAAGGTGAGGGTGAGGGCAAGGCTAAGGCTTAGGGTGAGGGTTACCTAAGGCTAAGGGTTAGGGTGAGGGGTAGGGTTAGGGTTAGGGTGAAGGTTAGGTTTAGTTTGAGGGTTAGGGTTAGGGTTAAGTTTAGGGTGAGGGTAAGAGTTAGGGTGAGTATTAGGGTGATAGTGCATTTTAGGGTTAGCCTTACTCTTAGTGTGAGGGTGATGGTGAGGGATAGGGTTAGGGTTAGGTTTAGGTTTAGGATGAGGGTGAGGGTTAGGTTCAGGGATAGGGTGAGGGTTAGGGTTAGTGTGGGTGTTAGGGTGAGGGTTAGGGTGAGGGTTAGGGTTAGGTTTAGGGTGAGGGTTAGCGGCAGGGTAAGGATTAGGGTGTGGGTTAGGGTTAGGGTGAGGTGTAGGGTGAGGCTGAGGGTTAGGTTTAGGGTTAGGTTGAAGTTAAGGGTTAGGGTGAGGGTTAGGGTGAAGGTTAGGCTTAGAATTATGGTTAGCGTGAGGGTTAGAGTGAGTGTTAGGGTTAGGGTTAGAGTTAGGTTTAGGGTGAGGTTGAGGGTGAGGGTTAGGATTAGGGTTACATTTAAGGTTAGGTTGAGGGTGTGGGTGAGGGTGAGGGTAAGGGTTAGGATTAGGGTTAGGTTTAGGTTTAGGCTGAGGGTGAGATTGAGGGTGAGGGTTAGGGTGAGGGTATGAGTGAGGGTGAGACTGAGTGTTAGGATTTGGGTGAGGGCGAGGTTTAAGGTTCGGGTTATGGTGAGGGTGAACATTAGGGTTAGGTTTAGGGTGACGGTGAGAGTTAGTGTTTGGGTCTGGATGAGGTTCAGGGTTATTGTTAGGGTGAGGGTAAAGGTTAGGGTGAGGGTTAGGGTGAGAGTGAGGGTTAGGGTTATCCTGAGGGTTAGGGTGATGGTTAGGTTGAGGGTTAGGGTTGGGTTTAAGGTTTGGTTGAGGGTGAGGGTTAGGTTTAGGGTTAGTGTTAGGGTGAGGGTGAGGTTTAGGGTTAGGTTTAGTGTGAAGGTTAGCTTAAGGGTTACGGATAGGGTGAGGGTGTGTGTGAGGGTTAGGGTTAGGTTTAGGTTTAGGGTGAGGGTGAGGGTGAGGGTTAGGTTTAGGATTAGGGTTAGGGTTAGGTTTAGGCTGAGGGTGAGGTTTAGGTTTAGGGTTAATGTTAATGTTAAGATTAGACTGAGTGTGAGGTTGAGGGTAAGAATTAGGGTTAGGGTGAGGATTAGGGTTAGGGTTATGGTGAGCGTGAGGGTTAGGGTTAGGTGATGTTTAGCATGAGGGTGATGGTTAGGATGAGGGTGAGCGTTCCCTTGAGACTGAGGGTTAGATTTTGGGTGAGGGTGAGGGTGAGGTTGAGGGTTAGGGTTAGGGTGAGGGTTAGGGTGAGGGTGAGGGTGAGGGTCAAACTGAGGGTTAGGGTGTGGGTGAGGGTTATGTTTAGGGTGAGGGTTAGGGTGACGGAGAGGTTTAGGGTGCGGGTGAGTGTTAGGAATATGTTTAGGATTAGGGTTAGATTGAGGGTTAGGGTGAGGGTAAGGGTTGGGGTTAGGGTTAGGGTTAGTTTAGGGTCAGAGTGAGAGTGAGGGGTCGGATTAGTTTAAGGGTTAGGCTGAGGGTGAGTGTGAGGGTTAGGGTGAGGGTGAGGGTTAGGCTTAGTTTGAGGGTTATTGTGAGGGTGAGGGTTAGGGTGAGGGTTAATGTTAGGGTTAGGCTTAGCGTGAGGGTTAGGGTGAGAGTAAGGTTTTGGGTGAGGGTTAGGGTGAGGGTGGGTTTTAGAGTTAGGTTTAGAGTTAGGGTGAGGGTTAGGGTTAGGGTTAGGGTGAGGGTTAGTGTGCGGGTTAGGATTAGTCTTAGGGTTAGGGATAGGATTAAGTAAAGGTTTAGAGTGAGGGTTAGAGTGAGAATGAGTGTTAGGGTTACCGTGAGTGTTAGGGTCACGGTTAGTGTGAGGGTTAGGGTTAGGGTAATGTTTGGGTTTAGTGTGAGGGTGAGGGTTAGGGTTGGGTTCAGGTGAGGGTTAAAGTTATGGTTAGGGTTAGCGTGTGGGTTAGAATTAGGGTTAGGTTTAAGTTTAGGTTTAGGGTTACGGTTAATATTAGTATTAGGGTGAGGGTGAGGGTGAGGTTTAGGATTAGGGTTAAGTTAGGTTTAGGTTCAGGGTTAGTCTTAGGGTTACGGTTAGGGTTATGGTTACGGTGAGGGTGACGGTTAGGGTTACGTTTGGGGTGAGGTTTAGGGTTAGGGTTAGGGTTAAGATTAGTGTTAGGTTTAGGGTTAGAATGAGGGGTAGGATGAGGGGTAGGGTTAGGTTTAGGGTGAAGGTTAGGTTTATTGTGAGGTTTAGGGATAGCGTTAGGGTTAGGGATAGGGTGAGGGTTAGGTTTAGGGTGGAGGTTAGGGTTGGGGTGAGAGTAAGGGTTAGGGGCAGTTTTAGGTTGAGGGTGATGGTGAGGATGAGGGTGAGTGTGAGATTTCGGATGAAGGTTTGGGTTAGGGTTAGGGTGAGTGTGAGGGTGATATTTAGGGTTAGGTTTAGGGTTACGGTGAGTGTGAGATGAGAGTGAGGGTTAGGGTTAGGGTTAGGGTTTAGGTGAGGTTTGGGTTTAGGGTTAGGGTAAGGGTGAGGGTGAGGGTTAGGGTTAGAGTTAAGGTTAGGGTGAGGGATTGGGTTAGGGTTAGTGTTAGTGTTAGGGTTAGGGTGAGGTTTATGATGAGGGTTAGGGTTAGGGTTACGATTAGGTTTAGGATGAGGGTGAGTGTGAGTGTGAGGGTGTGGGTTAGGGTTAGTCTTAATGTTAATCTGAAGGTTAAGTTTAGGGTGAGGGTTAGAGTTAGGGTGAGGGCTAGGTGATGGTGAGGGTTAGGGTTAGAGTTAGGGTGAAGTTTCGGGTTAGGCTTAGGGTTAGGCTTAGAGTGAGGATTAGGTTTAGGGTGGAGTTTAGGGTTGGGGTGAGTGTAAGGGTAAGGGGCAGGTTTAGGTTGAGGATGAGGGTGAGGGTGAGGGTTAAATTTGGGTAAGTGTTAGGCTGAGAGTAAGGTTGAGGGTGACGTCTAGTTTTAGGGTGAGGGTTAGGCTTAAGGTTAGGGTGAGGGTTAGGGTTAGGGTGATGTTTAGGGTGAGGGTGAGGGTTAGGGTGAGGTTTAGGGTGCAGGTGAGGTTGAGGGTTACTGTTAGGGTGAGGGTTAGGGTTAGGATGAGGATGAGGGTTAGGATGAGGGCTAGGGTTAGGGTGAGGGTTAGGCTTAGTGTGAGGGTTAGGGTTAGGTTTAGGGTTAGGGTGAGGTTTAGTGATAGGGTTAGGGTTAGGGTGAGTGTTAAGCCAAGGCTAAGGCTTAGAGTGAGGGTTAGGGTAAGGCTAAGGGTTAGGGTGAGGGTGAGGGTGACGGTTAGGTTTAGGGTTAGTGTGAGGTTCAGTGTTATGGTTATGGTTAGGGTTAGGGTTAGGATGAGGATTAGCGAGAGGGTTTAGTGTTAGGGTTAGGGTGAGGGTTAGGTTTAGTGTGAGTTTTAGACTTAGGTTCAGGGTTAGGTTGCGGCTTAGGTTGAGGGTTAGGGTTTGGGTTAGGGTTAGGTTGAGGGTGAGGTTTAGGGTGAGGTTTAGGATTAGGGTTAGGGTTAGGGTGAGGGTTAGGCTGGAGGTTAGGGTTAGGGTGAGGGTTAGGGTTAGGGGTAGTGTTAGGTTGAGGGTGAGGGGTACGGTTATGTTTAGGGTTAGGGTGAGGGCTAGGGTGAAGGTGAGGATTAGGGTTAGGTTTAGTGTGAGGGTTAGTGTGAGGGTTAGGGATAGGATTAGGGTTATGATGAGAGTAAGGGTGAGGGTTAGGGTTAGGGACTGAGTGAGGGTTAGGGTTAGAATTAGTGTTAGGTGAGGGCTAGGTTGAGGGTGAGGTTTAGGGTTAGGGTTAGGTTGAGATTTCGGGTTAGGTTTAGGGTGAAGTTTAGTGTTAGGTTTAGGGTTACTGTTAGGTTGAGGGTTAGGGTTAGGGTGAGGGTTAGGGTTAGGGTTATGGTGAGGGTGAGTGTTAGGATTAGTGTTAGGTTTAGTGTTAATCGGAGGGTGAGGGTGAGGGTGAGGGCTAGTGTTAGGGTGAGGGTTAGGCTTAAGGTTAAGTTGAGGGTTAGGTTTAGGGTGATGTTTAGGGTGAAGTTGAGGGTTAGCGTGAGGTTTATGGTGCAGGTGAGGTTTAGGGTTAGTGTTAGGGTGAGGGTTAGGTTTAGGGTTAGGATGAGGCTTAGGATGAGTGCTAGGGTTAGGGTGAGGTATAGGCTTAGTGTGAGGGTTAGGGTTAGGTTTAGGGTTAGGGTGAGGGTTAGGGTTTGGGTTAAGGTTAGGGTGAGGGTTGGGCTTAGTGTGAGGATTAGGGTTAGGTTTAGGTTTAGGGTGAGGGTTAGGGTGAGGGTTAGGGTTAATCAGGGTTAATCTGAAGGTTAAGTTTAGTGTGAGGGATAGGGTTAGGTTTAGGGTGAGGTCTAGATGATGGTGAGGTTTATGGTTAGGTTTAGGGTGAAGTTTAGGGTTAGGCTTAGGGTTAGGCTTAGGGTGAGAATTAGGTTTAGGGTAGAGGTTAGGGTTGGGGTGATTGTAAGGGTAAGGGGCAGGGTTAGGTTGAGGATGAGGGTGAGGGTTAGGGTTAAATTAGGTTAAGGGTTAGGCTGAGGGTCAGGGTGAGGGTGAGGTCTAGGGCTAGTGTGAGGGTTAGGGTTAAGGTTAGGGCGAGGGTTAGGGTTAGGGTGATGTTTAGGGTGAGGGTGAGGGTTAGGGTGAGGGTTAGGGTGCGGGTGAGGTTGAGGGTTACTGTTAGGGTGAGGGTTAGGGTTAGGGTTAGAATGAGGGCTAGGGTTAGGGTGAGGTTTAGGCTTAGTGTGAGGGTTAGGGTTAGGTTTAGGGTTAGGGTGAGGGTTAGGGTGAGGGTTAGTAATAGGGTTATGGTTAGGATGAGGGTTAGGGCAAGGCTAAGGCTTAGGGTGAGGGTTAGGGTAAGGCTAAGTGTTAGGGTGAGGGTGAGGGTTAGGTTTAGGGTTAGGGTGAGGTTCAGTGTTATGGTTATGGTTATGGTTAGGGTTAGGGTGAGGGTTAGTGAGAGGGTTTTAGGGTTTTAGTTTTAGGGTGAGGGTTAGGTTTAGTGTGAGTGTTAGTGTTAGGGTTAGGGTTAGGTTGAGCGTTAGGTTGAGAGTTAGGATTTGGGTTAAGGTTAGGTTGAGGGTGAGGTTTCGGGTGAGGTTTAGGATTAGGGTTAGGTTTAGGGTGAGGGTTATGATGGAGGTTAGGGTTAGGGTGAGGTTTAGGGTTAGGGGTAGGGTTAGGTTGAGGGTGAGGGGTATGGTTACGTTTAGGGTTGTGTGAGGGCTAGGGAGAAGATGAGGATTAGGGTTAGGCTTAGGGTGAGGGTTAGGTTGAAGGTTAGGGATAGGATTAGTGTTATGGTGAGAGTAAGGGTGAGGGTTAGGGTTAGGGTCAGAGTGAGGGTTAGGGTTAGAATTAGTGTTAGGTGAGGGCTAGGTTGAGGGTGAGGTTTAGGGTTAGGGTTAGGTTGAGATTTCGGGTTAGGGTTAGGGTGAAGTTTAGTGTTAGGTTTAGGGTTACTATTAGGTTGAGGTTTAGGGTTAGGGTGAGGTTTAGGGTTAGGGTTAGGGTGAGGTTGAGGGTGAGGGCTAGGGTTAGGGTGAGGGTTAGGCTAAAGGTTAAGTTGAGGGTTAGGGGTGAAGTTGAGGGATAGCGTGAGGGTTAGGGTGCAGGTGAGGTTTAGGGTTAGTGTTAGGGTTAGGGTTAGGTTCAGGGTTAGGATGAGGCTTAGGATGAGGACTAGGGTTAGGGTTAGGGTGAAGGTGGGGCTTAGTGTGAGGGTTAGGGTTAGGTTTAGTGTTAGGCTGAGGGTGAGGTTGAGGGTGAGGTTTAAGTTGAGTGTATGGGTGAGGGCGAGACTGAGGGTTAGGGTTTGGGTGAGGGTGAGGGTTAGTGTGAGGGTGAGTGTTAGGGTTAGGTTTAGGGTGACGGTGAGGGTTAGTTTTTGGGTCTGAGTGAGGTTTAGGGTTAGGGTTAGGGTGAGGGTAATGGTTAGGGTGAGGGTTAGGGTGAGAGTGAGGGTTAGGGTTATTGTGAGGGTTAGGGTGATGGTTAGGTTGAGGGTTAGGGTTGGCTTTAGTGTTTTGTTTAGGGTGAGGGTTAGGGTTAGGGTTAGGTTTAGGGTTATGGTGAGGCTTATGGTTAGGTTTAGGGTGAAGGTTAGCTTAAGTGTTACAGATAGGGTGAAGTTGAGGGTGAGGGTTAGGGTTAAGTTTAGGTTTAGGTTGAGGGTGAGTGTTAGAGTTAGGTTTACTATTAGGGTTATGTGTAGGTTTAGGCTGAGGGTGAGGTTTAGGGTTAGGGTTAGGGTGAGGGTAAGGTTTAGGGAGAGCATTAGGGTGAGGGTGAGGGTTAGGCTGAGGGTGAGTGTGAGGGTGAGGCTTAGGATTAGAGTTAGGCTTAGGGTTAGGATGAGCTTGACGGGTTAGGGTGAGGGTTAGGGTTAGGTTTAGGGTGAGGGCTAGGGTGAGGGTGAGGGTTAGGGTGAGGGTGAGGGTGAGGGTGAGAGTTAGGTTTAGTGTGAGCCTTAGTCTGAGGGTAAGGGTTAGGGTGAGGGTAAGTGTTATGGTGAGGGTTAGGGTGAGAGAGAGGGTTAGGTTTAGCATGCGTGTTAGGGTGATGGTTAGAGTTAGGATTAGGGTTAGGGTTAGGGTTAGCCTGAGGGTGAAGTTGAGGGAGAGGTTGATCTTGAGATTTAGGGTTTGGGTTAGGGTTAGGGATAGTGTAAGGGCTAGCGTGAGTGTGAGTGTTAATGTGAGTGTGAGGGTGAGGGTGAGGGTTAGGGTTAGGGTTAGGCTGAGTGTGAGTGTGAGAGTGAGGGTCAGTTTTAGTGTTAGGGTTAGGGTTAGTCTGTGGGCTAGGGTGAGGTTGAGGAATAGGGTGAGTGTGAGGGTGAGTGTGAGGGTTAGGGTTAGGGTAATCGCTAGAGTTAGGTTTAGGGTAGGGTGAGGTTAGGGTGAGGGTGAGGGTTAGGGTGAGAATTAGGGTTAGGGTGAGCGTTAGTGTTAGGGTTAGGGTGAGGGTTAGTTTTAGGGTGATGTTTAGGGTGAGGGTGAGTGTTAGGGTTAGGGTGAGGGTGAGGGTGAGGGTTAGGCTTAGGTTTAGGGGTATGGTGAGGGTGAGGGTTATGGTTAGGGTTAAGTTGAGGGAGAGGGTGAGGTTCAGTGGTAGGATTAGGGTTATGGTTAGCCTGAGGGTGAGGGTGAGGCTGAGGGTTAGGTTTAGGGTGAGGTTTAGTGTTCGGGTTATGATGAGGGTGAGGGTTAGGGTCAGGTGATGTTTAGGGTGAGGGTGAGGGTTAGGATGAGGTTGAGAGTGAGGGTGAGACTGAGGGTTCGATTGTGGGTGAGGGTGAGGGTGTGGTTGAGGGTTAGGGTTAGGGTGAGTGTTAGGGTGAGGGTGATGGTTCGGGTGAGACCGAGGGTTAGGGTGTGGATGAGCGTTAGATTTAGGGTGAAGGTTAGGGTGACAGTGAGGTTTAGGGTGCGTGAGAGGGGTAGGATTAGTTTTAGGTTTAGACTGAGTGTGTGGGTGAGGTTTAGGGTGAGGGTGAGGGTTAGGCTTAGGGTGAGTGTTATTGTGATGGTGAGGGTTAGGGTGAGGGTTAGGGTTAGGGTTAGGTTTAGCATGAAGGTTAGGGTGAGAGTAAGGTTTTGGATGAGGTTTAGGGTGAGGGTGGGTTTTAGAGTTAGAGTTAAAGTTAGGATGAGGTTAGGGTTAGGGTTAGGGTTAGGGTTCGGGTGACGGTTAAGGTCATGCTTAGGGTTAGGGTGAGGGTTAGAATTAGGGTTAGGGTTAGGTTTAGGTTTAGGGTTACTGTTATTGTTAGGGTTAGGGTGAGGGGGAGGTTTAGGCTAAGGGTGAGGGATAAGTTTAGGTTTAGGGTTAGTGTTATGGTTAGGATTAAGGTTATGGTTACTGTGAGAATGAGGTTGAGGGTTAGGGTTAGGTTAGGGATGAGGTTTAGGGTTAGGGTTAGGGTTAAGATTAGGGTTAGGTTTAGGGTTAGGATGAAGTGTAGGGTGAGGGTTAGGGTTAGGTTTAGGATGAGGGTTAGGGTTATTGTGAGGGTTAGGGTTAGCGTTAGGGTTAGGGTTAGGGTGACGGTTAGGTTTAGGGTGGAAGTTAGGGTTGGGGTGAGAGTAAGGTTTAGGGGCAAGGTTTGGTTGAGGGTCAGGGTTAGGGTTAAATTAGGGTTAGGGTGAGGTTGAGGGTGAGGGTGAGTTTTAGGGTTAGGGTTAGGTTTAGGGTGGGGGCTAGTGTGAGGGTGAAGGTTATGGCGAGTGTGAGGGTTAGGCTTAGGGTAAGGGCTAGGGTTAGGTTCAGGGTTCGGGTGAGGGTTATCGTTATGGTGAAGTTTAGGGTTAGGATTAGGGTCATGGTTAGCATTAGGTTTAGGATTAGTGTGAGAGTTAGGCTGAGGTTAAGGTTTAGGGTGAGGGTAAGTCTTAGGGTGAGGGTTAGGGTGAGAATGAGGGTTAGGGTTAGCGTGAGTGTTAGGGTGAGTGTTAGGTTTAGGGTGAGGGTGACGGTGAGGGTTAGGGTTAGGGTTAGGTTGAGGGTGAGGGTGAGGTTTAGGGGTAGGATTAGAGTTAGGGTTAGGGTTAGGCTGAGGGTGAGGTTGAGGGTGAGGGTTAGGGTTAGGGTGAGATTTAGGGCTAGTGTTATGATGACGGTGAGGGTTAGGTTTAGGTGATGTTTAGGGTGAGGGTTAGGATGAGGGTGAGGGTTCGGTTGAGACTGAGGTTTAGATTTTGGGTGAGGGTGAGTGTGAGGTTGAGAGTTAGGGTTAGGGTGAGGGTTAGGGTGAGGGTTCGGGTTCGGGTGAGACTGCGGTTTAGGGTGTGAGTGAGGGTTAGCTATAGGGTGAGGGTTAGGTTTAGGATGAGGGTGAGGGTTAGGTTTAGGATAAGGGCTAGGGTGGGGTTAGGGTGAGGTTGCGGGTGATTGGTAGGATTAGTTTCAGGGTTAGGCTGAGGGTGAGGCTGAGGGTTAGGGTGAGGTTGAGGGTTAGGTTTAGGGTGAGGGTTATTGTGACGGTGAGGGTTAGGGTGAGGGTTAGGTTTAGGGTTAGGTTTAGCGTGAGGGTTAGGGTTTGAGTAAGGTTTTGTTTGAAGGTTATGGTGAGGGTGGGTTTTAGAGTTAGGGTTAGCGATAGGGTGAGGGTTACGGCGACGGTTAGGGTTAGGGTGAGGGTTAGTGTGAGGGTGAGGGTTCGGGTCAGACTGAGGTTTAGGGTGTGGGTGAGGGTTATGTTTAGGGTGAGGGTTAGGGTGACGGTGAGATATAGGTTGCTGGTGAGTATTAGGATTAGGTTTAGGGTTAGGGTGAGGTTTAGGGTGAGGGTGAGGGTGAGGGTTAGGTTGAGGTTAGGGTCAGTGTGCGGGTGAGGGGTAGGATTAGTTTTAGGGTTAGGCTGAGGGTGAGTGTGAGGGTTAGAGTGAGGGTTAGGGTTAGGCTTAGGGTGAGGGTTTTTGTGACGGTGAGGGTTAGGGTGAGGGTTAGGGTTAGGGTTAGGTTTGGCATGAGGGTTAGGGTTTGAGTCAGGTGTTGGGTGAGGGTTATGTTGAGGGTGCGTTTTAGAGTTAGGGTTAGCATTAGGGTGAGAGTTACGGTGATGGTTAGGGTTAGGGATAGGGTTAGGGTGAGGGTTAATGTGCTGGTTAGGCTTAGGCTTAGGGTTAGGGTTAGGATTAAGTTAAGGTTTAGGGTGAACGTTAGGGTGAGTGTGAGGGTTAGGGTTACCGTGAGTGGTAGGGTGAGGGTTAGGGTTAGGGTTAGGTTTAGGGTTAGGGTGAGTGTGAGGGTTAGGGTTAGGGTTCAGGTGAGGGTTAAGGTTATGGTTAGGGTTACGGTTATTGTTATTGTTAAGGTGAGGGTGAGGGTGAGGTTTAGGATTAGGGTTAGGTTAGGTTTAGGTTTAGGGATAGTGTTAGGGTTAGGGTTAGCGTTACGGTTAAGGCGAGGATGAGGGTGAGGTTGAGGGTGAGGGTTAGGGTTAGGTTTGGGGTGAGGTTTAGGGTTAGGGTTATGGTTAAGATTAGGGTTAGGTTTAGGGTTAGTATGAGAGGTAGGGTGAGGGATAGGGTTAGGTTTAGGGTGAGGGTTAGGGTTATTGTGAGGGTTAGGGTTAGCGTTAGGGTTAGGGTTACGATGAGGGTTAAGTTTAGGGTGGAGGTTAGGGTTGGGGTTAGAGAAAGGGTTATGGGCAGGGTTAGGTTGAGTGTGATCGTGAGGATGAGCGTGAGGGTTAGGATTACTGTTTGGGTTTGGGCTAGGTTGAGGGTGAGGTTTAGGATTAAGTTTAGAGTTACCGTGAATGTGAGGTGAGTGTGAGGGTTAGGGTTAGGATTAGGGTGAGGTTTAGGGTTAGGGTTAGGGTAAGGGTGAGGGTGAGGGTTAGGGTTAGAGTTAAGTTTAGGGTGAGGGATAGGGTTAGGGTTAGTGTTAGGGTTAGGGTGAGGGTGAGGGTTATGATGAGGGTTAGGGTTAGGGTTAGGGTTAGGGTTAAGATTAGGGTTAGGGTGGGGGTGAGTGTGAGGGTTAGGGTGAGGGTTAGGGTTAGTCTTAGGGTTACGCTGAGGGTTAGGTTTAGGGTGTGGGTTAGCGTTAGGGTTAGGTTGAGGGCCAGGTGATGGTGAGGGTTAGGGTTAGGGTGAAGTTTAGGGTTAGGCTTAGGGTTAGTGTGGAGGTTAGAGTTGGGGGGAGGTTAAGGTTTAGGGGCAGGGTTAGATTGAGGGTGAGCGTGAGTGTTACAGTTAAATTAGGGTTAGGGTTAGGCTGAGGGTGAGGGTGAGGCTTAGTGTTAGGGTGAGGGATAGGGTTAGGGATAGGGTGAGGAAGAGGGTTAGCATTATGGTAAGGTTTAGGTTTATTGTTATGCTTAGGGTTAGGGTTAGGGTGAGGTATAGTGAGGGTGAAGGTTAGGGTAAAGGGTAGGGTGAGGTTTAGGATGAGGGTGAGTGTTAGGGTGAGAGTGAGTGTTAGGGTTAGGTTTAGGGCTAGGGTTAGGGTTAATGTGAGGGTTAGGGTTAGGGTTAGGTTTAGGGTTAGGGTTAGGCAAAGGTTTAGGGTGAGTGTTAGGATGAGAGTGAGTGTTAGAGTTATCGTGAGTGTTAGTGTGAGGGTTAGGGTTAGGGTTAGGTTGAGGGTGAGGGTTAGGCTGAGTGTGAGGGGTGAGGGTGAGGGTTAGGCTGAGGGTGAGGGGTGAGGATGAGGGTTAGGATTAGGGTTACTGTTAGGGTTAGGATGAGGGTGAGTATGAGAGTGATGGTTAGCATTAGGGTTAGGGTGAGGGTGAGGGCTAGGGTGTGGGTGAGCGTTAAGCTAAAGATTAGGGTGAGGGTGAAGTTGAGGGTGATGTTCAGGGTGAGGGTGAGGGTTAAGGTGAGGGTTAGGTTGCGGGTGAGGTTTAGGGTTAGGGTTAGGTTGAGGGTTAGGTTTAGGGATAGGATGAGGGTTAGGATGAGGGCTAGGGTTAGGGTTAGGGTGAGGGTTAGGCTGAGTGTGAGGGTTAGGGTGATGGTTAGGCTGAGGTTTAGGTTGAGCTTTAGTGATAGGTTTCGTGTTAGGGTGAGTGTTAGGGCAAGGCTAAGGCTTAGGGTGAAGGTTAGGGTAAGGCTAAGTGTTAGGGTGAGGGTTAGGGTTAGGAATAGGTTGAGTTTTAGGTTTAGTGTGAGGGTTAGTGTGAAGATTAGGGTTAGGTTTAGGATGAGGGTTTGGTTTAGGGTTGGAGTGAGAGTAAGGGTTAGGGTCAGGGTTAGGTTGAGGGTAAGGTTTACGGTTAAATTAGGGTTAGGTTTAGGTTGAGGGTGGTGGTGAGGATGAGGGTTCGGGTGAGGGTTCGGTTGAGAGTTCGGGTTCGGGTTAGGGTGAGGGTGATGGTGAGGTTTAGGGTTAGGGTTAGGGTTAGCATTACGGTGAGGGTGAGGTGAGGGTGAGGCTTAGGGTTAGGGTTAGGGTGAGGTTTAGGGTTAGGGTTAGGGTTAGAGTTAGGGTGAGGGTGAGGGTTAGGGTAAGGCATAGGTTTAGGTTGAGGCTGAGGGTTAGGGTTAACATTAGGATTACGGTTAGGGTTACGGTGAGGGTGAGGTTGAGGATGAGGGTGAGTGTGAGGGTTAAGGTTAGTGTTAGGGTTAGACTTAGGTATAGAGTAAGGGTGAGTGTGAGGATTAGGGTTAGGGTTTTGGTTAGGCTTAATGTTAGGCTGAGGGTGAGGGTTAGATTTAGTGTAAGTGTTAGGTTTAGGGTTAGGTTTAGGATTAGGGTGAGGGTTAGGGTTAGGATTAGGGTTGGGTTTAGGGTGCGGGTTAGGGTTATGGTTAGGGTTAGCGTTAGGGTGAGGGTGAGGGTTTCGCTTAGGGTTAGGTTGAGGATTAGCGCTAAGGTGAGGTTTAAGGATAGGGTTAGGGTTAGGGTTACAGTGAGGGTGAGAGTTAGGGTTAAGGTTAAGTTTAGAGACAGGGTGAGGGTGAGGGTTAGGGTTAGGATTAGGTTTAGGGAAAGGGTTACGTTGAAGGTGAGGGTGAGGGTTAGGGTTAAGGTTAGGGTTAGGCTTAGGTTTAGGGTGAGTGTTTGTGTTAGGGTTAGGGTGAGAGTTTGGGTTAGGTTTAGGTTTAGGATGAGGGTTAGGGTGAGGAGTAGGGTTAGGGTTATGGTGAGGGTTAGGGTTAGTGTGAGGGTTAGGGTTAGCTTAGGGTGAGCTTTAGGTTAAGGTAAGGGTGAGGGTTGGGTTTAGGGTGATGGTGAGGCTGAGGCTTAGGTTTAGGGTTAGTGTGAGCTCTAGGGTGAGGATGAGGGTTAGGTTTAAGGTTAGGCTGAGGTTTAGGGTTAGTGTTAGGGTGAGGGGTAGGGTTAGGTTTAGTGTGAGGGTTAGGTTTAGTTTGAGGTTTAGGGTTAGGTTGAGGGTTGTGTGAGTTTAAGGCTTAGGGTGAGGTTTAGGGTGAGAGTGAGGGTTAGGGATAGCTTTAGGGTGAGTGTGAAGGAAAGGGTGCGGCTTAGTGTTAGATTTAGGTTTAGGATTAGGGTGAGTGTTATGGTGAGGTTTAGCGATCAGTTGAGGGTTAGGTTTAATGTGAGGGTTAGGGTAACGTTTAGGTTTAGGGTTAGGGTGAGGGTAAGGGTTAGGGTGAGTGTTAGCGTTATCGTGAGTGTTAGGGTGAGGGTTTGGCTTTGGGTTAGGATTAGGTTTAGGTTGAGGGTGAGGGTTAGGCTGAGGGAGAGGGGTGAGTGTGAGTGTTAGGATTAGGGTTATGGTTATGGTTAGGCTGATGGTGAGGGAGAGGATTAGCATTAGGTTTAGGGTGAGTGTTAGGGTTAGGGTTAGTGTGAGGGTGAGTGTGAGGGTTAGGATTAGGGTTAGGGTTACTGTTAGGCTGAGGGTGAGTGTGACGGTAAGGTTTAGGGCGAGGGTTAGGGTTAGGTTTAGGGTTCGGGTGAGGGCTAGATTTACGGTTAGGATTAGGTTTAGGTTTAGTTTTAACTGGAGGGTGAGGGTGAGGGTGAGTGTGTAGGGTTAGGGTGAGGGTTAGCATTAACGTTATGGTGAGGTTAGGGTTAGGGTGATGTTTAGCGTGAGGGTGATGGTTAGGGAGAGGGTTAATGTGCGGATGACGCTTAGGGTTAGTGTTAGGGGGATGGTTAGTTTTAGGGATAGGATGATGGTTAGCATGAGAGCTAGGGTTAGGGTTAGGGTGAGGGGTAGCCTTAGTGTGAGGATTAGGGTTAGGTTTAGGGTTAGGGTGATGATTAGGGTGAGGGTTAGGGTGAGGGTTAGTGATAGGGTTATTATTAGCGTGAGGGTTAGAACAAGGCTAAGGCTTAGAGTGAGGGTTAGGGTAAGGCAAAGGGTTAGGTTGAGGGTGAGGGTTCGGTTTAGTGTTAGGGTGAGGTTCATGGTTAGGTTTAGGGTTAGGGTTAGGATCAGGGTTAGCGTGAGGGTTAGGGTTAGGTTTAGGGTGAGGGTTAGGTTTAGTATCAGGGTTAGAGTTATGATTATGGTTAGGGTGAGGGCTAGGGTGAACTTGAGGATTAGGTTTAGGGGTAGGGTGAGGGTTAGGGTTAGGATTATGGTTATGGTGAGAGATAGGTTTAGGGTTAGGGTTAGGGTCAGAGTGAGGTTTAGGGTTAGGATTAGTGTTAGGTGAGGGCTAGGTAGAAGGTTAGGGTTAGGCTTAGGGTTAGGTTGAGATTTCCAGTTAGGTTGAGGGTGAGGGTTAGTGTTAGGTTTAGGGTTACGGTTAGATTGAGGGTTAGGGTTAGGGTGAGGGTTAGGGTTAGGGTGAGGGTGAGGGTTAGCATTAGGGTTAGGTTTAGGGTTATTGTTAGGGTTAGGGTTAGGTTTAAGGTTATGGTTACCATTAGGTTGAGAGTGAGGGTAAGGTTTAGGTTTAGGGTTAGTGTGAGGTTATGGTTAGGGTTAGGATAAATGTTAGGGTCAGGGTTAGTATGAGGGATAGGGCGAGAGGTAGGGGTAGGGTTAGGGTGAAGGTTACGGTTAGTCTGAGGGTTATGGTTAGTGTTAGGGTTAGGTTTAGGATGAGGGTTAGCGTCAGGGTGCATGTTCGGGTTAGGGTGAGGGTTAGGGTTAGGCATAGGGTTTGGTTTTGTGTGAGAGTGAGGGTTAGCGTTAGGATTAGGGTTAGGGTTAGGCTGAGGGTGAGGGTGAAGATGAGGGTGAGTATGAGGGTTAGAGTTAGAGTTAGGGTTAGGTTTAGGGTTAGGGTAGGGGTTTGGTTTAGTTGGAGGGTTAGGGTTAGGGTGAGGGTTGGGGTGAGGTTAAGGCTTTAGATGAGGTTTATAGTGAGAGTGAGGGTTAGGTTTAGCCTTAGGGCGAGTGTGAGGGTAAGGGTACGGGTTAGGGTTAGGTTTAGGTTTAGGATGAGGGTGATTGTTAGGGTGAGGGTTAGGGTTAGGGTGAGGGTTAGGGTTAATTTCAACGTTAGGGTTAGGTTTAGGGTTAGGGTTAGGGTGAGGGTAAGGGTTAGGGTGATTGTTAGGGTGAGAGTGAGTGTAATGGTTATCATGAGTGTTAGGGTGAGAATTAGCATGAGGGTTAGGTTTAGGGTTAGGTTGAGGGTGAGGGTTAGGCTGAGGGTGAGGGGTGAGGGTGACAGTGAGGGTGAGGGTTAGCATTAGGGTTAGGGTGAGGGTTATGGTTAGGGTTACGGTGAGGGTGAGTGGGAGGGTTAGGATTAGGTTTAGGGATACTGTTTGGCTGAGGGTGACGGTGAGGGTTAGGGTTAGGGTGAGGGTTAGGGTTAGGGTGAGGGTGAGGGTGAGGGCCAGAATTACCGTGAGGATTAGGGTTAGGTTTAGTGTTAAGCTGAGGGTCATGAATTGGGTGAGCACTAGGGTTAGGTTGAGGGGTAGGCTTAAGTTTAGTGTGAGGGTTAGGGTTAGGGTGATATTTAGCGTGAGGGTGAGTGTTAGGGTGCTGGTGAGGTTTACGGTTAGTGTGAGTGTGAGAATTAGGTTTAGTGTTAGGTTGAGGGTTAAGCTTAGTGTGAGAGTTAGGATTAGGGTTAGGGTGATTGTTACGGAGAGGGTTAGGTTGAGAGTTAGTGATACGGTTAGTGTTACGGTGAGGGTTAGGGTAAGGCTAAGGCTTAGGGTGAGGGTTAGGGTAAGGATAAGAGTTAGGGTGAGGGTTAGGGTTAGGGTTAGGGTGAAGTTTAGGTTTAGTGTGAGGGTTATGGTTAGGGTTAGGGTTAGGTTGAGGGTAAGAGTTCGGGTGAGGTTTAGGGTGATAGTGATGGTTACGGTTAGCTTTATTCTTATTGTGAGGGTTATGGTGAGGGTTAGGGTTATGGTTATTGTTCGATTTAGGATGAGGGTGTGGGTTAGGGTTACTGTTAGGTTGAGGGTTAAGCTTAGCATTAGGGTTAGGGTGAGGTTTAGGGTGAGTGTTAGGGTTAGGGTCTGGGTCTGGGTTACGTTTAGGTTTAGGGTTAGGGTGAGGGTAAAGGTTAGGGTGAGGGTTAGGTTGAGAGTGAGGGTTAGGGTTATCGTGAGATTTAGGGTGATGGTTAGGGTGAGGGTTAAGGTTGGGGTTAGGGTTTGGTTTAGGGTGAGGGTGAGGTTTACAGTTAGGGTGAGGGTGAGGGTTAGGGTTAGGGTTAGGTTTGGGGTGAGGGTGAGGGTGAGGGTTAGGTTTAGGGTTAAGGTTAGGGTTAGGTTTAGGTTGAGGGTGAGGTTTAGGTTTAGGGTTAGGGTGAGAGTAAGATTTAGCGAGAGGGTTAGGGTGAGGGTGAGGGTTAGGCTGAGGATGAGGGTGAGGTTGAGGGTTAGGATTAGATTTAGGCTTAGGGTTAGGATGAGTGTGAGGGTGAGGGTGAGGGTTAGGGTTAGGGTGAGGGCTAGGGTGAGGGTGAGGGTTAGGGTTAGGTTGAGGGTGAGGGTTTCAGTTAGGTAGGGGTGAGGGTTAATTTGAGGATTAGGGTGAGGGTGAGGGTCAGGGTGAGGGTTAGGTTTAGGGTGAGGGTTAGGGTTAGGGTTAAGGTGAGGGTTAGGGTTCGGGTGATGTTTAGGTTGAGGGTGAGTGTTAGGGTGAGGGTGAGGGTTCGCGTGAGGTTGAGGGTTAAGTTGTGGGTGAGGGTTAGGCTTAGGGTGAATGATAGGGTGATGGTGATGGTTATGGTGAGGGTGAGGGTTAGGGTTAGGGTTAGGGTGAGGATTAGGTTTAGGGTTAGGCTTAGGATGAGTGTTACATTGAGGGGTAGGTTTATGGTTAGAGTGAGGGTTACGGTTATTGTGATTGTTAGGGTTAGGGTGAGGGTTAGGATTAGGTTGTGGTTGAGGGTTAGGTTTAAGGTGAGGTTTAGGGATAGGTTTAGGGTTCGTGTTAGGGTGAGGGTGAGGGTGAGGGTTAGTGTTAGGGGTAGGAATAGGTTTAGGGTGAAGGTGATGGAGATGGTTAGGTTAAGGATTAGGGGTAGGGTTATGGTTAGGCTTAGGGTGAGGGTGAGTGTGAGGGTGAGGTTTAGGGTGAGTGTTAGTGTTAGGGTTAGGGTGAAGTTTAGGGTTAGGGTGAGGATTAGTGTGAGGATTAGGGTTAGGGTTAGGGTTAGGGTTAGGTTGAGGGTAATCATTAGGGTGAGGTTTAGGGTGAGGGTTAGGGTTAGGATCAGGGTTAGTGTTAGTGTTATGGTGAGGATGAGGGTTTGGGTTAGGGTTAGGGTGAAGGTTAGGGATAGGGTGAGGTTAAGGGATAAGTTTAGGGTTAGGGTGACGGTGAGGGTGAGGGTTAGAGTTAGCATTAGGCTTAGGCTTAGGGTGAGGGTGAGGGTTAGGCTTAGAATTAGGGTTAGGGGGAAAGTGAGGGTGAGGGTGTGGGTTAGGGTGTGGGTTAGGGTTAGTGTTAGGGTGAGGGTTAGAGTGTGATTTAGGGTGAGGGTGAGGGTAAGGATGAGGGTTAGGGTTAGGATTAGGGTTGGTTTGAGGGCTTGGGTGAGGGTAAGGTTTAGCGTAAGGCTGAGGTTTAGGGTTAGGGTTAGGGTTAGGGTCATGGTTAGTGTTAGGGTTAGGGTGAGAGTTAAGTTTAGTTTGAGTGTTAGGCTGAGGGTAAGGGTTAGTGTGAGGGTCAGTGTTAGGGTGAGGCTTAGCGTGAGAGTGAGGGTTAGGTTTAGCGTGAGTGTTAGGGTGAGGGTTAGGTTTAGGATTAGGTTTAGGGATAGGGTTAGCCTGAGGATGAGGTTGAGGGTGAGGGTGATGTTGAGGTTTAGGGTTTGGCTTAAGGTTAGTGTTAGTGTGTGGGCTAGGGTGAGGGTAAGGGTTAGGGTGAGTGTGAGGGTGAGGGTGAGGGTTAGGGTTAGGATTAGGGTTAGGGTTTGTGTTAGGCTTAGTTTGAGTGTTTGGGTGAGGGTGAGGTTTAGGTTTAGGGTGAGGGCTAGGGTTAGGATTAGGGTTAGGGTGAGTGTGAGGGTGAATATGAGGGTTAGGGTTAGGGTAAGGGCTAGGGTTAGGGTTAGGTTTAGGGTTAGGTTAGGTTTAGGGTTAGGGATAGGGTCAGGGTTAGTGTTAGGGTTAGGGTGAGGATGAGGGTTTGGGTTAGGGTTAGGGTGAAGGTTAGGGAAAGGGTGAGGTTAGGGATAGGTTTAGGGTTAGGGTGATGGTGAGGGTGGGGGTTAGAGTTAGCATTAGTCTTAGGCTTAGGGTTAGGGTGAGGTTTAGGGTTAGAATTAGGGTTATTGGGAAGGTGAGGTTTTAGGGTCAGGGTTAGGGTTAGGGTTAGGGTGAGGTTTAGGGTTAGGGTGTGTGTAAGGGTTAATGTTAGGGTGAGGGTGGGTGTATGTTTTAGGGTGAGGGTGAGTGTAAGAACGAGGGTTACAGTTGGGTTTAGGGTTGGTTTGAGGGCTAGGGTGCGGGTGAGTTTTAGGGTTAGGGTGAGGTTTAGGCGTAGGGTTAGGGTCATGGTTAGCGTTAAGGTTAAGCTGAGATTTAGGTTTAGTGTGAGCGTTAGGCTGAGGGTAAGGGTTAGGGTGAGGGTAAGTGTTAGGGTGAGGGTTAGGGTGAGAGTGAGGGTTAGGGTTAGCGTGAGTGATAGGGTGAGGGTTAGGGTTATGGTAAGGGCTAGGTTTAGGTTTAGGGTTAGGGTGAGGTTAGGGTGAGGGTGAGGGTTAAGCTGAGAGTTAAGGTTTGGGTGAGCGTTAGGGTTAGGGTTAGGGTGAGGGTTAGTTTTAGGGTGATGTTTTGGGTTAGGTTTCGGGTTAGGGTGAGGGTGAGGTTTCGGGATAGGTTGAGGGTGAGGGTGATAGTGAGGGTTAGGGTTAGCCTTAGTCTTATTGTGAGGGTTATGGTGAGGGTTAGGTTTAAGGTTAGGTTTTGGTTTAGGATGAGGGTGTGGGTTAGGTTTGGTGTTAGGTTGAGGGTTAAGCTTAGCATTAGGGTTAAGGTGAGGTTTAGGGTGAGGATTAGGGTTAGCGTTAGAGTTAGTTTTAGGGTGAGGGTGAGGTTGAGGGTTAGGATTAGGGATATGTTTACAGTTAGGATGAGGGTGTGGTTGAGGTTGAGGGTTAGGGTTAGGATTAGGGTTAGGTTTAGGGTTAGGCTAAGGGTGAGGGGGAGGGTTAGGATAAGGGGGAGGTTTAGGCTTAGTGTGATGTTTAGGCTGAGGGTGAGGGTTAGGGTGTGGGTATGGGTGAGAGTAAGACTGAGGGTTAGGGTTTGGGTGATTTTGAGGTTTAGGGTGAGCATTAGGGTTAGGTTTAGGGTGACGTTGAGCGTTAAGGTTTGGGTCTGGGCGAGGTTTAGGGTTAGGGTTAGGGTAAGGGTAAGGGTTAGGGTGAGAGTTAGGGTGAGAGTGAGGGTTAGGGTTATCGTGAGGTTTAGGGTGAAGGTTAGGGTGAGCGTTAAGGCTGGGGTTAGGGTTTGGTTTAGGGTGTAGATGAGGGTTACTGTTAGGGTGATGGTGAGGGTGAGGGTTAGGGTTAGGTTTAGGGTGAGGGTGAGGGTGAGGTGAGGCTTAGGTTGAGGTTAAGGTTTAGGGAAAGGGTTAGGGTGAGGTTAAGGGTTAGCTTCAAGGTGAGGGTGAGGGTGAGGGTTAGGATTAGAGTTAGGCTTAGGGTTAGGATGAGTATGAGGGTGAGGATGAGGGTTAGGGTTAGGGTTAGGGTGAGGGCTAGGGTGAGGGTGAGGGTGAGGGTTAGGGTGAGGCTGAGGGTGAGGGTTTCGGTTAGGTAGGGGTGATGGTTAATGTGAGATTTAGGGTGAGGTTGAGGGTGAGGTTGAGGGTTAGGCTTAAGGTGAGGGTTAGAGTTAGGGTTCAGGTTAGGGTTCGGGTTCGGGTGATGTTTAGGTTGAGGGTGAGAGTTAGGGTGAGGGTGAGGGTTCGCGTGAGATTGAGGGTTAAGGTGTGGGTGAGGGTTAGGCTTAGGGTGAGTGATAGGGTCATGGTGATGGTTATGGTGAGGGTGAGGGTTAGGGTTAGTGTTAGGGTGAGGATTAGGTTTAGGGTTAGGCTTAGGATGAGTGTTACGTTGAGGGGTAGGTTTATGGTTAGAGTGAGGGTTAGGGTTATTGTGATTGTTAGGGTTATGGTGAGGGTTAGGATTAGGTTGTGGTTGAGGGTTAGGTTTAAGGTGAGGTTTAGGGTTAGGTTTAGGGTTTGTGTTAGGGTGAGGGTGAGGGTGAGGGTTACTGTTAAGTGTAGGGATAGGTTTAGGGTGAAGGTGATGGAGAAAGTTAGGTTAAGGATTAGGGGTAGTGTTAGGGTTATGCTTAGTGTGAGGGTGAGGGTGAGGGTGAGGTTTAGGGTGAGTGTTATGGTTAGGGTTAGGGTGAACTTTAGGGTTAGGGTGATGTTTAGGGTGAGGGTGAGTGTTAGTCTGAACATGATATTTAGGCTGAGGTTGAGGATTAGATTTATGGTTAGTATTAGGGTGAGTGTTAGGGTTAGGGTTAAGGATAGGGTGAGGATTAGGGTGAAGTTTAGGGTTAGGGTTAGGGTGAGGATTAGTGTGAGGGTTAGGGTTAGGTTTAGGTTTAGGGTTAGGGTGAGGGTGAGGGTTAGGGTTAGGGTTCAGGGGAGGGTTAAGGTTATGGTTATGGTTAGGGTGAGGGTTAGAATTAGGTTTAGGGTTAAGCTTAGGTTTAGTGTTACGGTTAATGTTAGTGTTAGGGTGAGGGTGAGGGTTAGGATTAGGGTTATATTTTGGGTGTGGTTTAGGGTTAGGGTTAGGGTTAAGTTTAGTGTTAGGTTTAGGGTTATTATGAGAGGTAGTGTGAGTATTAGGGTTAGGTTTAGGGTGAGGGTTAGGGTTATTGTGAGGGTTAGGGTTAGCGTTAGGGTTAGGGTTATGGTAAGGGTTAGGTTTAGGGTGGAGGTTAGGGTTGGGGTAAGATTAAGGGTTAGGGGTAGGTTTTGGTTGAGGGTGATGGTGAGGATGAGGGTGAGCGTGAGGTTTCCGTTGAGGGTTTGGGTTAGAATTAGGGTGAGGTTGAGGGTGAAATTTAGTGTATAGGGTTAGGGTTTCGGTGAGTGTGAGGTCAGGGTAAGGGTTAGTGTTAGGGTTATGGTTTGGTTGAGGTTTAGGTTTTGGGATAGGGTAAGGGTGAGGGTGAGGGTTAGGGTTAGAGTTAAGGTTAGGGTGAGGGATAGGTTTAGGGTTAGTGTTAGGATTAGGGTTAGGGTGAGGTTTATGATGAGGTTTAGGGTTAAGTTTAGGCTTAGGGTTAAGATTAGGGTTAGGGTGAGGGTGAGTTTGAGGGTTAGGGTGAGGGTTAGGGTTAGTCTTAGGGTTAATCTGAGGGTCAGGTTGAGGGTGAGGATTAGGGTTAGGGTTAGGGCGAGGGTTAGGTGATGGTGAGGGTTAGGGTTAGGGTTAGGGTGAGATTTAGGGTTAGGCTTAGGGTGAGCATGAAGTTTAGGGTGGAGGTTAGGGTTGGGGTGAGGGTAAGGGTTAGGCACAGGGTTAGGTTGAGGGTGAGGGTGAGGGTTACGGTTAAATTATGGTTAGGGTTAGGATGAGGGTAAGGTTGAGATGGAGGGCTAGGGTTAGGGTGAGGGTTAGGCATAAGGTTATTGTGAAGGTTATGGTTGGGTGATGTTTAGGGTGAGGTTTAGGGTTAGGGTGAGGGTTAGGGTGCGGGTGAGGTTTAGGGTTAGTGTTAGGGTGAGGGTTAGGTTTAGGGTTAGGATGAGGTTTAGGATGGGGGCTAAGGTTAGGGTGAGGGTTAGGCTTAGTGTGAGGGTTAGGGTTAGGTTAAGGTTTAGGGTGATGGTTAGGGTGAGGGTTACCGTGAGGGATAGGGTGAGGGTTAGTGATAGGCTTAGGGTTAGGGTGAGGGTTTGGGCAAGGCTAAAGCTTAGGGTGAGGGTTAGGGTAAGGCTAAGATTTAGGGTGAGGGTGAGGGTGATTTTTAGGTTTAGGGTTAGGGTGAGGTTCAGGGTTAGGGTTATGGTTATGGTTAGGGTTAGGATGAGGCTTAGCGTGAGGGGTAGGGTTAGGGCTAGGGTGAGGTTTAGGTTTAGTGTGAGTGTTAGTGTTAGGGTTAGGGTTAGGGTTAGGGTGAGGGTTAGGTTGAGGGTTAGGGTTTGGGTTAGGGGTATGTTGAGGGTGAGGTTTAAGGTGAGGTTTAGTGTTAGTGTGAGGGTTAGGGTGAGGGCTAGGGTTGGGGGTAGGGTTAAGTTGAGGGTGAGGGTGAGGGTTAGTGTTATGATTAGGGTTAGGGTGAGGGCTAGGGTGAAGGTGAGGATTAGGGTTAGGTTTACAGTGAGTGTTAGGGTGAGGGTTAGGGTTAGGATTAGGGTTATGGTGAGAGTTAGGATTAGGTTTAGTGTTAGGTTCAGAGTGAAGGTTAGGGTTAGAATTAGTTTTAGGTGACGGCTAGGTTAAGGGTGAGGGTTAGGGTTAGGGTTAGGGTGAGATTTCAGGTTAGGGTTAGGGTGAGGGTTTTTGTTCTCTTTAGGGTTACGGTTAGGTAGAGGGATAGGATGAGGACTAGGTTTAGGGTTATTGTTAGGGTTAGGATTAGGTTTAAGTTTACCTTTACAATGTGGGTGAGAGTGAGGGTGAGGTTTAGGGTTAGGGTTAGGATGAGGTTTAGGGTTAGGGTTAGGGTTAAGGTTAGGGTTAGGGTTAGCTTTAGGATGAGGGTTAGGGTGAGGGGCAGCGGTAGGGTTAGGGTGATGGTTAGTGTTATTGTTAGGGTTAGGGTTAGGGTGGAGTTTAGGTTTATGATGAGTGTTAGGTTTAGGCATAGGTTTAGGTTGAGGGTGAGGTTGAGGGTTAGTGGTAGAATTAGGTTTAGGGTTAGGCTGAGGGTGAGGGTGAGAATGAGGGTGTGTGTGAGGGTTAGGGTTAGGTTTAGGTTTAGGCTTAGGGTTAGGCGGAGGGTGAGGGTGAGAGTGAGGGTTAGGTTTAGGGTTGGGGTTGGGGTTAGGTTTAGTATTAGGGTTAGGGTGAGGGTGAGGAAGAGGGTCAGGGTTAGGATTAGGGTTAGGGTGAGGGTGAGTGTGAGGGTTATGGTTAGGGTTAGGGTTAGTATTAGACTTATGTTTAGGCTGAGGGTGAGGGTGAGGGTGAGGGTTAGATTTAGCATGAATTTTAGGTTTAGTGTTAGGTTGAAGTTTAGGGTTAGCTTTAGGGTTAGGGCTAGGGTGAGGGGTAGGGTTAGGGTTAGCATGAGGGTTAGGTTTAGTTTGAGGTTTAGGATTAGGGTGAGGTTTGGGGTGAGGTTAAGGCTAAGGGTGAGGTTTAGTGTGAGAGTGAGGGTTAGGGATATCCTTAGGGTGAGTTTGAGTGTAAGGGTGCGGGTTTGGGTTAGGGTTAGCTTTAGGATGAGGGTGAGTGTTAGGGTGAGGGTGAGTGTTAGGGTGAGGGTTAGGGTTAGTGTGAGGGTTAGGGTTAGGTTTAGGTTTAGGTTACCGGTGAGGGTAAGTGTTAGGGTAAGTGTTAGGGTGAGAGTGAGTGTTTGGGTTTTCGTGAGTGTTAGGGCGAGGGTTTGGTGAGGGTTATGGTTATGGTTAGGTTGAGGGTGAGGGTTAATCTAAGGGTGAAGGGTAAGGGTGAGGGTTAGCATTAGGGTTACTATTAGGGTTAGGCTGAGGGTGAGGATGAGGGTGATTGTGAGGGTTAGCATTAGGGTTAGGGTAAGGGTTAGGTTTAGGGTTAGGATGAGGTTTAGGATGAGGGCTAAGGTTAGGGTTATGGTGAGGGTTAGGCTTAGGGTGAGGGTTAGGGTTAGGTTAAGGGTTAGGGTGATGGTTAGGGTGAGGGTTACCGTGAGGGTTAGGGTGAGGGTTAGTGATAGTGTTAGGGTTAGGGTGAGAGTGAGGGCAAGGCTAAGGCTTAGGGTGAGGGTTAGGGTAAGGCTAAGGGTTAGGGTGAGCGGTAGGGTTAGGGTTAGGGTGAGGTTTAGATTTAGTGTGAGGGTTAGGGTTAGGGTTAGTTTTAGGGTGAGGGTAATATTTAGGGTCAGGGTTAGGGTGATAGTGAAGTTTAGGGTTAGCCTTAGTCTTAATGTGAGGGTTATGGTGAGGGTTAGGGTTAGGGTTAGGTTTAGGTTTAGGATGAGGTTGAGGGTTAGTTTAGGGTTAGGGTGAGGGTTAGGGTTAGTGTGAGGATTAGGGTTAGGGTTAGGGTAAGGGTGAGGGTAAGGTTTAGGGTGAAGGGTAGTGCAAGATTGAGGGTTGGGGTTATTGTGAGTGTTAGGGTGAGGGTTAGGCTGAGTGTTAGGGTTAGGGTTAGGGTGAGGGTTAGCGGGAGGGTAAGGATTATGTTGTGGATTAGGGTTAGGGTGAGGTTCAGGGTGAGGGTGAGGGTTAGGGTTAGGTTGAAGTTAAGGGTTAGGGTGAGAGTTAGGTGAGGGTTAGTCTTAGCATTAGGGTTAGGGTGAGGGTTAGAGTGAGGGTTAGGGTTAGGTTAGAGTTAGGTTTAGGGTGAGGGTGAGGGTTAGGATTAGGGTTATGTTTCAGGTTATGTTGAGGGTGAGGGTGAGGGTGAGGTTTAGGGTTATGATTAGGGTTAGGTTTAGGGTTAGGCTGAGGGTGAGGTTGAGGGTGAGGGTTAAGGTGAGGGTATGGGTGAGGGTGAGCCTGAGTGTTAGGATTTGGGTGAGGGTGAGGTTTAGGGTGAGGGTTAGGTTGAGGGTGAGTGTTAGGGTTTGGTTTAGGGTGACGGTGAGAGTTAGGGTTTTGGTCTGGTGAGGTTTAGGGTTAGGGTGAGGGTGAGGGTAAGGGTTAGGGTGAGGGTTACGGTGAGAGTGAGGCTTAGGGTTATCGTGAGGGTTCGGGTGATGGATTGGTTGAGGGTTAGGTTGGGTTTTAGGCTTTGGTTTAGGGTGAGGGTGAGGGTTAAGTTTAGGGTTAGGGTTAGGTTGAGGGTTAGGGTTAGCTTAAGGGTTACGGATAGTGTGATGGTGAGGGTGAGGGTTAGGGTTAGGTTTAGGTTCATGTTGAGGGTGAGGGTGAGGGTTAGATTTAGGATTAGGGTTAGGGTTAGGTTTAGCCAGAGAGTGAGGGTTAGGGTTAGGGTTAGGGTGAGGGTTAGCGTGAGGGTGAGGGTTAGGGTTAGGGTTATCTTTAGGGTGAGCTTAGGTGAGGGTGCGGGTGAGGAGTAGGATTAGTTTTAGGGTTAGGCTGAGGGTGAGGGTGAGGGTTAGGGTGATTTTGAGGGTTAGGCTTAGGGTGAGGCTTGTTGTGAGTGTGAGGGTTAGGGTGAGAGTTAGGGTTATGGTTAGGTTTAGCGTGAGGGTTATGGGGAGAGTAAGGTTTTGGGTGAGGTTTAGGGTGAGGGTGGGTTTTAGAGTTAGGGTTAGATTTAGGGTGAGGGTTATAGTGAGGGTTAGGGTTAGGTTGGGGTGAGGGGCAGTTTGAGGGGTACGGTTAAGGTTAGGGTGAGCGTTAGGTTTAGAGTGAGGGTTAGGGTTAGGGTTAGGGTGAGGGTAAGGGTTAGGTTTCGGGTGAGGGTGAGTGTGAGTGTTAGGGTTAGGGTTAGGTTTAAGGTACGGTTTAGCGTGAGAGTGAGGTTTAGGGTTAGGATTAGGGTTAGGTTTATGCTGAGGGTGAGTGTGAAGGTTAGGTTGAGGGTAAGGTTTAAGGTGAAGGATCGTGTGAGGGTGAGGGTTAGGCTGAGGGTGAGGATTAGGATTAGGGTTAGGGTTAGGGTTAAGCTGATGGTGAGGGTGAGGGTGAGGGTCAGGTTTAGAATTAGAGTTAGGGTTAGGTTGAAGGTTAGGATTAAAATTAGGATGAGGGTTAGGGTTAGGGTTAAGATTAGTGTGAGGGTGAGTTTTAGGATTAGTGTTAGGGTGAGTGCTAGGGTAAGGGTGAGGTTTAGGTTCATGGTTAGGGTTAGGGTGAGGGGTAGGGTGAGGGGTAGGGTTAGGGTTAGGGTGAGGGTAAGTTTTAGTGTGAGGGTTAGAGTTAGGGTTAGTTTAAGGGTAAGGGTTAGGGTGAGGGTTAGGGCGAGAGTGATGGTGAGGCTTACGGTTAGGGTTAGGTTTAGTGTGAGGTTGAGAATGTGGGTTAGGTTTAGGATTAGGGTTAGGGTTATGCTGAGGGTGAGGGTGAGGGTTAGGGTGAGGGTAAGGGTTAGGTTAAGGGTTAGTGTGAGGGTGAGGTTTACGCTGAGGGTGAGGGGTGAGGGTGAGTGTTAGGATTAGGGTTAGGGTTAGGGTTAAGCTGAGGGTGAGGGTGAGGGTGAGATTTAGACTTAGAATCAGGGTTAGGGTGATGGTTAGGTTTAAAATTAGGATGAGGGATAGGATGAGGGTTAGGGTTAGGTTTAAGGTGAGGGTTAGGGTGAGGATAAGAATTAGGTTGAAGTTTAGGGTGAGAGTGAGGGTTAGGGTTATCATGAGTATTAGGGTGAGTTTTAGGGTGAGGGTTAGGGTTTTAAGGTTATTGTGAGTGTGAGTGTTAGGGTTAGGGTTAGGGTGAGGGTTAGGTTTAGGGATAGGATTAAGCTGAGGTTAGGGTGAGGGTAAAGGTGAGGGTGAGTGTTAGGTTTAGGGATAGGGTTAGGCTGAGGGTTAGAGTGAGGGTGAAGGTGAGGTTTAGGGTTAGGGTGAGGGTGAGGTTGAGGGTGAGGGTTAGCATTAGGGATAGGGTGAAGGTTAGGATTAGGTTAGGGTGACAGTGAGTTTGAGGGTTAGGATTAGGGTTAGGAATATTGTTAGGCTGAGGGAGAAGGTGAAGGTTATGGTTAGGGTGAGGGTTAGGGTTAGGGTTAGGTTTACTGTGAGGGTGAGGGTTAGGGTTAGGATTAGGGTTAGGTTTAGTGCTAAGCTAAGGGTGAGGGTGAGGGTGAGGTCTAAGGTTAGTGTGACGGTTAGGTTTAGGGTGATGTTTAGGGTGAGGGTGAGGGTTAGGGTGAGGGTGAGGGTGAGTATTAGGGTTAGCGTGAGTGTTAGGGTTAGGGTTAGGGTGAGGTTTAGTGTGAGGGTTAGGATTAGGGGTAGGGATACTCTTAGGCTGAGGGTGAGGATGAGGGTTAGGGTTAGGGTGAGGGTGAGGGTGAGGGTTACAATTTAGATTAGGGTTAGGTTTAGTGTTAAGCTGAGGGTGAGGGTGAGGGTGAGGGCTAGGGTTAGGGTGAGGGTTAGGCTTAAGGTTAGGGTGAGGCTTAGGGTTAGGGTGAGGGATAGGGTGCAGGTGAGGCTTAGGGTTCAGGTTAGGATGAGGGTTAGGTTTAGGTTTAGGAAGACTGTTAGTATGAGGGCTAGGCTTAGGGTTAGCGTGAGGGTTAGGCTTAATGTGAGGGTTAGGGTTAGGTTTAGGGTTAGGGTGATGGTTAGGGTGAGGGTTACGGTGAGATTTAGGGTGAGGGTTAATGATAGTGTTAGGGTTAGGGTGAAGGTTGGACCAAGGCTAAGGCTTAGGGTGAGGTTAGGGTGAGGGTTAGGGTGAGGGGTAGCGTTAGTGATAGGGTTACTGTGAGGGGTAGGGTTAGGTTTAGGGTTAGGGTGAGGGTTAGGTTGAGGGTTATGTTTTGGTTTAGGGTTAGGTTGAGGGTGAGGGTTCAGGTGAGGTTTAGGTTTATGGTTAGGGTTAGAGTTACGGTTATGTTGTGGTTGAGGGTGAGGGTAAGGATTACGATAAGGTTGAGGTTTAGGTTAGGGTTAGGGTTAGGATGAGGTTTAGGGTTAGGTTTAGGGTTAGGCTGAGGTTTAGGGTTAGGGTTACATTGAGGATTAGGGTTAAGGTTAGGGATAGGTTTAGGTTTATATTGAGGGTGAGCTTCAGGGTTAGGATTAGGGATAGCTTTAGGGTTATTTTTACAATTAGGTTTAGGGTTACCTTTACGGTGAGGGTGAGTCTGAAGGTGAGGTTAGGCTTAGGGTTTGGGTGAGGTTTAGGGGTAGGGTTAGGGTGAGAGTTTGGGTTAGGGTTAGGGTTATGGTGAGGGTGATGGTTAGGGTTAGCATTAGTGTTAGGGTTAGGGTTAGGGTTATTGTTAGGGTTAGGGTTAGACTTAAGGTTACGGTGAGGGTGAGGGTGAGGGTTAGGGTTAGGGTTAGGGTGAGGTTTAGAGTGAGGTAAGAGTTAGGGTGAGGGTTAGGGTTATGGTGAGGTTTAGGGTGACGTTGTGGTTTAGGGTTAGGGTTAACGTTAGGGTGAGATAAGAGTCAGGGTGAAGTTTAGGTTGAGGGTGAGGGTTAAGGTTAACGTTAGTGTTAGGGTGATGGTTAGGGTTAGGGTTAGGTTCAGGGTTAGGGTTAGGATTAGTGTTAGGATTATGCTGAGGGTGAGGGTGAGGGTTAGGTTGAGGGTAAGAGTTAGGTTGAGGGTTATTGTGAGGGTGAGGTTTAGGATTAGAGTTACGGATAGGGTTATGCTGAAGGTTAGGGTGAGGGGTGCGGGTCAGGGTTAGGATTAGCGTTAGGGTTAGGTTTAAGCTGAGGGTGAGGGTGAGGGTGAAGTTTAGAGTTAGAGTTAGGGTTAAGGTTAGGTTTAGGGTGAGGGTTAGGGTGAGGATAAGTATTAGGTTGAGGTTTAGGGTGAGAGTGAGGGTTAGGTTTATCATGAGTTTTAGGGTGAGGGTTAGGGTTTTAGGGTTTTTGTGAGTGTGAGTGTTAGGGTTAGGGTTAGGGTGAGGGTTAGGTTTAGGGATAGGGTTAGGGTGAGGGTTATGGTTAGGGTGAGTGTGAGGGTGAGGGTGAGGCCTTGGGTTAGGTTAGGTTTAGGGTGAGGTTGAGGTTGAGGGTTAGGGTTAGGCTGAGGTTTAGGGTGAGTGTGAAGGTGAGGTTTAGGGTTAGGGTGATGGTGATGGTTAGGGTGAGGTTGAGGGTGAGGGAGATGGTTAGCATTAGGGTTAGGGTGAAGCTTAGGGTTATGGTAGGGTGAGGGTGAGTGTGAGGGTTAGGTTTAGGGTTAGGTATACTGTTAGGCTGAGGGAGAATTTGAAGGTTATGGTTAGGGTGAGTTTTAGGGTTAGGTTTAATGTGAGGGTGAATGTTACGGTTAGGATTATGGTTAGGTTTAGTGATAAGCTGAGGGTGAAGGTGAGGGCTAAGGTTAGGGTGTGGGTTAGGCTTAAGGTTAGGGTGAGGTTTAGGGTTGGGGTGAGGGTGAGGGTTAGGGTGAGGGTGAGGGTTAGGGTGAGGGTGAGGGTTAGTATTAGGGTTAGCGTGAGTGTTAGGGTTAGGGTTAGGGTGAGGTTTAATGTGAGAGTTAGGATTAGGGGTAGGGATACTGTTAGGCTGAGGGTGAGGATGAGGGTTAGGGTTACGGTGAGGATTAGGGTTAGGGTTAGGGTGAGGGTGTGGGTGAGGGTGACAGTTTAGATTAGAGTTAGGTTTAGTGTTAAGCTGAGGGTGAGGGTGAGGGTGAAGGCTACGGTTTGGGTGAGGGTTAGGCTTAAGTTTAGGGTGAGGGTTAGGGTTAGGGTGATATTTAGGGTGAGGGTTAGGGTTAGGGTGAGGGATAGGGTGCAGGTGAGGCTTAGGGTTCGGGTTAGGAAGAGTGTTAGGATGAGTGCTAGGGTTAGGGTTAGGGTGAGGGTTAGGCTTAATGTGAGGGTTAGGGTGAGGCTAAGTGTTAGGGTGAGGCTAAGTGTTAGGGTGAGGGTTAGAGTGAGGGGTAGGGTTAGGTGAGGGGTAGGGTTAGGGTAAGTGTGAAGGTTAGGTTTTGTGTGAGGGTTAAGGTTAAAGTTAGGGTGAGGGTAAAAGTTAGGGTGAGGGTTGGGGAGATAGTGAGGGTTAGGGTTAGCCTTAGTCTTAGTGTGAGGGTTATGGTGAGGCTTAAGGTTAGGGTTCGGGTTAGGGTTAGGCTATGGGTGAGGGTGAAGATGAGGGTAAGTGTTAGGGTTAGGGTTAGGGTTAGGCTTATGGTTAGGCGTTCGGTGAGGATGAGGGTGAGGTTTAAATTTAGGGTGAGTGTTAGGTTTAAGGTTAAGATGAGGGTTACGGTTAGGGTTGGGTTTAGGATTAGGGATAGGATGAAGGCTAGGGTGAGCGTGAGGTTTAGTGTTAGGTTTAAGGTGAGGTTTATGGTTATGGTAAGGTTTAGGATTAGTGTGTGGTTTTGGGTTAGGTTTAGGGTTATGGGGAGGGAGAGGGTTAGGGTTAGGGTTAGGGTTATTGTTAGGGTTAGGGTTAGGGTTAAGGTGAGGGTGAGGGTGAAGGTAATTTTTAGGCTAAGGGTTAGGGAGAGGTTTAGGTTTAGGGTTAGGGTTAGAGTTAGGGTGAGGGTTCGGTTTAGAGTGAGGGTTAGGTTTAGGGTTAGGGTTAGGATTAGCGCGACGGAGAGGATGAGTTTGTGGGTTAGGTTTAGGTTTAGGTTTAGGGTTAGGCTTAGTGTTAGGCTGAGGTTGAGGGTGAGGGGGAGGGTTAGGGTTAGGGTGAGGGTGATGTTTAGGGTTACTGTTACAGTGAGGGTGAGGGTTAGGTTTAGGGTTATGGTTAGGGTGAGTGTGAGGGTTAGGATTAGGGTTAGGTTTAGGGTTATTGTTACTGTTAGGGTTAGGGTTACCTTTAGGGTGAGGGTGAGACAGAGGGTTAGGTTTAGTGTTAGGGTTACAGTGAGGGTGAGGGTTATGGTTAGGATTAGTGTTACGGTGAGGTTGAGGGTTAGGGTTAGGTTTAGGGTTAGGGTTAGGGTTATTTTCAATGTTTGATTTAGAGTTACAGTTACGGTTACGGTGAGGTTGAAGGTGAGTGTTTCAGTTAGGGTTAGGGTTAGGGTGAGTTTTAGGTTAAGGTTAGGGTTAGGGTGAGGTTTAGGTTTAGGGTTAGGGTTAGGGTGAGGTTTAGGGTTAGGGTTAGAGTGAGGGTTAGGGTTAGGGCTAGGGTTATGGTGAGGGTGAGGGTGAGGGTTAGGATTGGGGTTAGTTTTAGGGTTATTGTTAGGGTTAGTGTTAGGGTTACCTTTACGGTGAGGGTGAGGCAGAGGGTGAGGTTAGGGTTTGGGTGAGGTTTAGGGTTAGGGTTGTGGGTAGTGTTAGGGTGAGGGTTTGGGTTAGGGTTACGGTTACGGTGAGGGTGAGGGTTAGGGTTAGTTTTAGGGTTAGGATTAGGGTTATTTTTAGTATTAGGGTTAGAGGTACTGTTTCGGTGAGGGTGCGTGTGAGCGTTAGGGTTAGGGTTAGGGTGAGGTTTAGGATGGGCTTAGAGTTAGGCTGAGGGTTAGGGTTAGGGTGAGGTTTAGGGTGAGGTTGAGGGTTAGGGTTAGGGTTAACGTTAGGGTGAGGTTAAAAGGGTGAGGGTTAGGGTAAGGTTGAGGGTTAAATTTAGTGTTAGTGTTAGTGTGAGTGTTTGGGTTAGGGTTAGGTTGAGGTTTTGGGGGAAGGTTAAGGTTAGGTTTAGGGTTAGGGTGAGGGTTACGTTTAAGGTTAATGTGAGGACGAGTGTTAGGTTTAGGGTTAGGGTGAGGGCTAGTGTGAGGGTGAGGGTTAGGGTGAGGGCTAGTGTGAGAGTGAGGGTTAGGGTTAGGGTTAGGGTTAGTGTGAGGGGTAGGGTGAGGGATAGGGTTAGGGTTAGGGTGAGGGTAAGTTTTAGTGTGAGGTTTATGGTTAGGGTTAGGGTTAGCTTGAAGGTAAGGTTTAAGGTGAGGGTTAGGGTGAGAGTGAGGGTGAAGCTTAGGGTTAGAGTTAGGTTTAGGGTGAGGGTGAGGTTGATGTTTAGGGTTAGGATTAGGGTTAGGGTTAAGCTCAGGGAGAGGGGGAGTGTTATGGTGAGGTTAAGGGTTAGGGTGAGGGTTAGTGTGAGGGTGAGGGTTTGGCTGAGGGTGAGGCGTGAGTGTGATGGATAGAATTAGTGTGAGGGTTAATGTTAGGCTGAGGGTGAGGGGGAGGGGGAGCTGGAGGGGGAGGTTTAGTTTTAGGGTTAGGGTTAGGGTGCAGGTTAGTGTTAAGGTTAGGATGAGCGTTAAGTTGAGATTTTGGGTGAGGATTCGGGTGAGGATAAGCATCAGGGTGAGGATTAGGGTGAGAGTGAAGGTTAAGGTTATTATGAGTGTTAGAGTGAGTGTTAGGGTTAGGATTAGGTTTAGGGTGAGTGTGAGTGTTAGGGTTAGGGTTAGGGTGAGTGTTAGGTTTAGGTATAGGGTTAGGATGAGGGTTAGGGTTAGGGTAAGGGTGAGGGTGAGGGTGAGGCTTAGGTTTAAGGTTAGGTTCAGGTTGAGGGTGAGTTTGAGGGTTAGGGTGAGGGTTATGCTGAGTGTGAGGGTGAGGGTTAGGGTGAGGGTTAGGGTTAGGGTGAGGTTTAGTGTGACGGTGAAGGTTAGGTTTAGGTTAGGTTGAGGGTTAGAGGGAAGGCTAGGGTGAGGGTTAGGGTTAGTGTTAGGGTTAACGTTCGTGTGAGTGTGTTAGGATTAGGATTAGGGTGAGGGCTAGGGTGAGTGTGAAGTTTAGTGTTAGGGTTAGTGTGAGAGGTAGTTAGGGTTAGTGTGAGGGTAAGTTTTAGTGTGAGAGTTAGGGTTAGGCTTAGGGTTAGGTTGAGGGTAATGGTTAGGGTGAGGATTAGGGTGAGTGTGAGGTTGAGGCTTAGGGTTAGGGTTAGGTTAAGGGTGAGGGTGAGGTTGAGGTTTAGGGTTAAGATTAGGGTTAGGGTTATGCTGAGGGTTAGGGTGAGGGATAGGGAGAGTGTAAGGGTTAGGGTGAGGTTTAGGCTGAGTTTCAGTGGTGAGTGTGAGGGTTAGGATTAGGGTTAGGGTTAGGGTTAGGCTGAGGGTGAGAATTAGGTTGAGGGTGAGGTTTAGGTTTAGGGTTAGGGTTATGGTCAAGGTTAGGATGAGGGTTAGGATGAGCGTTAGGGTGAGGATTAGGGTGAGGATAAGCTTTAGGGTGTGGTTTAGGGTGAGAGTGAAGTTTAAGGTTATCATGAGTGTTAGGGTGAGTGTTAGGGTGAGGGTTAGGATTAGGGTGATGGTGAGTGTGAGAGTTAGGGTTAGAGTTAGGGTTAGGGTGTGGGTTAGGGTTAAGGATAGGGTTAGGGTGAGGGTTAGGATTAGGGTAAGGGTGAGGGTGAGGGGGAGGGGAGGCTTAGAATTAGGGTTAGGTTTAGGATGAGGGTGAGGTTGAGGGTTAGGGTTAGGGTTATGCTTAGGCTGAGGGTAAGGGTCATGGTGAGTGTAAGGGTTAGGGTGAGGGTTAGTGTGAGGGTGAGGGTGAGGTTGAGGGTGAGGTTTAGGGTTAGGTTTAGGGTTAGGGTGAGGGTGAGGGTTAGGGTGAGTGTGAGGGTGAGGGTTAGCATTAGGGTTAGGGTGAGGGTTATGGTTAGGTTAAGGAGAGGGTTAGGATTAGGGTTAGGGATACTTTTACACTGAGGGTGTGGGTGAGGTTTACGGTTAGGGTGAGGGTTAGGATTAGGGTTAGGATGAGTGTGAGGGTGAGGGTTAATGTTAGGATTAGGGTTTGGTTTAGTGCTATGCTGAGGCTGAGGGTGAGGGTGAGGGCTAGGGTTAGGGTGAGGGTTAGGCTTAAGGTTAGTGTGAGGGTTAGGGTTAGGGTGATGTTTAGGGTGAGGGTTAGGGTTAATGTGAGGGTTAGGCTGAGGGTGAGGTTTAGGGTTAGGTTTAGGTTGAGGGTTAGGTTTAGGGTTAGGATGAGTTTTAGGATGAGGGCTAGAGTTAGGGTTAGGGTGATGCTTAGGTTGAGGGTTAGCATGAGGGTTAGGGTGAGGGTTAGGGTGAGGGTTAGTGATAGATTTAGGGTTAGGGTGATGGTAAGGGCAAGGCTAAGTCTTACGGTGAGTGTCAGGGTGAGACTAAGGGTTAGGGTGAGGGTTATGGTGAGGGGTATGTTTAGGGTTAGGGTGAGGGTTAGGTTTAATATTAGGGTTAGGGTTAGAGTTAGGGTGAGGGTAAGAGATAGGGTGAGGGTTGGTGTGATAGTGAGGGTTAGGGTTAGCCTTTGTCTTAGTGTGAGGGTTATGGTGAGGATTAAGTTTAGTGTTAGGGTTAGGGTTAGGCTGAGGTTTAGGGTGAGGATGAGGGTGAGTGTGAGGATTAGGGTTAGGGTGAGGGTTAGGTTTAGGTTAGGCGTAGGGTGAGGGTGAGTGTGAGGGTTAGATTAAGGGTGAGTGTTAGGTTTAGATTTAGGGTGAGGTTTAGCGTTACTATTAGGGTTAGGTTGAAGGCTAGGGTGAGGGTGAGGCTGAGGGTTAGGGTTAGTGTTAAGGTTAGTGTTAGGTTTAGGGTTAGGGTGATGGTTAGGTTTAGGGTTAGGGATAGGTTTAGGGGTAGGTTGAGGTTGAGTTTGAGGGTTAGGGTTAGGGTTAGTCTTAGTGTTAGGCTGAGGTTGAGGATGAGGGTGAAGGTTAAGGTTAGGGTGAGGGTTAGGTTTAGGGTGAGGGTTAAAATGAAGGTGAGGGTTTGGGTTAGGGTTGAGGTTAGGGTGAGTGTGACGGTTAGGATTAGGTTTAGGTTTAGGGTTATTTTTAGGGTTAGGGTTAGGGTTATGTTTACCTTTGTGGTTAGGTTGAGACTGAGGTTCAGGTTTAGGGTTAGGGTTAGGGTTACAGTGAGGGTTTGGTGTATGGTTAGGGTTAGGGTTACGGTGAGGGTGAGGGTTATGGTTAGGTTTAGGGTTAGGGTTAGGGTTAATTTTAGAATTAGGGTTAGAGTTACAGTTATGGTGAGGTTGAGTTTGAGTGTTAGTGTTAGGGTTAGGGTTAGGGTGAGGTTTAGGGTTAGGGTTAGGGTTAGGGTGAGGTTTAGGTTTAGGGTTAGGGTAAGGGTGAGGTTTAGGGTTAGGGTTACAGTGAGGGTTAGGGTTACGGTTATGGTTATGGTGAGGGTGAGGGTGAGGGTTAGGATTAGGTTTAGGTTTAGGGTTATTGTTAGGGCTAGTGTTATGGTTATCTTTACGGTGAGGGTGAGGCTGAGGGTGAGGTTACGGTTAGGGTTTTGGTGAGGTTTAGAGTTAGGGTTAGAGGTAGGGTTAGGGTGAGGTTTTGAGTTAGTGTTAGGGTGAGGTTTACGGTGAGGGTTAGGGTTAGGGTTACGGTTAAGGTGAGGGACAGATTGACGGTTAGGGAGAGGTTTGGGTTGAGGTTAGAGTTAGGGTTAGGGTTAACGTTAGGGTGAGGTGAAAAGTTAGGGTGAGGGTTAGAGTAAGGGTGAGGTTTAAGTTTAGTGTTAGTGTTAGCGTGAGGGTTAGGGTTAGGGTTAGGTTGAGGGTTTGGGGGAAGGTTAGGTTTAGTGTTAGGTTTAGGATTAGTGTTAGGTTTAAGGTTAGTGTGAGGGTGAGTGTTAGGATTAGGGTTAGGGTGAGGGCTAGTGTGAGGGTTAGGGTTAGGGTTAGGGTTAGCGTGAGGGGTAGGGTGAGGTGTAGGGTTAGGGTAAGGGTAAGTTTTAGTTTGAGTGTTAGGGTCAGTGTTTGGGTTAGGTTGAGGGTAAGGATTAAGGTGAGGGTTAGGGTGAGAATGAGGGTGAGGCTTGGGGTTAGGGTTAGGTTTAGGGTGAGGTTGAGTTTGAGGATTAGGGTTAGGATTAGGGTTATGGTTAAGCTGATGGGGCGGGGGAGGGCTAGTGTGAGGGTAAGGGTTAGTGTGAAGGTTAGTGTGAGGCTGAGGGTTAGGCTGAGTGTGAGGGGTGAGTGTGAGGGTTAGAATTAGGGTGAGGGTTAATGTTAGGCTGAGGGTGAGGGTGAGGGTGAGGGTTAGGTTTAGGGTTAGGGTTAGGGTTAGATTGAGGGTTAGGGTTAAGGTTAGGATGAGGGTTAGGTTGAGGGTTATGGTTAGGGTTAGGGTGAGGATAAGCTTTAGGGTGAGGTTTAGGGTGATAATGAGGGTTAAGGTTGTCATGAGTGTTGAGGTGAGTTTTAGGGTGAGGGTTAGGTTAGGGTTAGGGTTAGGGTGAGTGTGAGTGTTAGGGTTAGGGTTAGGGTGAGGGTTAGGGTTAGGTATAGCGTTAGAGTGAGGGTTAGGGTGAGGGTGAGTGTGAGCTTGAAGGTGAGGTTGAGGCTTAGTGTAAGGGTTAGGTTTAGGGTGAGGTTGAGTTTGAGGGTTAGGGTTAGGGTTATGCTGAGTGTGAGGGTGAGCGTTAGGGTGAGGTTTAGGGTTTGGGTGAGGTTTAGTGTGAGGGTGAAGGTTAGGCTCAGGGTGAGGGGTGAGGGTTACGGTTAGTGTTAGGGTTAACGTTATGGTGATGTTAAGGGTTAGGGTGAGGGTGAGGGTTAAGGTTATGGTTAGTGTTAGGGTGAGGGTTAGGGTTAGGTTAGTTTGAGGGTTAGAGGGAAGGCTAGGGTTAGGGTTAAGGTTAGGGTTAAGGTTAGTGTGAGGGTGAGTGTTAGGATTAGGATTAGGTTGAAGCCTAGGATGAGGGTGAGGTTTAGGGTTAGAGTTAGGGTTAGGGTGAGGGGTAGGTGGAGCGGTAGTTTTAGTGTTAGGGTGATGGTAAGTTTTAGTGTGAGAGTTAGGTTTAGGGTTAGTGATAGGTTGAGGGTAAGGATTAGGGTGAGGTTTAGGGTGAGAGCGAGGGTGAGGATTATGTTTAGGTTTAGGTTCAGTGTGAGGGTGAGGTTGAAGGTTAGGGTTAGGATTAGGGTTAGTGTTACGCTGAGGGTGAGTGTGAGGATTAGGATGAGGGTAAGGGTTGGGTCGAGGTTTAGGCTGAGGGTGAGAGGTGAGTGTGAGGGTTAGGATTAGGGTTAGGGTTACGTTTAGGCTGAGGGGGAGGGGGAGGGGGAGGGTGAGTTTTAGGGTAAGGGTTAGGGTTAGGGTGAGGGTTAGGGTTAAGTTTAGGATGACGGTTAGGATGAGGGTTAGGGTGAGGGTTAGGGTTAGGATTAGCATTAGGGTGAGGTTTAGGGTGAGAGTGAGGTTTAGGGTTATCATGAGTGTTAGGGTGAGTGTTAGGGTGAGGGTTAGGATTAGGGAGAGTGTGAGTGTTAGGGTTAGGGGTAGGGTGAGGGTTAGGGTTAGGGATAGGGTTAGGGTGAGGTTTAGGGTTAGGGGGAGGGGCAGGGGGAGGGCGAGGGGGAGAGGGAGGGTGAGGCTTAAAATTAGGGTTAGTTTTAGGGTGAGGTTTAGGTTGAGGGTTAGGGTTAGTGATATGCTGAGGATGAAGGTGAGAGTTAGGGTTAGGGTAAGGGTTAGGGTGAGGGTTAGTGTGAGAGTGAGTGTTAGGCTGAGGATGAGGGGTGAGGGTGAGGGTGAAGATTAGGGTTAGGGATAGGGTGAGGTTTACGGTTAAGGTTAGGTTTAGGGTTAGGGTGTGGTTTTGGGTTAGGTTTAGGATTTCGGTGAGCGAGAGGGTTAGCTTTAGGGTTAGGGTTAGGGTTAGGGTTAGGGTTAGGGTTAGGATTAGTGTGAGTGTTAGGGTTAGGGTTAGGGTGAGGTTGAGGCTTAGTTTTAGGGTTAGGTTTAGGGTGAAAGTGAGTTTGAGGGTTAGTGTTAGGATTTAGGGTAACCCTGAGGGTGAGGGTGAGGGTTAGGGTGAGGGTAAGTGTTAGGGTGAGGGTTATTGTGAGGGTGAGGGTTAGGCTGAGGGTTAGGGTTGATGGTGAGGGTTAGGATTAAGGTTCTGGTTAGGGTTAGGCTGAGGGTGAGGGTGAGGGTTAGTGTGAGGGTGAGGGTTAGGCTGAGGGTGAGACTGAGGTTGAGGGTTAGCATTAGGGTTAGGGTGAGGGTTAGGGTTTGGGTTAGTGTGAGGGTGAGTGTGAGGGTTAGGATTAGGATTAGGGATACTTTTAGGCTGAGGATGAGTGTGGGTGTTAGGTTTAGGTTGAGGTTTAGGGTTAGGGTTAGGGTGACGTTGAGGCCGAGGGTTATAGTTAGGATTAGGGTCAGGTTTAGTGTTAAACTGAGGGTGAGGTTGAGGGTGAGGGCTAGGGTTAGGGTGAGGGTTAGTGTGAGGCTTATATTGAGGGTTAGTGTGAGGGTTAGTGATAGGTTTAGGGTTAGGGTGAGGGTTAGGGCAAGGCTAAGGCTTAAGGTGAGGGTTAGGGAGAGTCTAAGTGTTAGGGTGAGGGTGAGCGTGAGGGTGAGGGGTAGGGTTAGTGAGGGTGAGGATTACGTATAGTGTGAGGGTTAGGGTTAGGGTTAGGGTGAGTTTAAGATTAAGGGTAAGGGTTAGGGTGATAGGGAGGGTTAGTGTTAGCCTTAGTCCAAGTGTGAGGGTTATGGTGAGGCTTAGGTTTAGGGTTAGGTTTAGGTTTAAGATGAGGGTGAGGGTAAGGTTTAGGTAAGAGTGAGGGTTAGTTTTAGTGTGAGGTTTAGGGTTCGGTTTGGGGTGAGGGTAAGGGTTAGGGTGAAGGTTATGGTGAGAATGAGGGTTAGAGTTATCGTATGTGTTAGGGTGAAGGTTATAGTGATCTTTAGGGTTAGGGTTAGGGTTAGCTTTAGGGTGAGGGTTAGCGGCAGGGTAAGTATTAGTGTGAGGGTTAGGGTGAGCATTAGGCTTAGCATTATGGTTAGGGTGAGGGTTAGTTTTAGGGTTAGTGTTAGGGTTAGTGTGAGGCTGAGGGTTAGGGTTAGGATTAGGGTTAGGGTTATGGTTAGGTTGAGGTTGAGGGTAAGGGTGAGTGTTAGGGTTAGGATTAGGCTTAGGTTTATGTTTAGGCTTAAGTTGAAGGTTAGGGTGAGGGTTAGTGTTAGTGTAAGGGTTAGGCTTAGGGTGAGGTTTAGGGATTGGGCGAGCGTTAGAGTGAGGGTATGCATGAGGGTGAGACTGAGGATTAGGGTGTGGGTGTGGGTTAGGTTTAGGGTGAGGGTTAGGGTGACAGTGAGCGTTAGCGTGAAGGTTAGGGTGAGAGCGAGGGTTCAGGTTTTCTTGAGGGATAGGGTGAGGGTTAGGGTTGGGGTTAGGGTTTGGTTTAGGGTGAGGGTGAGGTTTAGGTTTAGGATTAGGGTGAAGTTTAGGATGAGGGTTAAGGTTAGGATTAGGGTTAGGTTGAGGGCTAGGGTGAGGGTGAGCGTTAGGGTTAAGGTGAGGGTTAGGTTTAGGGTTAGGGTGAGGGTTAGGTTGAGGGCTAGGGTTTGGGTTAGGGTTAGGTTGAAGGTGAGGTTTAGCGTGAGGTTTAGGGTTAGGGTTAGGGTTAGGGTGAGAGTTAGGATGGAGGTTAGGGTTAGGGTGAGGTTTAGGGTTAGGAGTAGGTTTAGGTTGAGGGTTAGGGTTAGGATTAGGTTTAGGGTGAGAGCTAAGGTGAGGGTGAGGTTATGGTTAGGGTAGGGTGAGGGTTAGGGTGAGAGTTAGCTTTAGGATTAGTGTTAGGGTGAGAGTTAGGGTTACTGTTAGGGTTAAGGTTAGAGTGAGGGTTAGGGTTAGGATTAGTTTTAGCGTTAGGGCTAGGTTGAGGGTATGGGTTAGTGTTAGGTTTAGGGTGAGGTTTAGGGTTAGGGTTAGGGTTAGTGTTAGGGTTAGGTTTACGGTTATGTTGAGGGTTAGGGTTAGGGTGAGATTTAGGGTTAGGGTTAGGTTTAGTGTTAGGGTTAGGGTTACGGTTATGTTGAGGGTTAGGGTTAGGGTGAGGGTTAGGGTGAGGGTTAGGGTTTGGGTGAGGTTTAGGTTTAGTGTTACAATGAAGGTGAGGGTTAGCGTTAGGGTTAGGGTTAGGGTGAGGGTGAGGGTTAGGGTTAGGGTTAGGGTGAGGGTTAGGTTGAGGGTTAGGGTTTGGGTTAGGGTTAGGTTGAGGGTGAGGTTTAGGGTGAGGTTTAGGGATAGGGTTAGGGTTAGGGTGAGAATTAGGATGGAGGTTAGGTTTAGGGTGAGGGTTAGGGTTAGGTGTAGGTTTAGGTTGAGTGTGAGGTTGAGGGTTAGGGTTAGGATTAGGGTTAGGGTGAGAGCTAGGGTGAGGGTGAGGATTATGGTTAGGGTAGGGTGAGGGTTAGGGTGAATGTTAGCTTTAGGATTAGGGTTAGGGAGAGAGTTAGGGTTAGTGTTAGGGTTAGGGTTAGAGTGAGGGTTTGGGTTAGGATTAGTTTTAGGATTAGGGCTAGGATAAGGGTATGGATTAGTGTTAGGGTTAGGGTGAGTTTTAGGGTTAGGGTTAATGTGATGGTTAGTGTTAGGTTTACGGTTATGTTGAGGGTTAGGGTTAGGGTGAGGGTGCGGGTTAGTGTTAGTCTTAGGGTAAGGGTGAGGGTTAGGAATAGGGTTAGGTTTAGGATTATTGTTAGGGTAAGTGTTATACTTACAGTTACGTTTATGAAGAGAGTGAGAACCTAAACGTCACGTTTAGGGTTAGGTTTAGTGTTTGGGTGAGATTTAGGGTTAGGGTTACAATGAGGTTGAGAGTTAGGATTAGGGTTAGGGTGAGGGTTAGGGTGAGGGTTAGGATTAGGGTTAGGTTTAGGGTTATTGTTAGGGTTAGGTTTAGGGTTAACTTTACGGTGAGTATGAGGCTAAGGCTGAGTTTAGGGTTTGGGTTTGGGTGAGGTTTAGGTTTAGGGTTAGGGGTAGTGTTAGGTTTAGGGTTAGTGTTATTGTTACGCTAGGGTTAGAGTTACGGTTATGGTGAGGGTGAGGGTGAGGGTTCGGTTTAGGGTAAGTTTAGGGTGAGGTTTACGTTTAGGGTTAGAGTTAAGGTTAGGTTTAGGCTTAGGGTGACGGTGAGGTTTAGGGTTACAGTTAGGGTTAGTGTTAGGGTTAGGGTGAGGGTTACGGTTAGGATTAGTTTTAGGGTTAGGGTTAGATTGAGTTTGAGTGTGAGGGTTAGAGTTAGGATTAAGCTTAGGGTTAGGTTTAGGCTGAGGGTGAGGGTGAGCATTAGAGTTCGTTTAGGATGAGTGTTAGGGGTACGATTATGGTTAGTGTGAGGGCTAGGTTGATGGTGAGGGTTAGGGTAGGGTTAGGGTGCGGTTTAGGGTTAACTATAGGGTTAGGGTTACGGTGAGCGTTAGGGTTAAAGTAAGGTTTACGGTTAGGGTGAGGTGTACGGTTAGGGTTAGTGTTATGGTTATGGTTAGGGTTAGGGTGAGGGTGAGGGTTAGGATTAGGTTAAGGTTTATGGTTATTTTTAGTGTTAGGGTTAGGGTTACAGGTACAGTGAGGGTGAGGATGAGTGTGAGGGTTAGTGTTAGGGTTAGGGTGAGGTTTAGGGTTAGGGTTATTGTTAGGGTTATGGTTAGGGTTAGGATGAGGCTTAGGGTGAGGGGTACGGTTAGGGTTACGGTGAGTGTTAGGGTTACTGTGAGGGTTAGGGTTAGATTTAGGGTTAGGGTGATGGTTAGGTTGAGGGTTAGGGTTTAGGTGAGTGTTAGGGTGAGAGTGAGGGTTAAGTTGAGGTTTCCCGTTAGGGTTAGCTTACGGTGAAGTTTAGGGTGACGTAAGAGTTAGGGTGAAGGTTAGGTTTCAGGTGAGGTTGAGGGTTAGGGTTAGGGTTAACGTTATGGTGAGATTAAGTGTTAGGTTGAGGGTTAAGGTGAGGGTGAGGGTTAAGGTTTGGGTTCGTGTTAGAGTGAGGGTTTGGGTTAGGGATAGGTTGAGGGTTAAATGGGAAAGTTAAGGTTAAGTTTAGGATTAGGTTGATGGTTAAGGTTAGGGTTAAGGTAAGTGTGAGGGTGAGTGTTACGTTTAGGGTTCGGGTGAGGGCTAGGATGAGGGTGAGGTTTAGGGTTAGGCTGAGGGTAATTTAGTGTGAGGGTTAGGGTTAGCGTTAGGTTTAGGTTGAGGGTAAGAGTTAGGGTGAGAGTTAGGTTGAGAGTGAGGGTGAAGCCTAGGGTTAGGGTTAGGTTTAGAGTGAGGTTGAGGATGAGGGTTAGGGTTAGGATTAGGGTTAGGTTTACGCTGAGGGTGAGGGTGAGGGTTAGGATGAGGGTAAGGTTTAGGGTGAGGGTTAGTATGCGGATGAGGATTAGGCTGAGGGTGAGGGTTGAGGGTGAGGGTTAGGATTAGAGTTAGGGTTAGGGTTAGGGTGAGAGTCAGGGTGAGCGTGAGGTTTAGGTTTAGGGTTAGGTTTAGGGTGAGGGTTAGGGTTAAGGTTAGGATTAGGGTTAGAATGAGAGTTAGGGTTAGGTTTAGGGTGAGGGTTAGGGTGAGGATAAGCATTAGGTTGAGATTTAGGGTGAGAGTGAGGGTTAGGGTTATCATGAGTGTTAGGGTGAGTTTTAGGGTGAGGGTTAGGGTTTTAGTGTTAGGGTGAGTGTGAGTGTTAGGGATAGGGTTAGGGTTATGGTGAGGGTTAGGTTTAGGATAGTTTTAGGGTGAGGGTTAAGGTTAGGGTGAGTGTGAGAGTGAGTGTGAGTGTGAGGCTTAGTGCTAGGTTTAGGTTTAGGGTGAGTGTGATGTTGAGCGTTAGGGTTAGGATTAGGGTTAGGGTTATGCTGAGGGTGAACGTGACGGTTAGGGTGAGTGTAAGGGTTAGGGTGAGGGTTAATATGAGGGTGAGTTTTAGGCTGAGGGTGAAGGGTGAAGGTGAGGGTAAGGATTAGGGTTACGGTTAGGTTAAGCTGAGGGTGAGTGTGAGGGTGAGGGTGACATTTAGGCTTAGGTTTAGGGTTAGGGTGAGGGTGAGTGTGAAAGTGAGAGTGAGCATAAGGGATTGGGTGAGGGTTAGGGTTAGGGTTAGGTTGAGGGTGTGTTTGACGGTTAGGGTTAGCATTAGGTTTAGTGTTAAGCTGAGGGTGAGGTTGAGGGCAAGGTTTAGGGTAAGGGTTAGGCTTAAAGTTAGTGTGAGGGTTAGGGTTAGGTTGATGTTTAGGGTGAGGCTGAGGGTTAGGGTTAGGGGTAGGGTGAGGGGTAGGGTTAGTGTCTGGGTGAGGGTGAGGTTTAGTGTTAGGGTTAGGGTTAGGGTGAGGGGTATGGTGAGGGGTATGGTTAGGGTCACGTTGAGGGTAAGTTTTAGTGTGCGGGATGGGTTTAGGGTTAGTGTTAGGTTGAGGGTAAATGTTAGGGTGAGGGTTAGGATTAAGTTTAGGGTTAGTGTTAGGCAGAGGGTGACGGTGAGGGTGAGGGTGAGGTTTAGGGTTAGGGTTAGGATTAGGGTGAGGTTTAGTGTTGGGGAGAGGGTTAGGGTGAGGGTTAGGTTTAAGGTGAGGGTGAGGGTGAGGGTGAGGCTTAGGGTTAGGGTTAGGTTTAGGGTGAGGGTCAGGTTGACAGTTAGGGTTAGGATTAGGGTAAGGTTTACGCTGAGCGGGAGGGTGAGGGTTGTGGTGAGGGTAAGGGTTAGGGTGAGGGTTAATGTGAGGGTCAAGTTTAGGCTGATGGTGAGAGGTGAGGGTGAGGGTTAGGATTAGGCTTACAGTTAGGGTTAGTCTGAGTGTGAGTGTGAGGGTGAGGGTGAGGTTTAGGGTTAGGTTTAGGGTTAGGGTGAGGGTGAGTTTGAGGGTAAGCATTAGTGTTAGGGTGAGGTTTCGTGTTAGGGTTAGGGTGAGCATGAGTGTGAGGGTTATGATTAGGGGTAGGGATATTGTTATGCTGAGGGTGAGGGTGAGGGTTAGGGTTAGGTGAGGGTTAGGTTTAGGGTTAGGTTGAGGGTGAAGGCGAGGGTTACGGTTAGGATTAGGGTTAGGTTTAGTGTTAAGCTGAGGGTGAGGCTGAGGGTGAGGTCTAGGGTTAGAGTGAGGTTTGACTTAAGTTTAGGGTGAGGGTTAGGGATAGGGTTATGTTTAGGGTGAGGGTGAGGGTTAGGGTGAGGTTTAGGGTTATGGTTAAGGTTAGACTTAGGGTTAGGGGAAGGGTGAGGGTGAGGGTCAGATTTAGGGTGATTGTTAGGTTTAGGTTTAGGGTGAGGTTTAGGGTTAGGATTAGGGTTAGGATGAAGGCTAGGATGAGGGTGAGGTTTAAGGTGAGGGTGAGGTTTAGGGTTAGAGTTAGTGTTAAGGTGAGGGTTAGGGTTAAGATTAGGATGAGGGTTAGGGTTAGGGTTAGGGTGAGGATATGCATTAGGGTGAGTTTTAGGGTGAGAGTGAGGTTTAGGGTTATCATGAGTGTTATGGTGAATTTTAGGGTGAGGGTTAGGGTTTTAGGGTTAGGGTGAGTGTGAGTGTTAAGGTTAGGTTTAGGGTTAGGGTTAGGGTAAGTGTTAGGGATAGGGTTAGGGTGAGAGTGAGGGTTAGGGTTATGGTGAGGGTGAGGGTGAGGGTGAGGCCTAGGGTTAGTTTTAGGTTTAGGGTGAGGGTGAGGTTGAGGGTTAGGGTTAGGATTGGAGTTAGGGTTATGCTGAGGGTAAGGTTGAAGGTAAGGGTTAGGGTGAGGGTGAGGGTGATGTGAGGGTTAGGCTTAGGGTGAGGTGTGAGGTTGAGGTTTAGGATTAGGATTACGGTTATGGTTAGGCTGAGGGTGAGGGTGAGTATGAGGGTGAGGCCTAGGGTTAGGATTAGTTTTAGGGTGCGGGTGAGGGTTAGATGTAGGGTGAGTGTTAGGTTTAGGTTAGGGTGAGGGTTAGGGTGAGGGTTAGGGTTAGGATTGGGGTTAGGGTGAGGGTGAGGGTGAGGGTTAGCATTAGGGTTAGGGTGAGGGTTAGGGTTAGGATGAGGGTGAGGGTGAGGGTTAGGGATAGGTTTAGGTTTAGGTTTAGGGTTATTGTTAGGGTTAGGGTTAGAGTTACGGTTACGGTGGGGGTGAGGGTGAGGTTTAGGGTGAGGGTAAGGTTTAGGGAGAGGTTTAGGGTTAGGGTTAGGGTTAGGGTTAACTTTAGGGATAGGGTGAGTGTGAGGTTTAGGGTTACGGTTAGGGTTCTTTTAGGGATAAGGTTAGGGTTAGGTTTAGGGTTAGTGTTAGTTTTAGGATTAGAAATAGAATTAGTGTGAGTGTGACTATTAGGGTTAGGGTTATGTTTAGGCTTAGGGTTAGGCTGAGGGTGAGGGTGAGGTTTAAGATTAAGGTGAGGGTTAGATTTAGGATGAGGTTTAAGGTTAGGATTAGGGTTAGGGTGAGGGCTAGGGGGATGGTGAGGGTTAGCGTTAGGGTTAGGGTGAGGTTTAGGTTTAAGTATAAGGCTAGGGTTAGGGCGAGGGTTTGGGTTAGGGTAAGGTTTACGGTTAGAGTGAGGGTTAGTTTTAGGATGAGGGTTAGGGTTAGGTTTAGGGTTAGGGTGAGGGTGAGGGTTAGGATTAGGTTAAGGGTTATGTTTATTATTAGGGTTAGGGTTACAGTTAAGATGAGGGTGAGGATGAGTGTGAGGATTAGTGTTAGGTTTAGGGTGAGGTTTAGGGTTAGGGTTATGGTTAGGGTTAGGATTAGGCTTAGGGTGAGGCGTAGGTTTAGGGTTAGGGTGAGGGTTAAGTTTACTGTGAGGGTTAGGGTTAGGTTTAGGGTTAGGGTGAGGGCTAGGTTTTGTGTTTTGTTAGATTATGTGTTAGGGTTAGGGTGAGGGTGAGGGTTAAGGTGAGGTTTAGGGTTAGGGTTAGCATTAGGGTTAGAATTAAGGTTAAGGTGAGGTTGAGGGTGAGGGATAGGGTGAGGTTTAGGATTAGGGTGAGGTTAAGGGTTAGGGTTAGGCTTCGGGTTAGGTTTCGGGTTATGGTGAGGGTGAGCGTGAGGGTTTGGATTAGGGTCAACTTTTGGGTTATTGTTAGGGTTAGGGTTACCTTTACGGTGAGGGTGAGGTTAGGGTTAGGGTTTAGGTGAGGTTTAGGGTTAGGGTTAGGGGTAGGGTTAGGGTGAGGGATTGGGTTAGGTTTAGGGTTTTGGGGAGGGTGACGGTTAGGTTTATGGTTAGGGTTATTGTTAGGGTTAGGTTTAGGCTTACAGTTACAGTGATGGTGAGGGTGAGGGTCAGGTTTAGGTTTAGGGTGAGGTTTGGTGTGAGGTAAGAGTTATTGTGAGGTTGAGGTTTAGGGTGAGGTTGAGGGTTAGAGTTAGGGTTAACGTTACGGTGAGGTTAAGAGTTAGGGTGAGGTTTAGGGTGAGGATGAGGGTTAAGGTTATGGTTAGTGTTAAGGTGAGGGTTAGGGTTAGGGTTATGTTGAGGATTAGGGGGAAGTTTAGAGTTAGGTTTAGGGTTAAGGTTAGTGTAAGGGTGAGTGTTAGGATTAGGGTTAGGGTGTGGGGTAGGGTTAAGATTAGGATGAGGGATAGGATGAGGGTTAGGGTTAGGGTTAGGGTGAGGGTTAGGGTGAGGATAAGCATTAGGGTGAGGTTTAGGGTGAGAGTGAGGGTTAGGGTTTTCATGAGTGTTACGGTGAGTTTTAAGGTGAGGGTTAGGGTTTTAAGGTTAGGGTGAGTGTGAGTGTTAGGGTTAGGGTTAGGGTTACTGTGACGGTTAGGGTTAGGGATAGGGTTAGGGTGAGGGTTAGGGTTACGGTGAGGGTGATTGTGAGGGTGAGGCCTAGGGTTAGGGTTAGGTTTAGGGTGAGGGTGAGGTTGAGGGCTAGGGTTAGGATTAGGGTTATGGTTAAGCTCAGGGTTCGAGTGAGGGTTACAGTGAGGTTAAGGGTTAGGGTGAGGGTGAGTATGAGGGTGAGTGTTAGGCTGAGATTAAGGGGTGAGTGTGAGGGTTAGGATTAGGGTTAAGGTTAGGGTTATACTGAGGGATAGGGTGAGGGTGAGTGTGAGGATTAGTGTGAGGTTTGGGGTTAGGGTGAGGATGAGAGTTAGGGTGAGGGTGAGGGTGAGAGTTAGGGTTTTGGTGAGGGGTAGTATTAGGGTTAGGGTGAGGGTGAGGATGAGAGTTAGTGTTAGGGTTAGGGTGAGGATTAGGGTTAGGTTAGGGTGAGGGTGAGTGTGAGGGTTAGGATTAGGGTTACGGATACTGGTAAGCTGAGGGAGAAGTTGAGGGTTAGTGTTAAGGTGAGGGTTAGTGTTAGGGTTAGGGTGAGTCTGAGGGTTAGGATTAGGATTAGGGTTAGCGTTAAGGTTAGGTTGCAGTTGAGGGTGAGGGTGAGGGTTTGGGTTAGGATTAGGGTTAGGTTTAGGGTTAGGCTGAGGGTGAGGGTGAGGGTGAGAGTTAGGCTAAGGGTGAGGGTTAGGCTTAGGGTGATGTTTAGGGTGAGGGTGATGGTTAGGGTGAGGGAATGGGTGAGGGTGAGACTGAGGTTTAGGGTGCGGGTGTGGGTTAGGTTTTAGGTGAGGGTTAGGGTAATGGTGAGCGTTAGGGTTAGGTTTAGGGTGAAGGTGAGCGTTATGGTTAGGGTTAGGGTGAGGGATAGGGTGAGAATGAGGGTTAGGTTTTTCGTGAGGGTTAGGGTGTGTGATAGGGTGAGGGTTAGGTTAAGGGTTACGCTTAGGGTGACGGTGAGGGTGAGGGTGAGGTTGGGTGTTAGGTTTAGGATTAGAGTTAGGGTTAGGTTTAGGCTGAGGGTGAGGTTTAGGGTTAGGGTTAGGGTGATGTTAAGTTTTAGGGAGAGGTTTAGGGTGAGGGTGAAGTTTAGTTTTAGTGTTAGGTTTCGGGTTAGGGTTCGGGTGATGTTTAGGCTGAGGGTGAGTGTTAGGGTGAGGGTTCGGTTCGGGTGAGGGTTAAGATGTGGGTGAGGGTTAGGCTTAGGGTGAGTGTTAGGGTGACGGTGAGGGTTAAGTTGAGGGTGAGGCTTAAGGTTAGGGCTAAGGTGAGGGTTAGGTTTAGGGTTAGGGTTAGGGTGAGTGTTAGGTTGAGGGGTAGGTTTATGGTTAGAATGAGGGTTAGGGTTATTTTGATTGTTAGGGTTAGCTTTAGGGTGAGGATAAGGGTTAGGGTGAGGGTTAGGGTTAGGTTGCGGTTGAGGGTTAGGTTTAGGGTGAGGGTTAGGGTTAGGGTTAGAGGTAGGGTTAGGGTGAGGGTGAGGGTTAGTGTTAGGGTTAGGGATAGGTTTAGGGTGAGGGTTATCATGAGGGTTAGGGAAAGGTTTAGGGGTAGGGTTAGGGTTAGGTTTAGGGTGAGTGTGAGGGTGATGGTGAGGTTTAGGGTGTGTTAGGGTTAGGGTTAAGGTGAAGGTTAGGGTTAGGTTGATGTTTACGGTGACTGAGTGTTAGGCTGATGTTGAGGGGTAGGCTGAGGGTGAGGTTTAGGTTGAGGTTTAGCATTAGGGTGAGTGTTAGGGTTAGGGTTAGGCATAGGGTTATTGTGAGGATTAGGGTTAGGGTTAGGTTTAGGGTTAGGTTGAGGGTAAGCATTAGGGTGAGGTTTAGCGTGAGGGTTAGGGTTAGGGTTAGGGTGAGGGTCAGGGTTTGGGTTAGGGTTAAGGTGAGGGTTAGTGATAGGGTGAGGTTTAGCGATAGGTTTAGGGTTAGGGTGACAGTTAGGATTAGAGACAGGGTGAGGGTGAGGGTTAGGGTTAGGATTAGGGTTAGGGTAAAAGTTAGGTTGAGGGTGAGGGTTAGGGTGAGAGTGAGGTTTAGGTTAGTTTTAGAGTTTCTTTGAGGGTTAGCGTGAGGGTTTGGGTTAGGTTTAGGGTTAGAATTAGTGTGAGTGTGAGGGTTAGGTTTAGGGTTAGGGTGAGGGTGAGGGTTAGGGTGAGGGTTGGGGTTAGTGGGAGGTTTATTCTTAGGGCTAGGGTTATGGTTAGGGTGAGGGTAAAGGTTAGGGTTAGGGTTAGTTTGAGGGTTAGAGTTACAGTTAGGGTTAGGGTTATTGTTAGCATTAATTTGAGGGTGAGGGTAAGGGTTACGGGTAGGTTAGGTTTTGAGTGATGGTGAGGGTCAGGGTTCGGGTTCGTTTTAGGTTTAGGTTTTGGATGAGGGTGAGGTTGCAGGTTATGATTAGGGTTAGGGTGAGGGTTAGGGTGAGGGTGAGGGTTTGAGTGAGGGTGAGGCTTAGAGTTAGCATTAGGATTAGGCTTAGGGTTAGTGTGAGGGTTAGGGTTAAGTTTAGGGCTAGGGTGAGGTTGAGGGTGAGCGTGAGGGGTAGGGTTAGGGTTAGGGTGAGGGTTAGGGTTAGTGTTAGTGTGAGGGTGAGAGTGAGAGTTATGGTTAGGGTGAGGGTAAGGGTGAGGGTTATGGTTAGGATTAGGGTTGGTTTGAGGGCTAGGTTGATGGTGAGGATTAGGTTTAGGGTGAGGTTTAGGTTTAGGCTTAGGGTTAGGGTGATGTTTAGCGTTAGGGTTAGGGTGAGGGTTAGGATTAGTGTGAGTGTTAGGCTTAGGGTAAGGGTTAGGGTGAGGGTAAGTGTTAGGGTGAGGGTTAGATTCAGAGTGAGGGTTAGGGTTATCGTGAGTGTTAGGGTGAGGGTTAGGGTTAGGATTAGGGTTAGGGTTAGCCTGAGGGTGAGGTTGAGGGTGAGGGTGATGTTGAGGTGTAGGGTTTTGTTTGGGTTAGGGTTAGTGTGAGGGCTATGGTGAGGGTGAGGGTTAGGGTGAGTGTGAGGGTGAGCGTGAGGGTTAGGGTTGGGGTTAGTGGGATGGATAGGCTTAGGGCTAGTGTTATGGTTAGGGTGAGGGTAAAGGTTAGGGTGGGGGTTAGAGTGAATGTGAGGGTTACTATCATCGTGTTAGGGTGAGGGTTACGGTTAGGTTTAGGGTTAGGGTTAGGTTGAGGTTTAGAGTTACAGTTAGGTTTAGGGTTATCGTTAGGGTTAAAGTGAGGGTGAGGGTAAGGGTTACGGTTAGAGTTAGGTTTTGAGTGAGGGTGAGGGTGAGGGTGAGGGTTCGGTTTAGGTTTAGGTTTTGGGTTAGGGTGAGGTTGCGGGTTATGATTAGGGTTAGGGTGAGGGTTAGGGTGAGGGTGAGGGTTTGGGTGAGGGTGAGGCTTAGAGTTAGCATTAGGATTAGGCTTAGGCTTAGGGTGAGGGTTAGGGTTAAGTTTAGGGCTAAGGTGAGGATGAGGTTGAGGGTGAAGGTTAGGGTTAGGGTTAGGGTGAGCATTAGGGTTAGCTTGTGGGTTAGGGTTAGTGTTAGGGTGAGGGTGATAGTGAGATTTACGGTTAGGGTGAGGGTAAGTGTGAGGGTTAGGGTTAGGATTAGGGTTGGTTTGAGGGCTAGGGTGATGGTGATGATTAGGTTTAGGGTGAGGTTTAGGGTTAGGCTTAGGGTTTTGGTGATGGCTAGCGTTAGGGTTAGGGTGAGGGTTAGGTTTAGTGTGAGCGTTAGGCTTAGGGTAAGGGTTAGGTTGAGGGTAAGTGTTAGGGTGAGGTTTAGGGTGAGAGTGAGGGTTAGGGATAGTGTGAGTGTTAGGGTTAGGGTTAGGATTAAGGTTAGGGTTAGGGTTAGCCTGAGGGAGAGGGGGAGGGGGAGGGTGATGTTGATGTTTAGGGTTTGGGTTAGGGTTAGGGTTAGAGTGAGGGCTATGGTGAGGATGAGGTTTAGGGTGAGTGTGAGTGTGAGGGTTAAGGTTAGGATTAGGTTTAGGGTTAGGTTTAGTCTGAGTGTGAGGGTGAGGGTGAGGTTTACGGTTAGTGTTAGGTTTAGGCTGAGGGCTAGTTTGAGGGTGAGGGTTAGGTTGAGTGTGAGGGTGAGTGTGATGGTTAGGGTTAGAGTAAGGGCTAGGTTTAGGGTTATGGTTAAGGTGAGGTTAGGGTGAGGGTGAGGGTTAGGGGGAGTGTTAGGGTTAGGCTGAGGGTTAGGGTTAGAGTTAGGGTGAGGGTTAGTTTAAGATGATGTGGAGAGTGAGGGTGAGGTTTAGGGGTAGGATTAGGGTTAGGGTGAGGCTGAGGGTTAGGTTGAGGGTGAGGGTTAAGGTTAGGGTGAGGTTTAGGTTTAGGGTTATGGTGAGGGTGAAGGTTAGGCTTAGGTGATGTTTAGGGTGAGGGTGAGGTTTAGGATGAGGGTGAGATTTCGGGTGAGACTGAGGATTAGGGTTTGGGTGTGGGTGAGGGTGAGGTTGAGGGTTAGGGTTAGGGTGAGTTTTAGGGTGAGGGTGAGGGTTTGGTTGAGTCTGAGGTTTAGGGTGTGGGTGAGGGTTAGGTTTATGTTTAGGGTTAGACTGACGGTGAGGTTTAGGGTGCGGCTGAGGGTTAGGATTAGTTTTAGGGTTAGGATTAGGGTTAGAGTGAGGGTTAGGGTGAGGGTGAAGTTTAGGTTTAGGGTTAGGGTTCGGATGAGGTTAGGCTGAGAGTGCGGGTGAGGGATAGGATTCGGTTTAGGGTTAGGCTGAGGGTGAGTGTGAAGGTTAGAGTTAGGGTTAGGGTTAGGCTTAGGGTGAGGGTTATTGTGAGGGCTAGGGTTAGAGTGAGGGTTAGGGTTAGGGTTAGCGTGAGGGTTAGTGTGAGAATGAGGGTTAGGGTTAGCCTTAGAGTTAGTGTGAGGGTTAGGGTGACAGTTAGGGTTAGTTTTAGGTTGAGGCTGAGTGTGAGGATGAGGGTAAGTGTTAGGGTTAGGGTGAGGGTTAGGTTTAGTGTGCGGGTTAGGGTTAGGGTTAGAGTTAGGGTTAGGGTAAGGTTTAGGGTGAGGGTTAGGGTGAAATTGAGGGTTAGGGTTACCGTGAGTGTTAGAGTCAGTGTTAGGGTGAGGGGTAGGGTTAGGGTTAGATTAAGGGTTAGGGTGAGGGTGAGGGTTTTGGTTAGGGTTCGGGTGAGGTTTAAGGTTATGGTTTGGTTAGGCTGAGTGTTAGAATTAGGGATAGGTTTAGGTTTAGGGTTAGGATTAGGGTCATTGTTAAGGTTAGGGTGAGTTTGAGGGTGAGTTTAAGGACTAGGATTAGGGTTAGGTTTAGGTTTAGGGTTAGTGTTAGGGTTAGGGTTAGGGTTATGGTTATGGTGAGCGTGAGGTTGAGGGTGAGGGTGAGGGTTAGGATTGGGGTGAGGTTTAGGGTTAGGGTTAGGGTTAAGATTAGGGTTAGGTTTAGGGTTAGGGTGAGGTGTAGGGTGATGGGTAGCGTGAGGGGTATGATTACGTTTATGGTGAGGGTTAGGGTTAGTGTGAGGGTTAGGGTTAGCGTTAGGGTTAGGGTTAGGGTGAGGGTTAAGTTTAGGGTGGAGGTTTGGGTTGGGGTGAGAGTAAGTGTTAGGGCTAGGGTTAGGTTGAGGGTGAAGGTTAGGGTTAAATTAGGGTTAGGGTTAGGCTGAGGGTGATGGTGAGGATGAGGGTTAGGTTGAGGGTTCGGTTGATGGTTTGAGTTTGGGTTAGGGTGAGGTTGAGGGTGAAGTTTAGGGTTAGGGTTTCGGTTAGGATTGCGGTGAGGGTGAGGTAAGGGTGAGGTTTAGGGTTAGGGTGAGGGTGGGGTTTAGAGTTAGAGTTAGAGTTTGGGTGAGGGTTTTGGTGAGGGTTAGGGTTAGGGTTACTGTTAGTGTTAGGGTTAGGTGAAGGTTAGGATGAATGTTTGGGTTAGGGTTAGGAAAAGGTTCAGGTTTAGGGTTAGGGTGAGGGTGAGTGTAAGCATTAAGGTTAGGGTTAGTCTTAGCCTTAGGGTTAGGATGAGGTTGAGGGTGAGTGTGAGGCTTAGGGTTACGATGAGGATGAGGTTTAGGGTTAGAGTTAGTGTTAGGGTGAGGTTTAGGCTGAGGGTTAGTGTTAGGGTAAGTGTTAGGTTTAGGGTTAGGGTGAGGTTTAGGGTGAGGGTTAGGGTTTGGGTTAGGGTTAGGATTAGGGTTAGGGTGAGGGTTAGGGTTAGGGTTAGGGTGAGGCTGAAGTTTAGGGTTAGGATTGGGGTTAGGGTTAAGGTTAGGTTGAGGTTGAGGTTGAGGGTGAGGGTTAGGGTTAGGATTACGTTTAGGATTAGGGTTAGGCTGAGGGTGATGGTGAGGGTGAGAGTTAGGGTAAGGGTGAGGGTTAGGCTTAGGCTGATGTTTAGGGTGAGGGTGAGGATTAGCGTGAGGGTATGGGTGAGGGTGAGACTGAGGTTTAGGGTGTGGGTGTGGGTTAGGTTTTAAGTGAGGGTTAGGGTGATGGTGAGCGTTAGGGTTAGGTTTAGGGTGAAGGTGAGCGTTATGGTTAAGGTTAGGTTGAGGGTAAGGGTTAGGGTGAGGGTTAGGCTGAGAGTGATGGTTAGGGTTTTCGTGATGGTTAGGGTGAGGGATAGGGTGAGAGTGAGGGTTAGGGTTTTCGTGAGGGTTAGGATGAGGGATAGGGTGAGGGTTAGGTTAAGGGTTACGGTTAGGGTGACGGTGAGTGTGAGGGTTATGGTTAGGTTTAAGTTTAGGGTGAGGGTGAGGGTGAGGGTTAGGTTTAGGATTAGGGTTAGGGTTAGGTTTAGGCTGAGGGTGAGGTTGAGGGTGAGGGTTATTGTTACAGTGAGGGTGAGGTATAGGGTTAGATTTAGCGTTAGGGTGAGTGTTACTGTGTTAGTGTTAGTGTTACAGTTAGGGTTTGGCTGAGGGTGAGTGTGAGGGTTAGGCTTAAGCTTAGGCTTAGGCTTAGGCTTAGGCCGAGCGTGACGTTGAGGGTTAGGGTGAGGGTTACGGTTAGGGTTATGGTGAGGGTGAGGATGAAGTTTAGGGTTAGGATTAGGGTTAGGGTGAGCGCTAGGGTGAGGGTTATTGTGAGGTTTAGAGTTATAGTGAGTTTTAGGGTTAATGTGAGGGTTAGTGTTAGGGTTAGGGTTAGTGTAAGAGTGAGGGTAAGTTTTAGAGTGAGGGTTAGGGATAGGATTAGTGTTAGGGTGAGTGTTAAGGTTAGGGTTAGGGTGAGGGTTACGGTTAGGGTTATGGTGAGGGTGAGGATGAGGTTTAGGGTTAGGATTAGGGTTAGGGTGAGCGCTAGGGTGAGGGTTAGTGTGAGGTTTAGAGTTATGGTGAGTTTTAGGGTTAGTGTGAGGGTTAGTGTTAGGGTTAGGGTTAGTGTAAGAGTGAGGGTAAGTTTTAGGGTGAGGGTTAGGCATAGGATTAGTGTTAGGGTGAGTGTTAAGGTTAGGGTTAGGGTGAGGGTTAGAGTGAGGGTTAGGTTTAGGATTAGGGTTAGGTTGAGGGCTTCGGTGAGGGTGAGGGTTAGGGTTAGGGTTATGGTGAGGTTCAGGGTTAGGGTCAGGGTGAGGGTTAGGGTTAGGTTTAGGTTTAGGGTTAGGGTTAGGGTGAGAGTGAGGTTTAGGTTTAGAGTTAGTGTTAGGGTGAGGGTTATTTTTAGTGTTATTGTTAGGATTAGGGTGAGGGTTAGGGTGAGTGTTAGGTTTAGGGTTAGGGTTTGGATTAGGATTAGGGTATGGGTTAGGGTGAGGGTGAGTGTGAGGGTTTGGGTTAGGCTTAGGCTTAGGCTTAGGGTTAGGTTGAGGGTGAGGGTTAGGGTGAGGGTTAGGGTTAGGGTCAGCATGAGGTTTAGGGTTAGAGTTAGCATTAGGGTGAGGTTTAGTGTAAGGGTTAGTGTTAGGGTTAGTGTTAGGGTGAGGATGAGGTTTGGTGTTAGAGTTAGGCTTAGGGTTAGGGTGAGGGTTAGCTTTAAGGTGAGGGTTAAGTTTAGCGTGGAGGTTGGGTTAGGGTGAGGGTTAGGGTTAGGGGTAGGGTTAGGATGAGGGTGAGGGTGAGGGTTATGGTTAGGATAAGGTTTAGGGTTAGGCTGAGGCTGAGGGTTCGGGTGAGGGTTAGGTTAGGGTGAGGGTTAGGGTTAGGATTAGGGTGAGAGTTTGGGTGAGGGTTAGGGTTAGGATTAGGGTTAGGGAGAGGGCTAGGGTGAGGGTGAGGATTAGGGTTATGGTTAGGGTGAGGGTTATTTTCAGGTTGAGGGTTTGCATTAAGGTGAGGGTTAGGCTTAGGGTGGAGATTAGGGTTAGGATGAGGGTTAGGGTTAGGGGTAGGGTTAGGATGAGGGTGAGAGTGAAGGTTATGCTTAGGATTAGGTTTATGTTTAGTTTGAGGGTGAATGTGAGTGTGAGGGTTAAGGTTAGTGTCAGGATTAGGGTTAGGATTAGTGTGAGAGTTTGGGTGATTGTTAGGGTTAGTATTAGCGTTAGGGTGAGAGCTAGGGTGAGGGTGGGATTAGGGTTATGTTTAGGGTGAGGGTTAAGGTGAAGGTTAGGGATAGGATTAGTGTTAGGGATAGGTGTTATTGTTAGGGGTTAGGCTTCGGGTTAAGGGTATGGTGATGTTGAGGCTGAGGATGAGGTTTAGGGTTAGGGTTAGGGATAGGGTTAGGGTGAGGGTGAGCTTTAGGGTTAGAGTTAGGGTTAGGGTGAGGGTTAGGGTGAGGGTTAGGGTTAGGGTTAGTGTTAGGGTTAGGGTTTGGTGAAGGATAGGGTGAGAGTGAGGGTTAGGGTTAGTGTTAGGCTTAGGCTTAGTGTTAGGGTGAGGTTGAGTGTAAGGTTTAGGGTTAGGGTTAGGGTTAGGGTTAGGCTTAGTGTTAGGCTGAGGGTGAGGGTGAGGGTGAGGGTTAGGATGAGGGTGAGGTTTAGGGTTAGAGTTAGCATTAGCGTGAGGGATAGTATGAGGGTTAGTGTTAGGGTTAGTGTTCCAGTTAGGGTTAGGGTGAGGGTGAGTGTGAGGGTTAGGGTTAGGCTTAGGCTTAGGCTTGGGCTTAGGCTTAGTCCAAGCTTGGGGGTGAGGGTAGGGTTAGAGTTAGGGTGAGGGTTATTTTAGGGTTAGGGTTACGGTTATGGTTACGGTGAGGGTGAGGCTGAGGGTTAGGATTAGGGTTAGGATGAGGTTTAGGTTTAGGGTTAGGGTTAGAGTTAGGGTTAGGGTGAGAGTGAGCTTTAGAGTTAGAGTTAGGGTTAGTGTTAGTGTTAGGGTTAGGGTTAGGGTTAGCGTTAGGGTGAGTGTTTGGGTTGGGTTAGGGTGAGGTTTATATGAGGTTTAGGGTTAGGATTAGGGTTAGGGTGAGGGCAAGGGTGAGGGTGAGGGTTAGGGTTAGGGTTAGGGTTAGGTTTAGTGTTATGGTGAGGGTTAGGGTTAGGGCTCCAGTGAGGGTGAGGGTTAGGGTTAGGATTAGGGTGACTGTGAGGTTCAGGGATAGGGGTAGGTTTAGGCGTAGTGTGAGGGTGAGTGTTATCGTGAGTTTGAGGGTTAGGGTTAGGGTGAGCGTTAGAGTTAGGAATAGGGTTAGGGTGATGGCAAGTTTGAGGGTGAGAGTTAGCGTGAGGTTTAGGGTGAGGTTTAGGGTGAGAGTGAGGGTTAGGGTGCCATTTAGATTTAGTGTGACGGTTAGGGTGAGGGTTGGTTTTAGGGTTAATGTTAGGGTGAGGGTTAGGTTTAGTGTCAGGGTACAGGTTGAGGTTACGGTTAGGGTGAGGGTTAGGGTGAGAGTTAGGGTGAGGGTGACGGTTAGGGTTAGGGTTAGGTTGAGGGTTAGGCTGAGGGTTAGGCTGAGGGTAAGGGTTAGGTTGAGGTTTAGGGTGAGGGTGAGCGTTAGGGTTAGGTTTAGGTTTAGGGTGAAATTTAGGCTGAGTGTTAGGTTTAGGGTGAGGATTAGCGTTAGGATTAGGATAATGGTTAGGGTTAGGGTGACGATTAGGGTTTGGATTAGGGTTAAGGTTAGGGTTAGGCTGAGGTTGAGGGTGAAGGCGAGGGTTAGGTTTAGGGTTAGGTTTAGTTTAGGGTTACGATGAGGGTTAGGGTAAGGAGTAGGGTTATGGTTAGGGTGAGGGTTAGGGTTAGTGTGAAGGTTAGGCTTAGCATTAGGGTGAGTGTAAGGGTTAGTGTGACGGTTAGTTTGAGGTTGAGGGATAGGGTTAGGGTTAGGGTTAGGGTGAGGGTTAGAATTTGGGTTAGGGTGAGGGTGACTGTTAGCGTGAGGGTTAGGGTTAGGGTGAGGGTAAGGGTTAGGATGGTGGTTAGGGAGAGGGTGAGGGTCAGCGTTACAGTTAGTTTTATGGTTTGGGTGAGGGTTAGGGTGAGACTCAGTGATAGGTATAGGTTGAGGGTTAAGGTTACGGTGAGGGTTAGGGTTAGGTTTGAGGTAGGGTGAGGGTGAGGGTGAGGATTAGGATTAGAGTGAGGTTTAGGGTGAGGATTAGGCTGAGGTTAATGGTTAGGGTGAAGGTAAGGATGAGGGTGAGGTTTAGGGTTAGGGTTAGGGTTAGGGTTAGGGGTAGCGTGAGTGTCAGGGTTAGGGTTGGGGTTAGGTTTCGGTTGAGGATTTCGTTTATGCCAAGGTTTGTGTTAGGTTGAGGATTAGGGTGAGGGTGAGGCTGAGGGTGAGGGTGAGTGTTTGGGTGAGGGTGAGGGTTAGGGTGTGGCTGAGGGTTAGGGGTAGGGTGAGGTTTAGGTAACAGTTAGCATTAGGGTGAGGGTGAGGTTAGGTTTAGGTTTAGGGTGACGGTGAGGGTTAGGGTTAGGGTGAGGGTTAGGGTGAGGGATAGGGTTTGGGTGAGTGTCAGGTTTAGTATGAGGGTTAGGGTGAGGGTGAGCATTAGGGTTAAGGTTAGGGTGAGGGTTAGGGTTAGGGTTAGGGTTAGGGTGAAGTTAGGGTTAGGGATAGAGTTAGATTTTGGATGAGGGTTAGGTTTATTGTGAGGGTTAGGTTTACGGTTAGGGTTAGAGTTAGGTTGAGGATAAGGGTTAGGATGAGGGTTAGTTTGAGGCTTAGGTTCAGGGTTAGCGTTAAAGTTAGGGTGAGGGCTAGTGTTGGGTTCGGGTTAGCGTGAGGTTTACGGTGTGGGTGAGGGTTAGGTTGAGGGTGAGGGTTTGGGTGAGTGTGAAGGTTAGGGTGTGGTTGCGGGTTTGGGTTAGGGTGACGGTTAGGGTTAGGGTGAGGGTGAGTGTTAGGGTTAGGGTTAGGGTATGTGTTAGGATGAGGGATAGCGTAAGGTTAGGTTGAGGCTTAAGTTTAGTGTGAGTTTTAGGGTTACAATTAGGGTTAGGGTGAGGTTAAGGTTTAGGGTGAGGGTTAGTTGGAGTGTGAGGGTCAGAGTTAGCTTTAGGGTTAGGGTGAGGGTTAGGGATACGGTTAGGTTTAAGGTGAGGGTGAGAGTTAGGGTTAGTGTTATGGTGAGGGTTAGGGTGAAGGTTAGGGTTAGGTTTAGGGTTAGGTTGAGGGTGAGGGAAAGGGTTAGGTTTAAGACTAGGGGTAGGGTTAGGATTTGGCTGAGGGTGAGGGATAGGGTAAGTTTAGGGTGAGGGTTAGGTTTCGTGTGCAGGTTAGGGTTAGGTTAAGGGTTAGGGTGAGGGGTAGGGTTAGGGTTATGTTTAGGGTGAGGGTGAGGGTTACGGTGATGTTGAGGGTGAGGGTGAGTGTGAGCATTAGGTTGTGGGTGAGGGTTCTGCTTATGGTTAGCATTAGGGTGACAGTGAAGGTTAGGCATAGGTTTATGGTTTGAGTTATGGTGAGGGTTAGGGTTAGGGTGATGTTTGGGTGAGGGTGAGGGTTAGGGTGAGCGTGAAGGTTTGGGTTATAGTGAGGGTTAGGGTGTGGGTGAGTGTTAGGTTTAGGGTTAGGGTGAGGTTGAGGGAACGTGTTAGGTTTAGGACTAGGGTTAGGGTTAGGGTTTGGCTTAGGGTGAGGGAAGGAGTGAGGGTGAGGGTTAGGGTGAGGGTTAAGGTTAGGATGATGGTTAGGTTTAGTGTGAAGATTAGATTTAGGGTTAGGGTTAGATTTAGGGTGAGGATAAGGGTTAGGGTAAGGGTTAGTTTCAGAGTGAGTGTTAGTTTTAGGATTAGGGTGAGTGTGAGGGTTAATATTAGGGTTAGGATTAGGGTTAAGGTGCGTGTGAGGGTTAGGGATAGGCTAAATGTTAGGGTTAGGGTGAAGGTGAGAGAGAGGGTTAGGTTTTGGATTAGTTTTAGGGTTAGGGTTAGGCTTAGGATGAGGGTGAGGGTGAGGTTGAGGGTTAAGTTGAGGGTTAGGTTTAGGGTTAATGTGAGGGTTAGTGTTAAGGTTATGTTTAGGGTGAGGATGAGGGTTAACTGTTAGGGTTAGGATGAGGGTTCAGGTGAGGGTGAGGGTTAAGGTGTGGGTGAGCTTTAGGGTTTGGGTGAGGGTTAGGGTGACAGTGAGGAATAGTGTTATGGTGAGGCTTCGGTTGAGGTTGAGTGTTAAGGTGTGGGTGAGGGTTAGTGTTAGGGTGAGGGTTAGTGTTACGGTGAGGGTTAAGGTGAGGGTAAGGGTTAGGGTGAGGGTTAGGTTGAGGCTGAAGACTAGGGTTAGCATTAAGGGTAAGGTGAGGGTGAGGGTTATGGTTAGGTTTAAGGTGAGGACTTGGGTGGGGGTGAGCGTTAGGGTTAGGCTTAAAGATAGGGTGAGGATTAGATTTAGGGTAAAGGTTAGGGTGAGCGTTAGGCTGAGGGTAGGATTAGGGTTAGAGTGAAGGTTTGGTTTAGTGTGAGGGATAGGCTTAGGCTTGGGGTTAGTGTTAGGGTGACGGTAAGTGTTAGGGTGAGGGTTAGTGTGAGGGTGAGGGTTAGAGTTAGTACTAGGGTTAGGGTTAGGGTGAGGGTTAGGCTTAGGTTTAGGGTTAGGGTAAGGTTGAGGGTGAGAGTTAGGGTTAGGTTTAGGGTGAGGGTTAGGTTTATGGTTAGGCTGAGGGTGAGGGTGAGGGTTAGGGTTAGGGTTAGGGCTAGGAAGAGGATGATGGTCCGGATTAGGGTTAGGATCATTGTTAGGGTTCGGCTGAGGTTGAGCCTGTGTGTGAGGGTTAGGTTTAGGTTTAGGGTTAGGTTAGGATGAGGGATAGGGTGAGGGGTAGGGTTAGGGTTAGTGTGAGGGTTAGGGTTAGTGTGAGGGTTAGGGTTAGAGTTAGGGTTAGTGTGAGGGTGACGGTTAGGTTTAGGTTTAGGGTTAGGAAGAGGGGTACTGTGAGGATTAGGGTTAGGCTTAGGGTTAGAGTGAGGATCAGGGTTAGGTTAGGGTTCGGGTGAGGGTAAGGCTTAGAGTGAGCTTTAGGGTTAGGGTAAGCGTTAGAGTGATGGTTATGCTTACTGTGAGGTTTTGGGTTAGGGTTAGGGTTAGGGTGAGTGTGAGAGTGAGGGTTAGTGTTAGGATTAGGGTTAGGGTTAGGGTGAGGGTTAGGTTTAGGGTGAGGGTTAGGGTGAGGGTGAGGGTTAGGGTAGGTTGAGGGTTAAGGTTATGATTAGGGTTAGGATAAGGGCTAGGTTGAGGGTGAGGGTTAGGGTTAGGTTTAGGATTAGGGTGAGGTTTAGGTTTAGGGTGAGGTGTAAGGTTAGGGTTAGGGTGAGTGTTAGCTTGAGGGTTAGGATTAGGGTTAGGGTGAGGGTTAGGTTTACTGTGAAGGTTAGGGTTAGGGTTAGGTTTAGGAAGAGGGTGAGGTTTAGGTTTAGGGTGAGGTGTAAGGTTAGGGTTAGGGTGAGTGTTAGCTTGAGGTTTAGGATTAGAGTTAGGGTGAGGGTTAAGTTTAGTGTGAGGGTTAGGGTTAGGGTTAGGTTTAGGATGAGGGTAAGCGTTAAGGTGAGGTTTAGGGTGAGAGTGAGGGTTAGGTTTAGCGTGACTGTTAGTGTGAGGGTTAGGGTGAGGGTTAGTGTTAGGGTTAGGTTGAAGGTGAGGGTGAGGCTGAGGGTTAGGATTAGGGTTAGGGTTATGATGAGGGTTAGTGTGAGGGTTAGGGTTAGGGTGAAAGTGAGGGTGAGGGTTAGGGTTAGTTTGAGGGTTAGGGTTAGGATTGGGGTTATGGTGACGGCTAGGTTGAGGTTGAGTGTTAGGGTTAGGCTTAGGATTAGGGTGAGGGATAGGTTTAGTTTGAGGGTTAGGGTAGGGTTAGGGTTAGGGTGAGGGTGAGTGTTAGTGTTACGTTTAGTTTTAGGGTGAGGTGTAGGGTGAGGGTTAGGGTTACGGTTAGGTTTAGAGTTCGATTGAGGTTTTCGGTTAGCTAAGGATTTGGGTTAGGGTGAGGATTAGGTTGATGGTGAAGGTTAGGGTTATGGTGAGTGGTAGGGTTGGGGTTAGGGTTAATTTGAGGGTGAGGGTTAGTTTTGGGGTTAGGGTTAGGGTTATTGTAGTGGTTAGGATTTGGGTTAGGTTGAGGGTTAGTGTGAGGTTTAGGGTTAGGTTTAGGGCTAGAGTTTGAGTGAGGTTGAGTATTAGTTTTAGGATTCGGGTTAGGGTTAGCTTTAGGCTGAGGGTGAGGGTGTGGGTGAGGGTTAGGTTTAGTTTTAGGGTTAGGTTAGTGTTAGGATGAGGGTTAGGGTGAGGGGTAGGGTTAGGGTTAGGTTGAGGGTTTTGGTTAGTATGAGGGTTAGGGTTATAGTTAATGTAAGCCTGAGGGTGAGGGTAAGGGTTAGGTTTAGGGTTAGTGTGAGAGTTAATGTGAGACTGCGGTTTAGGGTTTGGGTTAGGGTTAGGGTTAGGGTTAGGGTTAGGGTGAGGGTTTCAGTTAGATAAGTGTTAGTGTTAGGGAGAGGATTAGGGTGAGGGTGAGGGTTAGGGTGAGGGATAGGATTAGTGTGAGGTTTAGGCTTAGTATTAGGGTGAGGGTTTGGATTAGGGTGAGGTTTAGGTTGAGGGTGAGGGTTAGGGTTAGGATGAGCATTGCTGTTAGGTTTAGGGTGGGTGTTAGTGTGAGGGGCAGGGTTAGAGTTAGCGTGAGGGTTAGATTTAGTGTGAGGGTTAGGGTTACAGTGAGGGTTACAGGTTGGGGTGAGGGTTAGGGTTAGCTTTAGTGTGAGGGTAAGGGTTAGGGTGAGGGTGAGGGTTAGGGTGAGGAAGAGGGTTAGGGTTAGTGTGAGGGTTAGGGTTAGTGATAGGGTTATGCTTAGGGTGAGGGTAAGTGTTAGGGTTAGAGTGAGGGTGAAGTTTAGGGTTAGGGTTATGGTTAGGGTTAGGTTGAGGGTTAAGGTGAGGGCTAGGGTTAGGGTTAGGGTGAGGGCTAGGTTTAGTGTGAGGGTTAGGGTTGGGGTTAGGTTGAGGCATAGGGTTAGGGTGAGGGTGAGGGTAAGCGTTAGTGAGAGGGAGAGGATTAGGATGAGGGTGAGCTTTAGGGTTAGTGTGAGCGTTAGGTTCAGGGATAGTGTTTGGTTAGGTTGAGGGTAAGGTTAGGGTGAGGGATAGGGTGATGGTGAGAGTGAGGGTGATGGTTATGGTTAGGGTTAGGGTGAGCCTGAGGGTTCGGGTTCGGATTAGAGTTACGGTTAGATTTAGGCTGAGGCTGAGGGTGAGGGTGAGGGTGACAATTATGTTTAGGGTTAGGGTGAGGGGTAGGTTTAGTTTGAGGGTTAGGGTGAGGCTGAGTTTAAGGGTTAGGGTGAGCGTTAGGGTGAGGGTGAGGGTTATGTTTAGGATTAAGGTTAGGGTGAGGGTTAGGGTGAGGGTTAGGGTTATTGTTAGGGTGAGGGTTAGGGCGAAGATTAGGGTGAGGGTGAGGTTTAGGGTTAGGATTAGGGTTAGTGTGAGGGCTAGGGTGAGGTTGAGGGATAGTCTTAGAATTAAGGTTAGTTTAGGGTGAGAGTAAGGGTTAGAGTTAGGGTGAGGGTTAGGGTAAGATTTAGGGTTAGGGTGATGTTTAGGGTGAGGGTTAGTTTTAGATTTAGGGTTAGCATGCGGGTTAGGGTGAGGGGTAGGGTTAGGGTTAGGGTGAGGGTGAGCTTTAGGGTAAGTGTGACGGTTAGGGATAGGGTTAGGTTTAGGTTGAGTGTTAGGGTTAGTGTTAGGGTGAGGGTTAGGGTGAGGGTTAGAGTTAGGGTGAGGGTGAGGTTTAGGGTTAATGTGAGTATTAGGGTGAGGGTTAGGGTGAGTGTTAGTTTAGGGTTAGGGTGATGGTGAGGGTTAGGGTTAGGGTTAGTGTGAGGGTTAGGTTTAGGGTTAGGGTGAGGGTTAGAGTTAGGCTGAGGGTGAGGGTTAGGGTGAGGGTTACGTTCAGGGTTAGGGTTAGTGTGAGGTGTAGGGTGAGGGCTTTATTTAGGGTGATGATGAGGGTTAGGGTGAGGTTGAGGTTTCAGATGAGGGTGAGGGTTCGGGTGGGGTTGAGGGTTAGAGTTAGGGTGAGGGTTAGGTTTAGGGTTAGGGTAAGGGTTAGCTTGAGTGATAGGGTTAGGTTTAGGGTGAGAGTTAGGGTTAGGGTGAGGTTTAGGGTTAGTGTGAGGGTTAGGGTGAGTGTGCAGGTTAGGGTTAGGGTGAGGGTTAGGTTTAGGGTGAGGGTTAGTGTTAGGGTTAGTGTGAGTGTGAGGGAGAGTGTGAGGGTTAGGTTTAGGATTTGAGTTAGAGTTAGGATGAGGGTGAGGGTTACTGTTAGGATTAGGGTTAGGTTTAGGCTGAGGGTGAGGGTGAGTGTGAGGGTTAGGGTGAGAGTGAGGGTTAGGTTCAGGTTTAGGGTTACGTTTAGAGTGAGGGTTAGGGTTAGGCTTACAGTTAGGATGAGGGTTAGGGTGAGGGATCGTGTTAATGTGAGGGTGAGGTTTAGTGTTCGTGTGAGGGTTATGTTTAGGGATAGGGTTAGGGTTAGGGTGAGTGTACGGGTTCGGGTTAAGGTGAGGTTAAGGGTGAGGCTGAGGGTTAGAGTTAGTGTGAGGGTTAGGTTTTGGGATAGGGTTAGGGTTATGGAGGAAGTAAGGGTTACAGTTAGGTTGAGGGTGAGATTCAGGATTAGGGTTTGGGTTAGGCATAGGGTTAGGGTAAGATGGAGGGTTAGGTTAAGGGTTCGGGTTAAGGTTAGGGTTAGGTTTACTGTGAGGGTAAGGGTTAGGGTGAGGTTTAGGGTTAATGTGAGGATTAGGGCTAGCCTTAGGGTTAGGGTGAGGGTTACGTTTAGGGGTTTAGGGTTAGGTTTAGAGTAAGGCTTAGGGGTAGGGTTAGGGTGAGGGTTAGGTTTAGAGTGAGGGTGAGGGTTAGGGTGAGTGTTAGAGTACGGGTATTGGTTAGGGTTATTGTGAGGGTTATTGTGAGGCTGAGGGTTATGGTTAGGGTGAGGGTAAGGTTTAGAGTGAGGGTTACGGTGAGGATTAGGGTTAGGGTTAGGGTGAGGGTTATGATTAGTGTGAGGGTAAGGGTTTAGTTGAGGGTTAGGATTAGGGTTAGGATGAGGGCTAGATTGAGGATGAGGGTTAGGTTCAGGGTTAGGGTGAGTGATAGGGTTAGGGTTAAGGTTAGGGTGAGGGTGAGGGATAGGGTTCGGGTTAGGGTGAGGGTTAGAGTTAGGCTGAGGGTATGGGTTAGGGTGAGGGTGACGTTTAGGTTTAGGGTTAGGGTGCGGGTTTGGATTAGGTGATGGTTAGGGTGAGGGTGAGGTTAAGGGTTAGGGTGAGGGTTATGGTGAGGTTTAGTGTTAGGGTTGGGGTTAGGGTGAGGGTTAGGTTGAGGGTTTGGGTTAATGTGAGGGTGAGGGCGAAGTTGAGGGTTACGGTGAGGGTGAGTGTTAGGGTTAGGGTTAGGGTGAGGCTGACGGTGAGGCTTCGGATTAGCGTTAGGGTTAGAGTTAGTCTGAGGTTGAGGGTGAGTTTGAGGGTGATGTTTATGCTTAGGGTTAGGTTGAGGGTTAGGGTTAGTGTTAGGGTTTGGGTGATGCTGAGGTTAAGGGTTAGGGTGAGGGTGAGGGTTAGTTTAGTATTAGGGTTAGGGTGAGGTTAGGGTTAGGCTTAAAGTTAGGGTTAGGTTGAGTTTTAGGGTGAGGGAAAGGGTGTTGGTGAGGTTTAGGGTTCGGGTGAGGATTAGAGTTAGGATTAGGTTAGGGTCAAGGTTATGTGAGTGTGAGGGTAACATTTAAGGTGAGGGTTAGGTTTAGGGTGAGGGTTAGGGAGAGAATTAGGGTTAGGGTGAGGGCTAGCTTAAGGGTGAGAGTTAGGTTTAGAGTTATGGTGAGTGTTAGGGTAAGGGTTAGGATGAGGGTAATGGTGAGGTGTAGGCTTAGGGTTAGGGTAAGGGTTAGGTTTAGTGTGAAGGTTAGGGTTAAGGTGAGGGTTAGTGTGAGAATGAGCGTTAGGGTTACCGTGAGTGTTAGGGTGAGGGTGAGGTTTAGGGTTAGGGTTAGTGTGATGGTTAGGTTTAGGGTTAGTGTGAGGGTTAGGGTTAGGGATAGTGTTAGGGTTAGGTTGAGGGTAAGGGTTAGGGTTAGGGCGAGGGTGAGCTTTAGGGTGAAGGAGCGGGTTAGGGATAGTGTTAGGGTTAGGGTGAGGGTTAGGGTTAGGGTGAGGGTTAGGGTGAGGGTTAGCGTTAGGGTTAGGGTGACGGATAGGTTGAGTGTGAGGTTTAGGGTTGGGGTTAGATTTACCGTGATGGTAAGGGTTAGGGTGAGGGTTATGGTGAGGGTTCGGTTTAGGGTTAACTTTAGGGTGAGTTTGAGGGTGAGGGTTACGGTTAGGGTTAGGGTTAGGGTGAGTGTGACATCGAGGCTGAGGATTAGGGTGAGGGTGAGGATGAGGCTTTAGGATTATCGTTAGGCTTAGAGTTAGGCTGAGGGTGAGGGTGAGGGTGAGTTTGACGTTTATGTTTAGGTTTAGGTTGAGGGTTAGGGTGAGGGTGAGGGTTGTGTTTAGGATTAGGGTTAGGGTGAGGGTTAGGGATAGGCTTAGGGTTAGGTTTAGGGTTATGGTTAGGGTGAGGGTTAGGGTTAGGGTGAGGGTGAGTGTTAGGGTGAGGATTAGAGTGAGGGTAATTGTGACGGTGAGGGTTACGGTTAGGGTGAGTGTTAGGCTGAAGATGAGGGTGTGGGTTAGGTTTAGGGTTAGGGTGAGGGCTAGTTTGAGGGTGAGAGTTAGGTTTAGGGTAATGGTAAGTGTTAGGGTAAGGGTTAGGATGAGGGTAATGGTGATGGGTAGGGTTAGGGTTAGAGTAAGTGTTAGGTGTAGTGTGAGGGTTAGGGTTAAGGTGAGGGTTAGAGTGAGAATGAACGTTAGGGTTACCGTGAGTGTTAGGGTGAGGGTGAGGGTTAGGTTTAGGGTTAGTTTGATGGTTAGTTTTCGGGTTAGTGTGAGGGTTAGGGTTAGGGATAGTGTTAGGTTTAGGGTGAGGGTAAGGGTTAGGGTTAGGGTGAGGTTGAGGTTTAGGGTGAAGGAGAGGGTTAGGGATATTGTTAGGGTTAGATTGAGGGTAACGTTTAGTGTTAGGGTGAGGGTTAAGGTTAGGGTTAGGGTGAAAGTTAAGGTGAGGGTAGGGTTATGGTTAGGGTGAGGGCTAGGTTTAGTGTTAGGTTTAGGGCTATGGTTAGGTTTAGGGACACGATTAGGGTTAGGGTTAGAGTAAGGGTTAGGGTGAGTGTGAGGGTTAGGGTGAGGGTGAGGGATAGGGTTAGTGTGAGGGTAAGGGTTAGGGATAGGGTTAGGGTTAAGGTTTTGGTAATGATTAGATTTAGGGTGAGGGTGAGGTTTAGGGTTAGGGTGAGGGTAAGGGATAGGGTTAGGGTTAGGTTGAGGGTTAGGTTGAGGGTTACTGTTAGGGTTAGGGTGAGGGTAAGGGATAGGGTTAGGGTTAGGTTGAGGGTTAGGTTGAGGGTTACGGTTAGGGTTATGGTGAGGGTTAGCGTTAGGGTTAGGGTGACAGATAGGGTGAGGGTGAGGTTTAGGGTTGGGGTTAGGTTTATGGTGAGGGTAAGTGTTAGGGTGAGGTTTAGGGTGAGTGTGAGGGTTAGGGTTAGCATTACAGTTAGGGTGAGGGTACGGTTTTGGGTTAGCTTTAGGGTGAGGTTGAGGGTGAGGGTTAGGGTTAGGGTTAGGGTTAGGGTGAGTGTGACTGTGAGGCTGAGTGTTAGGGTGAGGTTGAGGGTGAGGGCTCGGATTAGCGTTAGGCTTAGAGTTAGGCTAAGGGTGAAGGTGAGGGTGAGTGTGACGTTTATGTTTAGGTTTAGGGTGAGGGTTAGGGTGAGGGTGAGCATTGTGTTTAGTATTAGCGTTAGGGTGAGGGTTAGGGTTAGGCTTAGGATTAGGTTTAGGGTTATGGTTAGGGTGAAGGTTAGGGTTATGTTGAGGGTGAGAGTTAGGTTGAGGGTGAGAGTTAGGTTTAGGATTATGATAAGGGTTAGAGTTACGGTTAGGATGAGGGTAATGTTGAGGGGTAGGGATAGGGTTAGATTGAGGGTTAAGTTTAGTGTGAGGGCTATGTTTAGGGTGAGGGTTAGGGTGAGAATGAGTGTTAGGGTTACCGTGAGTGTTAGGTTGAGGTTTAGGGAGTGGGTTAGGGTTAGGGTTAGGATAAGGATGAGGTTTAGGGATAGGGTTAGTTTGAGGGTTAGGGTTATGGATAGGGTGAGGGTTAGATTTAGGCTGAGGGTGAGGTTTAGGGTGAGGGTGACGTTTAGTGTTAGGGTTAGGGTTAGGGTTCGGGTTAGTGTGAGGGTTAGGGTGAGGGTGAGGTTAAGGGTTAGGTTAAGGGTTAGGTTGAGGGTTAGTGTTTAGGCTTAGGGTGATGGTTAGGGTGAGGGTTAGGTTGAGGGTTAGGGTTAGGGATAGTGTTTCTGTGAGGGTTAGGGTGAGGTTTAGGGATATGGTTAGGGTGAGGTTTAGGGTGAGGGTGAGGGTTAGGGTGAGTGTTAGTGTTAGGTGAGGGTTAACTTTAGGATTAGGTTTAGGGTGAGTGCTCTGGTGAGGGTGAGGGATAGGCTTAGGGTTAGGTTTATCTATAGGGTTAAGGTGAGGGTTAGGGTTAGGGTTAGGGTGAGGGTTAGGGTTAGGGTTAGGGTTAGGGTGAGGGCTAGGTTGAAGGTGATGGTTAAGTTTAGGATTAGGGTGAGGGTTAGGATTAGTGTAAGGTTTAGGGTGAGGGTGAGTTTAAGGGTTAGGATGAGGGTTAGGGTGAGGTTTAGTGTTATGGTTAGGGTTAGGGTGAGCGTTAGGATAAGGGTTAGGTTGAGAGTTAGGGTTAGTGTCAGGGATAGGGATAGGGTGAGTGTTAGGGTGAGGTTTAGGGTTAGAGTGTGGATGAGGTTTAGGGTGAAGTTTAGATTTAGGGTTCGAGTTAGGGTTATTTTGAGGGTGATTGTGAGGTTTAGGGTGAGGGTTAGAGTTAGGGTTAGGTTGAGTATGAGAGTTAGGGTTAGTGTTATGGTGAGGGTTATGGATAGGGTTATGGTTAGGGTGAGGGTTAGAGTTAAGCCGAGGGTGTGGGTTAGGGTTAGGATGAAGTTTATATTTAGGGTTAAGGTGAGGGTTAGGATAAGTGTGTCGGTTAGGGTGAGGTTTAGTCTTAGTGTTAGGGTGAGGGTGAGGGTTAGCGTGAGGGGTAGGTTGAGGGTTAGGGTTGGTGTCAGGGATAGGGATAGGGTGAGGGTTAGGGTGAGGGTTAGAGTTAGGGTTAGGGTGAGGTTTAGTTTGAGGTTGAGGGTTAGGATTGGGGTGAGGGTTAGGGTTAGTGTGAGGGTTAGTGTTAGGATTAGGGTTAGGGTGAGAGCTAGGGTGAGGATAAGGGTTAGGCTTAGGGTTAGGGTGAGGGTAAGGGTTAGGGTTAGTGTGAGGGTTAGGTTGAGGTTGAGGGTTAGGGTTAGAGTTAGGTTTACGGTGAGGGTAAGTGTTAGGGTGAGTTTTCGGGTGAGTGTGAGGGTTAGGGCTAGCATTAGTGTTAAGCTGAGGGTTAAGTTTAGAGTTAGGTTTAGGGTGAGGTTGAGGGTGAGGGTTAGGGTTAGGGTTAGGGTGAGTTTTAGGGTTAGGGTGAGGGCTAGGGATAGGTGTAGGGTGAGGCTGAGGGCGAGGTTGAGGGTTATGGTGAGGGTAAGGGTGAGGGTGAGGTTTAGGATTAGGGTTAGTGTGAGGCTGAGGGTGAGGTTTCGGATTAGAGTTAGGTTTAGAGTTAAGATGAGTATGAGGTTTAGGGTGAGGGTTAGGGTTAGTGTAAGGGTTAGCTTGGGGCTGAGCTTAAGTTTTAGTGTGAGTGTTAGGGTGAGGTTGAGGGTTAGGTTTAGGAATAGGGTGAGCGTGAAGTTTAGGGTGAGGGTTAGAGTTAGGCTTAGGGTTAGGTTTAGGGAGAGGGTTAGGGTGAGGTTTACGGTTAGATTGAGTGTGAGGTTTAGGGTGAGGGTTAGAGTTAGGGTTTGGGTTAGGGTTCTTGTGAAGGTTATTGTGAGGGTGAGGGTTATGGTTTGGGTGAGGGTAAGGGTTAGGGTGAGGGTTAGGGTTAGGATTAGGGTTAGCATGAGGGCTAGGTTGAGGTTGAGGGTTATGTTTAGGGTTAGGGTGAGGTTTAGTGTTAGGTTTAGCATTATTGTGAGGGTTAGGGTGATGATTAGGTTGAGTGTTAGGGCTTGTGTCAGGGATAGGGATAGGGTGAGGTTTAGAGTGAGGATTAGGTTGAGGTTTAGGGTTAGGGTGAGGGTTAGGGTTAGGATTAGTGTTACGGTGAGGGTTAGGGTGAAGGTCTGGGTTAGTTTTTTGGTTACGGTGAGCATTAGGGTTAGGGTTAGGGTGAGGGTTAATTTGAGGGATAGGGTTAGGTTTACTGTGAGGGTTAGGATTACTGTGAGGTTTACGGTTAGGGTTAGGGTTAGGGTTAGAGTGAGGGTAAGGGTTAGGGTGAGGGTGAGTGTTAGGGTGAGGATGAGGGTTAGGGTTAGTGTGAGTGTTAAGGTTAGGGATAGTGTTAGGGTTAGGGTGAGGGTAAGGGTTAGTGTTAGGGTGATGATGAGGCTTAGGGTGAGCTAGAGGTTTAGGGATAGGTTTAGGGTTAGGGTGAGGGATAGGATTAAGGTGAGGGTGAGGGTTAGGATTAAGGTGAGGGTTAAGGTGAGTGTAGGTTTATGGTTTGGGTGAGGGCTAGTTTTAGTGTGAGCTTTAGATTTAGAGTTAGGTCTAGGGATAGGATTAGGTTTAGGGTGATGGTAAGGGTTAGGGTGAAGAAGAGGATTAGGGTGAGGGTGAGGGTTAGGGTTAGTTTGAGGATTAGTGTTAGGGAAAGGGTTAGGGTTAGTGGGAGCGTAAGGATTAGGGTTAGGGTGAGTGTGAGGTTTAGGGTTAGTGTGAGCATTAGGGTTAGGGACAGGTTTATGGTTAGGGTGTGGGTAAGATTTAGGGTCAGGGTGAGGGTGAGGTTTAGGGTGAGGTTGAGGGTTAGTGATAGGATTAGGGTTAGGTTGAGAGATAGGTTGAGGGTTATGGTTAGGTTTAGGGTGAGGGTTAGGGTGAGGGTTAGCGTTAGGTTTAGGGTGACCGATAGGGTTAGGGTGAGGGTTAGGGTTGGGGTTAGGTTTACGGTTAGGGTAAGGGTTAAGGTGAGGTTTAGGGTGAGTGTGAAGTTTAGGGTTAGTTTTATAGTTACGGTGAGGGTTAGGGTGAGGGTTAGGTTTAGGGTTACCTTTAGGGTGAGGGTGAGGTTTAGGGTTAGGGTTAAGGTTAGGGAGAGGGTGAGGGCGAGGCTGAGGGTTAGGTTGAGGGTGAGGGTGAGGGTGAGGGTTCAGATTAGCTTAGGGTTAGAGTTAGGCTGAGGGTGAGGTTGAGGTTGAGGGTGACGATTATGTTTAGGTTTAGGGAGAGGGTTAGGGTGAGGCTGAGGTTAAGGGTTAGGGTGAGGGTTAGGGTGAGGGTGAGGGTTGTGTTTAGGATTAGGGTTAGGCGGAGTTTTAGGGTTTGGTTTAGGGGTAGGTTTACGGTGAGAGTTAGGGTGAGGGTTAGGGTTATGGTGAGGGTGAGTGTTAGGGTGAGGATTAGTGTTAGGGTTAGGGTTAGTGTTAGGGTGAGCGTTATTGTGATGGTGAGGGTTATGTTTAGGGTGAGGGTTAGGGTGAGGGTGAAGATTAGGGTTATGGTGAGGGCTAGGTTGAGGGTGAGAGTTAGGTTTAGGGTTATGGTGAGGGTTAGGGTTTCGGTTAGGATGAGGGTAATGGTGAGGGGTAGGGTTAGGGTTAGTGTGAGGGTTAGGTTTAGTGTGAGGGTTAGGGTGAGGGTGAGGTTAAGGGTTAGGGTTAGGTTCAGTGTTAGTGCTAGGCTGAGTGTGAAGGTGAGGGTGAGGGTGAGGGTTAGTTTGAGGGTTAGGTTGACATCTAGGTTAATGTGGAGTGTTAGGGTGAGTGTGAGGGTGAGGTTGAGGGTTTCGGTTAGATAAAGGTTAAGGATAGTGTGAGGATTAGGATGATCTTGAGGTTTAGGGTTAGGGTTAGTGTTAGGGTGAGGGATAGGGTTAGGTTTAGGATGATTGTTAGGGTGAGAGTGCGGGTTAGGTTTAGGGTTAGGGTGAGGGCTAGGGTAAGGGTGAGGGTTAGGGTGAGGGTGAGGGTGAGGTTGTGGGTTTTAGTTAGGTAAGAGTTAAGGTTAGGTTTAGGGTTATTGTGAGGGTTCGGGTTTGGGTGAGGGTCAGGTTTAGGGTTAGGATTAGGGTGAGGTTTAGGATGAATTTTAGGGTTAGGATGAGGGTTAACTTGAGGGGTAGGGGTAAGGTTTTGGTGAGGGTTAGGGTTAGTGTGAGGGTTAGTGTTAGGGATAGGTTTAGGTTAGCGTGAGGGTAAGGATTAAGGTGAGGGTGAGGGTTAGGGTAAGGGTGAGGGTTAGGGATAGGGTTAGGGTTAGGGTGAGGGATAGGTTGAGGTTTAGGGTTAGGGTTAGCATTAAGGTGAGGGTTAGGTTGAGGGTTAGGGTTAGGGTTATGGTTAGGGGTACGGTTACTTTTAGGGTGAGGGTGAGGCTTAGGATTAGGTTAACGGTGAGGTTAAGTGTTAGGGTGAGTTTTAGGGTGAGTGTGAGGGTTAGGGTTAGCATTAGGGAGGGGGTGAGGTTTAGGGTGAGGGTTAGGGTTAGGGTTAGTGTGAGGGTGAGGGTGAGAATTAGGGTTAGGTTTCGGGTGAGGTTTCGGGTCATTTTGAGGGTTAGGATTAGGGATAGGTTGAGGTTGAGGGCAAGCGTTAGGGTTAGGGTGAGGGTGAAGGTGAGGGTTAGGGTTAGGGTTAGTGTTAGGGTCAGGGTTAGGGTCAGGGTTAGGATTAACATTAGGTTTAGGGTTAGGCTGAGTGTGAGGCTGAGGGTGAGGGTGATGGTAATGCTTAGGGTTAGGGTGAGGGTTAGGGTTAGTGTGAGGATTAGAGTGAGGCTCAGTTTAAGGGTTAGGGTGATGCTGAGGGTTTGGTTTAAGATTAGGGTTAGGGTGAGGGTTAGGATGAGGTTTAGGCTTAGGCTTAAAATTATGGTTACGATGAGGTTTAGGGTGAGGGTAAGGGTGATGGTGAGGTTTAGGGTTGGGGTGAGGATTAGAGTTAGGGTTAGGGTTAGGGTTAGGGTGAGGGTTATTTTGAGGTTGAGGGTAACGTTTAGGGTTAAAGTAGAGTAATGATTATTGGTAGGGTGAGGGCTAGGTTGAGGGTGAGAGTTATTTTTAGTGTTTTGGTGAGGGTTAAGGTTAGGGTTAGGATGAGGTTTAGGTTTAAAGTGAGGGTTAGTGTTAGGGTGAGGGTTGGTGTGAGAATGAGCGTTAAGTTTACCATGAGTGTTAGGGTGAGGGTGAGGGTGAGGGTTAGGGTTAGTGTGAGGGTTAGGTTTAGGGTTAGGGTGAGGGTTAGATTTAGGCTGAGTGTGAGGGTTAGGGTGAGAGTGACATTTAGGGTTAGGGTTAGGATGAGGGTGAGGTTAAGTGTTAAGGTGAGGTTGAGGGTTAGTGTTAGATTGAGGGTTAAGGTTAGTGTCAGGGTTAGGTATAGGGTTAGTTTTAGGGTAAGGGAAAGGGTTAGGGTTAGGGTGAGGGTTAGGGTTAGGGTTAGGGTGAGGGTTAAGTTGAGGGTAGGGTTATAGTTCGGGTGAGGGCAAGGTTTCCTGTGAGGTTTAGGGCTAGGGATAGGTTTAGGGATAGGATTAGGGTTAGGGAGCGGATAAGGGTTAGGGTGAGGGTGAGGGTTAGGGTGAGGGTGAGGGTTAGGGTTAGTGTGAGGGTTTGGGTTAGGGATAGGGTAAAGGTGAGGTTAAGGATCAGGGTTAGGGTGAGGGTGAGGTTTAGGGTGAGGGTGAGTGTTAGAGATAGGTTTAGGGTTAGGTTGAGGGTTACCATTAGGGTTAGGGTGAGGGTTAGCATTAGGGTTAGGCTGCTGGATACTGTGAGTGTGAGGGTTAGGGTTGGGGTTAGGTTTACGTTTAGCTTTAGGGTGAGGGAGAGGGTTAGGGTTAGATTAGGGATAGGGCTAGGGTGAGGGTTAGAGTTAGGCTGAGGGTGAGGGTTAGGGTGAGGGTGACGTTTAGGGTTAGGGTTAGGGTGAGGGTTAGGTTTAGTGTGAGAGTTAGGTTGAGGGTTAGGTTGAGGGTTAGGGTTACGGATAGTGTTTGGGTGAGGGTTAGGGTGAGGGTTAGGGTTATGGTTAGGGTAAGGTTTAGAGTGAGGGTGAGGGTGAGGATTAGGGTGAGTTTTAATGTTAGGGTGAGGGTTCAAGTTAGGATTAGGGTTAGGGTGAGGGCTCTGGTGAGGGTGAGGGTTAGGCTTAGGATTAGGTTTAGATTTAGGGTGAAGGTGAGGGGTAGGGTTAGGGTTAGGGTCAGGGCTAGGTTTAGTGTGAGGGTTAGGGTTAGGTTTAGGGTGAGGGTTAGGGTTAGGGTTACAGTTAAGTTTAGGGTTAGGTTTACAGTTAGGGTTAGGGTTAGGGTTAGGATTATTGTTAGAGTTAGGGTGAGGGTGACGTTGAGGGTGAGGGAGAGGGTGAGGGCTAGGATTAGTGTTAGGGTTAGAGTTAGGCTGAGGATGAGGTTGAGGGTGAGTTTGATGTGTAACGTTAGGGTGAGGGCCAGGATTAGGGTTAGGTTTAGATTTAGGCTGTGGGTGAGGGTGAGGGTGACAGTGAGGTTTAGGTTCAGAATGAGGGTGAGGGTTAGGATGAGGGTTAGGGTAAGTGTGAGGTTTAGGGTGAGGGTGAGTTTAAGAGATAGGTTGAGGGTTAGGGTGAGGGTGAGGGTTAGGTGTAGGGTTAGAGTGAGGGTAAGGGTTAGGGTTAGGGTTAGGTTGAAGTTTAGGTTGAGGGTTAGGCTTAGGGTTAGGGATACGATTAGTGTGAGGGTTAGGGTGAGGGTTAGTGTTTGGGTGAGGTTTAGGGTGAGGGTGAGGGTTAGGGTTATTGTGAGGGTTAGGTTTATGTGATGGTTATGGTTAGGATTAGGGTTAGGGTGAGGGCTATGGTGTGGTTGATGGTTAAGGGTAGGGTTAGGGTTAGGGTGAGGTTTAGGTTTAGGTTTAGGGTTAGGGTGAAGGTTAGGGATAGGTTTAGGGTTAAGGTGAGCGTGAGAGTTAGGATGAGGGTGTGGGTTAGTGTGAGGGTGACGTTTAGGTTTAGGGTTAGGGTGAGGGTTAGGCTTAGTGTGAGGGTTAGGGTGAGGCTGAGGTTAAGGGTTAGGTTGAGGTTAGGGTGAGGGTGAGGGTTTTGTTTAGGATTAGGGTTACGGTGAGGGTTAGGGTTAGGCTTAGGGTTAGGTTTAGGGTGAGGGTTAAGGTGAGGGTTAGGGTTATGGTGAGGGTGAGTGTTAGGGTGAGGATTAGTTTTAGGTTTAGGGTTAGGGTTAGGGTGAGGGTTATTGTGACGGTGAGGGTTACGGTTAGGGTGAGGGTTAGAGTGAGGGTGAGGGTTAGGATTAGGGTTAGGGTGAGGGCTAGGTTGAGGGTGAGAGTTAGGTTTAGGGTCATGGTGAGGGTTAGGGCTACGGTTAGGATGAGGGTAATGGTGAGGTGTAGGGTTAGGGTTAAATTGAGGGTTAGGTTTAGTGTGAGGGTTAGGTTTAGGTTGAGGGTTAGGGTGAGAATGAGTGTTACGGTTACCGTGAGTGTTAGGGTGAGGGTTAGGGTGTGGGTTAGTGTTAGGGTTAGGGTTCGGGTAAAGGTGAGGGATCGGGTTAGGCTTAGTGTGAGGGTTTGGGTTAGGTTTAGGGTTAGGATTAGGGTGAGGGTAAGTGTTAGGGTGAGGGTTAGGGTGAGGGTGAGGGTTAGGATTAGGGTTAGGCTTAAATTGAGGGCTAGGGTGAGGGTGACGTTTAGGGTTAGGGTTAGGGTTATGATTAGGTTTAGTGTTAATTTCAGGGCTAGGGTGAGGATGAGGCTTAGGGTGAGGGTTAAGGTGAGGGTGAGGGGTTCAGTTAATTTATTGTTAGGGTTAGGGTGAGGATTTGTTTGAGGTTGAGGGTTAGTGTGAGGGTTAGGGTTAAGGTGAGGGTTAGAGGTAGGGTTAGGGTGAGGGGTAGGGTGACGGTGAGGGTGGCGGTTAGGGTGAGGGTTAAGGTTAAGATGAGGGTAAGGGTTAGGGTTAGGGGGAGGGTTAGGGTTCGTGTGAGGGTTAGTGTTAGTTTTACTGTTAGGGTTAGGGTGAGAATAAGGGTTAGGGTGAGGGTTAGTGTGAGGGTGAGCGTTAGGGTTAGGGTGAGGGTTAAGTTTAGGATTAGTGTGGGGGTTAGGGTGAGGGTGAGGCTTAGGGTTATGGTGAGGGTTAGGTTTAGTGTGAGGGTTAGGGTTAGGGTTAGGGTTAGGTTGAGGGTAAGGTTTAGGGTGACGGTCAGGGTGAGGTTGAGGTTTAGGGTTAGGATTAGGGTTAGAGTTAAGGTTAGGCTGAGGGTGAGGGTGAGGGTAAGGGTGAGGGTTAGGGTTAGGTTTAGGGTGAGGGTTAGTGTTAGGGTTTTATTTAGGGTGAGGATGAGTGTTAGGATGTGGTTGAGGTTTCAGGTGAGGGTGAGGGTTAGGGTGGGGGTGAGTGTTAGTGTTAGGGTGAGGGTTATGTTTAGGGTTAGGGTAAGGGTTAGCTTGAAGGGTAGGGTTAGGGTTAGGGTGAGAGTTAGGATTAGGGTGAGGGTTAGGGTTAGGGTGAGGGTTAGGGTTAGGGTAACAGTGAGGGTGAGGGAGAGTATGAGGGTTAGGATTAGGGTTAGAGTTAGAGTTAGGATGAGGGTGAGGGTTAGGGTTAGGTTTAGTGTTAGGGTTAGGCTGAGGGTGAGGGTGAGTGTGAGGGTTAGGGTTAGGTTTAGGTTTAGGGTTATTGTTAGAGTGAGGGTTAGGGTTAGGCTTAAGGTTAGGATGAGGGTTAGGGTGAGTGGTCGGGTTAATGTGAGGGTGAGGTTAAGTGGTAGTGTGAGGGTTAGATTTAGGGATATGGTTAGGGATAGTGTGAGGGTACGGGTTCGGGTTCTGGTCAGGGTTAGGCTGAGGGTTAGCGTTCTTGTAAGGGTTAGGGTTTAGGATAGGGTTAGGGTTTTAGAAAGGGTAACGGTTAGGGTTAGGGTGAATGTGAGGTTTAGGATGAGGGTGAAGGTTAGGCATAGGGTTAGGGTTAGGTCCAGGGTTAGGTTGAAGGTTAGGGTTAGGGTTAGGTTTACGGTGAGTTTAAGGGTTAGGGCGAGGTTTAGGGTGAGTATGAGGGTTAGGGCTAGCATTAGGGTTAGGGAGAGGGTTACGTTTAAGATTAGGGTTAGGGTGAGGGTGAGGGTGAGGTTTAGGGTAAGGGTTAGGGTGAGGTTTAGGGTTATGTTTAGGGTTACGGTGAGGTTGAGTGCGAGGGTGAAGATTAGGTTGAGGGTCAGTATGAGGGTGAGGTTTAGGGTTAGGGTTAGCGTGAGGCTGAAGGTGAGGGTTCGGATTAGGGTTAGCGTTAGATTTAGGCTGAGGGTGAGGGTTAGGGTGAGGGTTAGGGTTAGTGTAAGGGTTAGGTTGAGGCTGAGATTAAGGGTTAGGATGATGGTGAGGGTTAGGGTTAGGGTTAGGGTGAGCGTGAGGATTAGGGTGAGGGTTAGAGTTAGGCTTAGGTTTAGGTTTAGGGTGAGGGTTAGTGTTAGAGTGAGGGTGAGGGTTAGTGTGAGGGTTAGGGTTAGGGTTCCTGTGAGGGTTATTGTGAGGGTTATTGTGAGGATGAGGGTTATGGTAAGGGTGAGGGTAAGGGTTAGTGTGAGGTTTAGGGTTAGGATTAGATATAGGTAGAGGGCTAGGTTGATTGTGAGGGTTAGGTTTAGGTTTAGGGTTAGGGTTAGGGTGAGGGTTAAGTTGAAGGTTAGGGTTAGGTTTAGGGTGAGGGCTAAGATTACTCTGAGGGTTAGGGTTAGGGTAAAGTTTAGGGTGAGGGTTAGGGTTAAGTTGAGGGAGAGGGTTTGGGATAGGTTTAGGGTTAGTGTGAGGGTAAGGGTTAGGGTTAGGGTGCGGGTTACTGTTAGGGTTAGGGTGAGGGTTAATTTGAGGGTAGGGTTATGGTTAGGGTGAGGGCTAGGTTTAGTGTGAAGTTTAGGGCTAGGGTTATGTTTACGGAAAAGATTAGTGTTAGGGTGAGGGTAAAGGTTAGGGTAATGGTAAGGGTTAGAGTGAGGGTGAGGGTTAGGGTTAGTGTGAGGGTCAGGGTTAAGGATAGGATTAGGGTTAGGGTGAGGGTAAGGATTATGGTTAGGGTTAAGGTGAGGTTTATGGTGAGGATTAGCCTTAAGGTTAGGGTGACGGATAGGGTGAGGGTGAGGGTTAGGGTTGGGGTTAGGTTTACGGTGAGGGTAAGGGTTAGGGTGAGGTTTAGGCTGTGTGAGGGTTAGGGTTAGCATTACAGTTAGAGTGAGGGTTAGGGTGAGGGTTAGGTTTAGGGTTAGCTTTAGGGTGAGGGTGAGGGTGAAGGTTAGGGTCAAGATGAGGGCGAGGGTGAGGGTTAGGTTGAGGGTGAGGGTGAGGTTGAGGGTTCAGATTAGCATTAGGGTTAGAGTTAGGCTGAGGGTGAGGGTGAGGGTGATGTTTAGGTTTAGGTTTAGGGTGAGGTTTAGGGGTAGAGTGAGGGTGAGGGTGAAGTTGATGGTGACCTTTATGTTTAGGTTTAGGGTGAGGGTTAGGAGTAGTGTGAGGGTTAGTATGAGGCTGAGGTTAAGGGTAAGGGTGAGAGTTCGGGTTAGGGTTTTATTTAGGGTGAGGATGAGGGTTAGGGTGAGGTTGGGGTTTCATTTGAGGGTGAGGGTTAGGGTGGGGTGAGGGTTAGGGTTAGGGTGAGGGTTAGGACGACGGTGAGGGTAATGGTGAGGATGAGAATTAGGGTTAGTGTTCAGGTGAAGGTTAGGTTTAGGGTTACATCTAGAGTAAAGGTTAGGGTTAGGCTTAGGGTAGGATGAGGGTTAGGGTGAGGGGTCGGGTTAGGGTGAGATTGAGGTTTAATGTTAGTGTGAGGGTTAGGTTTAGGGATAGGGTTAAGGTTAGGGTGAGGGTACTGGTTCGGCTTCGGGTGAGGATTAGTGTGAGGATGACTGTTAGCGTTAGTGTGAGTGTTAGGGTTTGGGATAGGGTTAGGGTTATGGAGAGGGTAAGGTTTACGGTTAGGGTGAGGTTAAGGTTTAGGATGAGGGTGATTGTTAGGCATAGGGTTAGGGTTAGGTTGAGGGTGAGGGTTAGCGTTAGGTTAGGTTTACGGTGAGGGTAAGGGATAGGGTGAGGTTTAGGGTGAGTGTGAGGATTAGGGCTAGCATTAGGGTGAATGTGAGGGTTAGGTTTAGGGTTAGGGTTAGGGTGAGGGTGAGGGTTAGGGTTAGGGTTAGGGTGAGGGTTTGGGTGAGTGTTAGGATTAGGTTTAGGATTAGGTTTAGGGTTAGGATGAGGGTTAGGATGAGGGTGAGGCTGAGGGAGAGGGTTAGGGTTAAGGTGAGGGATAGGGTTAGGGTTAGGGTGAGGTTGAGGGCGAGGGTGAGGTTTAGCGTGAGGGTCAGGGTGAGTTTTAGGGTTATGGTTAGGGTCATGGTTAACGTTAGAGTTAGGGTGAGGGTTAGGGTTAGGGTTAGGATGAGATTTAGGGTGAGGGTTAGGGTGAGGTTTAGGGTGAGAGTTAGGGTTAGGGTGAGGTTTAGGGTTAGGGTTAGGGTAAGGGTGAGGGTTAGAGTGAGGTTGAGGTTTAGGGTTAGGGTTAGTGTGAGGGCTAAGTTTTCGGTTAGAGTTATGGTCAGGGTGAGGGTGAGGTTTTGGATTAGGGTTAGGGTTAGAGTGAGGGCTAGGGTGAGGGTTAGGGTGAGGGTGAGGGTGAGGGATAAGCTTAGGGTGAGGGTTAGAGTGAGAGCTAGGGTGAGGGTGAGCGTTAGGTTTAGGGTTAGGCTGAGGTTTAGGGTTAGGGTGATGTTTACGTTGAGGGTGAGTGTTAGGTGGAGGGTGAGGATGAGTGTTTGGTTAAGGGTTTGAGTTAGGTTTAGGGTGAGGGTGAGGGTGATGGTGAGCATTAGGGTTAGGGTTAGGGTTAGGCTTAGGGTTAGGGTGAGGGTGAGGGAGAGGCTTAGGTTTAGGATTAGGCATATGGTTAGGGTTAAGCTTAGGTTGAGGTTGAGGGTGAGGGTTAGGGTGAGGGTTAGGTTTAGGGTGATGGTTAGGGTTAGGGTTAGGGTTAGGGTTATTGTTAGGGTTAGGGTTAGGGTGAGGTTGAGGATGAGGGTGAGGATGAGGGTTAAGATTATGGTTAGCTTTAGCGGGAGGGTGAGGGTGAGGGTTAGGGTTAGGATTAGGGTTAGGTTTAGGCTGAGGGTGAGGATGAGGGTGAGAATGAGGGGTAAGTTTAGGTTTAGAGTTAGGGTTAGGATGAGGGTTAGCATTAGTGTGAGGGTTAGGGTGAGCATGAGGGTGACGGTGAGGCTTAGGGTGAGGGTGAAGGTGAGTGTGAAAGTTAGGCTTAGGGTTCGGTTTAGGGTTAGGTTTAGTGTGAGGATGAGGGTTAGGCTTAGGATTAGAGTTAGGTTTAGAGTTATGCTGAGGGTGAAGTTGAGGACGACGGTGAAGATTAGGGTTAGGGTTAGGGTAAGGGTTAGGATTAGTGTGAGGGTCTGGGTGGTTGTGGTTAAGGTTTAGGGTGAGGGTAAGGGTGAGGGTGAGGGTTTGGGTTAGGGTTATGGTGAGGGTTTGGGTGAGTGTTAGGATTAGGTTTAGGATTAGGTTTAGGTTTAGGACGAGGGTGAGGCTGAGGGTGAGGGTTAGGGTTAGGGTGAGGGTTAGGATTAGGATTAGGGTTAGGATTAGGGTTAGGGTGACGGTGAGGGTTAAAGTTAGGGTTAAGGTGAGGGTTCGGGTGAGGGGTAGGGTTAGGGTTGGAGTTTGGGTTAGGTTTAGTGTGAGCATTAGTGTTAAGGTTAGGGTTAGGATTAGGGTGAGGGTAAGGGTTAGGGTGAGGGTTAGGGTGATAGTGAGGGTTAGGCTTACCGTGAGTGTTAGGGTGAGGATGAGTGTGAGGGTTAGTGTTAGGGTTAGGGTTAGGATTAGGGTTAGGGTGGGGGTAAGGGTTAGGGTTAGGGTTAAGTTTACTGTTAGTGTGAGGGTTAGAGTTAGGGTTAGGGTGAGGGTTAGGGTTAGGTTTAGGGTTAGGCTTTTTGTTAGGGCTAGGGTTAGGATGAGGGTGAAGGTGAGGGTAAGGGTTGGGGTTAGGATTATGTTTAGGGTGACGGTGAGGGTGAGGTTTAGGGTTAGGGTTAGGCTGAGGGTGAGGGTGAGGGTTAGGGTTAGGATTAGGGTTAGGTTGAGGGTTAGGGTTAGTGTGAGGTTTAGGCTTAGGGTTAGGATGAGGTAAATGTTAAGTTGAGGGTTAGGGTGAGGGTGAGGTCTAGGGTTAGGTCTAGTGTTAGGATTAGGGTGAGGGTGAGCGTGACGGTTAGGGTGAGGGTTAGGGTTAGGGTGATGTTTTGGTTTAGTGTTACAGTGAGGGTGAGGGTGAGTGTGAGGTTTAGGGTAAAGGTTAGAGTTAGGGTGAGGCCTTGGGTGAGGGTGACGGTTCGGGATAAGGTTAGGGAGAGGATTAGGTTTAGGTTTATGGTGAGGGTTAGGGTGAGGGATAGGGTTAGGTTTAGGGTGAGTATTAGGTTTATTGTGCGTATTATGGTTAGGTTTAGAGTTAGGGTTGGGGTAAGGGTAAGGGTTAGGTTGAGGGTTAGGGTGAGGGTGATGGTAATTGTTAGTATTAGGGTTAGGGTTAGGGTTATGGTGAGGATTAGGTTGATGTTTATTGTTGGGGTTAGGGTTAGGGTAAGTGTAAGGGTTAGGGTGAGGTTTAGGGTTAGGGTTAGGGTTAGGGTGAGGGTTAGAATGAGGGTTAGGGTTACGGTGATTATTAAGGTAACAGTCATGGTGAGGGTGATAGTTAGGGTTAGGGTTAGTGAGGGCTAAATTTTGGGTTAGGTTTATGGTCAGGGTGAGGGAGAAGGTTAGGATTAGGGTTAGGGTTAGGGTGAGGGCTAGGGTGCTGGTGAGGGTGAGGGGGAGTGTTAGGCTTAGGGTTAGGGTTATGGTGAGAGCTAGGGTGATGGTGAGGGCGAGGGTGAGGGTGAGTGTTTTGGTTAGATAAGGGTTATGTTTCAGGTGAGGATTAGTTGAGGATTATAGTTTGGGTGAGGGTTAGGGTTAGGTTGAAGTATAGGGATAGGGGTAGGGTGAGGGTTAGGGTTAGGGTGATGTGTTGGATTAGGTTGAGGGTTAGGGTGATGGTAAGGGTGAGGGTTAGGGTATGGGTGAGTGTTAAGGTTAGGGTGAGGGTTATGGTACCGGTGAGGGTTAGGGTGAGGGTGAGGTTAAGGGTTAGGATTAGGGTGAGGGTAAGGGTTAGGGTTAGGGTTAGAGTTAGGGTGAGGGTTAGGGTTAGGGTTAGGTTTAGGGTTAGTGTGAGGGTTAGGGTTAGGGGGAGGATAAGGTAAGAACAAGAACCCTAAACCTAAACCTTACCCTAAATTTAACCATCCCACTAACCCTAACCCTCACCCTAACTCTCACCCTCACCCTCACCCTAAGCCAAAGCCTAAGCCTAACCCTTATAGTAAACCTAACACTCTCACTCACACTCAGCCTAATCCTAAGCCTAACCCTAACCCTCACCCTCACCCTAACACTTACCGTACCTCTAACCCTAACCCTCAACCTAACCCTCACCCAAATCCTAAACCTAACCCTAGCCCTCAATCTAACCCTAACCCTAAACCCTAACACTATCTCTAACCCTCACCCTCACCCTAACCCTCACCCTCACCGAAACCTAAACCTATCCCTAACACTAACCCTCACACTAAACCTAACTCTCACCCTCATCCTAACCCTCACCCTCACCCTAACCCTCACCCTAACCCTTATACCACCCTAACACAATCATAACCCTCACATTAAACATAACCCTCCGCCTAACACTAACCCTAACCATCACCTGAACAGTAACCCTCACCATAAACCTCACCCTCACCCTCACCCTAACCCTCACTCTAACACTAACCCTAACCCTCACTTTAACCATTACCCTCACCCTAATCTCCACATTAACTCTAATCCTTACCTAACCAAAACCCTCACCCTCAATCTCATCCTCACCCTAACCTTCACTATAACTCTAGCCCTCACTGTAACCCTAAACCTAAACTTAACCCTCACCCTCACCCTCAGCCTCATTCTCAGCCTAACCCTAACCCTAATCCTAATCCTAACCCTAACACTACCCCTCACCCTTACCCTCAACTTAAACCTAAACCTAACCCTCACCCTCACCCTAACCCTAACCCTCACCCTCAACCTGGCCATCAACCAAAACCTAAACCTTAACCTAAACCTCACCCTAACCTTCACCCTAACCCTAACCCTAACCCTATCCCTCACCCTAACTGTAAAGCTCACCCTAACCCTAACCCTCAACTGAGCTCTCACCCTAAGCCTAAGACTAACCCTAAAACACAAATTCATCCTCACCCAAATCCTCAGCCTAAAACTAAGCCTAACAGTAATCCTAACACTAAACCTCATGCTCAACCTAAACCTCAACCTAACCCTTACCCGCACCCTAACCCTATCCTTCACAATAAACCTAACACTCACCCTAACCCTAAACCTACACCTCACGCTAACCCTCACACTAAACCTAACCCCAACAATCACCGTAACCCTAACCGTAATCCTAACCCTCACACTAACCCTCACACTAACCCTAAAACTCACCCTAACCCTAACTCTAACCTTAATACTCACCCTCCCTCAACATCACCCTCAGGCTAACCCTAACCCTAATCCTAACCCTAACCCTCACCATAACTCTCACACTAAAACTAACCCTAACCCTCAACCTCACCCTCACAATCAGCCTAACTCTAACGCTAACTCTAATCTTAACCCAAACCATAACCATCACACTAAACCTAACAAAGAACCTAAACCTAACCCTACCCCTCACCTTAACCCTCACCCTAACCTAACCCTAACCCTCACCCTAACCCTATCCCTAACCCTCACAAACAACCTAGCCCTCACCCTAACCCTAATCCTAACCCTAACCCTCACATAAATCTAACCCTCACCATAACCCTTACCCTCACCCTCACCCTCAATATCACCCTAACCCTAACCCTCACCATAACCCTTACCCTCACCCTCACCCTCAACATCACCCTAACCCTAACCCTCACCCTAACGCTCACCCTAATCCTATCCCTAACCCTAACCCTAAACCTAAACCTAAAACTCAACCTAACCCTAACCCTAACCCTAACCCTCATCTTCACCCTAACCCTACACCTAACCCTCACCCTCACCTTAACCCTCAATCTAACTCTTAACCTCACACTCACCCTAAACCTCACACTAACCCTAAACCTCACCCGAACCCTAACCCTAAAACTCAACATCACCATCACCCTAAACCTCAGCCTAACTCTAACCCTAACCCTAATCCTAGCCCTCACCCTCAACCTCACCCTCAACCTCACCCTCACACTCACCCTCACCCTAACTCTAACAATGAACCTAACCCTAACCCTAAACCTAACCCTAACTCTAACCCTAACCCTAACCCGAAGCATAACCCTAACCGTAACCCTCACCCTAACCCTAACCCTAACCCTAACCCTCACACTAAACCTATCCCTCAACCTAACCCTAACCGTACCCCTCACAAACCTAAGTGTAAACCTAACCCTAAGCCTAAACCTCACCCTTACCAGAGCCCTAACCCTAACCCTAATCCTAACTTTAACCCTCACCCTAATACTAGCACTCACCCTAACCCTCACCCTCACCCTAACCATAACCCTAACCCTCACCATAACCCTCACCCAAAACCTGTCCCTAACCCTAACCCTAAACCTCAACCTAACCCTCACCCTTATCCTTACCCTAAGCCTAAACCTAACACTAAAACTCAAACTAACCCTTACCCAAACCCTTAAACTCACCACCACCCTAACCCTCACACTAAACCTAACCCTCACCCTAACCCTATCCCTAAATGTCACCCTCACCCTAACCCCAACCCTCAGCCTAACTCTAACACTCACCCTATCCCTAACCCTAATCTTCACACTAACCATAACCCTCACACTTACCCTATCCCTAAACCTAACCCTCAACCTCAAACTCACCCTAAAGCTAACCCTAAACCTAAACCTCACCCTAACCTTCAACCTAACCGTAATGCTAACCCTAACCATCATACTCACCCTAAACCTCACACTAACCCTTAACCTCAACGAAAACCTAACCCCAACCCTAACCCTCACACTCAGCCTATCCGTCACCCTAACCCTAACGATAACCCTCACCCTAACCCTCACCCTAACTCTAACCCTAACCCTCAAACTAACCCTCAACCTAACCCTAAACCTAACCCTCACCCTCACAAAAACCTCACCCTCACCCTAACCCCAATCCTTACCCTCACCCTAACCCTAACCCTATCCTTAAACCTAAACCTCACACTAACCCTAACGCTCACCCTCACCCTAACCCTCACCCTCTCCCTAAAGCTAACCCTATCTATCCTATCCCTAAAGCTAACCCTAGCTCTGAACCTCACACTAAACTTAGCCCTCACCCTCACCATAACCCTACCCTCACCTTAACCCTCACCCTAACCCTAACCCTAAACCTCACCCTAACCCTAAACCTTACACTCACCCTAAGCCTAACCCTATCCCTAACCCTCACCCTCACCCTAAACCTCACCCTCAACCTAACCCTAACCCTTACCCACACCCTAACCCTAACACTATACCTAAACCTAATCCTCACACTAACCCTCACCCTCACCCTCACCATAAACCTCACCCTAACCCTCACCGTAACCCTCACTCTAAACCTAACCCTAACACTAAACCTGACCCTAAACCTCAACCTAACCCTTAACCTCACCCTCACCCTAACCCTCACACTAATCCTAACCCTGACCCTAATCCTAAACCTAAAAGTCTCCCTCACCCTAACCCACACCCTCATCCTAACTCTCACCCTCAACCTAACCCTAATCTTACCCCTAACCCTCACCCTAACCCTAACACTCACCCTCAGCCTAGCCCTCACCATAACCCTAATCCGAACCCTAACCCTAACCCTAACCCTCATCCTAACCCTAATCCTCACACTAACCCTAGCACTAATCTTCAATCTAACCCTCACCTTCAACCTAACCCTAACCCTAACCCTACCCTAACCCTCACCTTAACCCTAACCCTCACCCTTACAGTAACCCTCACCCTCAGCGTAACCCTCAACTTTACCCTTACTGTCACCCTCACCCTAACTCTCACCCTAACACTAATCCTCATCCTAACCCTCACCCTAAACATAACCCTAACTATTACCCTAACCGTAACCCTCACCTTCAGCCTCAGCCTCAGCCTAAACCTAAGCCTAACCCTAATCCTAACCCTAACCCTCATCCTAACCCTCAACTTAACCATAACCCTATCCATCACTCTAAAACTAATCCTTATCCCCACCCTAACCCTAACCCTATCCCTAAAACTTGCCCTAACCCTAACCCTAACCCTCACCCACACCGTAATTCTAACCCTAACCCTAACAATAACACTAACCCTAAATCTAACCCTAACCCTTACCCTCACCGTAACCCTAACCCTAACCCAAATCCTTACCCTAACCCTAACCCTAACCCAAAACCAAATCCTCACCCTAACCCTAAGCCTAACCCTCACCATCAGCCTCACCCTCAACTTAAACTTAAACCTAACCATAACAATCACAATAATCCTAACCCAACCCTAATCCTTACCCTCACCCTCACCCTAACCCTAAAACTAACGCTCACACTACACTTAACCCTCACCCTCAACGTAACCCTAACCATAATCCTAACCCTAAACCTCACCCTAAAGCTAACCCTAACCCTCACACTCACTCTAGCCCTCACCCTAACCCTAATCCTAACTATAAATCACATCCTAACCCTCACCCTAACCCTAAAACCCTACCCCTCACCCTAACCCTAACCCTCACCCTCACCCTCACTCTGGGCCTAAGCCTAAGACTAACCCTAACAATCACATTCACCCTCACCCTCACCCTAACTGTAATATTAACCCTAACCCTAACCCTCAAACTAACCCTCACCCTCACCCTAGCCCATACCCTAACCCTAAGCCTCAGCGTAACCTTCACCCTAACCCTCACTCTAACCCTAACCCCAACCATCACCTTAAACCTCACCCTAACCCTCACCCTAACTCTAATCCTAACCCTAACCCTCACTCTCACCCTCACCTTAACCCTAATCCTAATCCTAACCCTAACCCTAACCCTCACCCTTACCCTAAACATTACCCTAACCCTAACCCTAACACTAACCCTAACTGTAACCCTAACCCTAACCATAATGCTCACCCTCACCCTCACCCTCACCTCAAACTTAACCCTAACCATAACACTAATGATAACCCTAAATCTAACCCTATAAAACTAACCCTAAACCTAATCAAACACCCTCACTCTCTCCCTAACCCAAACCCTAACCCTAACACTCACCCTAACTCTAACCCTAACCCTAACCCTAATCCTAATCTTAACCGAACCCCAACCCTAACCCTCACCCTAAATCTCACTCTAACCCTCACCCTAACCCTACCCCTCAGCCTAACACTAACCCTAACCATCAACCTCATGCTTGGCCTAACCCTAAGCCTAAGCCTAAGCCTAAACTTAACCCTAACCCTAACCCTCACACTAACCCTCACCCTAACCATAACCCTAACACTAACCCTAAATCTAACCCTAAACCTCTCCCTCACCCTCACTGTAACAGTAACCCTAACCCTAACCCTAACAATAACCCTAACCCAAACCCTTACCCTAAACATAATCCTCAACCTAATCCTAACCCTCACCCTAACACTTACCCTCACCCTAACACTAACCCTCACACTAAGCCTAAACATCACCCTAACCCTAAACGTCACCCTCACCATAACCCTAACCCTAACCCTCACCCTAACCCTAACCCTCACCCTTACCATAACCCTCACCCTCAACCTAACACTCCCCTTTACCCTTACTGTCACCCTCACCCTAACCCTCACCCTAACCCTAATACTCAACCCTCACCCTAAACGTAACCCAAACCATCACCCTAGCCCTAACCCTCACCCTCACTCTCAGCCTCAGCGTAAACCTAAGCCTAAGCCTACCTCTAACCTTAGCCCTCACCCTCACCCTAGCCCATACCCTACCCCTAACCCTAATCTTAACTCTCACCCTAACCCTCACTCTAACCCTAACCCCAACCGTCACCCTAAACCCAACCCTCACCCTCACCCTAACTCTAATCCTAACCCTAACCCTAACCCGAACTCTCACACTCACCCTCACCTTAACCCTAATCCTAATCCTAACCCTAACCCTAACCCTCACCCCCACCTTAAACCTCACCCTAACCCCAACCCTAACACTAACCCTAACCCTAAACCTCACCCTAAACTTAACTCTAACCCTAAATCTCACACTCACAATAACCCTAACCCCAACCCTAAACTTCAACCTAACCCTAAACCTCACCCTAACACTTATCTCAACCCTAACCCTAATCCTCCGCCTATCCCTAACCCTAACCCTCACCATCACCCTAGCCCTCACACTAAGCCTAACGCTAAACCTACCTCTCACCCGAACCCTAAACCTAAACCTAACCCTAACCTGCACCCTAAGCCTAACCCTAACCCTCACCTAACACTAACCCTCACCCTAACCCTCATCCTAAACCTAACCCTAACCTTCACCCTAACCCTAACCCTAACTCTAACCCTCACACTCACCCTAGCCCTCACACTAACCCAACCCTAACCCTACCCCTCACCCTAACTCTCAACCTAAACCTAACCCTAAACCTCACCCTAAGCCTAAGCCTCACCATCACCCTTACTCTCACCTAACCCTCACCCTAACCCTACCCCTCACCCTAACCCTCAACCTAAACCTAACCCTAAACCTCACCCTAAGCCTAACCCTCACCATCACCCTCACCCTCACCATAACCCTAACCCTAACACTAAATCTCACCCTAAACTTAACCCTCACCCTAAACCTAACCCTCACCCTCACCCTAACCATAACACTCAACCTAAACATCACCCTAACCCTAATGCTAATTCTAACCCTTACACTCATGCTAACTCTCACCCAAACCCTTACCCTCACCCTAACTCTCACCCTCACCCTAACCCTAACCCTCAACCTCACTCTAAACCTAACCCACATCCTCAATCTAACCCTTAGCCTCACCCTAATCCACACCCTATCCCTAAACCTATCGCTACCCCTAACCCTCACCCTAAGCCTAAAACTATCCCTAAACCTACCCTCATGCTATCCCTCACTCTAACCCTTACTCTCACCCTAAACCTAACCCTCACCCTAACCCTAAACGAACCCCTCACCCTAACCATCATCCTAACCCTAACACTAACCCAAACCCTCACCCTCATCCTAACCCTAACCCTAAAGCTCACCCTAAACCTAACCCTCACCAGCATCCTGAGGCTCAACCTCAGTCTATTCCTAACCCTAACCCTAACCCTAACTGTAAACTTCACCATAACACTCACCCAAATCCTTACCCAACACTAACCCTCACATTAGCCCTAACCCTCACCCTAACCCTAACCATACCTCTCAAGCTAACCCTCACCCTAACCCTAACCCTCACGCTAACATTATTCCTTACCTAACACAAACCCTCACCCTCACAGTAACCCTCACCCAAACACTCACCCTAAACATAGCTTTCATCCTAACCCTAACCCTAATCCTCACCCTAACCCTAAACCTCACCCGAAAATTTACCCTCACTCTAACCCTCACCCTAACCCTAACCCTCACCCTAAATGTAACCCTCACCCTAACCCGCACCCTCACCTAATCCTCACCCTAACCATAACCCTTACCTAACCGTAAACCTCATCCTCACCCTCACCCTCACCTTAACCCTCACCCTCACCGTAGCCCTCACAATATCCCTAACCCTAACCCTAACCTCACCTTCAACTTCACCCTCACCAATACTCTAAAACAAACCCTAGACCACACTGTAACCCTAACCTCCAACCTAACCCTAACCCTCAACCTCACCCTCACCCTCAGGCTAACCGTAATTCTAATCCTAACCCTAAACCTCACCCTCACTCTAAACCTAACCCTACCACTAACCCTAACCCTCACCCTAACCCTAACCTCCACCCTAACCCTAATCCTGACACTAACCGTAAACCTAACCCTAACCCTCACCCTAACCCTAACCCACACCCTAACCCTTACCCTCACCCTAACACTAACCCTCACACTATACCTAACCCTCACCCTAATCCTAACCCTCACCCTAACCCTAACCCTAACCCTAACTCTCACTTTCACCCTAGCCCTCACCATAACCCTAACCCTAACCCTTACCATCAACTAAACCTAACCCACACTCTAACTCTGTCCCTACCCCTCATTCTAGACCTCACCCTAACCCTAAACCTCACCCTCAGCCTAATCCTAACCCTAACCCTCACATAATACTCACCCTTACAGTAACCCTCACCCTCACTCTAATCCTCACTGTCAACCTTACCCTGACCCTCACCCTAACCCTCACCCTAACCCTAACCCTCAAACTCACCCTAAAACTCACCCTAACCCTAAAGCTCACCCTAAACCTTATTGTCACCCTAACCGCCACCCTCACCCTAACCCTAACCCAAACCCTAACCCACAACCTAACCCTCACCGTAACGCTAACACTAAACCTAAACTTCACCCTCACCATAACCCTAACCCTAACCCTAACCCTCACCCTAACCCTCAGCCTAACCCTTACCCTCACCGTAACCCTAAACCTAGCCCTCAAACTAACTCTAATACACATCCTAAGCCTAAACCTAAACCTAACCGTACCCCTCATCCTCACCTTCACCCTGACCCTCACCCTCAGCCTAACCCAAACCCTAATCGTAACCTTAAACCTCCCCCTCCCCCTTTCCCTAAACCTAACCCTAAACTTAAACCTCACCTTCACCCTCATCCTCAATCTCACCCTAACCCTAAACCTAACAATAACCCTAACCCTAACATTAACCCTAACCTCACCCTAACACTCACCCTCACTAAACCCTAAGCTTAAACCTAACCCTATCCCTAATCCTTTATCTAACCCTCTCCCTCAACCTCACCCTAACCCTAACCCTAACCTTAACCCTAACCCTCACCATAACCCTCACCCTTACCCTAAACCTAACACAAACACTCAACCGAACCATCATCCTCACCCTCCACCTAACCCTCACCCTCACCCTAAACATCAACCTAACCCTAATCAACACCCTAGCCCTAAACCTAACCCTCACCCTTAAACTAACCCTCACCCTCACCCTCACCCTCAGCCTAACCCTAAATCTAATCCTAACCCTAAACCTCACCCACACTCTAAACGTAACCCTACACCTCACCCTAACCCTCACCCTAACCCTAACTTCCACCCTAACCCTAATCCTGACACTAAACCTAAACCTAACCCTCACCCTAACCCTAACCCTCACAATAACCCTTACCCTCACCCAACCACTCACCCTAACCTTCACACTAAACTTAAACCTCACCCTAACCATAAACCTCATCCTATCCCTAACCCTAACCCTAACTCTCACTCGCAACCCAGCCCTCACCATAACCCTATCCCTAACACTCAACCTCACCCTAAACCTCACCTTAACCCTAACCCTCACCCTAAACCTTACCGACACCCTAACCGTCACCCTAATCCTAACCGTAAACCTCACCCTAACCCTCACCCTCACCATCACTTCCAGCCTAACCCTAACCCGAACACTAATCCTAACCCTAACCCCCACCCTTATTCTCAACCTAACCCTAACCCTAACCCTAACACTCTCCCTAACCCTAACATCCACCCTAACCCTAATCCTGACTATAAACCTAACCCTAACCCTCTCCCTAACCCTAACCCTCACCCTAAACCTTACCCTCACCCTAACACTCATCCTAACCCTAACACTAAACCTAACCATACCCCTCATCCTCACCCTCACCCTCACCCTCAGTCTAACCCTAAACCTAATCCTAATCCTAACCCTCACCCTCACACTAAACCTAACCCTAATCTTAACCCTCACCCTCACCCTCAACCTCATCCTCAACCTCACCCTAACCCTAACAATAAACCTAACCCTAAACCTAACCATCACCCTAAACCTAACCCTAACCCTAATCCTAACCCTCACCCTAATCCTAACCCTTAAACTCACCTTCACCCTAACCCTCACCGGTACCTTAATCCTCACCCTAAACCTAAACCTAACCCTCACCTAAACCCTAACCCTCACCTGTGAAGGCTATGGTGAGGCTGAGTGTAAGGGTTTGGGTTAGGGTGAGGGTTAGGTTTAGGTATAGCGTGAGGGTTAGTTTGAGGGGTTGGGTTAGGGTTAGGGAGAGGGTTAGGTTTAGTGTGAGGGTTAGGGTTACAGTTTGGGTTAGGGTGAAGGTGAGGGTAAGGGTTAGTGTGAGGGTTTGGGGGAGGGTGAGGATTAGGGTTAGGATTAGGGTTAAGGTTAGGGTTAGGCTGGGGGTGAAGGTGAGGGTGAAGGTGAGGGTTAGGTTGAGGGTTAGGTTGAGGGCTAGGTTAATGTGGAGGGTTAGGGTGAGTGTGAGGGTGAGGTTGTGGGTTTCGTTTAGGTAAGTGTTAGGTATAGGGTGAGGATTAGGGTGAGATTGAGGGTTAGGGTGAGGGTTAGGGTTTGGGTGAGGGTTAGGGTTAGAGTTTTCTTTAGGGTGAGGATGACGGTTAGGGTGAGGGTGAGTATTAGGGTGAGGGTGCGGGTTAGGTTTAGGGTTAGGGTGAGGGCTAGGGTAAGGTTGAGGATTAGGGTGATGGTTAGGGTGAGGATGATTGTTAGGGTTTGGTTTAGGGTTAGGGTGAGGGTTAGTGTGAGGGTGAGGGTGAGGGTGAGGTTTAGGGTTAGGGTGAGGGTTAGGTTTAGGTTTAGGTTTAGGCTGAGGCTTAGGATGAGTTTTAGGGTTAGGATGAGGGTTAGGGTGAGAGTTAGGGTTAGGGTTAGGGTGAGGGTTAGGGTTAGTGTGAGGGTTAATGTTAGGGATATTTTTAGGATAGGGTGAGCGTAAGGATTAGGTTGAGGGTGAGGGTTAGGGTAAGGGTGAAGGTTAGGTATAGGGTTAGGGTTAGGGTGAGGGTTAGGTTGAGGTGTAGGGTTAGGGTTATGATTAGAGTGAGGGTTAGGTTGAGGGTTAGGGTTATGGTTAGGGGTACATTAAGGGTTAGGGTGAGGGTGAGGGTAAGAGTTAGGGTTAGGTTTACGGTCTGGGTATGGGTTAAGGGTGAGTTTTAGGGTGAATGTGAGGGATAAGGTTAGCATTAGGGTGAGGGTGAGGGTTAGGGTGAGGGTTAGGGTAAGGGTTAGGGTGAGGGTAATGGTAAGGATTAGGGTTAGGGTGGGGTGAGGTTTAGGGTTATGGTGAGGTTTAGGGTTAGGGATAGGGTGAGGGTGAGGGCGAGCGTTGGGGTTATGGTGAGGGTGAAGTTGAGGGTTATGGTTAGGGTTAGGGTTAGGGTGATGGTTAGGGTGAGGGTTAGGATTAGCATTAGGGTTAGAGTTAGGCTGAGTGGGAGACTGAGGGTGAGGGTGATGTTTATGTTTAGGGTTAGGGTGAGGGTTTTGGTTAGTGTGCGGGTTAGGGTGAGGCTGAGGTTAACGGTTAGGGTGAGGGTGGGGGTTTGGTTTAGGATTAGTGTTAGAGTGAGGTTTAGGGTTAGGCTTAAAGTTAGGGTTAGGGTGAGGTTTAGGGTGAGGGTAAGGGTGATGGTGAGATTTAGGGTTGGTGTGAGGATTAGAGTTAGGGTTAGGGTTAGGGTGAGGGTTATTGTGAGGGTGAGGGTAATGGTTAGGGTGAGGGTTAGGGTTAGGGTGAGGGTTAGGGTAACGATTAGCGTTAGGGTGAGGGCTAGGTTGAGGGTGAGAGTTAGGTTTAGTGTTATGGTGAGGATTAGGGTTAGGGTTAGGATGAGGGTAACGGTGAGGAGTAGGGTTAGGGTTAGGGTGAGGGTTAGGTTTAGTGTGAGGGTTAGGTTTAGGGTGAGGGTTAGTGTGAGAATGAGCATTAGGGTTAACGTGAGTGTTAGGGTGAGTGTGAGGGTTAGGGTTAGAATTAGTGTGAGGGTTAGGTTTAGGGTTAGGGTTGTGAGGTTTAGAGTTAGGCTGAGGGTGACGGTTAGGGTGAGGGTGATATTTAATGTTAGGGTTAGGGTGAGGGTTAGGGTTAATTTGAGGGTTAGGGTGAGGGTGAGATTAAGGGTGAGGGTGAGGGTGAGGGTTAGGGTTAGATTGAAGGTTAGGTTTAGGGTTAGGTTGAGGGTTAGGGTTTGTGTCAGGGATAGTGATAGGGTGAGGGTTAGTGTGAATTTTAGGGTTAGGTATAGTGTTAGGGTTAGGGTGAGGGTAAGGGTTAGGGTTACAGTGAGGGTGAGGGTTAGGGTGACGGAGAGGGTTAGGGATAGGGTTAGGGTTAGGGTGAGGGTAAGGATTAGTTTTAGGGTGAGGGTGAGGTATAGGGTGAGGGTGAGGGTGAGGTTTAGGGATAGGGTTAGGGTTAGGTTGAGGGTTAGGTTGAGGGTTACGGTTAGGGTTAGGGTGACGGATAGGGTGAGGGTGAGGGTGAGGGTTGGGTTAGGTTTATGGTGAGGGTAAGGGTTAGGGTGAGGTTTAGGGTGAGGGTTAGGTTTAGGGTTAGCTTTACGGTGAGGGTGAGAGTTAGGTTTAGTGTTAGGGTAAGGGTAAGGATGAGGGTTAGGGTTCAGGTTAGTGTGAGGATTAGGGTTAGGGATAGGATGAGGGTTAGATTTAGGCTGAGGGTGAGTGTTTGGGGGAGGGTGAAGTTTAGTATTAGGGTAAGGGTGAGGATTATGTTTAGTGTGAGGGTTTGGGTGAGGGTGAGGTTAAGGGTTAGGGTAAAGGTTAAGGATAGGGTTTGGGTGAGGTTTAGGGTGAGGATTAAGTTTATGGTTAGTGTGAGGTTTATGGTGAGGGTGAGGGTTAGGGCTAGCTAAAGTGTTAGTGTTAGAGTGAGGGTTAAATTTAGGATTAGGGTTAGGGTGAGGGCTCTGGTGAGGGTGAGGGTAAGGCTAAGGGTTAGGTTTAGATTTAGGGTTAAGGTGAGGTGTAGGTTTAGGGTTAGGGTGAGGGCTAGGATTAGTGTGAGGGTTAGGATTAGGGTTAGGTTGAGTGTTAGGGTTATGGTTAGGGTTAGGTTTAGGGTTAGAGTTAGGATTAGGTATAGGGTTATTGTTAGAATTAGGGTGAGGGTGAGGGTGATGCTGAGCTTGAGGATGATGGTGAGGGTGAGTGCTAGGATTAGGGTTAGTTTTAGCGTTAGGCTGAGGGTGAGGGTGAGGGTGAGGTTGATGTTAAACATCAAATTTAAAGGTTAGGGTGAGGGCCAGGATTAGGGTTAGGTTTATCTTTAGGCTGAGGGTGAGGGTTAGGGTTAGGATGAGGTTTAGCGTTGGGGTTAGGGTGAGGGTTAGGGTTAGTGTGAGGTTTAGGGTGAGGGTGAGATTAAGAGTTATGGTGAGGGTTAGGGTGAGGGTGATGGTTAGGTGTAGGGTTAGGGTGAGGGTGAGGGTTAGGGTTAGGGTTAGGTTGAGGTTCAGGTGAAGGGTTAGGGTTAGGGATAGGTTTAGGGTGAGGGTTGGGGTGAGGGTTAGGGTGAGGTTTAGGTTGAAGGTGAGGGTTAGGGTGAGGGTGAGGGTGAGGGTTATGGTGAGGGTTATGGTTCAGGTCAGGATTAGGGTTTGGGTAACGGGGAGTGTTAGGGTTAGTGTGAGTGTTAGTGGTAGGTTTAGGGTGAGGATAAGGGTTAGGGTGAGGGTGAGGATAAGGGAGAGGTTTAGGCTTAGGGTTAGTGCTAAGGTGAGAGTTAGGGGTAGTTTGAGAGTTAGGGTTAAGGTTAGGGTCAGGGTCAGGGTAAGTGTGAGCGTGAGTGTTAGGGTTAGGTTTAGGATTAGAGTGAGGGTGAGGGTTTGGGTTAGATTTAGGGTGAGCATTACGGTTAGGGTGAGTGTTAGGATTAGGTTTACGGTGAACATGAGGTTGAGGGTGAAGTTGAGTGTGAGGGTTAGGTTTAGGGTTAGTGTGAGGGCTATGGTGAGGCTGAGGGTAAGGGTTTGGGTTAGGGTGAGGGTTAGGTTTAGGTATAGGGTGAGCGTTAGTTTGAGGGGTAGGGTTAGGGTTAGGTTGAGGGTTAGGTTTGGTGTGAGGATTAGGGTTACAGTTTGGGTTAGGGTTAGGGTGAGCGTAAGGGTTAGTTTGATGGTTAGGGTGAAGGTGAGGATTATGGTTAGGATTAGCGTTAGGGTTAGGGTTAGGCTGAATGTGAAGGTGAGGGGGAGGGTGAGAGTTAGGGTGAGGGTTAGGTTGAGGGCTAGGTTAATGTGGAGGGTTAGGGTGAGTGTGAGTGTGAGGTTGTGGGTTTCGTTTAGGTAAGTGTTAGGTATAGGGTGAGGATTAGGATGAGCTTGAGGGTTAGGGTTAGGGATAGGGTTAGGGTGAGGGTTAGGGTTACAGTTAGTCTGAGTGTTAGGGTGAGGGTGCGGGTTAGGTTTAGTTTTAGGGTGAGGGCTAGGGTAAGGGTGAGGTTTATGGTCAGGGTGAGGGTGAGGTTGTGGGTTTTGGTTAGGTAAGGGTTAATGTTAGGTTTAGGGTTCTGGTGAGGGTAAGGGTTTGGGTGAGGGTGAGGTTTAGGGTTAGGATTGGTTTGAGGGTTCTGCTGATGGTGATTGTTAAGGTTAGTGTTAGGTTTAGGGTGAGGGTTAGGGTGAGGGTGAGGTTTAGGGTTAGGGTGAGGGTTAGGTTTAGGTTTAGGTTTAGGGTGAGTCTTAGGATGAGTTTTAGGGTTAGGATGAGGGTTAGGGTGAGAGGTAAGGTTAGGGTTAGGGTGAGGGTTAGGGTTAGTGTGAGGGTTAGTGTTAGGGATAGGTTTAGGAAAGGGTGAGGTTAAGGATTACGGTGAGGGTGAGGGTTAGGGTAAGGGTGAGGGTTAGGGATAGGGTTAGGGTTAGTGTGAAGGTTAGGTTGAGATTTAGGTTTAGGTTTAGGTTTAGGGTGAGGGTTAGGTTGAGTTTTAGGGTTAAGGATATGGTTAGGGGTAAGCTAAGGATTAGGGTGAGGGTGAGGGTGAGGGTTAGGGTTAGGTTTATGTTGAGGGTCGGGGTGAAGATGAGTTTTAGGGTGAGTGTGAGGGTTAGGGTTAGCATTAGAGTGAGGGTGAGGCTTAGGGTGAGGGTTAGGTTTAGGGTTAGTTTGAGGGAGAGTGTGAGGATTAGGGTTAGGGTTAGGATGAGTTTTAGGGTTATGGTGAGGGTTAAGGTTAGGGATAGGTTGAGGGTGAGGGCTAGTGTTAGGGTTAGGGTGAGGGTGAAGGTGAGGGTTAGGCTTAGGGTTATGGTTAGGTTGAGGGTTAGGGTCAGGGTTAGGATTAGCATTAGAGTTAGTGTTAGGCTGTGTGTGTGTGAGGGTGAGGGTGATGTTTATGCTTAGGTTTAGGGTGAGGGTTAGGGTTAGTGTGAGGAATAGGGTAAGGCTGAGGTTAAGGGTTAGGGTGAGGCTGAGGGTTTGGTTTTGGATTAGGGTTAGGGTGGGGGTTAACATGTGGGTTAGGGTGAGCGTAAGGGTTAGGCTTAAAGTTAGGTTCTGGGTGAGGTTTAGGGTGAGGGTAAGGGTGATGGTGAGGTTTAGAGTTGGCGTGAGGATTAGAGTTATGGTTAGGGTTAGGGTGAGGGTTATTGTGAGAGTGAAGGTAAAGGTTAGGTTCAGGGTTAGTGTTAGGGTGAGGGTTATGGTAATGATTAGAATTAGGTTGAGGGCTAGGTTGAGGGTGAGAGTTAGGTTTAGTGTTATGGTGAGGGTTAGGGTTAGGGTTAGGATGAGGGTAACAGTGAGGGGTAGGGTTAGGTTAAGCTGAGGGTTAGATTTATTGTCAGTGTTAGGGTGAGGGTGAGGGTTTGAGTTAGGGTTAGTGTGAGGGCTAGGTTTAGGTTTAGGGTGAGTGTTTGAGTTAGGCTGACGGTGAGGGTTAGGGTGAGGGTGACATTTAGGGTTAGGGTTAGGGTGAGGTTTAGGGTTAGTGTGAGGGTTAGGGTAAGAGTGATGTTAAGGGTTAGAGTGAGGGTGAGGTTTAGAGTTAGATTGAGGGTTAGGGTTAGGGTGAGTGTTAGGTTGAGGGTTAGGCTAGTGTCAGGGATAGGGATAGGTTTACGGTTAGTGTGAGGGTTAGGGTTAGGTATCGTGTTCGGGTTAGGGTGAGGCTAAGGGTTAGGTTGAGGGTCAGGGTGAGGTTTAGGGTGAGGTAGAGGGTTAGGGATAGGGTTAGGGTTAGGGTGAGTGTAAGGGTGAGGGTTAGGTTGAAAGATAGGGTTAGGTTTAAGTGTGAGGGTTAAGGTGAGGGTAGGGTTATGGTTAGGGTGAGGGCTAGGTTTAGTGTGAGGTTTATGCCTAGGGTTAGGTTTAGGGACAGGATTAGGGTTATGGAGAAGGTAAGGCTTAGGGTGAGGGTGAGGGTTTGGGTGACGGTGAGGGTTAGGGTTAGTGTGAGGGTTAGGGATAGGGTTAGGGTTAGGGTGTGGGGAAGGATCAGGGTTAGCGTGAGGGTGAGGTTTACGGTGAGGGTGAGAGTTAGGGATAGGGTTAGGGTTAGGTTGAGGGTTAGGTTGAGGTTTACGGTTAGGGTTAGGGTGAGGGTTAGCGTTAGGGTTAAGGTGACGGATAGGGTTAGGGTGTGGGTTAGGATTGGGGTTAGGTTTATGTTGAGGGTAAGGGTTAGGGTGAGGTTTAGGGTGTGTGTGAGGGTTAGGGATAGAATTATGGTTAGGGTGAGGGTTAGGGTGAAGGTTAGGTTTAGGGTTAGCATTAGGGTGAGGGTGAGTGTTAGGGTTAGGGTTAGGGTAAGGGTGAGGGTTAGGGTAAGGTTTAGTGTGAGGATTAGGGTTAGGGATAGAGTGAGGGTTAGAGTTAGGCTGAGGGTGAGGGTTAGGGTGAGGGTGACGTTTAGGGTTAGGGTTAGGGTGAGGGTTAGGTTTAGTGTGAGGGTTAGGGTGAGGGTGAGGTTAAGGGCTAGGTTAAGGGTTAGGTTGAGGGTTAGTTTTAGGGTTAGGCTTAGGGTGAGGATTAGGATGAGTGTGAGGGATAGTGTTTGGGTGAAGGTTAGGGTGAGGCTTAGGGTTATGGTTAGGGTGAGGTTTAGGGTTAGGGTGAGGGTTACAGTTAGGATTAGGGTTAGGGTGAGGGCTCTGTTGAGGTTGAGGGTTAGGCTTATGGTTAGGTTTAGATTTAGGGTTAATGTGAGGGGTAGGGTTAGAGTTAGGGTGAGGGCTAGGTTTAGTGTGAGCGTTAAGGTTAGCGTGAGGGTTAGGGTTAGGGTTACCATTAGGGTAAGGGTTAGAGTTAGGGTTAGGTTTAGGGTTAGTTTTATTGTTAGAGTTAGGGTGAGGGTGAGGGTGAGGGTGAGGTTGAGGGTGAGGGTGAGGGTGAGGGTAAGTCTAAGATTAGGCTTAGTGTTAGAGTTAGGCTGAGGATGAGGGTGATGGTGAAATTGATGTTTAAGTTTAGGGTGAGGGCCACGATTAGGGTTAGGTTTAGATTTAGGCTGAGGGTGAGGGTGAGGGTGAGGTTTAGGGTTAGGGTTAGGGTGAGGGTTAGGGTTAGTGTGAGGTTTAGGGTGAGGGTGAGGTTAAGAGTTATAGTGAGGGTTAGGTTGAGGGTGATGTCTAGGTGTAGGGTTAGGGTGAGGGTGAGGGTTAGGTTTAGGGTTAGGTTGAGGTTTAGGTTGAGGGTTAGGCTTATAGTTATGGATAGGATTAGGGTGAAGTTTAGGGTGAGGGTTAGGGTTAGGGTGAGGTTTAGGGTGAGGGTGATGGTTAGGGTTATGGTGAGGATTAGGTTTATGTGATGGTTAGGGATAGGATTACATTTAGGGTGAGGGCTAGGGTGTGGGTGAGGTTTAGTGGTAGGATTAGGGTGAGTGTGAAGGCTAAGGTTAGGGTTAGGGTGAGGGTTAGGGATAGGGTTAGGGTTAGGGTGAGGGTAAGAGTTAGGATGAGGGTGTGGGTTAGGGTGAGGATGACGTTTAGTTTTAGGGTTAGGGTGAGGGTTAGGGTTAGTGTGAGGGTTAGGGTGAGGCTGAGGTTAAGGGTTAGGGTGAGGGTGAGGGTTGTGTTTAGGATTAGGGTTAGGGTGATGGTTAGGGTTAGGCTTAGGGTTACGTTTAGGGTGAGGGTTAGGGTAACGGTTAGGGTTATGGTTAGGGTGAGTGTTAGGGTGAGGATTAGAGTTAGGGTTAGGGTTAGGGTGAGGGTTTTTGTGACGGTGAGGGTTACGGTTAGGGTGAGGGTTAGGGTTAGTGTGAGGGTTTGGGTGAGGCTGAGGTTAAGTGTTAGGTTGAGGGTGAGGGTTGTGTTTAGGATTAGGGTTAGGATGATGGTTAGGGTTAGGCTTAGGGTTAGGTTTAGGGATAGTGTTGGGTTAGGGTTAGGGTTAGGGATATGGTGAGGTTTATGGTTAGGGTTAGGGTTAGGGTTAGGGTTAGACTGAGGTTGAGGGTCTGGATGCCGGTGAGGGTTAGGTTTAGGAGGAGCATTCGGGTTAGGGTTAGGATTAGGGTGAGGGTTTGGGTTAGGGTTAGGGTTAGGATGAGGGTTAGGGTGAGGGGTACGGTTAGGGTTAGGTTGAGGGTTAGGTTTAGGGTGATAGTAAGGGTTAGGTTGAGGGTTAGGATGAGGGTTAGTTTTAGGGATAATTTTAGTGTTAGGGTGGGGGTTAGAGTAAGGTTGAGGTTTAGGGTTAGGGTGAGGTTTAGGGTTAGGGTTGGGGTAAGGGTGAGAGTTAGGGTGAGGGTAAGGTTTAGGGTGAGGGTTATGATGAGTGTAAGGGTTAGAATTAGCATTAGGGTTAGGGTTAGGGTTATTGTTAGAGTGAGGGTGAGGGTGAGGGTTAGGGTTAGGGTGAGGGTTAAGTTTAAGGGGAGGGTTAGGTTTAGGGTTAGGGTTAGGGTGAGTGTGAGGGTGATGGTGAGGGTTAGGCTTAGGGTGAGGTTTAGGGTTAGGTTTAAGTGGAGGGCTAGGGTGAGGGGTAGGGTTAGGGTTGGGTTAGTGTGAGGGCTAGGGTGAATGTGAGGGTTAAGGTAAGGGTTAGGATTAGGGTGAAGGTTACAGTTAGGTTTAGGGTGAGGGTTAGGGTGAGGGTTAGTGTTAGGGTGAGGGGTAGGGTTAGGCTTAGGGTACAGATTAGTGTTAGGTTTAGGTTTAGGGTTCGGGTGAGAGGTAGGGTTAGTGTTAGGCTTAGTGTGAGGGCTAGGGTGAGGGTGAGTGTTAGGGTTAGGGATAGGGTGAGGATTAGGGTTAGGGTAAGTGTTAGCATGAGTTTTAGGGTTAGGGTGATGTTTAGGGTTAGGGTTAGGGTTAGTCTGATGGTGAGATTTAGGGTTAGAGTTAGGGTTAGGGTGAGGGTTAGGGTTAGGGTTAGTGTTAGGATTAGGGTTAGGGTGAGGTTTAGGGTGGGGATGAGGGTTAAAGATAGGATTAGGATTAGGGTTAAGGTGAGGGTAGGTGTGAGGGTTAGGGTTAGCATTAGGATTAGAGTTAGGTTGAGGGTGAGGATTAGGGTTAGGGTGAGGGTTGGGGTTAGGGTTAGAGTGATGGTGAGGGTTAGGGTGAGGATTAGGGTTATGGTTAGTGTTAGGGTTATGGCTGGGCTTAGGTATAGGCTTAGTGTTAGGCGGATGGTGAGGGTGAGAGTGAGGGTTAGGTTTAGGGTGAGGGTGAGGTTTAGGGTTAGATTTATCATTATGGTGAGAGTTAGTGTGAGGTTTAGGGTTAGTGTTAAGGTTAGGGTTAGGGTGAGGGTGAGGGTTAGGTTTAGGGTGAGGTTTATGGTTAGGGTTAGGGTTAGGGTTAGAGTGAGGTTTTGGATTAGTGTTAGGGTTATGGTGAGGGTGAGGGTTAGTGTTAGGGTTAGGGTTAGTGTTATTTTTGGGTTAGGGTTAAAGTTACGGTGAGGGTGAGGGTGAGGGTTAGGGTTAGGTTTAGGCTGAGGTTTATGGGTAGGGTTAGGGTTAGGGTGAGGGTGAGGTTGGGGGTGAGGTTTAGGGTTAGGGTTATTTTTAGGGTTAGGTTTAGGGTAATGGTACGGTGAGGGTGAGGGTGAGGTTAAATTTTAGAGTTAGGGTTAGTGTTAGGGTTATGGTTAGGGTGAGGGTTATTATGAGGGTTAGGGTTACGGTTATGATTAGGCTTAGGCTTAGGGTTAGGCCGAGCATGAGGTTGAGGGTTAGGGTTAGTTTTAGGGTGAGGGTTAGGGTTAGGGTGAGGTTTAGAATGAGATTTAGGTTTAGGGTTAGGGTTAGGGTTAGGTTTAGGGTTAGGATTAGGGTTAGGGTTAGCTTTAGGGTTAGGGATAGGGTTTGAGTGAGGGTTAGGTTTAGGGTTATTGTTAGTGTTATGGTTAGGGTTAAGTTTGCGGTGAGGGTGAGGCAGAGGTTGAGCCGTATGGTTAGGGTTAGGGTTACGGTTAGGGTTAGTGTTAGGGTTAATGTTAGGGTTAGGGTTAGGGTGATGTTTAGGTAAGGGTGAGGGTTAGGGTTAGGGTTAGGATTAGGATTAGATTTAAGATGAGGGTGAGTGTGAGGGTTAGCGTTAGGGTTAGGGTTAGGATTGCGCTAGGGTGAGGGTTACGGTTAGGGTGAGGGTTGGGGTTATGGTTAGAGTGAGGGTTGGGGTGAAGGTTAGCTTGAGGCTTAGGGTTAGGGTATGGGCTAGGGTGAGGGTGAGGTTAGGGTTAGGCTTAGCGTGAGGGTTAGGGTTAGGGTTAGTGTTATGGTTTGGTTTGGGTTTAGGTTTAGGCTTAGTGTTAGGTGGCGGGTGCAGGTGAGGGTGAGGGTTAGGGTAAGGGTGAGGGTGAGGTTTAGCGTTAGAGTTAGAGTTAGGGTGAGGTTTAGTGTGAGGGTTAGGGTTAGGGTTAGGGTTAGTGTTATGGGTAGGGTTAGGGTGAGGGTGAGTGTTAGGGTTAGGTTTAGTCTTAGGTTTAGGCCCAGCGTGAGAGTGAGGTTGAGGGTTAGGCTTAGGGTGAGGGTTAGGATGTGGTTTATGGTTAGGATTAGGGTTAGGGTGGGGGCTAGAGTGAGGGTGAGTGTTAGCGTCAGCGTTAGGGTGAGGTTTAGTGTTAGGGTTAGGGTTAGGGTTATGTTGAGGGTGAGGGTTAGGTTTAAGGTAAGGGTTAGTGTTAGGGTTAGGGTGAGGGTGAGGGTAAGTATTAGGGTTAAGGTGAGGGTTATTGTTAGTGTTATGTTTAGGGTTCGGTTTAAGTTGAGGGTGAGGCTGAGGGTGAGGTTTAGGGTTTCGGTTAAGGTGAGGTTTAGGGTTAGGGTTAGGGTTAGGGTGAAGGTAAGTATTTGGCTTAGATTTAGGGTTAAGGTGAGTGTGAGGTTGAGGGTGAGGTTTAAGGTTAGGGTTATTGTTAGGGTTAAGGTTAGAATTACGGGGAGGGTGAAGGTGAGTGTGCAGGTTAGGGTTAGGGTTAGGGTTTTGTTTAGGGTGAGTTTGGGGGTGAGGTTTAGGGTTAGGGTTAGGGTTAGTTTTAGGATTAGGGTTATGGTGAGGGTGAGTGTGAGGGTTAGGGTTAGGGTTAGGTTTAGGCTTAGGTTTAGGCTGAGGGTGATGGTGGGGATGCAGATTAGGTTTAGAGTGATGGATAGAGTTATGGTTAGGTTGAGGGTTAGGATGAGGGTTAGGGTTAGGATTAGGGTTAGGCTTAGGTTTAGGCTGAGGCTGAGGGTGAGTTTGAGGGTTAGGGTTAGGGTGATAGTTAGGGTTATGATTAGGGTGAGGGTTAGGATGAGGATTAGGGTTAGGGTGACGGTTAGGCTAAGGGTGACAGTAAGTGTAAATTTTAGGGTTAGGCTGAGGGTGAGGGTTACGGTAAGGGTGAGGGTTAGGGTTATGGTGAGGGTTAGGATGAGGGTTAGGTTTAGGGTTAGGGTGAGGGTGAGGGTTAGATTGAGGAATATTGCTAGGGTTAGTGTGAGGATTAGGGTGAGGATGAGGGTTAGGGTTAGGGTTAGGCTTAGGATTAGGTTTAGGGTGAGGGCTAGGGTGAGGTTGAGTGTTAGGGTTAGGGTGAGGGTTAGGGTTAGTGATAGGGTGAGGAAGAGTGGTAGCATTAATTTATGGGTTAGGTTTATTGTTATTGTTAGGGTTAGGGTTACAATGAGGTTGAAGTTGAAGGTTAGGTTTCGGTTTAGTGTTAGGGTGAGGTTCAGGGTTAGAGTTAGTCTTAGGGTTAGGGTTAGGGTGAGGGTTAGGGTAAGCTTTTGGGTTAGATTGAGGGTGAGGGTTAATGTGAGTGTTAGAGTTAGGGTTCGGGTTATGGTTATTGTGAGGGTTATTTTGAGGGTGAGGGTTACGTTTAGGGTGAGGGTAAGGGATAGGGTGAGGGTTAGGCTTAGGGTTAGGGTTAGAGCAAGCTTGAGGGGGAGGGCTAGGTTTAGGATTAGGGTGAGGGTTAGGTTTAGGGTTAGAATAAATGTTACGGTGAGGGTTAGAGTGAGGGTTACGGTTAGGGTGAGGGTGAGGGTTAAGGTTAGGATTAGGGTGAGGGTTAGGGATAGGGTTAGGGTTAGGGTGAGGGTGACAGTTAGGATGAGGGTGTTTATTAGGGTGATTGTTAGGGTGAGAGTTACGTTGAGGTTTAGGTTGAGGTTTAGTGTGGGGGTGAGGGTTAGTGTGAGGGTTAGTGTTAGGTCTAGTGTTAGGGTTAGGGTGAGGGTAAGGGTTAGGGTTAAGTTAAGGGTGAGGTTTAGGGTGAGGGAGAGGTTTAGGGATAGGGTTAGGGTTAGGTTGAGGGTAAGGGTTAGGGTTAGGGTGAGGGTTAGGGTTAAGTTGAGGGTTAAGGTGAAGGTTGGGTTATGGTGAGGGTGAGGGCTAGGTTTTGTGAGTTTTAGGGGTAGGGTTAGGTTTAGGGATAAGATTAGGGTTAGGAAGAGGGTAAGGGTTAGGGTGAGTGTGAGGGTTAGGGTGAGGGTGAGGGTTAGGGTTAGTGTGAGGATTAGGGATAGTCTTAGGGTTAGGGTGAGGGAAAGGATTAGGGTTAGGTAAGGGTGAGGTTTAGGGTCAGGCTGATGGTGAGGGTTAGGGTTAGGTTTAGGTTGAGGGTTAGGTTGAGGGTTACGGTTAGTTTTAGGGTGAGGGTTAGCGTTAGGGTTAGGGTGACGGATAGGTTGAGGGTGAGGGTTGTGGTTGGGGTTAGGTTTACTGTGAGGGTAAGGCTAAGGTTCAGGTTTAGGGTGTGTGTGAGGGTTAGGGTTAGCATTACGGTTAGGGTGAGGGTTAAGTTTAGGGTTAGGGTGAGGGTGAGGGTTAGGGTTAGTGTGAGGATTAGGGTAGGGATAGGGTGAGGGTTAGAGTTAGGCTGAGGGTGAGGTTTAGGGTGAAGGTGATATTTAGGGTTAGGTTTAGGATGAGGGTTAGGTTTTTTGTGAAGGTTAGGGTGATGGTGAGGTTAAGGGTTAGGGTAAGGTTTAGGTTGAGGGTTAGTGTTAGGGTTAGGCTTAGGGTGAGGTTTAGGGTGAGGGTTAGGTTGAGGGTTAGGGGTAGGGTTAGGAGTAGTGTTTGGGTGAGGGTTATGGTGAGTGTTACGGTTATGGTTAGGGTGAGGTTTAGGGTGAGGTTGAGGGTGAGGGTTAGGTTGAGGGTTAGGGGTAGGGTTAGGAGTAGTGTTTGGGTGAGGGTTATGGTGAGTGTTACGGTTATGGTTAGGGTGAGGTTTAGGGTGAGGTTGAGGGTGAGGGTTAGGGTGAGTGTTAGTATTAGGGTGAGGGTTAAAATTAGGATTAGGGTCATGGTTACGGCTCTGGTAAAGGCTTAGGCTTAGGGTTAGGTTTAGATCTAGGGTTAAGGTGAGGGGTAGGGTTAGGGTTAGGTTGAGGGCTAGGTTTAGTGTGAGGGTTAGGGTTAGGGTTAGGGTTAGGGTTAGTGTTATGGTTACGGTTAGGGTTTAGGGTTAGGTTAGGGTTAGGGTTTGAGTTAGGGTTAGAGTTAGGGTTAGGGATAGGGTTATTGTTAGATTTAGCATGAGGGTGAGTGTGAGGGTTAGGTTAGGGTTAGGGTTAGTGTGAGGGTGAGTGTGAGGATTAGGCTTAGGGTTAGGGTGAGGTTTAGGGATATGGTGAGGTTTAGGGTTAGGGACATGGTGAGGGTGAGGGCGAACGTTGGGATTAGGGTGAGGGTGAGGGTGAGGGCTAGGATGAGGGTTAGGGTTAGAGTTAGTCTGAGGTTGACGGTGAGGGTGAGGTTGATGTTTAAGGTTAGGGTGAGGGCCAGGATTAGGGTTAAGTTTAGATTTAGGCTGTGGGTGAGGGTTAGGGTGACGTTGAGTTTTAGGGTTAGGGTTAGGCTGAGGTTTAGGGTTAGTGTGAGGTTTAGGGTGAGGGTGAGATTAAGAGTTAGGGTGAGGGTGAGGGTTAGGTGTATGTTTAGGGTGAGGGTGAGTGTTAGGTTGATGTTTAGGTTTAGGTTTAGGGTTAGGGTTAGGGATAGGATTAGGGTATGCGTTAGGGTGAGGGTTAGGGTTAGTGTGATGTTGAGGTTGAGGGTGAGGGTAAGGGTTATGGTGCGGGTTAGTTTTATGTGAGGGTTAGGGTTAGATTTGGGTTATGGTGAGGGCTAGGGTGTGGGTGAGGGTTAGGGATAGGGTTAGTGTGAGGGTTAGGGTTAGGATAATGTGAGGGTTAAGGTGAGGGGTAGGTTTAGGGTTCGGTTCTGAGTTAGGTGAGGGTAATGGTTAAAGTGAGGGTTAAGGTTCAGGTGAGGGTTAGGGTTAGGAGGAGGGTTAGGGTTAGTGTGAGGGTTAAGGTTAGGGTGAGTATAAGGGTTAGGGTGAGGGTTATGGTGAGGGTGAACGTTAGGCTGAGGGTGAGGGTTAGGTTTAGTATGAGGGTTAGTGTTAGAGATAGGGTTAGGTTAGGATGAGGGTGAGGGTTAGGGTATTGGTTAGGTAAAGATTAGGGTTAGTGTGGGGATAATTGTGATGGTGAGGGTTAGGCTCATGGTAATGGTTAAAGTGAGGATGAGGGTGAGGGTTAGGGTGAGGGATAGAGTTAGGGTTAGGGTTAGGGTGAGGCCTATTGTGACGGTGAGGGTTACGGTTATGGTGAGGGTTAGGGTGTGGGTGAGGGTTAGGATTAGTGTTAGAGTGAGGGCTATGTTGAGGGTGAGACTTAGGTTTAGGGTTATTGTGATAAGGGTTAGAGTTACGGTTAGGATGAGGGTAATGGTGAGGGGTAGGGGTAGGCTTAACTTGAGGGTTAGGTTTAGTGTGAGGAATAGGTTTGGGGTGAGGGCTAGGGTGAGAATGAGTGTTAGGGTTATGGTTAGGGTAAGGGTGAGGGTTAAGGTTAGGGTTCGTGTGAGGATTAGGGTTAGGGATAGGGTGAGTGTTAGAGTTAGGCTGAGGGTGAGGGTTAGGGTGAGGGTGAGGTTTAGGGTTAGGGTTAGGGTGAGGGTTAGGTTTAGTGTTAGGGTTAGGGTGATGGTGAGTTTAAGGGTTTAGGGTTAGGGTTAGGGTTAGGGTTAGGGTTAGTGTTAGAATTAGGGTGAGGGTTAGGGTTAGGGTTAGGGTTAGGGTTAGGCTTAGAGTTAGGGTTAGGGTGAGGGTGAGGTTTAGGGTTAGAGTCAGGATTAGGGTGAGGGTTAGGTTGAGGGTTAGGGTTAGGGTTAGTGTTAAGTTTAGGGTTAGGGTGAGAGTTAGGGGGAGGGATAGGGTAAGGGTTAGGTTTAGGATTAGTGTTAGGGTGAGGGTAAGTGTGTGGGTTAGGGTTAGGTTTAGGTTTAGGCTGAGAGTTAGGCTGAGGGAGAGTGTGTGTGTTAGTGTTAGGTTTAGGCTTAGGCTTAGGGTTAGGCTGAGGGTGAGGGAGGGGATTAGAAATAGGTTTTTTGTGATGGTTAGGGTTAATGTTAGGGTGAGGTTTAGGATGAGGGTTAGGGATAGGATTAGGTGTAGGGTTAGGGCTAGGGTGAGGGTGAGGGTTAGGGTTAGGGATAGGGTTAGATTGAGGATTAAGGCTAGGGTCAGGGTGAGTGTGAGGTTTAGGTTTCAGGTTAGGCTTAGGCTTAGGGTTAGGCTGAGGGTGAGTGTTAGGGTGAGGGTGAGGGTTAGGGTTAGGGTGAGGTTTAGGATGAGGTATAGGGTTAGGATTCGCGTTAGGGTTAGGGCTAGGGTGAGGGTTAAGGTTAGGTTTAGGTTTAGGTTTAGGGTGAGGATTAGGGTTAGGATTACCGTGAGGGTGAGGGTTAGGGTTAGGTTGAGGGTTAGGGTTAGGGATAGGGTGAGGTTTAGGGTTAGGTTTAGGGTGAGGGTTAGGATGAGGGTTAAGGTTTGGATTAGGGTTAGGGTGGGGGCGAGGGTGAGCGTGAGGGTTAGGGTTAGGGTTAGTTTTAGGCTTAGGGTTAGGCTGATGGTAAGGGTGGGGGTGAGGAATAGGTCTTGGTTGATGGTTAGGGTTAGGGTGAGGGTGAGGGTTAGGATGAGGGTTAGGGTTAGGATTAGGTTTAGGGTTAGGGTTAGGGTTACTGTGAGAGGTAGGGTTAGGCTTAGGCTTAGGCTTAGTGTTAGGCTGAGGTTCAGGGTTAGGGTGAGGGTTAATGTTAGGGTGATGGATAGGTTTATGGTTAGGGTGAGTGTTAGGATGAGGGTTAGGGATAGGGTGAGGTTTAGGGTTAGGGTTAGGGTGAGGGTTAGGATGAGGGTTATGTTATGGATTAGGGTTAGGGTGGGGGCGAGGGTGAGTGTGAGGGTTAGGGTTAGGGTTAGTTTTAGGCTTAGGGTTAGGCTGATGGTAAGGGTGGGGGTGAGGAATAGGTCTTGGTTGATGGTTAGGGTTAGGGTGAGGGTGAGGGTTAGGATGAGGGTTAGGGTTAGGATTAGGTTTAGGGTTAGGGTTAGGGTTACTGTGAGAGGTAGGGTTAGGCTTAGGCTTAGGCTTAGTTTTAGGCTGAGGTTCAGGGTTAGGGTGAGGGTTAATGTTAGGGTGATGGATAGGTTTATGGTTAGGGTGAGTGTTAGGATGAGTGTTAGGGTTAGGGTAAGGGTTAGGGTTAGGGTTAGATTGAGCATTAATTTTAGGGTTAGTGTGAGGTTTAGGGTGAGGATGAGGGTTAGGGTTAGTGTAAGGGCTAGGTTGAGGGTGAGGGTTAGGGTTAGTGTTAGGGTGAGGTTTAGGGTTAGGATGAGAGTTAGGGTTATTGTAAGGGCTATGTTGAGGGTGAGGGTTAGGGTTAGTGTTAGGGTGAGGTTTATGGTTCAGATGAGTGTTAGGGTTAGTGTGAGCGTTAGTGTTAGGGTTAGGGTTAGTTTTAGGGTGAGGGTTAGGGTTAGGGTGAGGGTTATGTTTAGGTTGAGTGTTAGGGTTAGGGTGGGGGTTATTGTTAGTGTGAGGGCTAGAGTGAGGGTGAGTGTTAGGGTGAAGTTGAGTGTTAGGCTGAGGGTCTTGGTTAGGCATTGGTTAGGGTTAGGATGAGGATCAGGTGAGGTTTAAGGTGAGGGTTAGCTTGAGCGTTAGGGTGTGTGTGAGCGTTAGGGTTAGGGTGAGGGTTCGGGTGATATGAGGTTTAGGGTGACGTTGAAGGTTAGGGTTAGGGTTAGGTGAGGGTTATGGTTATGGTGAGGGTGAGGGTGAGGGTTAGGATTAGGTTTAGGTTTAGGGTGAGGTTTAGGGTGAGGGTGACGTTTAAGGTTAGGGTTAGGTTTGTGGTGTGGGTAAGTGATAGCATGAGGGTTAGGGTGTGTGTTAGAGTTAGCATTAGGGTTAGGGTGAGGGTTACGGTGACGGTGAGGGTGAGGGTTAGGGTGAGGGTTAGGGTTAGAGTGAGGCTTAGGGTGAGGGGTAGGGTTAGGTTTAGGGTTAGGTTTAGGGTTAGGGTTAGATTGAGGATTAGGTTTAGGGTTCATGTGAGGTTTAGGGTGAGGATGAGGGTTAGGGTTAGGATGAGGATTAGGGTCAGAATTAGGGTTAGGGTGAGGGTTAGGGTAAGGATGAGGGTTAGGGTGAGGGTGATTGTAAGGGTAAAGTTGTGGGTTAGGCTGAGAGTGAGGGTTATGATAAAGGTGAGGGTTAGGGTTAGGGAGAGTGTTTGGTTAAGGGTTCGGGTTAGGGTTAGGGTGAGGGTTAGATTGAGGATTAGGGTTAGGGTTAGTGTGAGGTTTGGGGTGAGGATGAGGGTTATGGTTAGGTTGAGGGTTAGGGTTAGAATTAGTGTTAGAGTGAGGGCTAGGGTGAGGGTGAAGTTTAGGGTTAGGGTTAGGGTGAGGTTTCGGGTTAGTGTGAGTGTTAGTTTTAGAGTTAGGGTTAGTGTTAGGGTGAGGGTAAGTGTTAGGGTTAGGTTTGGGGTGAGGGTTAGTGTTAGGGTTATTGTTAGGGTTAGGATTAGGATTAGGGTTAGGATGAGGGTGAGTGTCTGGGTTAGGGTTAGGTTTAGGTTTAGGCTTAGGGTTTAGGCTGAGCGTGTGTTTGAGCTTGATGGTTAGGGTTAGGGTGATGGTTAGGGTTAGGGTTAGGGAGAGGGTTAGGATGAGGGTTAGGATGAAGGTGAGTTTTAGGGTTATGTTTAGGGTGAGGTTTAGGGTTAGGGTTAGGGTTAGGTTGAGGTTTCAGTATAGATTTAGGGTTAGGGTGAGGGTTAGGGTTAAGTTTAGTGTTAGGTTTAGGGTTAGGGTGAGGGTTATTGTTAGGGTGAGGGTTAGGGTTAGGGCTGGGATTAGGATTAGGGTTAAGGTGAGGGTGAGTGTGAGGGTTAGTGTTAGGGTTAGAGTTAGGCTTAGGTTTAGGCTGAAGGTTAGGGTGAGGGTGAGGGTGAGGTTTAGGGTTAGAGTTAGGGTTAGGGTGAGGGTTAGTGTGAGGGTTAGTGGAAGGATTGGTGTTAGGGTTAGGTTGATGTTTAGGGTTAGGGATAAGGTTAGATTTAGGACTAGGGTTAGGGTGAAGGTGAGTGTGAGTGTTAGGGTTAGGCTTAGGCTTAGGCTTAGGGTTAGGCTGAGGGTGAGGGTGAGGGTTAGGGTTAGAGTTAGGATGAGGTTTAGGATGAGGTATATGGTTAGGATTCGGGTTAGGGTGAGGGCTAGGGTGAGGGTGAGGTTTGCGGTAAGGTTTAGTTTAGGCTTAGGGATAGGATTTGAATGAGGTTGAGGGTGAGGGTTAGGGTTAGGGTTAGTGTGAGGTTTAGTGTTAGGGTTAGGGTTAGAGTTAGGGGTAGATTGAGGTTGAGGTTTAGGGGTAGAGTTAGGGTTAGGGTGAGGGTTTGGTTTAGGGTGAGGGTTCGGGTGGGGGTGACTGTAAATGGAAAGGTGAGTGTTAGGCTGAGGTTGAGGGTTATGGTAAGGGTGAAGGTTAGCGTTAGGGTGAGGGTTAGGGTTAGGGTTAGTGTTAGGGTGGGGGATGGATTGAGTATTAGTGTTAGGGTTAGATTGAGGTTTAGGTTGAGGATGAGGGTTAGGGTTAGGGTGAGGAATAGGGTGAGGGTGAGGTTTAGGGTTAGTGTAAGGGTTAGGTTTAGGGTTAGGGTGATGTTTAGGGTTAGTGTGATGGTTAGTGTTAGGTTTAGGGTTAGTGTTAGGGTGAGGGTAAGTTTTAAGGTGAGGGTTAGGGTTAGGGTTAGGGTGACGTTTATGTTTAGGGTGAGGGTTAGGGTTAGTGTTATTTTTAGAGTTAGGGTTAGGGTTTCGGTTACAGTGAGGGTGAGGGTGACCGTTAGGGTTAGGGTTAGGATGAGGTTTAGGGATAGGTTTAGGGTTAGGGGTAGTGTCAGTGTGAGGTTTACCATTAGATTACGTGTTAGGGTGAGGCTGAGGGTGAGTTTTAGGGTTAGGATTATTGTTAGGTTTAGGCTTAAGGTTATGGTTAGGTTGAGGGTGAGGTTTAGGGTTAGAGTTAGGCTTAAGGTGAGGCTGAGGGTGAGTGTTAGGATTAGGATTAGGATTAGGGTAAATGTTAGGGTGAGTGTGAGGGTTAGGGTTAGGGTTAGGATTATGCTTAGGGTAACACTGAAGGTGAGGGATAGGGTGAGGGTAAGGGTTAGGATTAGGGTTAGGGTTAGGGTGAGGGTGACTGTGTGTGTTAGTGTTAGGTTTAGGTTTAGGCTTAGGGCTAGGGTGAGGGTGAGGTTCAGGGTGTGGTTTAGGGTTAGGATAAGGGTTAGGGTAAGGGTTAGGGGGAGGGTTTGGATGAAGGTTAGTGTTAGGATTAGGGTTAAGGTGAGGGCTAGGGTGAGGGTGAGGTTTAGGTTTAGGTTTAGGCTGAGGTTTAGGGTTAGGGTTAAAGTTAGGGTGAGGTTGAGTTTTAGGGTTAGAGTTCGGGATAAGGTGAGGCTGTGGGTGAGGTTTAGGGTTACGGTTAGCGTTAGGGTTAGGGTTAGTGTGAGGGTTAGGGTGAGGGTGAGGGTTAGGGTAAGGGGTATGATTAGGATTAGGGTTAGGGTGAGGGTGAGGGTATGTGAGTGTTAGGGTTAAGGTTAGGCTTAGGCTTAGGGTTAGGCTGAGGGTGAGGGTGGGGGTGAGGATTAGGGTTAGGGTGATGGTTAGGGTTAGGGTGATGGTTAGGGTTAGGGTTAAGGTGAGGGTTAGGATGAGGGTTAGGATTCATATTAGGGATAGGGTGAGGTCTAGGGTGAGGGTGAGGGTTAGGGTAATGTTTTGGCTTAGGCTTATGGTTAGGCTAAGCATGAGGTTGTGGGTGAGTGTTAGGTTTAGGGTTACGGTGATGGTTAGGTTTATGGTTAGTGTGAGGGTTAGGATGAGGTTTAGTGTTAGGGTTAGGATGATGGTAATGGTAAATGTGAGGTTGAAGCTGAGGGTGAGGGTTAAGATAAGGGTGAAGGTTAGGGTTAGGTTTAGGGTTAGGGTTAGGGTTACGGTGAGGGTTAGATTGAGGATTAGGTTTAGGGTTTGGGTTAGTGTGAGGTTTAGGGTGAGCATGAGGTTTACGGTTAGGATGAGGGTGAGGGTTAGAATTAGGGTTAGGGTGAGGGCTAAGGTGAGGGTGAGGGTTAGAGTTAGGGTTAGGGTTAGGGTTAGGTTTAGGATTAGGGTGAGGGTTAGGGTTAGTGTGAGGATTATAGTTAGGGTTACGGTTACTGTTAGGGTGAGGGTAAGTGTTAGTGTTAGGGTTAGGTTCACGGTTATTTTTAGGGTAAGGGTTAGGGTTAGGTTTTTGGTTATTGTTAAGGTTACAGGGAGCTTAAATCTTAGTGTGAGGGTGAGAGTTAGGGTTAGGGTGAGGTGAGGTTTAGGGGTAGAGTTAGCGTTAGCGTGAGGGTTAGGGTTAGGGTGAGGGTAAAGGTGAGGGTTAGGCTGAGGGTGAGAGTTTCGGTAAGGGTGAGGGTTATGATTAGTGTTCGGGTGAGGTTTAGGATTAGGGTGAGGGTTAGGGTTAGTGTGAGGATTAGTGTTAGGATTAGGGTTAGTGTAAGGGTGAGGGTAAATATTAGGGTGAGGATTAGGTTTAGGTTGAGGGTTATGATTAGGGTGAGGGTTAGGTTTAGGGTTAAGGTTAGGGTTATTGTTAGAGTTAGGGTTACGGTTATGGTGAGGCTGATGTTGAGGAGGTTTAGGTTTAGGGTTAGGGTTAGATTTAGGATTACGGTGAGGGTGAGGTTTAGGTTTAGTGTTATGGTTAGAGACAGGGCGAGGGTGAGGGTGAGGGTTAGTGTTAGGGTTAGGGTTAGGGTGAGGGTTAGAATGAAGTTTAGGGTTAGGATTAGGTTTAGGGTGATGGCTAGGGTGAGGGTTCAGGTGAGGGTTAGGGTTAAGGATAGGGTTAGGGTTAGGGTTAATGTGAGGGTGAGGCTGAGGAGAAGGGTTAGGGTGAGGTTTAGGTTTAGGGTTTGGTTTAGGGTTAGTGTTAGTGTTAGGGTTAGGGTTAGTGTTAAGGTGAGGGTTAGGGTTAGGATTAAGGTTAGTGTTAGGGTTAGGTTGAGGGTGAGTGTGGGGTGAGGATTAGGGTTAGGATTATGTTTAGGATTATTGTTACTGTCATGGTTAGGGTTAAGTTTGTGATGAGGGTGAGGCTGACAGTGAGGGTTCTGGTTATGGTTAGGGTTAAGATTATTCTTATTGTTAGGGTTAGGGTTAGAATTATGGTGAGGTTGAGGTTGAGGGTGAGGGTGAGGGTTAGGGTTAGGGTGAGGTTTAGGATTAAGGTTAGGGTTAGGGTTAGGTGAGGGTGAGGTTTGGGGTTAGAGTTAGGGTTAGGGGGAGGGTTAGGGTGAGGTTTAGGGTTAGGGTTAGTGTTAGGGTTAGGTTGAGGGTGAGGGTGAGGGTTAGGCTGAGGGTTAGGATTAGGATTAGTGTAAGGGTTAGGTTGAGTGTGGGGGTTAGGTTTAGGGTAAGGCTTAGTCTTTGGGTTAGGCTGAGGGTGAAGGTGAGGGTGAGGTTAGGGTTAAGGTGAGGGTTAGGGTGTGGGTTAGGGTTAAGGATAGGGTTAGGTTTAGGGTTAATGTTAGTTTGAGGCTGAGGATTAGAGTTAGGTTTAGGTTTAGGTTTAGGGTTTGGTTTAGGGTTAGTGTTATTGTTAGTGTTAAGGTGAGGGTTAGGGCTAGGATTAAGATTAGTGTTAGGGTTAGGCTGAGGGTGATTGTGGGGGTGAGGATTATGGTTAGGGTTAGGGTTAGGATTATTGTTACTGTTATGGTTGGTGTTAAGTTTGTGATGAGGGTGAGGCTGACAGTGAGGGTTCTGGTCATGGTTAGGGTTAAGATTATTCTTATTGTTAGGGTTAGGGTTAGAGTTATGGTGAGGTTGAGGTTGAGGGTGAGGGTTAGGGTTAGGGAGAGGTTTAGTGTTAGGGTTATGGTTAGGGTTAGGGTTAGGTGAGGGTGAGGTTTGGGGTTAGAGTTAGGGTTAAGGGGAGGGTTAGGGTGAGGATTAGGATTAGGGTTAGTGTTAGGGTTAGGGTGAGGGTGAGGGTGAGGGTTAGGCTGAGGGTTAGGATTAGGATTAGTGTAAGGGTTAGGTTGAGTGTGAGGGTTAGGCTTAGGGTTAGGCTTAGTCTTAGGGTTAGGCTGAGGGTAAAGGTGAGGGTGATTTTAGGGTTAGGGTGAGTGGTAGGGTTAGGATTAGGGTTAGGGTGAGGGCTAGGGTGAGGGTGAGGGTTAGGGTTAGTGTTAGGGTAAGGTTTAGAATTAGGGTGAGGTTTAGGGTGAGGGTTAGGATGAGGGTTAGGGTTACAGTGAGGTTGAGGGTTAGGGTTAGGTTGAGGGTTAGGGTTAGGATTAGGATTAGAATGAGGGTGAGTGATAGGATTAGGGTTAGGGTTAGGGTTATGTTTAGGTTTAGGATTAGTATTATGGTTAGGGTTAGGGTTAGAGTTATGGGGAGGGTGAGGGTGAGGGTGAGGGTGAGGGATACGTTTAGGTTTAGGGTTACGGCTAGGATTAGGGTTAGGACGACGGTGAGGTTTAGGGTTAGATTTGGGGTTAGTTGGAGGGTTAATGTTAGGGTTAGAGTTAGGTTTAAGGTTAAGATGAGGGTTAGGTTGAGGTTTAGGGTTAGGGTTAGGGTTAGGGTTAGGATTAGTTTTAAGGTGAGGGTGAGTGTGAGGGTTAGGGTTAGGGTTAGGCTTAGGCTTAGGGTTAGGCTGAGGTTGAGGGTGGGTGTGATGATTAGGGTTAGGGTTATGGTTAGGGTTAGGGTTAGGGTGAGAGTTAGGATGAGGGTTAGGTTTAGGATTAGGGTTAGGGTGAGAGTGAGGGTTAGGTTTAGTGTTAGGGTAAGGTTTAGAATTAGGGTTAGGGTTAGGGTGAGGGTCAGGATGATGGTTAGGGTTACAGTGAGGTTGAGGGTTAGGGTAAGGTTGAGGGTTAGGTTTAGTATTAGGATTGGAATAAGGGTGAGTGGTAGGATTAGGGTTAGGGTTAGGGTTAGGTTTAGGTTTAGGATTAGTATTATGGTTAGGGTTAGGTTTAGACTTAGGCTGAGGGTGAGGGTGAGGGTTAGGGTTAGTGTTAGGGTGAGGGTTAGGATGATGGTTAGGGTTAGGATTAAGATTAGGGTGAGGGCTAGGGTGAGGGTGAGGTTTAGTTTTAGGGTTAGGGTGAGGTTTAGCGTTAGGGTTAGGGTTAGTGTTACGGTTCGAGGTAAGTTAAAGGTTAGGGTGAGGGGAAGGATTAGGGTTAAGGTCAGACTGAGGGTTAAGGTTAGGGTTAGGGTGAGGGTTAGGATGAGGATTAGGGTTAGGATTAGGATTAGGGTGAGGGCTATGGTGAGGGTGAGAGTTAGGGTTAGTGTTTGGGTGAGGTTTAGGCTTAGGGTTACGGTTAGTATTTGGGTTAAGTTGTGGGCTAGTTTTAGGGTTAGATTTAGGTTTAGGGGGAGGGTTAGGTTGAGGTTGAGGGTTAGGGTTAGTGTTAGGGTTAAGGTTAGGGTAAGGGTGAGTGTGAGGGTTAGGGTTAGGGTTAGGCTTAGGCTTAGGGTTAGACTGAGGGTGAGTGTAGGGGTGAGGATTAGGGTTAGGGTTATGTTTATGCTTAGGGTTAGGGTGAGGGTTAGGTTTCGGATTAGGGTTAGGGTGAGGGCTAGGGTGAGGGTGAAGGTTAGGATAAGGTTTAAGCTTAAGCTTAGGGATAGGATGAGCATGAGGTTGAGGGTGAGTGTTAGGTTTAGGGTGATGGTTAGGTTTATTGTTAGGGTAAGTGTTAGGATGAGGTTTAGGTTTAGGGTGAGGGTTAGGGTGAGGATGATGGTAAGGGTAAAGGTGAGGTTTAGGCTGAGGGTGAGGGTTAAGATAAGGGTGAGGGTTAGGATTAGGTTTAGGGTGAGGGCTAGGGTGAGGGTTAGGGTGAGGGTTAGGGTTAAGGATAGGGTAAGGTTTAGGATTTGGGTTAGGGTGAGTGAGTGTGAGTGTTAGGGTTAGGGTTAGTCTTAGGGTTAGGTGAGGGTTAGGGTTAGGGATTGGGTTAGAGTGAGTGTGAGGGTGAGGATTAGGGTTATGTTTAGTGTTAGGTTTAGGGTTTGGTTTAGGGTTAGGTTTAGGGTTAGGTTTAGGGTTAGGGTTACAGTGAGGGTTAGGGTTAGGGATAGGGTTAGTGATAGGGTAAGGCTGAGGGTGATGGTGGGGGTGAGGATTAGGGTTAGGGTTAGGGTTAGGGTTATTGTTAGTGTTATGGTTAGTGTTAAGTTTGTGGTGAGGGTGTGGCTAACGGCGAGGGTTATGGTTATGGTTATGGTCATGGTAGAGTGTTAGTCTTATTGTGAGGGTTAGGGTTATAGTTACTGTGAGGTTGAGGGTGAGGGTGAGGGTTAGGGTTAGTGTTAGGGTTAGATTTAGGGTGAGATTTAGGGATAGGCTTAGGTTTGCGATTAGGTTTAGGATTAGGGTGAGTGTGAAGGTTAGGGTGAGGGTTAGGCTTAGACTTAGGGTTCGGCTGAGGATGAGGGTGGGGGTGAGGATTAGGGATAAGGTTAGTGTTATTGTTAGTTTTAGGGTTAGAATTCCCTTGAGGTTGAGGGTGAGGGTTAGGGTTACGTTTAGGGTGGGGATTAGGGTTAGTTTAGGGTTAGGGTGAGGGTGAGGTTTAGGGTTAGACATAGGTTTAGGGGGAGGGCTAGTGTGAGGGTTATGGTTAGTGTTAGGATTAGGGTTAGGTTTAAGGTTAGCATTAGGGTTAAATTTAGAGTTATGGTGAGGGTGAGTGTGCAGGTGAGTGTGAGGGTGAGGGTTAGGATTAGGATTAGGGTTGGGGTGAGGGCTAGGGTGAGGGTGAGTGTTAGGGTTAGGTTTAGAATTAGGGTTAGGGTTAGGGTGAGGGTTAGTATGAGGGTTAGGGTTTCAGTGAGTTAGAGGGTTAGGGTTAGGTTGAGGGTTAGGGTTAGGATTAGGAATAGAGTGAGGGTGAATTGTAGGATTAGGGTTAGGGTTAGGTTTAAATTTAGGATTAGTATTATAGTTAGGGTTAGGATTAGCGTTATGGTGAGGGTGAGGGTGAGGGTGAGGGTGAGGGTGAGGGTGAGGGATACGGTTAGGTTTAGGGTGTGGTTTAGGGTTAGGGTAGGATTAGGTTTAGGATGACGGTGAGGTTTAGGGTTAGATTTAGGGTTACTTGGAGGGTTAATGTTAGGGTTGGTGTTAGGTTTAAGGTTAGGGTGAGGGTTAGGTTGAGGTTTAGGGTTAGGGTTAGGGTTAGGATTAGTTTTAAGGTGAGGGTGAGTGTTAGGGTTAGGGTTAGGGTTAGGGTTAGGCTTAGGCTTAGGGTTAGGCTGAGGGTGAGGGTGTGGGTGAGGATTAGGGTTAGGGTTAGGGTTAGGTTTAGGGTTAGAGTGAGAGTTAGGATGAGGGTTATTGTTAAGATAAGTGTTTGGGTGAAGGCTAGGGTGAGGGTGAGGGTTAGGGTAAGGGTTAAGCTTAGGCTTAGGGTTAGGCTGAGCATGAGGTTGAGGCGGAGGTTTAGGGTTAGGGTTAGGGTGAGGATTAGTGTTAGGGTTAGTGTTAGAGTTAGGGTTAGGTTGAGGGTGAAGTTTAGGGGTAGAGTTAGGGTTAGGGTCAGGGTTAGGGTTAGGGTGAGTGTTAGGGTGGGCATGATGGTAAGGGTAAAGATGATGGTTAGGCTGAGTGTGAGGTTTACGGTAAGGGTGAGGGTTAGGGTTAGGGTGATTGATAGGGTTAGGGTTAGGGTGAGGGTGAGGGTTAGATTGAGGATTAGTGTTAGGGTTAGTGTGAGGTCTTGGGTAAGGTTGAGGGTTAGGGTTAGGGTGAGGGCTAGGGTGAGGTTGAGGTTTAGGATTAGTATTAGGGTGAGGTTTAGGCTTAGGGGGATGGTTAGATTTAGTGTTATGGTGAGGTTTAGTGTTAGGGTTAGGGTTAGGATTAATTTTACAGTTAGGCTTAAGGTGAGTGTTAGGGTGAGGGTGAGGGTTAGGGTTAGGGTTAGGATTAGGTTTAGGATTAGTGTTAGGGTGAGTGTGAGGGTTAGGGTTAGGCTTAGGCTTAGGGTTATGGTGAGGGCCAAGGTGAGGGTGAGGGTTAGGGTTAGTGTTTGGGTGAGGTTTAGGGTTAGGGTTAGGGATTGGGTGAGGGTTTGAATTAGGGTTAGTGTTAGGGTGAGTGTGAGGGTTAGGGTTAGGCTTAGGCTTAGGGTTAGGCTGAGGGTGAGGATGAGGGCGAGGGTTAGGGTTAGGGTGAGGGTTAGGGTTAGGGTTAGGGTGAGAATTAGGATTCCGGTTAAGTTTTGGGTTAGGGTGAGGTTTATGGTAAGGGGTACTGTGAGGGTGAGGGTTAGGGTTAGGTTGAGGGTTAGGGTTAGGTTTAGAGTTAGGGTGAGGGTGAGGGTTAGGGTTAGTGTTACGGTGGGGGTTAGGATGAGTGTTAGGGTTAGGATTCGGATTAGGGTGAGTGCTAGTGTGAGGGTGAGGGTTAGGGTTAGGGTTAGGTTGAGGTTTAGGGTTAGTCTTAGGGTTAGTGTTACTGTTCGGGTTACGTTTCGGGTTAGGGTGAGGGTTAGGGTTAGTGTTACGGTCAGCCTGTGGGTTAAGGTTAGGGTTAGGGTGAGGGTTAGGATGAGGATTAGGGTTAGGATTATGATTAGGGTGAGGGCTTGGGTGAGGGTGAGGGTTAGGGTTAGTATTTGGGTGAGGTTTAGGTTTAGGTTTAAGGTTTGAGTGAGGGTTAGGATGAGGGATAGAGTTACGGTGAGGGTGAGTCATAGGGTTAGGTTGAGGTTTAGGGTTAGTATTTGGGTTAGGGTGAGGGTTAGTTTTAGGGTTAGATTTAGGGTTAGGGGGAGGGTGAGGTTGAGGTTTAGGGTTAGGGTTAGGATTAGTGTTAGGGTTAAGGTTAGGGTGAGGGTGAGTGTGAGGGTTAGGTTTAGGGTTAGGCTTAGGCTTACGGTTAGGCTGAGGGTGAGGATTAGGGTTAGGGTTAGGGTTAGGGTTAGGGTTAGGGTGAGGGTTAGGGTTAGGATTAGGGTTAGGGTGAGGGCTAGGGTGAGGGTGAGGGTTAGGATAAGGTTTAAGCTTAGGCTTAGGGTTAGGCTGAGCGTGAGGGTGAGGGTGAGTGTTAGGGTTAGGGTGATGGTTAAGTTTACGGTTAGGGTGAGTGTTAGGATGAGGTTTAGGTTTAGGGTGAAGGTTAGGGTGAGGATGATGGTAAGTGTAAAGGTGAGGTTTAGGCTGAGGTTGAGGGTTAAGATAATGATGAAGGTTAGGATTAGGTTTAGGGTGAGGGCTAGGGTGAGGTTTAGGGTTAGGGACCGAGTAAGGTTTAGGATTTGGGTTAGGGTGAGTGAGTGTGAGTGTTAGGCTGAAGGTTAGGGTTAGGCTTAGGTTTAGGTGAGGGTTAGGTTTAGGATTTGGGTTAGAGTGAGGGTGAGGGTGAGGATTAGAGTTAGGTTTAGGGTTAGGTTTAGGGTTAGGATGAGGTTTAGGTTTAGGGTGAAGGTTAGGGTGAGGATGATGGTAAGTGTAAAGGTGAGGTTTAGGCTGAGGTTGAGGGTTAAGATAATGATGAAGGTTAGGATTAGGTTTAGGGTGAGGGCTAGGGTGAGGTTTAGGGTTAGGGACAGAGTAAGGTTTAGGATTTGGGTTAGGGTGAGTGAGTGTGAGTGTTAGGCTGAAGGTTAGGGTTAGGCTTAGGTTTAGGTGAGAGTTAGGTTTAGGATTTGGGTTAGAGTGAGGGTGAGGGTGAGGATTAGAGTTAGGTTTAGGGTTAGGTTTAGGGTTAGGGTTAGTGTTAGTGTTAGGGTTAGGGTTAGGTTTACAGTGAGGGTTAGGGTTAGGGATAGGGTTAGTGTTAGGGTTAGGCTGAGGGTGATGGTTGGGGTGAGATTAGGGTTAGGGTTAGGGTTAGGGTTATTGTTAGTGTTATGGTTAGTGTTAAGTTTGTGGTGAGCGTGAGGCTAACGGTGAGGGTTATGGTTATGGTTATGGTTATGGTTATGGTTAGTGTTAGTCTTATTGTAAGGGTTAGGGTTAGAGTTACTGTGAGGTTGAGGGTGAGGGTGAGGGTTAGTGTTAGTGTTAAGGATAGATTTAGGGTGAGGTTTAGGGATAGGTTTACGTTTAGGATTAGGGTTAGGAATAGGGTCAATGTGAGGGTTAGGGTGAGGGTTAGGCTTAGGCTTAGGGTTGGGCTGAGGATGAGGGTGGGGATGAGGATTAGGGTTAGGGATAGTGTTATTGTTAGGGTTAGGGTTAGAGTTACCTTGAGGTTGAGGGTGAGGGTTTGGGTTAGGGTTAGGGTGGGGATTAGGTTTAGGGTTAGGGTTAGGGAAAGGTTGAGGGTGAGGTTTAGGGTTAGATATAGGTTTAGGGGGAGGGTTAGGGGGAGGGTTAGGGTTAGGTTTAGTGTTAGGGGTTGGGTGAGGTTTAGGGTTAGGGTTAGGGTTAAGTTTAGAGTTACGGTGAGGGTGAGTGTGCGGGTGAGTGTGAGGATTAGGGTTAGGTTTAGGGTTAGGCTTAGGGTTGGGCTTAGGGTTAGGCTGAGGGTGAGGTTTAGGGTTAGGGTGAGGGTTAGTGTGAGGGTTATGGTGAGGGTTAGATTGAGGGTAGGGTTAGGTTTAGGGTTAGGGTGAGGGCTAGGGTGAGGGTGAGGTTTAGGTTTAGGTTAAGGGTTATGTTTTGGGTTAGGGTTAGGGTTAGGGTTAGGGTGTGGATGAGGTTTAGGGTAAGAGTTAGGGTTAAGGTGAGGCTGAAGGTGAGGGTTAGGGTTAGGGTTAGGAATAGGATTATGATAAGGTTTGGGTGAGTGTGAGGTTTAGGGTTAAGCTTAGTGTTAGGCTTAGGGTTACACTGAGTGTTAGGGTGAGGGTGAGCGTTAGGGTTAGGGTGAGGTTTAGGGTTAGGGTTAGGTTGAGTGTTAGTGTTCAGGTTATGTTTAGGGTTAGGGTGAGGGTTAGGGTTACGGTTAAGTTTTGCGTGAGGCTTAGGGTTAGGTTGAGGGTTAGGGTTAGTGTTAGGGTTAGGGTGAGGTTTAGGGTTAGGGTTAGGGAGAGGTTTAGGATGAGGATTAGAATTAGGATTAGGGTTAGGGTGATGGCTATGGTGAGGGTGAGGGTTAGAGTTAGTGTTAGGGTGAATTTTAGGGTTAGGATGAGTGTTAGGATAAGGGTTAGTGTTACGATAAGGGTGAGGGTTAGGGTTAGGGTGAGGGTTACGGTTAGGATTAGGTTTAGGGTGAGGGTGAGGGTTAGGATTAGGGTTAGGGTTAGGGTTATTGTTACAGTTAGGGTTAGGTTTATGGTTACTGAGAGGGTGAAGGTGAGGGTTAGGGTTAGGGTTAGGCTGAGGTTTTTAGTGTTAGGGTTAGGGTTAGACTTAGGGTTAGGGTGAGGTTAGGGTTAGGGTTAGTGTGAGGTTTAGTGTTAGTGTTAGGGTTAGGGTGAGGCTGAGGATGAGGGTTAGGGTTAGGGTTGGTGTTAGAGTTAGGGTTACAATGAGGGTTAGAGTGAGGGTGAGGGTTAGGCTTAGTGTTAGGATTAGGATTAGGGTAAGGGTTAGTGTGAGTTTGAGGATTAGGGTTAGGTTTATGCTGAGTGTGAGGATGAGGGGGAGGGTTAGGGTTAGAGTGAGGGTTAGGGTTAGGGTTTGGGTGAGAGTTAGGGTTCGGATTAAGTTTAGTGTTAGAGTGAGGGTTAGGGTTATGTTGAGGTTTAGGGTTAGGCGTAGGATTAGGGTGAGGTTTAGGGTTAGGGTTAGGGTTAGGGTGAGTGTTAGGATGAGGATTAGGGTTAGGATTAGGGTTAGGGTGAGGGCTAGGGTGAGGGTGAGGTTTAGGGTTAGTGTTTGGGTGAGGTTTAGGGTTAGGTTTAGGGTTTGGGTGAGGGTTATTATGAGGGTTAGAGTTACAGTGAGGGTGAGGGTTAGGGTTAGGTTGAGGGTTAGGGTTAGGATTTTGGTTAGAGTGAGGGTTAGTTTAAGGGTTAGATTTAGGGTTAGGGGGAGTGTTAAGTCCAGGGTTAGGGTTACTGTTAGGGTTAGTGTTAGGGTTAAGTTTAGGGTGAGGGTTAGGTTGAGGTTTAGGGTTAGGGTTAGGGTTAGAGTTAGGATTAGGGTTAGGGTGAGGGTGAGTCTGAGGGTTAGGGTTAGGGTTAGGGTTAGGCTTAGGGTTAGGCTGAGGGTGAGGGTGGGGTTGAGAATTAGGGTTAGGTTTATGGTTATGGTTAGGGTTAGGGTGAGGGTTAGGATGAGGGTTAGGGTTAGGATTAGAGTTAGGGTGAGAGCTAAGATGAGGGTGAGGGTTAGGATAAGGTTTAAGCTTAGGCTTAGGTTTAGGCTGAGCGTGAGTTTGAGGGTGAGGGTTAGGGTTAGGGTGATGTTTAGGTTTATAGTTAGGGTGAGTGTTAGCATGAGGTTTAGGTTTAGGGTGAGGGTAAGGGTGAGGATGATGTTAAGGGTAAAGGTGAAGTTTATACTGAGGGTGAGGGTTAAGATAAGGGTGAGTGTTAGAGTTAGGTTTAGGGGTAAGGTAAAGTTTAGTGTTAGATTTAGGTTGAGGGTTAGATGGAGCATTAGGGTTAGGGTTAGGGTTTGTGTGAGGTTTAGGGTGAGGATGACAGTTAGGGTTACGGTGGGGTTGAGGGTTAGAATTAGGGTTAGGGTGAGGTTTATTGTGAGGGTTAGGGTTAGAGTTAGGGTTAGGGTTAGGGTTTGGTTTAGGATTAGGGTGTGGGTTAGGATTAGTGTGAGGGTTAGGGTTAGGGTTAGTGTTAGAGTGAGGATAAGGGTTAGGGTGAGGGTTAGGTTTATGGTGAGGGTTATGGTAAGGATGAGGGTTAGGTTTAGTGTTAGGGTGAGGTTTAGTGTTAGGTTTAGGGTTAGAGTTAGGGTTAGGGTGAGGGTGAAGTTTATTGGTAGAGTTAGGTTTAGGGTGAGGTTTAGGGTTAGGGTGAGGGTTAGGGTGAGGGTTAGGGTGGGGGTGACGTTAAGGGTAAAGTTGAGGGTTAGGCTGAGGGTGAGGGTTACGGTAAGGGTGAGGGTTAGGATTAGGGTTAGGCTGAGGTTGAGAGTTAGATTGAGTATTAGTATTAGGGTTAGTGTGAGGTTTATGGTGAGGTTGAGGGTTAGGGTTCGGGTGAGGGCTAGGGTTCGGGTGAGGGTTAGGGTTGGTGTTAGAGTCAGGTTTAGGGTTAGGGTGATGTTTGGGTTAGTGTGAGCGTTAGTGTTAGCTTTACCGTTAGTGTTAGGGTGAGGGAAAGTGTTAGGGTGAGAGTTAGGGTTAGGGTGAGGTTTATGTTTAGGATGACTTTGAGTGTTAGGGTTATCTTTAGGATGAGGTTAAGTTTATTGTTAGGGTTACAGTTAGGGTTATGGTGTGGGTGAGGTTTAATGTTAGAGTTACGGTAGTGTTAGGGTTTGGGTTAGGGTGAGAGATAGGGTTAGGCATAGGCTTAGGCTTAGGCTTAGGCTTAGGCCGAGCATGAGGGTAATGGTTAGGGTTCGGGTTAGGGTTTGGGTTCGGGTTCGGGTTAGGTTGAGAGTTAGGATGAGGTTTAGGGTTAGGATTAGGTTTAGGGTGAGGTCTAGGGTGAGGGTTAGGGTGAGGGTTAGTGTTAGGGATAGGGTTAGGTTTAGGATTTGAGTTAGGGTGAGGGTTAGTTGAGGGTTAGGGTTAGGTTTAGTGTTAGGGTGATGTTTAGGATTAGGGTTAGAGTTAGTGTTATGGTTACGGTTAAGTTTGTGGTGAGGTTGAGGCTTAGGGTGAGGGTTATGGTTCTGGTTAGGGTTAGGGTTAGTGTTAGGGCTAGTGTTATTGTTAGGGTTAGGGTTAGAGTTATGGTGAGGTTGAGGGTGAGGGTGAGAATTAGGGTTAGGGTGAGGTTTATGGTTAGGGTTAGGGTTAGGGTTAGAGTGAGGGTGAGGTTTAGTGTTAGAGTTAGGGTTAGAGTGGAGGGTTAGGGTGAGGTTGAAGGCTAGGTTTAGTGTTAGGTTTAGGGTGAGGGTGAGGTTTAGGTTGAGGTTTAGGGATAGGGTTAGGTTTAGGATTATGGTTAGGGTGAGGGTGAGTGTGAGGGTTAGGGTGAGGGTTACGATTAGGCTTAGGTTTAGGCTGAGGGTGAGGGTGGGGGTAAAGATTAAGGTTAGGGTGATGATTAGGGATAGGGTTAGTGTTATTGTTAGGGTTAGGGTTAGAGTTACAGAGAGGGTGAGGGTGGAGGTGAGGGTTAGCGTTAGGGTTAGGGTGGGGTTTAAGGTTAGGGTTAGGGTTAGGGTGAGTGTGATGTTTAGGGTTAGATATAGGGTTAGGGGGAGGGTAAGGATGATGGTTAGGGTTTGGGTTAGTGTTAGTGTTAGGGTGAGGGTGAGGGTTAGGTTTAGGTTTAGGGTTATTCTTAGGGTTAGGCTGAGGGTGATGGTGAGGTTGATTGTTAGGGTTAGGGTGAGTTTTAGGGTTAGGTTTATGGGGAGGATTATGATGAGGGTTAGGCTTAGGTTTAGGGTTAGGGTGAGGATTAGGGTTACAGAAGGGTGAGAGTTAGCTTAGATTGAGGGTTAGGGTTAGGATTAGGGTTAGGGTGAGGGTGAGTTTTAGGATTAGGGTTGGGGTTAGGGTTATTATTAGGGTTATGGTTATGGTTATGGTTATGGTGAGGGTGAGGCTTAGGGTTAAGGTTAGGGTGCGGTTTTTAGTGCTAGGGTTAGGTTTAGAGTTAGGGTTAGGGTGAGGGTGAGGTTTAGGGGTAGAGTTAGGGTTAGGGTGAAGGTTAGGTTGAGGGTTAGGGTTAGGGTGAGGGTTAAGTTGGGGGTGACGATGAGGGTAAAGATGAGTGTTAGGCCTAGGGTGAGGGTTATGTTAAGAGTGTTGGTTAGGGTTAGGGTGAGGGTGAGGGTTAGATTGAGGATTAGTGTTAGGGGTAGTATGAGGTTTAGGGTGAGGATGAGGGTTAGTGTTAGGGTGAGGGCTAGGTTGAGGGTGAGGTTTAGGGTTAGTGTTAGGTCGAGGTTAGGGTTAGGGTGAGAGTTCTTGTTAGGTTTAGGGTTAGGGTTAGGATTAGGGTTAGGTTTAGTGTTAAGATTAGGGGTAGGGTTAGGGTAGGGTTAAGGTTAGGGTTAGGGTTATTGTTAGGGTTAGGGTTAGGATGAGGTTTAGATTTAGGGTTAGGATTAAAATTATGCTTAGGGTAAGGGTGAGGTTTAGGGTTAGAGTTAGGGTTAGTATTAGGGTAAGGGTTATGGTGAGGTTTTGGGTTAGGGTTAGGCTTAGGCTTTGGTTTAGGCTTAGGCCCAGTATATGGGTGAGTGTTCGGGTTAGTGTTAGGGTGAGGGTGAAGGTTAGGGTTAGGGTGAGGGTTAGTGTTAGAGTTAGGGATAAGGTGAGTGTTAGGGTGAGGGTGAGGGTAGGCTTAGGGTTAGGGTTAGAAATAGGGTAAGGGTTAGAGTTAATGTGAGGGTTAGGGTAAGGGTTCGGGTTAGGATTAGGGTTTCACTGAGGGAGAGGGTGAGCATGAGGGTTAGGGTTAGTGTCAGGTTTAGTGTTAGATTTAGGGTTAGGCTTAGGGTTTCGCTGAGGGAGAGGGTGAACATGAGGGTTAGAGTTAGGGTGAGGTTTAGGAGTAGAGTTAGGGTAGGGTGAGGGTTAGGGTTAGGGTGAGGGTGAGGTTTAGGGGTAGAGTTAGGGTTAGGGTGAGGTTGAGGGTGAGGGTTAGCTTTATAGTGAGGGTTACAGTTAGGTTTAGGGTGAGTGTGATGGTTAGATTGAGGATTAGTGTTCAGTTAGTGTGATGTTTAGGGTGAGGATCAGGGTTAGGGTTAGGGTGAGGTTTAGGGTTAGGATTAGGGTGAGGTTTAGGGTTAGGGTGATGGTTAGGTTTAGTGTGAGTGTTTGTGTTAGGTTTAGGTTTAGTGTTAGGGTGAGGATTAGTGTTAGGGCGGGGGTTAGTGTTATGGTGAGGCTTATGGAAATGGTGAGAGTTAGGGTTAGGGTTATTGTTAGGGTTAGGTTTAGGGTTACAGTTACGGTGAGGGTGAAGGAGAGGGCTAGGGTAGGGTTAGGATGAGATTTTGGTTTAGACTTAGGGTTAAAGTTAGGGTTAGGGTAAGAGTGAGGTTTACAGTTAGTGTTAGGCTTAGTGTTAGGGTTAGGGTTAGGGTGAGGGTAAGGGTTCGGGTTAGGCTTAGGCTTAGGCTTAGGCTTAGGACGAGCATGAAGGTTAGGGTTACGGTTAGGGTGAGGGTTAGGGTTACGGTTAGGGTGAGGGTTACCATGAGGTTTAGGGTTAGGATTAGGGTTAGGGTGAAGGCTAGGGTGAGGCTTAGGGTGAGGGTTAGGGTTAAGGATATTGTTAGGTTTAGGATTAGTGTTAGGGTGAGGGTGAGTGTGAGGGTTAGGGTTAGGGTTAGGTTAGGCTTAGGGTTAGGGGGACCGTTAACGTTAGGGTTAGGGTTAGGGTGTAGGTAAGGCTGAGGATTAGGGTTAGGTTTAGGGTTTGGGTTAGGGTTATTGTTATTGTTAGGGTTAGGGTTAGAGTTAAGCTGAGGGTGAGGGTGAGGGTGAGGGTTAAGTTTAGGGTTAGATTGGGGTTTAGGGTTAGGGTTAGGGTTAGGGTTAGTTTGAGGGTGAGTTTTAGGTTTAGATATAGGTTTAGAGGGAGGGTTAGGGGGAGGGTTAGGGTGAGGGTCAGTGTTAGGGTTAGAGTGAGGGTGAGGGTTAGGTTGAGGTTTAGGGTTATGGTTAGGGTTAGGATTAGTGTGATGTTTAGTTTTAGGGTTAGGGTTAGTGTTAGGGTGAGGGTAAGTGTTAGGGTGAGGGTTTGTGTTAGGGTGAGGTTTATGGTTAGGGTGAGGGTTAGGATTAGGGTTAGGTTTTCTGTTAGGGTTAGGTTTAGTGTTTGGGTTGCTGTGAGGGTGAGGGTGAGGGTTAGGTTTAGGTTTAGTGTAAGGTTTAGGGTTTGGGTTAGGGTTAGAGTTAGGTTTAGGTTGAGTGTGATGTTTGGGGTTAGACTTAGGGTTAGGGTGAGGTTTAGGTTGAGGTTTAGGGTTAGGGATATTTTTAGGGTTAGGTTTAGGTTGAGTGTTAGGTAGAGGGTTAGGGTTAGGGATAGGGTTAGGAATAGGGTTAGCGTGAGGGTGAGTGTAAGGGTTAGGATGAGGTTTAGGTTTAGGTTTAGGGTTAGGCTGAGGGTGAGGTTGAGGGAGAGGGTTAGGGTTATGTTGAGCATGAGGTTTAGAGTTAGTGGGAGGGTTAGGATGAGGGTTATGGTTAGGATAAGGGTTAGGGTGAGGGCTAGGTTGTGGGTGAGGTTTAGAGTTAGATTTAGAGTTAGGATTAGGGTCAGGATTAGGGTGAGGGTGAGGGCGAGGTTTAGGGTTATTGTTAGGGTTAGGGTGAGGCTAAGGGTGAGGGTTAGGGTTAGGGTTAGTGTTAGGTTTAGGGTTAATGTGAGGGATAGGTTTAGGGTGGGGGTTACGATGAGGATTAGGGTTAGCATTAGGGTTAGGGTGAGAGTGAGTGTTAAGATTAGGGTTAGGCTTAGGGTTAGGGTTAGGTTTAGAGTTAGGATTAGTGTTATTGTTATGGTTAGGGTTAGATTTATGGTGAGGGTGAGGGTGAGGGTGAGGGTTAGGGTGGGTTTATGGTTAGGGTTAGGATTAGGGTTAGGTTGAGGGTGAGGTTTTGGTTTAGATTTAGAGTTAGGGGTAGGTTAGGTCAAGGTTTAGAGTTAGGGTTAGTGTTAGGGTTAATGTTCGGGTGAGGGTTAGGTTACGGTTTAGGGTTAGGATTAGTGTTAGATTTCGGATTAGGGTTTAGCTCATGGCTAGGGTGAGGGTGAGGGTTAGGGTAAGGCTTAGGCTTAGGGTTAGGCTGAGCATGAGGTTGAGGGTGAGGATTAGGGTTAGGGTCCTCGGTAGTTTTACGCTTTGGGTGAGGATTAGGATGAGATTTAGTGTTAGGTTGAGGGTTAGTTTTATTATGATGGTAAGGGTAAAGGTGAGGTTTAGGCTGAGGGTGAGGGTTAAGATAAGGGTGAGGTTTAGTGTTAAGTTTAGAGTTAGGGTAAGGTTTAGGGTTAGGGTTAGGGTGAGGGTTAGATTGAGGATTCGGTTTAGGGTTAGCGGGAGGTTTAGGGTGAGGATGAGGGTTAGTGATAGGGTGAGGGTGAGGGTTAGAATTAGGGTTATGGTGAGGGCTAGAGTGAGGTTGAGGGTTAGGGTTAGGTTTAGGGTGAGTGTAGGGTGAGGGTTAGGGTTAGGTTTAAGATTAGTGATAGGGACAGGTTTAGGATTAGGTTTAGGTTGAGGGTGAGTGTGAGGGTAAGGGTTAGCGTTAGGATTAGCCTTACGGTTAGGGTGAGGATTAGGGTTAGGGTTTGGGTTAGGGTGAGGTTGAGGCTTGGGATTAGGGTGAGGTTTAGGGTTAGAGTTAGGGTTAGGTTTAGGGTTAGGTTTAGGGTTAGGGTTAAGGTTAGGGTTAGGGTTAAAATGAGGGTTAGGTTTAGGGTTAGGGTTAGGCTTAGGGTTAGGCTGAGGGTGATGGTGGGGGTGAGGATTAGGGTTACGGTTAGTTTTAGGGTTATCGTTAGTGCTATGGTTAGGGTTAAGTTTGCCGAGAGGGTGAGGCTGAGGGTGAGGGTTATGGTTAGGGTTAGGTTTAGGGTTAGTGTTATTGTTAGGGTTAGGGTTAGAGTTACGGTTAGGTTGAGCGTGAGAGTGAGGGTTAGGGTTACGGTGAGGTTTAGAGTTAGGGATAGGGTTAGGGTTAGGGTATGGGGGAGGTTTAGGGTTAGAGTTAGGGTTACTTTTAGTGTGATTGTTAGTGTTAGGGTTAGGGTTAGTGTTAGGGTGAGGGTAAGTGTTAGGGTGAGGTTTTGGGTTACGGTGAGGGTTATCGTTAGGGTGAGGGTTAGGGTTATGGTTATTGTTAGCGTTAGGGATATGTTTACGGTGAGGGTGAGGGTGAGGTTTAGGGTTAGGGTTAGTGTTAAGGTCAGGGTGAGGGTGAGGGTTAGGTTGAGGTTTAGGGATAGTGTTAGGTTTAGGGTTAGGTTTTGGGTGAGGGTGAATGTGAGGGTTAGGGTGAGGGTTAGGCTTATATTTCGAGTTAGGCTGAGGGTGAGGGTTGTGGTGAGGATTGGGTTTAGGTTGATGATTAGGGTTAGGATTAGTGTTATTGTTAGGTGTAGGGTGAGGTTGAGCATTAGGTTGAGGTTTAGGTTTAGGGTTAGGGTTAGGATTAGTGTGAGGGTTAGTGTTCGTGTTAGGGTTAGTGTTGGGGTGAGGGTAAGTGTTAGGGTGAGATTTTGGTTTACAGTGAGGGTTATTATTAGGGTGAGGGTTAGGGTTATGGTTATTGTTAGGGATAGGGATATGGTTACAGTGAGGGTGAGGGTGAAGTTAGGGTTAGGTTTGGTACGAGGTTTAGGTTTAGGGTTAAGTTAGATTTAGGGTTAGGGTTTGGGTTACGGTTAGGGTGAGGTTTATGGTAAGGGTTCGGGTAATGGTTAGGGTGAGCGTTAGATTGAGGATTAGGGTTAGGGTTAGTGTGAGGTTTAGGGTGTGGATGAGGATTAGGGTTATGCTGAGGGTGAGGGTTAAGATAAGGGTGAGGGTTAGGGTTACGGTGAGGGTTAGGGTAAGGGTTCGGTTTATGGTTAGTGTGAGGGTTAGATTGAGGATTAGGGTTAGTGTTAGTGTGAGGTTTAGGGTGTGGATGAGGATTAGGGATAGGGTGATGGTGAGGGTTAGAATTAGGGTTAGTGTGAGGGCTAGGTTGAGGGTTAGGGTTAGGGTGAGGTTTAGAATTAGGGTGAGGTTTAGGGTTAGTGTGAGGGTTAGTGTTAGGGTTAGGATTAGTGTTAGGGTGAGGGTAAGTAGTAGGTTGAGAGTCAGGGTTAGGGTGAGGGTTATTTTTAGGGTTAGGGTTAGGGTTACGTTTACTGTGAGGGTGAGTGTGAGGGTTAGGGTTAGGGTGAGCTTTAGTGTTAGGGTTATGGTTAGAATTAGGGTTAATGTGAGGGTGAGGTTTAGGGGCAGAGTTATGTTTAGGGTCGGGGTTAGGGTGAGGATGAGGGTTAGGGTGAAGTTTAGGGTGGGGTTGACGGTAAGGGTAAAGGTGAAGGTTAGGCCATGTGTAAGGGTTACAGTAAGGGAGAGGGTTAGGTTTAGGGTGAGGATTAGGGTAAGGGTTACGGTGAGGGTGTGGGTTAGATTGAGGATTAGTGTTAGGGTTAGTGTGAGGTTTAGGGTGAGGATGAGGCTGAGAGTTAGGGTGAGGGCTAGGGTGAGGGTGAGGGTTAGGGTTAGTGTTAGGGTGAGGTTTAAGTTTAGGGTGATGGTTAGGGTTAATGTGAGGGTTAGGGTGAGTGTTAGGGTTAGGGTGAGTGTTAGGGTTAGGGTTAGGGTTATGGTTACAGTGAAGGTAAGGGTGAGGGTTAGGGTTGGGCCTAGGATGAGGTTTAGGTTTAGGGTTTGGGTTAGAGTTAGGGTTAGGGTTAGGATGAGGTTTAGGGTTAGGATTAGGGTACAGGTGAGGGCTAGGGTGAGGGTTAGGGTCAGGGCTAGGAATAGTGATAGGGTTAGGTTTAGGATGAGGGTTAGGGTGAGTGTGAGTGTGAGAGTTAGGGTTAGGGTTAAGCTTAGGCTTAGGCTTAGGGTGAGGGTGAGGGTTAGGGTTAGGGTTTGGGTTAGGGTGAGGGTTAGGATGTTTATTAGGATTAGTTTGAGGATTAGGGTTAGGGTTAGGTTTAGGGTTACGGTGAGGGTTAGGGTAAGGCCTAGGTTAGGCTTAGGGTTAGGCTGAGGGTGAGGGTGGGCGTGAGGATTAGGGTTAGGCCTAGGGTTAAAATTCTGGTTATTGTTAGTGTTTTGGTTTGGGTTAAGTTTGAGTTGAGGGTGAGGCTGAGGGTGAGGGTTATTGCTAAGGTTAGGATTAGGCTTAGGGTTAGGCTGAGGGTGAGGTTGGGAGTGAGGAATAGGTTTTGGGTGATGGTTAGTTTTAGGGTTAGGGTGAGGGTTAGGATGAGGGTTAGGGTTAGGATTAGGTTTAGGGTGAGGGCTACGGTGAGGGTGAGGGTTAGGGTTAGGCTTAGGCTTAGGCTTCAGGTTAGGCTGAGGGTGAGGTTGAGGGTGAGGTTTAGGGTTAGGGTGATGGACTGGGTTAGGGTTAGGGTGAGTTTTAGGATGAGGGTTACGGTTAGGATGAGGATTAGGGTGAGCGTGACGGTAAGAGTAAACGTGAGGGTTAGGCTGAGTGTGAGTGTTCCCCAAACGGTGAGAGTTAGGATTAGGGTGAGGGTTAGGGATAGGGTTAGGGTGAGAGTTAGGATGAGGGTGAGGTTTAAGGTTAGGTTTAGGGTGAGGGCTAGGGTTAGGTTGATGTTTAGGTTTAGTGTTAGGGTGAGGTTTAGGGTTAGGGTTAGGGTTAGGATCAGTGTGAGTTTGAGGTTTAGGGTTAGAGATAGGGTTAGGGTGAGGGTTAGGGTGAGGGTTAGGGTTAGGGTTAGGTTTAGGGTTGGGTTTTGGGTGAAGGTTAGGGTGAGGGTGTGTGTTAGGGTTAGGGTTGGGGTGAGGGTTTGGGTTAGGATTAGGGTTAGGGTGAGGGCTGGGGTGAGGGTGAGGTTTAGGATTCGGTTTAGGGAGAGGGTGAGTGTGAGGGTTAGGTTTAGGGTTAGGGTGAGGTTGAGGATGAGGATGAGGGTTAGGGTTTGGGTGAGTGTTAGGGTTAGGGTTAGGGTGAGAGTTAGGTTTTGGGTTAAGTTTAGGGTTAGGCTCTGTGTTAGGTTGAAGGTGTCGGTAAGGTTAACGGTGAGGGTAAGTCTGAGGGTGAGGGTTATGGTAAGGATGAGGGTTAGGGTGAGGGTGAGGGTTATGGTTAGGGTTAGAGTTAGGTTTCACCTGAGGGTGAGGGTGAGGATTAGGCTTAGGGTTAGGGTGAGGTTTAAGGTTAGAGTTATGGTTAGGGTGAGGTTTAGTGTGCAGGTTAGAGTTAGGATTGGTGTTAGGGTTGGGTTAGGGTTAAGGTTAGGGTGAAGGTTAGGGTTAGGGATAGGGTTTCATTTAGGATTATGGTTAGGGTGTGGGTGAGGGTGAGGTTTAGGGTTAGGGTTAGGCTTAGGCTTAGAGTTAGGCTGAGGGTGAGGGTGAGGGTTAGGTTTAGGGTGAGGGTTAGGGTTAGGCTTAGGGTGAGAGTTCGGATAAGGTATAGGGTTAGGATTCGGGTTAGGTTGAGGGCTAGGGTGAGGGTTAAATTTAGGGTTAGGTTTAGTGTGAGGTTTAGGGTTTGGGTTAGGTTTAGGGTTATGGTGAGGGTTCTGGTTAGGGTTACTGTAAGGGTGAGGGTTAGGGTTAGGTTGAGGTTTAGGGTTAGGGTTAGGCTGAGGGTTAGGTTGGGGGTGAGGAATAGGTTTTGGGTGATGGTTAGCGTTTGGGTTAGGGTGAGGGTTAGGATGAGAGTTAGGGTTAGGATTAGGTTTAGGGTGAGGGCTAGGGTGAGGGTGAGGATTAGGGTTAGGGTGAGGTTTAGGCTTAGGGTTATGCTGAGGGTGAGGTTGAGGTTGAGGGTTAGTGTTAGGTTGATGGATAGGTTTAGGTTTAGGGCGAGTGTTAGGATGAGGGTTAGGGTTAGGGTGAGGGTTAGGGTGAGCGTGATGGTAAGAGTAAAGGTGAGGGTTAGGCTGAGGGTGAGTGTTCCTCTAACGTTGACGGTTAGGATTAGGATGAGGGTTAGGATAAGGGTTAGGGTGAGGGTTAGGGTGAGTGTGAGGGTTAGATTGAAGATTAGGTTTAGGGTAAGTGTGAGGTTTAGGGTGAGGATGAGGGTTAGGATTAGGGTGAGGGTTAGGGTTAAAATTAGGGTTAGGGTGAGGGCTACGGTGAGGTTGAGGTTTAGGGTTAGGGTGAGGTTTAGGGTTAGGGTGAGTGTTAGGGTTACTGTTAGGGTTAGGTTTAGAGTTAGGGTTAGGGTAAGGGTGAGGGTAATTGTTAGAGTGAGGGTTAGGTTTAGGGTGAGGTTTATGGTTAGGGTTTTTGTTAGGTTTAGGGTTAGGGTTACAGTGAGGGTGAGGGTGAGGGTTAGGGTTAGTGTGAGGTTTAGGTTTAGGGTTAGGGTTTAAATTATGTTTAGGTTGAAGGTGAGGTTTAGGGTTAGAGTTAGGGTTAGGGTGAGGGTTAGGATGAGGGTTAGGGTTAAGGTTAATTTTAGTTTTGTGGTTAGGGTGAAGGTTAGGGTGAAGGGTAGGGTTAGGTTTATGATTATGATTAGGGTTAGGGTGAGGGTGAGTGTGTGGGTTAGGGTTAGGTTTAGGGTTAGGATTAGGGTTAGGCTGAGGGTTAGGTTGAGGGTGAGGGTTATTGTTAGAATGAGGATTAGAGTTAGGTTTAGTTTGAGCGTTAGGATGAGGGTTAGGTTTAGGATTAGGGTTAGTGTGAGGGCTAGGGTGAGGTTGAGATTTAGGGTTCGGGTTAAGTTGAGGTTTAGGGTTAGGGTTAGGGTTAGGGTCAGGGTGAGTTTGAGGTTTAGGTTTAGAGATAGGGTTAGGGTGAGAGTTCGGATTAGTGTTAGTGTTAGGATTAGGTTTAAGTTGAGGGTTAGTGTTAGGGTGTGTGTTAGGGTTAGAGTTAGGTTTAGGATTAGGGTTAGGGAGGAGGTGAGTTTGAGGTTTAGGGTTAGGGTTAGGTTTAGGGTTAGGCTTAGGGTTAGGCTGAGGTTTAGGATGAGGGTGAGTGTTAGGGTTAGGGTGAGGGTTAGGGTTAGGGTGAGGGATAGGATAAGGGTTAGGGTTAGATTAAGGGTGAGGGTGAGGGTTACGGTTAGTGTTATGGTTAGGGTTAGTGTGAGGTGTAGGGTGAGGATGAGGGTTAGGGTTAGGGTGAGGGTTAGGATTAGAATGAGGGTTATGGTGAGCATTAGGTTTAGGGCTAGGTTTCGGATGAGGTTTACGGTTATGGTGAGGGTTAGAGTTAGTGGGAGGTTTAGTGTTAGTGTGAGGGTAAGTGTTAGGTTTAGGGTTAGGGTTAGGGTGAGGGTTATGTTTAGGGTGAGGTTTAGGGTTATGGTAAGGGTGAGGGTGAGGGTTAGGGTTAGGGTGAGGTTTAGGGTTAGGTTTAGGGTTAGAGTTAGGGTTAGGGTGAGGGTGAGGTTTAGTGTTAAATTTAGGGTTCAGTTGAGGTTTAGGATGAGGGTTAGGGTTAGGGTTAGTTTTAGGTTTAGGGATAGGTTGAGGTTTAGGGTTAGGTTTATGATTAGTATTAGGGTTAGGGTGATGGTGAGTTTGTGGGTCAGGGTTAGGTTTAGGGTTAGGCTTAGGGTTAGGCTGAGGGTTATGTTGAGGTTGAGGATTAGTGTTAGGGTTAGGGTTAGGGTTAGGGTGAGGGTTAGGATGATGGTTAGGTTTAGGATTAGGGTTAGGGTGAGGGTTAGGGTGAGGGTGAGGTTTATAGTTAGTGTTTGGGTGAGGTTTAGGGTTAGGGTTAGGGTTAGGATCAGTGTGAGTTTGAGGTTTAGGTTTAGAGATAGGGTTAGGTTGAGGTTTACAGTGAGGGTTAGGGTTAGGGTTAGGGTTAGGGTGAAGGTTAGGATGAGGGTGTGTGTTAGGTTTAGGGTTAGGGTGAGGGTTAGGTTTTGGATTAGGGTTAGGGTGAGGGCTGTGGTGAGGGTGAAGTTTAGGAATAGGGTTAGCGAGAGGGTGTGTGTTAGGTTTAGGGGTAGGGTGAGGGTTAGGTTTTGGATTAGGTTTAGGGTGAGGGCTGGGGTGAGGGTGAGGTTTAGGAATAGGGTTAGGGAGAGGGTGAGTGTGAGGGTTAGGGTTTGGGTGAGTGTTAGTGTTAGGGTTAGTTTGAGAGTTAGGTTTCGGGTTAAGTTTAGGGTTAGGGTGAGTGTTAGGTTGAGGGTGTCGGTAAGGTTAAAGGTTAGACTTAGTCTGAGGGTCAGGGTTACCGTAAGGGTGAGGGTTATGGTTAGGGTGAGTGTTATGGTTAGGGTTAGAGTTAGGGTTCAGCTGAGAGTGAGGGTGAGGTTTAGGATTAGGGTGTGGATGAGGTTTAGGTTTAGAGTTAGGGTTGGGGTGAGGGTTACGGTGAGGGTTAGGGTTATGGATAGGGTTACATTTTGGATTATGGTTAGGGTGTGCGTGAGGGTGAGGGTTAGGGTTAGGCTTAGGCTTAGGCTTAGGGTTAGGCTGAGGGTAAGGGTGAGCTTTAGGGTTAGGGTGAGGGTTGGGTTTAGGGTTAGGGTGAGGGTTAGGATGAGGTATAGGGTTAGGATTCGGGTTAGGTTGAGGGCTAGGTTGAGGGTTAAGGTTAAGATTAGGTTTAGTGTGAGGTTTAGGGTTTGGGTTAGGTTTAGGGTTAAGGTGCGGTTTAGGGTTAGGGTTACTGTATGGGTGAGGGTTAGGGTTAGGTTGAGGGTTAGGGTTAGGGTTAGGCTGAGGGTTAGGTTGGGGGTGAGGAATAGGTTTTGGGTGTTTAGCGTTTGGGTTAGGGTGAGGGTTAGGATGAGGGTTAGGGTTAGGATTAGGTTTAGGTTGATAGCTAGGGTGAGGGTGATGATTAGGGTTAGGTTTAGGCTTAGGCTTAGGGTTAGGCTGAGGGTGAGGGTAAGCGTGAGGGTTAGTGTTAGTTGGATGAATAGGGTTAGGGTTAGGGTGAGTGTTAGGATGACAGTTAGGGTTAGGGTGAGGGTTAGAGTGAGAGTGATGGTAAGAGTAAAGGTGAAGGTTAGGCTGAGGGTGAGTGTTCCCCTAAGGTTGAGGGTTAGGATTAGGGTGAGTGTTAGGTTAAGGGTTAAGGTGAGGGTTAGGGGGAGGGGGAGGGTTAGGGTTAGGGTTAGGGTGAGGGCTACGGTGAGGGTTAGGGTTAGTGTGAGGTTTAGGGTGAGGGTGAGGATGACGGTAAGTGTAAAGGTGAGGGTTAGGATAGGCTGAGGCTGAGGGTTAAGATAAGGGTGAGTGTTAGGCTTAGAGTGAGGGTTAGGGTAAGGGTTCGGGTTAGGGTTAGGGTGAGGGTTAGATTGAGGATTAGGGTTAGGGTTAATGTGAGGTTTAGGGTGAGGATGAGGGTTAGGGTTAGGTTGAGGGTTAGGGTTAGAATTATGGTTAGGGTGAGGGCTAGGGTGAGGTTTAGGTTTAGAGTTAGGGTTAAGGTGAGGTTTAGGGTTAGGGTGAGGGTGAGGTTAAGGTTCAGGTTGAGGGTTAGGCTGAGGGTAAGGGTTAGGGTTAGAGTTAGGTTTAGGGTGAGGGTTAGGGTGACGGTGAGGGTGACGGTAAGGGTGAGGTTTAGGTTTGGGATTAGGGTTAGGGTGAGTGTTAGGGTGAGGAGTAGTGTTAGGGTTAGGGTGAGGATTAGGGATAGTGTGAGGGTTAGGGTTAGAGTGACAGTAAGGCTTAGGGTGAGGGTTAGGGTTAGGGTGAGGGTTATCATTAGGGTTAGGTTGAGGGTTAGTGTTAGGTTGGAGGTTAGGGTTAGGGTGAGGGTTAGGGTGAGTGTTAGGGTTAGGGTGAGTGATAGGATTAGGGTTAGGGTGAGGGTTAGGCTTAGGGTGATGTGTAGAATGAGGGTAAGGCCTAGGGGGAGGGTGAGAGTAAGGGTTAGGGTATGGGTGAGGGTTAAACTTAGGGTTAGGGTTAAGGTAATGCTGAGGGTTAGGGTGAAGGTGAAGTTAAGGGTTAGGATTAGGGTGAGGGTTAGGGGTAGTTTTAGGGTTCTAGTTAGAGTGAGAGGAAGGATGAGGGGTAGGTTTAGAGTTAAGGTTAGAGTTAGTGTGAGGGTTAGGGTTAGGGTGAGGATAAGGTAAGGGTGAGGTTTGGGGTGAGGGTGAGGGTTCGGGTTACTGAATGTGAGCGTTAGGGTTATGGTTATGGTGAGGGTTAGTGTTAGGGTTATGTTTTGGGTGAGGGTGAGTATTTGAGGATGAGGGTTCTGGAGAGTGTGAGGGTTAGGGTTTCAGTGAGGGTTAGGGTTAAGGTGAGTGTTAGGGTGACGGTTTGTGCGAGGTTTAGGGTTGGGGTTAGGGTTAGAGTGAGGGGTAAGGTGAGGGGTAGGGTTATGCTTAGGGTTAGGTTTAGGGTTACTGTGAGGGTTAGGGTTAGGGTGAGGTTTTGGGTTACTGTGAGGGTTCAAGTTAGGGTTAGGCTTAGTGTTAGGGTGAAGTAAGGGTTTGGTTGAGGGTTAGGGTTAGGGTGAGGGTTAGGGTTAATGTGAGGGTCAGGGTTAGGGTGAGAGTTAGGGTTAGGTTGAGGGTTAGGGTGAGGTTGAGGGTGACGGTAAGGCTTAGGGTTAGGGTTAGGGTGAGGGTGAGTGTGAGGGTTAAAGTTAGGCTTAGGGTTAGGCTGAGGTTGAGGGTGAGGGTGAGACTGTGGGTTAGGGTGTGGGTGAGGGTTAGGTTTAATGTAAGTTTAAGGGTGAAAGTGAGTGATAGGGTGCAGGTGAGGGTTAGAGTTAGGGTTAGGGTTAGTATCAGGGTTAGGTTTAGGGTTAGGTTGTGAGTTAGGATGAGGGGTAGGGTTAGGGTTAGGGTTAGGGTTAGGGATAGGCTGAGGGTGAGGTTGAGGGTGAGGGTTAGTGTTAGTTTGAGCGTTAGGGTTGGGAATAGGGTGAGGGTTAGGATGAAGGTTAGGGTGAGGGTAAGGTTTAGCTTGAGGGTTAGGGTGAGTGTGAGGGTTAGGGTTAGTGTTAGTGTTAGGGTGAAGGTAAGTGTTAGTGTTAGGTTTAGGTTTACGGTGAGGGTGAGGGTTAGGTTTAGGTTGAGGGTTAGGGTTAGGGTTAGGGTGAGGGTGAGGGTGAGGTTTAGGATAAAGGTTAGGGTTAGTGTTATTTTTAGGGTTATGGTTAGGTTTATGGTTACGTTGAGGATGAGGGTTAGGGTTAGGGTGAGGTTTAGGTTTAGGTTTAGGTTTAGGGTTAGGGTTAGGATGAGGATTAAGGTGAGTGTTAGGGTTAAAGTTTGAGTGAGGGTTAGGGTTATTGTGAAGGTTAGGGTTAGGGTTAGGGCTAAGGTGAGGGTTAGGGTGAGGGTAATGTAAAGGTAAGGGTGAGGTTTTTGATGAGGGTGAGGGTTACGGTAAGGGTGACGGTTAGTGTTAGGGTGAGGGTTAGGGTTAGCAATAGGGTTAGTGTGAGGGCTAAGGTGAGGGTGAGGGTTAGGGTTAGGGTTAGATTTAGGGTGAGGGTTAGGCTTAGGCTGAGGGTTAGGGTTAGTGGGAGGGTTGGTGTTAGGGTTAGGCTTAGTGTTAGGGTGAGCGTAAGGGTTAAGGTGAAGGTTAAGGTTAGGGTGAGGGTTAGGGTTAGGGTGAGGGTCAGGGTTAGGGTTAGGGTTAGGCTGAGGGTTAGGTGAGGGTTAGGGTTAGTGTTAGGGTAAGGGTTAGTGTTAGGGTGGGGGTTAGTGTTAGTGTTAGAGTTAGGGTTAGTTAGGGTTAGGGTTAGGGTTAGGTTGAGGGTGACGGTGAGGGTGAGGGTTAGGGTTAGGTTTAGGTTTATCGTGTGGGTAAGTGATAGCGTTAGGGTTAGGGTGAGTGTTAGAATTAGCATTAGGGTTGGAGTGAAGGTTAGAGTGAGGGTTAGGTTCAGGGTTAAGGTGAGCTTGAGGGTGAGGTTTAGGGTTAGGCTGAGTTTTAGGGTTAGGGTGAGGGTTAGGGTTAGTGTTAGCGTGACGGTAATGGTGAGGGTGATGGTTAGGGTTAGAGTTAGGGTGAGGGTTAGGTTTAGTGTGAGATTTAGGGTGAGGATGAGGTTAAGGCTTAGGGTGAGTTTTAGGTTAAGGGTGAGGGTTAGGGTTAGGGTTAGGGTTAGTGTGAGAGTTAGGCTTGGGGTTATGTTTAGGATTAATGTGAGGGTAAGAATTAGGGTGATGGTTAGGGTGAGGGTGAATTTTAGGGTTAGGAATAGTGATATGATTAGTGTTACGCTGAGCATGAGGGTGAGGGTGAGGGTTAGGGTTAGGGTTAGAGTGAGGGTGATGGTAAGGGTAAAGGTCAGGGTTAGGCTGAGGGTGAGGGTTAAGATAAGGGTGAGTGTTAGGGTTAGAGTGATGGTTAGGGTAAGGATTCGGGTTAGGGTTAGGGTGAGGGTTAGATTGAGGATTAGGGTTAGGGTTAATGTGAGGTTTAGGGTGAGGATGAAGGTTAGGGTTAGGTTAAGTGTTAGGGTTAGAATTATGGTTAAGGTGAGGGCTAGGGTGAGGTTTAGGGTTAGGGTTAGGTTTAGGGTGAGGTTTAGGGTTAGCGTGAGGGTGAGGTGAAGGTTCAGGTTGAGGGTTAGGCTGAAGGTTAGGGTTAGGGTTAGAGTTAGGTTTAGGGTGAGGTTAAGGGTGAGGGTTAGGGTGACGGTAAGGGTGAGGGTTAGGTTTGGGGTTAGGGTTAGGGTGAGGGTTAGGGTGAGGGGTAGTGTTAGGGTTAGGGTGAGGATTAGGGATAGTGTGAGGGTTAGGGTTAGAGTGACAGTAAGGCTTAGGGTGAGGGTTAGGGTTAGGGTGAGGGTTAACGTTAGGTTTAATTTGAGGGTTAGTGTTATGTTGGAGGTTAGGGTTAGGGTGAGTGTTAGGGTGAGTGTTAGGGTTAGGCTGAGTGATAGTACTAGGGTTAGTGTGAGGATTAGGGTTAGGGTGATGTGTAGAATGAGGGTGAGGTTTAGGGTGAGGGTGACAGTTAGGATTAGGGTATGGGTTAAGTTTAGGGTGAGGGTTAAGGTAATGCTGAGGGTTAGGGTGAGGGTGAGGTTAAGGGTTAAGATTAGGGTGATGGTGAGTGTTAGGGTTAGGGTTATAGTTAGGGTGAGGGGTAGGGTGAGGGGTAGGGTTAGAGTTAAGTTTAGAGTTAGTGTGAGGGGTAGGGTTAGGGTGAGGATAAGGTAAGGGTGAGGGTTGGGGTGAGGGTGAGGGTTAGGGTTACTCTTAGTGTGAGGGTTAGGTTTACGGTTATGGTGAGGGTTAGGGTTAGGCTTATGTTTAGGGTGAGGGTGGGCGTTAGAGTGAGGATGAGGGTTCTGGAGAGTGTGACGGTTAGGGTTTCGTTGAGGGTTAGGGTTAGGGTGAGGTTTAGGGTTAGGGTTAAGGTTAGGTTTAGGGTGAGGGTGAGGTTTGGGGTTAGAGGTAGGGTTAGGGGGACTGTTAGGGTGACGTTTAGGGTTAGGGTTAGGGTTAGGGTTATGGTTAGGGTGAGGATGAGGTTGAGGTTTAGGGTTAGGGTTAGTGTCAGAGTTAGGGTTAGGATGAGGGTTAGGGTGAGTGTGAGGGTTAGGCCGAGGTTTAGGTTTAGGGTAAGGGTTAGGGTGAGTGTGAGGGTTAGGGTTAGGGTTAGGCTTAGTCTTAGGGTTAGGCTAAGGGTGAAGCTGAGGGTGAGGGTTAGTGTCAGCGATAGGGTTAGGATTAGGGTTAGGATTAGGGTTAGCTTGACGGCTTGGGTGAGGGTGAGGGTTAGGTTTAGTGTTATGGTAAGGTTTAGGATTAGGGTTAGGGTTAGGGTGAGGGTTAGGATGAGGGTTAGGTTTACAGTGAGGGTGAGGTTAGGTTTAGGTTTAGGATTAGTGTTATTGTTACGGTTAGCGTTAGAGTTATGGTGAGGGTGAGTGTGAGGGTGAGGTATAGGGTTAGGTTTAGGGTGAGGATTAGGGTTAGGGCTAGGATTAGGGTTAGGACGACGATGAGGTTTAGGGTTAGATTTAGGGTTAGGTGGAGGGTTAATGTTTGGGTTAGTGTTCATTTTAAGGTTAGGGTGAGGGTTAGGTTGAGGTTTAGGGTCAGGGTTAGGGTTAGGATTAAGTTTAAGGTGAGGGTGAGGGTGAGGGTCAGGGTTAGGCTTAGGCTTAAGGATAGGCTCAGGGTGAGGGTGGGGGTGAGGATTAGGGTTAGTGTTATGGTTATGGTTAGGTTTAGGGGGAGAGTTAGGATGAGGGTTAGGGTTAGGATTAGGGTTAGGTTAAGGGCTAGGGTGAGGTTTAGGGTTAGGGTTAGGGTTAGGATTAATTTTAGGTTTGGGCTTAAGGTGAGTGTTATGGTGAGGGTGAGGGTTAAGTTAGGGTTAGGGTTAGGATTAGGGTTAGTGTTAGGGTGAGTGTGAGGGTTAGGGTTAGGGTTAGGCTTAGGGTTAGGTTGAGGGCTAGGGTGAGGGGGAGGTTTAGGGTTAGTGTTTGGATGAGGTTTAGGGTTAGGGTTAGGGTTTGGGTGAGGGTTAGGATTATGGTTATTGTTAGGGTTAGTGTGAGGGTTAGGGTTAGGCTTAGGCTTAGGTTTAGGCTGAGCGTGAGGGTGATGGTGAGGGTTAGGTTTAGGTTGAGGGTTAGGGTTAGGGTTAGCTTTAGAGCTAGGGTTCGGTTTAAGTTTAGGGTTAGCGTGAGGGTTAGAGTAAGGTTTACAGTGAGGGTGTGGTTTAGGGTTAGGTTGAGGGTTAGGGTTAGGTTTAGAGTTAGGGTGAGGGTGATGGTGAGTGTTAGGGTTAGTGTTAGGGTGAGGGTTAGGATGAGGGTTAGGGTTAGGATTAGGATTAGTGTGAGGGCTAGGGTGAGGTTGAGGTTTAGGGTTAGGGTTAGGGTGAGGTTTAGGGTTAAGGTTAGGGTTAGTGTTAGGGTTTGTGTTACGTTTCGGTTTAGCGTGAGGTTTAGGGTTAGGGTTACGGTCAGCCTGAGGGTTAAGGTTAGGGTTAGAATGAGGTTTTGGATGATTATTAGGGTTAGGATTAGGGTTAGGTTGAGGGCTAGGGTGAGGGTGAGGGTTAGGGTTAGTGTTTGGATGAGGTTTAGGTTTAGGGTTAGGGTTTGGGTGAGGGTTAGGATGTGGGTTAGAGTTACGGTGAGGGTGAGGGTTTGGGTTAGGTTGAGGGTTAGGGTTAGGATTTGGGTTAGGGTGAGGCGTAAGTTTTAGGGTTAGATTTACGGTTAGGGGGAGGGTTAGGTTGAGGTTTAGGCTTAGGGTTATGGTTAGTGTTAGGGTTAAGGTTAGGGTGAGGGTGAGTGTGAGGGTTAGGGTTAGGGTTAGGATTAGGCTTACGGTTAGGCTCAGGGTGAGGGTGGGGGTGAGTATTAGGGTTAGGGTTATGGTTAGGGTTATGGTTAGTGTGAGGGTTAGGGTTAGGGTTAGGTTGAGGGTGAGGTTTAGGGGTAGAGTTAGGGTTAGAATCAGGGTTTGGGTCAGGCTGAGGGTTAGGGTGGGGGTGATGGTAATGGTAAAGTTGAGGTTAAGGATGAAGGTGAGGATTAAGGTAAGGGTTAGTGTTAGGGTGATGGTTAGGGTTAGGGTTAGGGTGAGGGTGAGGTTTAGACTGAGGATTAGTGTTAGGGTTATTGTGAGGTTTAGGGTGAGTGTGAGTTTTAGGGTTAGGGATAGGGATAGGGTGAGGTTGAGGTTTGGGGTTAGTTTTAGGGTGAGGTTTAGGGTTAGGGTGATGGTTAGGGTTAATGTTAGGGTGAGGTTTAGGTTTAGGGTTAAGGTTAGGGTGATGGCTAGGGTGAGGGTGAGGGTTAGGATTAGGGTGATGGTTAGGTTTATGGTTAGGGTGAGTGTTAAGATGAGGCTTAGGTTTAGGGTGAGGGTTAGGTTGAGAATGATGGTAAGAGTAAATGTGAGGTTTAGGCGGAGGGTGAGGGTTATGATAAGGGTGAGAGTTAGGATTAGGTTTAGTGTGAGGGCTAGGTTGAGGGTTATGCTGAGTTTTAAGCTTAGGGATAGGGTTAGGTTTAGGATTTGGGTTAGGGTGAGTGAGTGTGAGCATTAGGGTTAGTGTTAGGGTTAGGCTTAGGGATAGGGGAGGGTTAGGGTTAGGGTTTGGGTTAGAGTGAGGGTGAGGGTGAGGATTAGGGTTAGGTTTAGGGTTTGGTTTAGGGTTAGGGTTAGTGTTAGGGTTTGGGTTAGGGTTAGGGTTACGGTGAGGGTTAGGGTTAGTGTTAGGGTTAGGCTGAGGGTGATGGTGGGGGTGAGGATTAGGGTTAAGATTAGTGTTATTGTTTGGGTTAGGGTTAGAGTTACCTTGAGGTTGAGGGTGAGGGTTAGGGTTAGGGTTAGGGTGGGGTTTGGGTTAGGGTTAGGGTTAGGGTTAGGGTGAGGTTGAGGTTTAGGGGTAGATATAGGTTTAGGGGAGGTTTAAGGTGAGGGTTAGGGTTAGGGTGAGAGTTACGGTTAGGGTGAAGTTTAGGGTTAGGGTTATGTTTAAGTTTAGACTTATGGTGAGGGTGAGTGTGCGGATGAGTGTGAGGGTTAGGGATAGGTTAGGGTTAGGCTTAGGGTTAGGCTTAGGTTTAGGTTGAGGGTGAGGTTTAGGGTTAGGGTGAGTGTTAGTGTTAGGATTACGGTGAGGGTTAGATTGAGGGTAGGGATAGGATTAGGGTTAGGGTGAGGTCTAGGGTGAGGGTGATGTTTAGGATTAGGGTTAGGGTGATGGCTATGGTGAGGGTGTGTTTTAGGGTTAGGGTTTGGCTGAGGTTTAGTGTTAGGATTAGGGTTAGGGTTGGGGTGTGGGTGAGGTTTCGGTTAAGGTTAGGGTTAAGTTGAGGCTGAGGGTGAGGGTTAGTGTTAGGGTTAGGCATATTATTAGTTTAAGGTTTAGGGTGAGTGTGAGTGTTAGGGTTAGGTTTAGTGTTAGTCTTAGGGTTACACTGAGGGTGAGGGTGAGAGGGTGAGAGTTAGTGTTCATGTTAAGTTTAGGGTGAGGGTGAGGGTGAGGGTTAGGGTTACATTGAGCGTGAGGTTTAGGGTTAGATTGAGGGTTAGGGTTTGGGTTAGGGTTAGTGTTAGGGTGAGGTTTAGCATGAGGATTAGCGTTAGGATTAGGGTTAGGGTGAGGGCTAGGGTGAGGGTGAGGGTTAGGGTTAGTGTTAGGGTGAGGTTTAGGTTTAGGGTGAGGATTAGGATGAGGGTTAGGTTTACGGTAAGGGTGAAGGTTAGGGTTAGGGTGAGGGTTAGGGTTAGGATTTGCCTTAGGGTGAGGGTTAGTTTTAGGGTTAAATTTAGGGTTAGGGTGAGGGTTAAGTTGAGGTTAAGGGTTAGGGTTAGGGTTAGTGTTAGGGCTAAGGTTAGGGTGAGACTTAGTGTTCTGGTTAAGTTTAGGGTGAGGGTGAGGGTTAGGTTGAGGGTTAGGGTTAGGGTGAGGGTTAGGGTGAGGTTTAGGGTGAGGATTAGGGTGAGGATTAGGGTTAGGGTGAGGGCTAGGTTGAGGGATAGTGTGAGGTTGTGTTTTAGGGTTAGTGTTAGGGTGAGTTTTAGGGTTAGGGTGAGGGTTAGGATGAGGGTTAGTGTTACGGTAAGGGTGAGGGTTAGGGTTAGGGTGAGGGTTAGGGTTAAGATTAGGTTAAGGGTCAGGGTGAGGGCTAGGATTAGGGTTAGGGTTAGGGTTATTTTTAGCTTAAGGGTTGGGGTTACGGTTACTGAGAGGGTGAGGGTGAGGGTGAGGGTTAGGGGTAAAGTGAGGTTTTTAATTTTAGGGTTAGGGTGACTTAGGGTTAGGTTGAGGTTAGGGTTAGGGTTAGTGTGAGGTTTAGTATTAGGGTTAGGGTTAGGGTGAGGCTGAGGAGGAGTGTTAGGGTTAGGGTTAGTGTTAGAGTTAGGGTTACATTGAGGGTTAGAGTGAGGTTGAGGTTTAGGCTTAGTGTTAGGATTAATATTAGGGTAAGGTTTAGGGTGAGTTTGAGGGTCAGGGTTAGGTTTAGACTTAGGGTTAGGCTGATGGTGAGGATGAGGGTGAGGGTGAGGGTTAGGGTTAGGGTTTGGGTGATAGTTAGTGTTCGGGTTAAATTTATGGTTAGGGTGAATGTTAGGGTTAGGGTTATGGTGAGCGTGAGGGTTAGGGTTAGGTTGAGGATTAGGGTTAGGCTTAGGATTAGGGTGAGGGTTATGGTTAGGGTTAGGGTGAGGGTTAGGATGAGGATTAGGGTTAGGATTAGGGTTAGGGTGAGGACTAGGGTGAGGGTGAGGTTTAGGGTTAGATTTTGGGTGAGGTTTAGGGTTAGGGTTAGAGTTTGGCTGAGGGTTATGATGAGGGTTAGAGTTATGGTGAGGTTGATGATTAGGGTTAGGTTGAGGGTTAGGGTTAGGGTTTGGGTTAGAGTGAGGGTTAGTTTCAGGGTTATATTTAGGGTTAGTGGGAGGGTTAGGTCCAGGGTTAGGGTTAGGGTTAGGGTTAGTGTTAGGGTATAGTTTAGGGTGAGGGTTAGGTTGAGGTTTAGGGTTAGGGTTAAGGTTAGAGTTAGGATTAGGGTTAGGGTGAGGGTTAGTTTGAGGGTTAGGGTTAGCGTTAGGGTTAGGGTGAGGGTTAGGGTTAGGGTTAGGGTTATTGTTAGTGTTATGGTTATGGTTAAATTTGAAGTGAGGGTGAGGCGGAGGGTGAGGGTTATGGTTCGGGTTTGGGTTAGGGTTAGTGTTAGGGTTAGTGTTATTGTTAGGGTTAGGGTTAGCGTTAGGGTGAGGTTGAGGGTGAAGGAGAGGATTAGGGTTAAGGTGAGGTTTAAGTTTAGGGTTAGGGTTAGGGTTAGGGTGAGGGTGAGGGTTAGATTGTGGATTAGTGTTAGGGTTAGTGTGAGGTTTAGAGTGAGGATGAGTGTTAGGGTTAGGGTGAGGGCTAGGGTGAGGTTGAGGATTAGGGTTAGTGTTAGGGTAATGTTAGGGTTAGGGTGAGGGTTATGGTTAGGGTTAGGGTTAGGGTTAGGTTTAGTGTTAGTGTTAGGGGTAGGGTTGGGGTATGTTTAAGGTTAGGGTTAGGGTTATTATTAGGGTTAGGTATAGGATGAGGTCTAGGTTTAGGGTTAGGGTTAGGCTTAGGGTTTCGCTGAGGGAGAGGATGAGCATGAGGGTTAGGGTTAGGGTTTTTTTTAGGGTTAGGGTTTGGTCGAGGGTTAGTGTTATTGTTATTTTTAGTGTTATAGTTGCGGTGAGGTTGTGGGTGAGGGTGAGGGTTAGGGTTCGGGTGAGGTTTAGCGTTAGGGTTAGGGTGAGGGTGAGGTTTAGTGTTAGAGTTAGGGTTAGGGCGACGGTTAGGGTGAGGTTTTGGGTGAGGGTTAGTGTTAGAGTTAGGGATAGGGTGAGTGTTATGGTGAGGGTGAGGCTTAGGCTTAGGGTTTGGATTAGGAGTAGGGTAAGGTTTAGAGTTAGTGTGAAGGTTAGGGTTAGGGTTCTGGTTAGGCTTAGGGTTCCGCTGAGGGAGATGGTGAGAATGAGGGTTAGGGTTAGGGTCAGGTTTAGGTTTAGGGTTAGGGTTAGGCTTAGGGTTTGGCTGAGGGAGAGGGTGAGCATGAGGGTTAGGGTTAGGGTGAGGTTTAGGAGTAGAGTTAAGGTAGTGTGAGGATTAGGGTGAGGGTTAGGTTTAAGGTGAGTGTGAGGCTTTGGGTTAGAGTTAGGGTTGGGGTGAGTTTTAGGGTGAGGGTTAGGTTTAGAGTGAGGGTTAGGGTTAGGGTTAGGATGAGAGTGATGGTTAGATTGAGGATTAGTGTTCGGTTAGTGTGAGGTTTATGGTGAGGATGAGGGTTAGGGTTAGGATGAGGGTTAGGGTTAGGATTAGGGTGAGGTTAAGGGTTAGCGTGTTGGTTAGGGTTAGTGTGAGTGTTTGTGTTATGTGTAGGTTTAGTGTTAGGGTGAAGGTAAGTGTTAGGGTGAGGGTTAGTGTTATGGTGAGGGTTATGTTAAGGGTGAGGATTAGGGTTAGGCTTATTCTTAGGGTTAGGTTTAGGGTTACGGTTACGGTGAGGGTGAGTGTTAGGATTAGGAAGAGGTTTTGGTTTAGAGTTAGGGTTAAAGTTAGGGTTAGGGTGAGAGTTAGGTTTACGGATAATGTTAGGGTTAGTGTTAGGGTTAGGGTTAAGGTGAGGGTTAGGGTTCGGGTTAGGCTTAGGCTTAGGCTTAGGCTTAGGATGAGCATGAGGGTGAGGGTTAGGGTTAGGGTTAAGGTGACGGTTAGGGTTAGGGTTAGGGTGAGAGTTACCATGAGGTTTAGGGTTACGATTAGGGTTAGGCTAAAGGCTAGGGTGAGGCTTAGGGTGAGGGTTAGGGTTAGGGATAGTGTTAGGTTTAGGATTAGGGTTAGGGTGAGGGTGAGTGTGAGGGTTAGGGTTAGGTTAGGCTTAAGGTTAGGGTGAACATTAGAGTTAGGGTTAGTTTTCGGGTGAGGGTATGGCTGAGGATTAGGGTTAGGGTTAGGGTTATTGTTATTGTTAGGGTTAGGGTTAGAGTTAAGGTGAGGGTGAGGGTGAGGTTGAGTGTTAGGATTAGGGTTAGATTGGGGTTTAGGGTTAGGGTTAAGGTTAATGTTAGTGTGAGGGTGAGTTTTAGGATTAGATATAGGTTTAGGGGGAGGGCTAGGGGGAGGGTTAGGGTGAGGGTCAGTGTTAGGATTAGAGTGAGGGTGATGGTTAGGTTGAGGTTTAGGGTTAAGTTAGGGTTAGGATTAGTGTGATGGTTAGTGTTAGGGTTAGGGTTAGTTTTAGGGTGAGTGTAAGTGTTAGGGTGATGGTTTGGGTTAGGGTGAGGTTTATGGTTAGGGTGAGGGTTAGGATTAGTGTTAGGGTTACTGTTAGGTTTAGGTTTAGGGTTTGGGTTGCGGTGAGGGTGAGGGTGAAGATCAGGTTTACGGTTAGTGTGAGGTTTAGGGTTTGGGTGTGGGTCAGAGTTAGGTTTTGGGTGAGGGTGTGGTTTAGTGTTAGACTTAGGGTTAGCGGGAGGTTTAGATTGAGGATTAGGGTTAGTGTTAGTTTTAGGGTTAGGTTTAGGTTGAGAGTTAGGGAAAGTGTTAGGGTTATGGATAGGGTTAGGAATAGGGTTAGGGTGAGGTTTAGGTTTAGATTTAGGTTTAGGGGTAGGGTTATTTCAAGGGTTAGGATTAGGGTTAGTGTTAGGGTTAAGGTTAGGGTGAGGGTTAGGTTGAGGGTTAGGTTTAGGGTTAGTGTTAGGGTTGGGATAAGGCTTAGGGTGAGGGTGAGTGTGAGGGTTAGGGTTAGGGTTAGGCTTAGGCTTAGGGTTAGGCTGAGGGTGAGTTTGGGTGATGATTAGGGTGAGGGTGATGGTTAGGGTTTGGGTTACGGTGAGGAATAGAATATGGTTTATGGTTCGGATTAGGGTTAGGGTGAGGGCTAGGGTGAGGGTGAGGGTTAGGCTACGGCTTAGGCTTAGGTTTAGGCTGAGCGTGAGTTTGAGGGTGAGGGTTAGGGTTATGGTCCTGGGTAGGTTTACCGTTAGGGTGAGGGTTAACATGAGATTTAGTGTTAGGGTGAGGGTTAGGGTGATTATGATGGTAAGGGTAAAGGTGAGATTTAGGCTGAGGGTGAGGGTTAAGATAAGTGTGAGGGTTTGGTTAAGTTTATGGTTAGGTTAAGGTTTAGGGTTAGGGTTAGGGTTTGGGTTAGATTGAGGATTCAGTTTAGGGTTAGTGTGAGGTTTAGGGTGAGGATGAGGGTTAGTGTTTGGGTGAGGGTGAGGGTTAGAATTAGGGTTAGGGTGAGGGCTAGGGTTAGGGTAGGGTTAGGGTTAGGGTTAGGATGAGGGCTAGGGTGAGGGTTAGGTTGAGGTTTAGGGTTAGTGATAGGGATAGGTTAAGGATTAGGGTTAGGGTGAGGGTGAGGGTGAGGGTGAGGGTTAGGTTTAGGTTTAGGCTTAGGGTTTGTGTTATTGTTAGGGTTAGGGTTAGAATTACGGTTAGGTTGAGGGTGAGGGTGAGGGTTAGGGTAGGGTGAGGTTTAGGGTTAGGTTTAGGGTTAGGGTTAGGATTAGGGTTAGGGTATGGGTGAGGTTTAGGGTTAGAGTTAGGGTTAGGGGGAGGGTTAAGGTGAGGTTTAGGGTTAGGGTTAGTGTTGCTGTCAGGGTGAGGGTGAGGGTTAGGTTGAGGTTTAGGGATAGAGTTAGGTTTAGGTTTAGGGTTTGGGTGAGGGTGAGTGTGAGGGATAGGGTCAGGGTTAGGTTTAGACTTAGGGTTACGCTGAGACTTAGGGTTAGGCTGAGGGTGAGGGTTAGGTTTAGGATTGGGGTTAGGTTGATGGTTAGGGTTATGGTTAGTGTTATTGTTAGGGTAAGGGTGAGAGTGAGGGTTAGGTTGAGGTTTAGGGTTAGGGTTAGGGTTAGGGTTAGTGTGAGGGTTAGTGTTAGGTTTAGGGTTAGTGTTAGTGTGAGGGTCAGCGTTATGGTGAGGCTTTGGGTTACGGTGAGGGTTATGGTTAGGCTGAGGGTTAGGGATATGTTTATTGTTAGGGTTATGGTTACACTTTCGGTGAGGGTGAGGGTTAGGGTTAGGTTTAGGATGAGGTTTAGGGTTAGGGTTAGGGTTAGAGTTAGGGATAGTGTTAGGGTTAGGGTTAGGGTGAGGTTTAGGGTAAAGATTCGGTTTATGGTTAGGGTGAGGCTTATATTGAGGATTAATGTTAGGCTTAGTGTGAGGTTTAGGGTGAGGATTAGTATTAGGGTTAGGCTGAGGGTGAGTGTTAAGATAAGGGTGAGGGTTCGGGTTAGGGTGAGGGTTAGGGTAAGGTTTTGGGTTATGGTTAGGGTGAGGGTTAGATTGAGGATTAGGGTTATGGTTATTGTGAGGTTTAGGGTGAGGATGAGGATTAGGGTTAGGGTTAGGGTGAGGGTTAGAATTAGCGTTAGGGTGAGGGTCAGGGTTAGGGTTAGGGTTAGGGTTAGAGTGAGGTTTAGGGTTAGTGTGAGGGCTAGGGTTAGTGTGAGGGTTAGTGTTAGGGTTAGGGTTAGTGTTAGGGTGAGGGTAAGTTTTAGGTTCAGGGTTAGGTTTAGGGTGAGGGTTATTGTTAGGGTTAGGGTTAGGGTTTCGGTTACTGTGAGTGTGAGGGGGATGGTTAGGGTTAGGGTGAGCTTAAGTGTTAGGGTTATGGTTAGAATTAGGATTAGTGTGAGGGTGAGGTTTAGCGGTAGAATTATGTTTAGCATGAGGTTTAGGGTGAGGTTTAGGGTCAGGGTGAAGTTTAGGGTGGGGGTGATGGTAAGGGTAAAGGTGAGTGTTAGGCCAAGGGTGAGGGTTACGGTAAGGGTGAGGGTTAGTGTTAGGGTGAGGGTTAGGGTAAGTGTTAGGGTGAGGGTCAGGGTTAGATTGAGGATTAGTGTTAGGGTTAGTGTGAGGTTTAGGGTGAGGATGAGGGTTAGGCTTAGGGTGAGGGCTAGGAAGAGGGTGAGGGTTAAGGTTAGTGTTAGGGTGAGGTTTAGGGTTAGGGTGATGGTTAGGGTTAGTGTGAGGGTTAGTGTTAGGGTTAGGGTGAGTGTTAGGGTTAGGGTTATTGTTAGGGTTAGGGTTAGGGTTACAGTTCGGTGAAGGTAAGTGTGAGCTTTAGGGTTGGGGTGAGGATGAGGTTTAGGTTTAGGTTTTGGGTTAGAGTTAGGGTTAGGGCTAGGGTGAGGGTGAGGTTTAGGGTTGGGGTTAGGATGAGGTTTAGGTTTAGGGTTTGGTTTAGAGTTACGGTTAGGGTTAGGGTGAGGGTGAGCTTTAGGGTTAGAGTTAGGATTAGTGTTAGGGTTAGGTTTAGGGTGAGGGTTAGGTTTAGGCTTAGAGTGAGGGTTAGGATGAGGTTTAGGGTTAGGATTAGTGTTAGGGTGAGGGCTATGCTGAGTGTTAGTGTGAGGGTTAGGGTTAAGGATAGGGTTATGTTTAGGATTAGGGTTAGGGTGAGTGTGAGTGTGAGCATTAGGTTTAGACTTTTGGTTAGGGTGACGGTTAGGGCTAGGGTTTGGGTTAGGGTGAGGGTGTGGCTGATTATTATTAGGGTTAGGTTTAGGATTATGGTTAGGGTTAGGGTTATGTTTACGGTGAGGGTTAGGGTTAAGCCTAGGTTAGGCTTAGTGAGGGTGGGGGTGAGGATTACTTTTAGGGACAGTGTTAAAATTCGGGTTATTGTTAGTGTTTTGGTTTGGGTTAAGTTTGTGGTGAGGGTGAGGCTGAGGTTGAGGGTCAAGTTTAGGGTTAGGTTTAGTGTGAGGTTTAGGGTTTGGGTTAGATTTAGGGTTAGGGTGAGGGTTAGGGTTAGGGTTACTGTATGGGTGAGGGTTAGGGTTAGGTTGAGGGTTAGGGGTAGGGTTAGGCTGAGGGTTAGTTTGGGGGTGAGGAATAGGTTTTGGGTTATGGTTAGTGTTTGGGTTAGGATGAGGGTTAGGATGAGGATTAGGGTTAGGATTAGGTTTAGGGTGAGGGCTAGGGTGAGGGTGAGGTTTAGGGTTAGGCTCAGGCTTAGGCTTAGGGTTAGGCTGAGTGTGAGGGTGAGGGTGAGGGTTAGTGTTAGGTTGATGGATACGATTAGGGTTAGGGTGAGTGTTAGGATGAGGGTTAGGGTTAGGGTGAGGGTTAGGGTGAGCGAGATGGTAAGGGTTAAGTTGAGGGTTAGGCTGAGTGTGAGTGTTCCCCTCAGGGTGAGGGTTACTATTAGTGTGAGGGTTAGGATAAGGGTTATGCTGAGGGCTAGGGTGAGGGTGAGGGTTAGGGGTAGGGTGACGTTTAGGGTTAGGGTGAGAGTTAGGGTTACTGTTAGGGTTAGTGTTAGAGTTAGGTTTAGGGTAAGCTTGAGGGTAAGTGTTAGGGTGAGTGTTAGGTTTAGGTTGAGGGTCATGTTTAGGGTGAGGGTTAGGTTTAGTTTTAGGGTTATTGTTAGGTTTCGGGTTAGGGTTACAGTGAGGGTTTGGGTGAGGGTTATGGTTAGGGTGAGGTTTAGGGTTAGGGTTAGGGTTTGAATTAGGGTTAGGTTGAGTATGAGGTTTAGGTTTAGAGTAAGGGTTAGGGTGAGGCTGAGGGTGAGGGTGTGGGTTAGGGTAAGGATTATGTTTAGGATTAGGCTAAGTTTTATTGTAAGGGTTAGGGTTATGGTTACAGTTAAGGTAAGGGTTAGGGTTAAGGTGAAGGTTAGGGTGAGGGTTAGGTTTAGGTTTTGGGTGAGGGTTAGGTGAGGGTGAGGGTTAGGGTTAGGTTGAGGGTTAGGTTTCGGGTTAGGGTTAGGGTTAGGATTAGGGTTAGGCTGAGGGCTAGGGTGAGGTTTAGGTTTAGTGTTAGGGTTAGGCTTAGTGTTAGGTTGAGGGTAAAGATTAGATTGAGGGTTAGGGATAGGTTTAGGTTTAGGGTGATGTTAAGGGTTAGAGTGAGGGTTAGGGTCAGGGTGAGTGTTAGGGTTAGCATTATCATTAGTGTGAGGGTTATTGTGAGGGTTAGGGTAAGGTTAGGGTGAGAATTAGGGTTAGGGTGAGGGTTAGGTAGAGTGTGAGGGTAAGGGTAAGTGTGAGGGTTAGGGTGAGTGTAAGGATTATGGTAAGGGTGTGGGTTAGGGTGAGGGTTAGGTTTAGGTTTACATTAAGGGTGAGGGTTAGGGTGAGTGTTAGGTTTGGGGTTAGGGTTAGGGTGACGGTGAGATTGAGGTTTGGAATCAGGGTGAGGGTTAGGTTTAGGGTGAGGTTAAGGGTTAGGATTAGGGTTAGGGTGAGGGCTAGGGTGAGGGTGAGGGTTAGGGTTAGGGATAGGGTTAGGGTGAGGGTTAGGGTTAGGCTGAGGATTAAGGTTAGTGTAATGCTTAGTTTTAGTGTTAGGGTTAGTGTTAAGGTGAGCATAAATTTTAGGGTTAGCATTAGGGTTAAGTTGAGGGTGAGGGTTAGGTTAAGGGTGAGGGCTAGGTTTAGGGTGTGGGTGAAGGTGAGGGTTAGGATAAGGGTTAGGATTAGGGTTATTTTTTGGTGTAGGGTTAGGTTTATGGTTACGTTGATGGTGAGGGTGAGGGTGAGGGTTAGGGTTAGGGTGATGTTGAGGGTTTGGGTTAGGTTTAGGTTTAGGGTTAGGATGAGATTTATGGTGAGGGGTAGGGTTAAGTTTAGGTTTAGGGTAAGGATTTGTGTGAAAGTTAGGGTTAGGGTGAGGGTTAGGTTGAGGATTAAGGTTTGGATTAGGGTTAGGGTGAGAGTGAGTGTTAGGGTGAGTTTAAGGGTTAGCTTAGGGTTAGGGTTATGGTGAGGGTTAGTGTGAGGGTAAGGGTTAGGTTGAGGATTAGGCTTAGTGTGAGGTTTAGGGTGAGGTTGAGGGTTAGGGTTAGGATTAGGGTGAGGTTAAGGTTTAGGGTGAGGTTTAGGGTGAGGGTGAGTGTTAGGGTTAGCATTAGGGTTAGGGTGAGTTTTAGTGTGAGTGTTTTGGTTAGTTAGGGGAGGTTTTGGGTTAGTGTGAGGGTTAAGATCAGGGTAAGGGTGAGGTTTTTGGTGAGGGTTACGGAAAGGGAGATGTTTAGGGTTAGGTTGAGGATTAGGGTTAGGGTTAGGAAAAGGGTTAGTGTGAGGGGTAATGTGAGGTTGAGGATTAGGATTAGGGTTAGGTTTATTTTAAGGGTGACATTTAGACTGAGGGTTAGGGTTAGTGTGAGGGTTGGTATTAGGGTTAGGCTTAGTGTTAGGGTGAGGTTAAGGATTACGGTGAGGGTTAGGTTTAGGGTGTGCGTTAGGTTTAGGGTGAGGGTTAGGGTTAGGGTTAGGGTAAGTGTAAGGGTTAGGTTTAGGGCTAGTTTTAGGGTTATTCAGGGTTTTGGTGAGGTTTAGGGTTAGGGATAGTGTAAGGGTTAGGGTTAGGGTTAGTTTGAGGATTAGGTTGAGGGTTAGCGTGAGGGTTAGGGTTAGTGTGAGGGTTAGGGTTAGGCTGAGGGTGAGGGTAAGGGTGAGAGATAGGGTTAGGGTTAGTGTTACAGTTATGATGAGGGTGAGGGTTAGGGTTAGGATTAGGGTTAGGGAGAGGCTTTGGGTTAGGTTTACGGTTAAGATGAGTTTTAGGGTGAGGGGTAAGTTTAGGTTTAGGGTTAAGTTTAGGTTAAGGTGAGGGTGAGGATAAGGTTTAGGCTGAGGGTTAGGGTGAGGGTTAGGGTTAGGAATAGGGTTAGGGATAGGGTGACTGTTAGCTTGAGGGTTAGGTTTAGGGTTAGGGTTAAGGTTTCGTTTGAGGGTTAGGGTTCAGTTTAGGGGTAGGTTAAGGGTTTCGTGTTTAGGTTAGGGTTAGGGTTAGGGTGAGGATCAAGGTGAGTGTGAGGGTTAGGGTTAGGTTTAGGTTTATGGTGTGTTTAAGTGATATCATGAGGTTTAGGGTGAGTGTTAGAGTTATTACTAGGTTTTGGGTGAGGGTGAGGGCGAGGGTTAGGGTTAGGGTTAGGGTGAGTTTTAGGGTTAGGGTGAGGGTTAGGGTTAGGGTTAGCATGAGGGTGAGGGTGACGGTGAGGGTTAGGGTTAGTGTTAGGTTGAGGGTTAGGTTTAGTGTGAGGTTTAGGGTGAGGATGAGGTTAAGGGTTAGGGTGAGGGTTAAAGTAAAGGTGAGGGTTAGGTTTAGGGTTAGTATTCGGATGAGGGTTAGGCTGAGGGTTAGGTTTAGGTTTAGGGTTAGGGTGAGGGTGAGGGTTAGGGTTAGGGTTAGGGTGAGGGGAAGGGTTAGGGTAAGGGTTAGGGTGCGGGCTAGGGTGCGTATTAGGGTTAGGGTGAGGTTTAGGGTTAGGGTGAGGCTTAGGGTTAGGGTTACTTTGAGGTTGGTATGAAGGTGAAGTTTAGGATGAGGGATAGGATTAGGTTGAGGGTTAGGGTTAGCCTTAGGGTGAGGGTTAGGGTTAGGTTTAGGTTGAGGTTTGGGGTGAGGGGTAGGTTTAGGTTTAGGGTTAGGGTTAGGTTTAGTGAGAGGGTTACAGTTAGGGTTAGGGTGAGTGTGAGGTTAAGGGTTATGGTGAGGGTTATGATGAGGTTGATCGTTAGGGTTAGGATTAGGGGTAGGGTTAGGGTAAGTCTGAGCATGAGGGAGTGGGTGCGGTCAGGTTTACGGTTAGGGTTACGTTTAGGGTGAGGGCTAGGGTTAGGGTGAGGATTAGGTGAGGGTGAGGGTGAGGGTGAGAGTGAGCTTTCTGGTTAGGGTGTGGGTGAGTGAGGGTTAGGGTGAGGGTTCAGGTGATGGTGAGAGTTAGGGTAGGGTTGAGAGTTAGGGTTAGGTTAAGCGTTAGAATTAGGTTTAGGGTTAGAGTTAAGGTGAGGGTTCGGGTGAGGGGTACTGTTAAGGTTAGGGTGATCATTAGGGTTAATGTGATGGTTAGGGTTAGGGTGAGGATAAAGTAAGGGTGACGGTTAGGGTGAGGGTGAGGGTTAGGGTTACTGTTAGGATGAGGGTTAGGCTTAGCTTTAGTGTTAATGTGAGGGTGAGGGTGAGGGTTAGTGTTAGGCTTAGGGTTAAGGTGAGGGTGAGGGTGAGGATGAGGTTTAGCTTGAGGGTTAGGGTTAGGGTGAGGGTTAGTTTTAGGGTTAGGGTTATTGTTAGGGTTAGGTTTAGGGTCAGGGTGAGGATGAGGGTGAGGGTGAGGGTGTGGGTTAGTGTTAGGGTTAGGTTTAGGGTGAGGGTGAGGGTTAGAGTTAGGGTGAGGGGTAGGGATAAAGTTAGGGTGAGGGTTAGGGTTAGTGTGAAGGTCAGGGTTAGGGTTAGGGTTAGGGTTAGGGTGAGGGATAGGTTGAGGGTTAGGGTTTGGATTAGGGTTAGGGTGATACTGTGGGTTAGGGTGAGGTTAAGGGTTAGCTTAGGGTTAGGGTTAGGGTGAGGGTTAGGGTGTGGGTAAGGGTTAGGTTGAGAGTTAGGCTTAGGGTGGGATTTAGGGTGAGATTGAGGGTTAGGGTTAGGGTTAGGGTTAGGGTGAGGTTAAGGTTTAGGGTGAGTTTTAGTGTGAGGTTGAATGTTAGGGTTAGCTTTAGGGTTAGGGTGAGGTTTAGTGTGAGTGTTTTGGTTAGGTTAGGGTGAGGTTTTGGGTTAGTGTGAGGGTAAGGGTGAGGGAAAGGTAAGGGTAAGGGTGAGGTTTTTGGTGAAGGTGAGGGTTACAGAAAGGGAGAGGGTTAGGGTTAGGGTGAGGGTTAGGTTTAGGGTTAGGAAAAGAGTTAGTGTGAGGGATAAGTGAGGGTGAGGATTAGGGTTAGGGTTAGGTTTAGGTTGAGGGTTAGGTTTAGGCTGAGCGTTAGGGTTAGTGTGAGGGTTGGTGATAGGGTTAGGCTCAGTGATAGGGTCAGGGTAAGGTTTAGGGTGAGGGTTAGATTTAGGGTGAGGTTTAGGGTTAGGGTGAGGGTTAGGGTTAGCGTTAGGGTAAGGGTAAGGGTTAGGGTGAGGCCTAGGTTTAGGGTTATTGAGAGTTTTGGTGAGGTTTAGCGTTAGTTTTAGTTTAAGGGTTAGGGTTATGGTTAGTGTGAGGATTAGGTTGAGGGTTATCATGAGGGTTAGTTTTAGTGTGAGGGTTAGGGTAAGGCTGAGGGTGAGGGTGAGGTTGAGAGTTAGGGTTAGGGTTAGGGTTAGAGTTATGATGAGGGTGAGGGTTAGGTTTAGGATTAGGGTTAGTGAGAGGTTTTGGGTTAGGTTAAGGATTAGGATGAGGGTTAGGGTGAGGGCTAAGGTTAGGTTTAGGGTGAGGTTAGATTTATTGTGAGGTTTAGCATTAGGTTTAGGGTTAGGGTGACGGTGAGGATAATAAGGTTTAGGTTGAGGGTTAGGGTGAGGATTAGGGTTAGTGATAGGGTTAGGGTTAGGGTGACTGTTAGCTTGAGGGTTAGGTTTAGGGTTAGGGTTAAGGTTTCTGGTGAGGGTTAGGGTTCAGTTTAGGTTTAGGTTAAGGGTTTCGTGTTTGGGTTAGGGTTAGGGTTAGGGTGAGGTTTAGGGTGAGGGTGAGGGTTAGGTTTAGGTTTATGGTGTGGGTAAGTGATAGTGTGAAGGTTAGGGTGAGTGTTAGAGTTAGCAGTAGGGTTGGGGTGAGGATGAGGGTTAGGGTTAGGGTTAGCGTGTTTTAGGTTTAGGGTGAGGGTTAGGGTTAGGGTGAGCATTAAGGTTAATGTGAGGGTTATGTTTAGGGTGAGGATAAAGTAAGGGTGAGGGTTAGGGTGAGGGTGAGGGTTAGTGTTACTGTTAGGCTGAGGTTTAGTTTTAGGTTTAGTGTTAAGGTGAGGGTAAGTGTGAGGGTTAGGGTTAGGGTTAGGGTTAAGTTGAGGTTGAGGGTGAGGGGCAGGGCTAGCCGTGAGGGTTAGGGTTAGGGTGAGGGTTAGGTTTAAGTTTAAGGTTAGGGTTATTGTTAGGGTAAGTGTTAGGGAGAAGATGAGGATAAGGGTGAGTGTGAAGTTTAGGGTTAGGATTAGGGTTAGAGTGAGCCTCTGGGTGAGGGTGAGGGTGAGGGTTAGGGTCAGGGTTAGGCTAATGGTTGGGGTGAGGCTTAGGTTTAGGGTGATGTTTAAGGTGAGGGTGAGGGTAAGGGTGAGGGTGAGGGTTTGGTTGAGCGTTTGGATTAGGGTTAGGGTGAGTTTGAGTGTTAGGTTGAGTGTTAGGGTTAGGTTTAGGGTGAGGGTGAGTGTGAGGGTTAGGGTTAGGGTTAATGTTAGGCTTAGGTTAAACTGAGGGTGAGGGAGAGTGTGAGGGTTAGGGTTAAGGTGAGTGTGAGGTTTAGGTTTAGGGTTAGTGTGAGGTGTAAGGTGAGGGTTAGGGTTAGAATTAGGGTTAGGTTTAGAATTAGAGTTCGGGTTAGGCTGAGTGTGAGTGTGAGGGTTAGGGTTAGGGTTAGGCTTATGCTTAGGTTTAGGCTGAAGTTGAGGGTGAGGGTAAGACTGAGAGTTAAGGTGTGTGCTAGGGTTAGGTTTAATGTAAGGGTTAGGGTGAAAGTGAGTGGTAGGGTGCGGTTGAGGGTTAATGTTATGGTTAGAGTTAGGGTCAGGTTTAGATTAAGGGTTAGGTTGAGACTTAGGATGATGGGTAGGGTTAGGGTTAGGGTGAGGTTTAGGGTTAGTTTGATGGTTAGGGTTAGGGATAGGGTGAGGGTTAGGATGAGGGTTAGGGTGAGGGTAAGGTTTAGGGTGAGGGTTAGTGTGAGTGTCAGGGTTAGGGTTAAGGTTAGTGTTAGGGTGAGGGTGAGGTTTAGGTTTACTGTTAGGGTTTGGGATAGGGTTAGGTTTAGGGTTCGGGAGACGGTTATGAAGAGGGTTAGGATGAGGGTTAGGGTTAGGGTGAGGGTTAGGTTTAGGGTGAGGATAAGTGTGAGGTTGAGGTTTAGGGTTAGGGTTAGGGCTAGTGGTAGGATGAGGGTTATTGTTAGTGTTAGGATTAGGTTTAGAGAGAGGGTTAGGATGAGGGTTAGGGTAAAGGTTAGGGTTAGGGTTAAAGTTTAGGGTGAGGGTTAGGGTCAGGGTGAGGGTTAGGGAGAGTGTGAGGGTTAGAGTTAGCATTAGGTTTAGGGTTAGGTTTAGGGTGAGGTATAGGGTTAGGATTAGGTTTAGGGTGAATGCTAGGGTGTCGGTGAGGGTTAGGGTTAGGGTGAAGGTGAGGGTTAGGTTTAGGGTTAAGCTGAGGGTTTGGGTGAGGTATAGGGTTAGGAGTAGTGTTAGGTTTAGAGTTAGGTGACTGATAGGGTTAGGTTTAGGGTGAGGGTTATTGTGAGGATGAGGGTGAGTGTTAGGGTGAGGGTGAGGATTTGGGAAAGTATGAGGTTTAGGGTTTGGGTGAGGGTTAGGGTTGGGTGAGTGTTAGGGTGACAGTGAGGGTTAGGGTTAGGGTTGGGTTTAGGGTTAGGGTGAGGGGTACGGTGAGGGGTAGGGTTAGGGTTAGGGTGAGGGATAGGGTTAGTGTGAGGGTTAGGGTTAGGGTGAGGTTTAGGGTTACATTGAGGGTTCATGTTAGGTTTAGGCTCAGTGTTAGGGTGAGGGTAAGTTTTAGGTTGAGGATTAGGTTTAGGGTGAGGTTTAGGGTTAGTATGAGGGTTAGGGCTAGATTGAGGTTAAGGGTGGGGGTTAGGGTTAGGGTGATGTTTAGGGTGAGGGTGAGTGTTAGGGTGAGGGTGAGGGTTCACTTGAGGGTTTTGGTTAGGGTTAGGGTGAGGTTGAGGGTGAGGGTGAGACTTTGGGTTAGGTTTAGCGTGACAGTGAGTGTGAGGATTAGGGATAGTGTTAGGCTTAGGTTTAGGGTTAGGCTGAGGGTGACTGTGAGCATGATGGTTAGGGTTAGGGTAAGGCTTAGGGTTAGGGTGAGGGTTAGCGTTAAGGTTAGGGTTAGGTTTAGTTTGGAGGTTAGGTTTAGGGTGAGAGTTAGCATTAGGGGTAGGGTTAGGTTGAGGGGGAGGGTGAGGTTTAGGTTTAGGATGAGCCTGTGGGTGAGGGTGAGGTTTAGGGTTAGGGTGAGGGTTAGGCTAAGGTTTAGGGTGAGGGTTAGTTTTAGGTGATGTTTAGGTTGAGGGTTTTGGTTAGGGTTAGGGTGAGTGAGAGGGTTAGGATTAGTGTTTGGGTTAGGTTTAAGGTGAGGGTGAGTGTGAGCGTTAGGTTTAGGGTTATTGGTAGGCTTAGGTTTAAGCTGAGGGTGAGGGTGAGTGTGAGGGTAAGGGTTATGTTGAGTGTGAGCATTAGGGTTAGGTTTTGTGTGAGGTTGAGAATGAGAGTTAGGGTGAGGGTTAGGGTTTGGGTTAGGGTGAGGGTTAGATGAGGTTGAGGGTTAGGGTTAGGGTGTGGGTTAGGGTTAGGGTGTGGGTGAGTGTTAGCGTTAGGGTGAGCGTTAGGGTTTGAATGCGGATTAGGGTGAGGGTTAGGGTTAGGGTGATGTTTAGGGTGAGGTTGAGGGTTGGTTTTAGGATTTGCGTTAGGTTTAGGGTGAGGTTGAGGGTGAGGATGAGGCTTAGGGTTAGAGTTAGGGTGAGGGTGACTGTGAGGGTTAGGGTTAGGGTTAGGCTTTAGGCTCAGTGTTAGGCTGAGGTTGAGGTTGAGGGTGATGGTTAGGGTTATGGTGAGAGTTAGGGTTAGAGTTAGGGTGAGGGATAGGGATAGTGTGAGGGTTAAGGTTAGGGTGGCCCTTAGGGTTACTGTGAGGGTTCATGTTAGGTTTAGGCTTAGTGTTAGGGTGAGGGTAAGTGTTAGGTTGAGTGTTAGGTTTAGGGTGAGGTTTAGGGTTAGTATGAGGGTTAGGGATAGTGTGAGGGTAAGGTTCAGGGTTAGGGTTAGGGTGATGTTTAGGGTGAGGGTGAGGGTTAGGGTGAGGGTGAGGGTGAGGATTCAGTTGAGGGTTTAGGTTAGGGTTAGGGTTTGGTTGAGACTTAGGGTTAGGTTTAGGGTCAGGGTGAGTGTGAGGTTTAGGGTTAGGGTTAGGCTTAGGTTTAGGGTTAGGCTGAGTCTGACTGTGAGCTTCAGGGTAAGGGTTACAGTGAGCATTAGTGTTAGGCTTAGGGTGCGGGTAAGGGTTGGGGTGAGTGTTAGGGTTTGGGTGAGATTTAGCATTAGGTTTAGGGTTTGGGTTAGGTTGGAGGTTAGTGTTAGAGTGAGGGTTAGCATTAGGGGTAGGGTTAGGTTGAGGGTAAGGGTGAGGGTTTGGGTTAGGATTAGGTTTAAAGTGAGCCTGAGTGTGAGGGTCAGGGTGAGGGTTAGGGTTAGGGTGAGGGTTAGGCTAAGGGTTCGGGTGAGTGTTAGGTTTAGGGTGATGTTTAGGTTGAGGGTGAGGGTTAGGGTTAGGTTGAGGTTGAGGGTGAGTGAGAGGGTTAAGTTAAGGGTTAGGATTAGGTTTAGGGTGAGGGTGAGTGTGGGAGTTAGGGTTAGTTTTATTGTTAGGCTTAGGTTTAAGCTGAGGGTGAGGGTGATTGTCAGGGTTAGGGTTATGTTGAGTGAGAGCATTAGGGTTAGTTTTAGGGTGAGGTTGTGGTTGAGGGTTAGGGCGAGGCTTAGGGTTTGAGTCAGGGTGAGGGTTAGATGAGGGTGAGGGTTAGAGTTAGGGTGAGGGTTAGGGTTAGGGTGAGGGTGAGGTTTAGCTTTAGGGTGAGGGTAGGGTTATCGTGTGGATTAGGGTTAGTGTTAGGGTTATGGTGATGTTTATGGTGAGGGCAAGGGTTGATTTGAGGGTTTGCGTTAGGTTTAGAGTGAGGTTGAGTGTGAGGGTGAGGCTTAGGGTTAGGGTTAGGTTGAGGGTGACACTGAGGGTTTGGGTTAGGGTTAGGCTTTAGGCTGAGGGTTAGGCTGAGGGTGAGGGTGAGGGTTAGGGTTAGGGTGAGGGTTAGGGTTAGGGTTAATGATAGGGTGATATTTAGGGTGAGTGTTAGTGTGAGAGTTAGTGTTGGGTTTAGGCTTAGTGTTAGAGTGAGTGTAAGGGTTAGGTTGAGGGTTAGGGTTAGCGATAGGTTGAGGGTTGGGATGAGGGGTAGGGTGAGGGTAAGGTTTACTGTGAGGGTTATGGTGAGTGTGAGGGTTAGGGTTAGGGATAGGGTTAGAGTGAGGGTGAGGTTTAGGGTTACGGTAAGGGTTACGGTTAGGGTTAGGTTGAGGGTTAGGGAAAGGGTGAGGATGAGTGTTAGGGTGAGGGTTCGGGTTAGGGTTCGTGTTAGGGTTATGGTGAGGGTGGGGGTGAGGGTGAGAATGAAGGTTAGGGTTAGATTTAGGATGAGGGTGAGGATTAGGGTTAGGAGTAGGGTTAGGGTTATGTTTAGGCTGAGGATGAGCCTGAGGGTGTGGGTGAGGATTAGGGTTAGGTTGAGTGTTAGAGTTAGGGTTAGGGTGAGGGTTTGGGTAAGTGTTCAGTTTAGGATGAGAATTAGTTTGAGGGGTACAGTTAAGGTTAGGATGAGCGTTAGGTTTAGCGTTAGGGTTAGGGATAGGGTTGGTTTACGGTGAGGTTTAGGATGAACGTTAGGGTTAGGTTTAGGTTTTTAGTGAGGGATAGGGTGCAGGTTATGGTTAGAGTTAGGGTTAGGGTGAGGGTTAGGGTCAGGGTGAGGGTTATTGTTAGGGTTAGATTTCCGGTGAGAGTAAGAGTTAGCGTGAGGTTAAGGGTGAGTGTGAGGGTTGGAGTTAGCATTAGGGTTAGGGTGAGGTTTAGGGTGAGGGTTAGGGTTAGGTTTAGGGTTAGGGTGAGGTGAGGGTGAGGGTGATTGTGAGGTTTATGGTTAGGGTGAGAGATAGGTTTAGCGTGAGGATTAGGGTTAGGGTTTGGGTGAGGGTTAGCATGAGGGTGACAGTGAGGCTTAGGTTTTGGGTGAGGGTGAGTGTGAGGGTTAGGCTAAGGGTTAGGTTAGGGTTAGTGTGAGGGTGAAGTTGAGGGTTAGTGTTAGGAATCGCGTTAGGTTTAAAGTTAGGCTGAGGGTGAGCGTGACGGTGAGAGTGACGGTTAGAGTTAGGGTTAGCGTGAGGGTTAGGGTTAGTGTGAGGGTTAGGGTGAGGGTAAGGCTAAAGGTTAGGGAGAGGGTCAGGGTTAGGTTTAGGGTTTGGGTGAGGGTTAGGGTGAGGTTTAGGGTTAGGGTTATGGTTAGGGTTAAGGTGAGGGTGAGGGTGAGGGTTAGTGTGAGGGTTAGTGTTAGGGTGAGGGTTATTGTGAGTGTTATGGTTAAGGTGAGGTTGCGGGTTAGGTGAGGTTTAGCATTAGGGTCAGGGTTAGGATATGAGTTAGGCTGAGGGTAAGTGTTGGGAGGAGGGTTAGGGTTAGGGTGAGGTTTAGGATGAGGTTTAGGGGTAGTGTTAGGGTTAGAGTTAGGGAGAGTTTAAGGGATAGGTTGAGGGTTAGTGTGAGGGTGAGTGTTAGTGTTAGCATTAGGGTTAGTGTGAGGGTTAGGGTGAGTGTTAGGGTTAGGTTAGGGTCAGGGATAGGTTTAGGGTGAGGGTTAGGGTTGGGTTAGGGTGAGGGTTAGATGCGGGTTAGGGTTAGGGTTAGGTTGAGGGTTAGGTTTAGGGTGAGGGTTATGGTTAGGATTAGGGTTAGGGTGAGGGCTAGGGTGAGGGTGAGGGTTAGGGTTAGGGTGAGGCTTAGGGTTAGGTTGAGGGTTAGGTTTAGTGTGAGGGTTAGGGTGAGGGTAAGGTTAGAGGTTAGGGTGAGGTTGAGTGTTAGAGTTACGGTTAGGGTGAGGGTTAGGGTGAGGTTTAGGTTTATGTTTATGGTTAGGGTTAGCATGAGGGTGAGCGTGAGGGTGACAGTGAGGCTTAGGGTGAGTGTGAGGGTGAGTGTGAGTGTTAGGCTTAGGGTTAATGTGAGGGTGAAGGTGAAGGTTAATGTTAGGAGTAGGGTTAGGTTTACATTTAGGCTGAGGGTGGTCGTCAGGGTGAGGGTGACTGTTAGGGTTAGGGTTAGGTTGAGGTTTAGGGTTACTGTGAGGGTTAGGGTGAGGGTAAGGTTAAAGGTTAGGGTGGGTTAGGCTTAGGGTTAGGGTGAGGGTTAGGTTGAGGATGAGGGTGAGTGTTAGGGTGAGTGGTAGGGTGAGGTGTAGGGTTAGGGTTAGGGTTAGGGTGAGGGTTAGGGTTAGTGTGAGGCTTAGGGTTAAGGTGAGGTTTAGGGTTATTGTGAGGGTTCATATTAGGTTTAGGCTTAGTGTTAGGGTGAGGGTACGGGGTAGGTTGAGGGTTAGGTTTAGGGTGAGGTTTAGGGTTAGAATGAGGGTTAGGGCTAGGGTGAGGGTTAGGGTGAGCGTTCGGGTTGGGTGATGTTTAGGGTGTGGGTGAGGGTTAGGGTGAGTGTGAGAGTGAGGGTGAGTGTTCAGTTGAGGGTTTGAGTTAGGGTTAGGGCGAGGTTGATGATGAGGGTGAGACTTAGGGTTAGGTTTAGTGTGAGGGTGAGTGTGAGGGTTAGCGATAGGGTTAGGCTTAGGTTTAGAGTTATGCTGAGGGTGACTGTGAGCGTGAGGGTTATGGTTAGGATGAGGGTTAGTGTTAGGGTGAAGGTAAGGGTTGGGGTGAGTGTTAGGGGTAGGGTGAGGGTTATCGTTAGGTTTAGGGTGAGGGTTAGGGTTAGGTTGGAGGTTAGGGTTAGGGTGAGGGTTAGCGTTAGGGTTAGGGTTAGGGTTAGGTTGGAGGTTAGGGATAGGATGTGGGTTAGCATTAGGGGTAGGGGTAGGGGTTGGTTGAGGGTGAGGTTGAGGGTTAGGGTTAGGGTTTGGGTTAGGATTAGGATGAGGGTTAGCGTGAGGAGTATGGTTAGGGTTAGAGTGAGGGTGAGGGTTAGGTTTAGCTTTAGGGTTAGGGTTAGGGTTAGGCTGAGGGTGAGGGTGAGGGTTAGGGTTAGGGTTAGGATGAGGGTTAGGGTTAGGGTTAGGGTGAGGGTGAGGGTGAGGTTTAGGGTTATGGTTTTTTTTTTAGGCTGAGGGTGATGGTGAGGATAAGGGTTAAGGTGAGGGTTAGGTTGAGGTTGAGGGTGAGGGTAAGGGTGAGCTTTAGGGTGAGTGTTAGGGTTAGGGTTAGGGTTAGGATTAGGTTGTGGGATAGGGTGAGGGTTAGGGTTAATATTAGGGTTAGGGTTAGGTTTAGTGTTAGGGTTAGGTTTAGGGTTAGGGTTAGGGTTAGGGTTAGGTTGTGGGTAAGTGTTGGAGTGAGGGTTAGGATGAGGGTTAAGGTTAGTTTGAGGGTTAGAGTTAGGGTTAGGTTAGGGTGAGTGTAAGGATTAGGGTGAGCTTTAGGGTGAGGGTGAGGGTTAGTGTTAGGATGAGGGTTACGGATAGTGTGAGGGTTAGAGTTAGGGTTAGGGTTAGGGTGAGGCTAAAGCTTAGGGTTAGGTTTAGGTTGACTGTGAGGGTTAGTGTGAGGTTATTGTTAGGTTTAAGGTTTAAGGTGTAAGGTTTATGGTGAGGTCTAATGTGAGGTTGAGGGTTAGGGTGAGGGTGAGGGTGAGGGTGAGTGTTCCGGTTAGGTAAGGGTTAAGATTAGGGTTAGGGTGAGGATTAGGGTGAGATTCAGGGATAGGATGAAGTTTAGGGTTAGAGTGATGGTTAGGGTTAGTGTGAGGTTTAGGGATAGGGTTAGGGTTAGGGTGAGGTTTAGGGTTCAGGTTTCCATTAGGGTTAGGGTCAGGGTTAGGGTGTTTTTGAGGGTTAGCGGTAGGGTTAGGGTTAGTGTTAGGGTGAGGGTTAGGGTTAGGGTTAGGATGAGGGTTAGGGTAAGCGGTAGAGTTAGGGTTAATGTTAGGATTAGGGTGAGGGTTAGGGTGAGGTGAAGGATTAGGGTGAGGGTGATGGTTAGTGTTATGTATAGGGTGATGGTGAGGGTGAGGGTTAGGTTTAGGGTGAGGGTGAGGCTGAGGGTGAGGGTTAGGGTTAGGGTAATGGTTAGTGTTAGGGTTAGTTTGAGGTTTTGGGTTAAGGTGACCATTAGGTTTAGACTGAGTGTTAAGTTTAGGGTTATGGTGAGGGTTAGGGTTAGTGGGATGTTTAGGGTGAGGGTGAGGCTGAGGGTGAGAGTTCGGGTTTTCGTGAGGGTTAGGGTTTGGGTGAGGGTTAGGGTTAGGCTGAGGGTTAGTGTGAGGTTGAAGGTTAGGGTGAGCATGAGGGGTAGTGATAGGGTTAGGGTGAGGTTTAGGTTTAGGGTTAGTGTTAGGTGAGGGTTACAGGAAGGGATAGGGTTAGGGTTAGGGTAAGAGTTAGGATTACTGTGTGGGTTAGGGTTATGGTTAGAGTGAGGGTAAGGTTTAGGGTTAGGTTTAGGGTGAGGGTGAGGATTAGGGTTAGGTTTAGGGTTATGGGGAGAGTTAGGGTGAATGTTAGGGTTAGGTTTAGGGTTAAGTTTAAGGTGAGGGTTTCGGTGAGGGTTAGGGTTAGGGCTAGGGTGAGCGTAAGGTTTAGAGTGAGGGTGAGGGTTAGGGTGAAGGTTAGGGTGTGGGATAGGGTGAAGGTTACGGTTAGGTTTAGGGTGAGGGTAAGTGTTAAGGTGAGGGTTAGGGTGAGGTTGAGTGTTAGGGTTAGGGTTAGGGGTAGGGTGAGGGTTAGAGTTATGGTGAGGGTTAGTGTGAGGGTTTTGGTTAGTGTTAGATATAGGTCTAGGGTAAGTTTTAGGGTAAGGTTGAGGGTTAGTGTTAGGGTAAGTGTTACGGTAAGGGTAAGGGTTAGGGTTAGGGTAAGGTTTAGGGTGAGGGTTAGGGTGAGTGATAGGGTGAGGGTTAGTTTGAGGGTATGAGTTATGGTGAGGTTTAGGGTGAGGGTGCGGTTTAGTGTTAGGGTTAAGATGAGGTTTAGTGTGAGGGTGAGGATTAGTGTTAGGGTTAGGGTTAGGGTGAGGTTAGGGTGAGGGTTTTGGTTAGTGTTAGGGATAGGGTGTGGGTTAGGATGAGGGTGCGGGTAAGTATTAGGGCAGGGTTTAGGGTTACGGTGAGGCTTAGGGTATGATTGAGGGTTAGAGCGAGCGCTAGGGTGAAGGTGAGGGTTAGCGTTAGGGTTAGGGTGAGAATTGGGGTTAGGGATAGGATTAGGGTTAGGGTAAAATTTACAGTGAGGGCTAGGGTGAGGGTTAGGCTTAGGGTTAGGGTGAATGTTAGGGTTAGGGGGAAGGTGAGGGATAGGTTTAGTGTGAGGTTTAGGTTTAGGTTTAGTTTTAGGGTTAACCTGAGGGTAAGGGTCAGGGTGAGGGTTAGGGTGACGGTTATAGTTAGGGTTAGGGATAGGATGAGGTTTAGGGTTAGGGAAAAGTTTACGGTGAGGGTTAGGGTGAGGGTTATGGTTAGGGTTAGGGTGAATGTTAGGGTTAGGGGTAGGCTGAGTGATAGGTTTTTTTGTGAGGTTTAGGGTCAGGATTAGGGTTAGGGTTAAGGTGAGTATAAGGGTTAGGGTGAGGCTTAGGGTGAGGGTGATGGTTAGGATTAGCATTACTGTTAGGGTGAGGGTTAGGGTTAGGTTTAGTGTTAGGGATTGGGTTAGGGTGATGGTGAGGGTTAGGTTTAATATTAGGGTTAGGGAAAGGGTGAGGGTTAGGGTTAGGGTTAGTGTGAGGTTTAAAGTTAGAGTTAGGGTTAGATTTAGGGTGAGGGTAAGTGTTAAGGTGAGGGTTAGGGTGAGGGTGATAGATAGGGTTAGAATAAGGTTTAGGGTGAGGTTGAGGTTTATGATTAGCATTAGAGTTAGGGTGAGGGTTCGGGTGACTATTAGGGTTAGGGTTAGGGTGAGTGTGAGTGTGAGGGTTAGGGTGAGAGTGAGGGATAGGGTTGGGTTAGGGATAGAGTGAGGGTTAGGGTGAGGGCTAGGCTGAGGGTGAGGGTTAGGGTGTGGGTTAGGTTGAGGGTGAGGTTTTCTCTTACATAATTTTTAGGGTTAGGTTTAGGGTTAGGGTTAGGTTTAGGGTTAGGGTGAGGGTTAATATTAGGGTTAGGGATAGGATGAGTATTAGCGTGAGGGTTCAGTTAGGGGTTGGGTGAGTGTTAGGATTAGTGTGAGGGTTAGGGTAAGGGTTAGGCTTAGGGTTGGGGTGAGGGTAAGTGTTAGGGTGATGTTTAGGGTGAGGGTGAGGATTAGGGTTAGGGTTAGGGTTAAAGTGTGAGTTAGGGTGAGGGTTAGGGTTAGGGTTCGGGTGAATGTTAGCGTTAGGGTTAGTGTTAGGGTGTGGGTGAGTGTGAGGTTGAGGGTTAGGGTTAGGGTTAGGGTTAGGGTGATGGTTAGGGTTAGGATTATGGTTAGGGTTAGGGTTAGGTTGAGGATGAGGGTGAGGGTGAGGGTTAGTATTTGGGTGAGGGTTAGGTTTAGATTTAGGGATAGGATGAGGTTTATGGTAAGGGGTGGGCTTAGGTTTACGGTGAGGGTTAGGTTTAGTGTGAGGTTTAGGTTAATGGTTAGGTTTAGAGTTAGAATTGGGTTAAGGGTTAGGGTGAGAGTTAGGGTGAGGGTAAGGGTTAGGTTTAGGGTTAGAGTTGGGGTGAGGGTTAAGGTGAGGCTTATAGGGTTTGGGTTTGGGTTAGGGTGAGGGTGAGTGTTATGGTCAGGGATAGGGTGAGGGTTAGGTTGAGGGTTAGTGTAAGGGGTAGGGTTAGGGTTAGGGTGAATGTTAGGATTAGGGTGACGGTTAGGGCAAGGGTAAGGCTTAGGGTTATGGTGAGGGTTAGGTTTAGGTTTAAGGTTAGGGTGAGAGTGAGGGTTAGGGTTAGGGTTAGGGTTAGGGTGAGGTTTAGGGTTAGGGTTAGGGTTAGTGTAAGGGATAGATTTAGGGTGAAGGTTAGGGTTAGGGTTAGGATTAGGGTTAGGGTGAGGCTTAGGGTTAGGTTTAGGATGAAGGTTAGGGTTAGTTTTAGGGTGAGGTTTAGGTTTAGGGTGAGGTCTACGATGAGGATGGGGTTAGGATGAGCGTGAGGGTGAGGTTGAGGGTTTTGGTTAGGTAAGGGTTAGGGTTAGGGTTAGGGTGAGGATTAGGGTGAGGGTGAGGTTTAGCTTGAGGGTTATGGTTAGGGTGAGGGTTAGCATGAGGCTGAGGTTTAGGTTGAGGTTTAGGGTCAGGGTGAGCGTGAGGGTTCAGCTGAGGTTCAGGGTTCGGGTGTCGGCTAGGGTTAAGTTTAGGGTGAGGATTAGGGTGACGGTGAGAGTTAGGATTAAGGTTAGGGTGAGGGTTAGGTTTAGGGTGAGGCTTAGGATGAGGTGTAGGTTTAGGGTTAGGGTTAGGGTTAGGGTTAGGGTTAGGTTTAGGGTGAAGGTTAGTGTTAGTTTGAGGGTTAGGGTGAAGGTGAGTTTGAGGTTGATGGTTAGGGTGAGGGTGATGGTGATGGTGAGGGTTAGGGTTAGGATTCGGGTTAGGTTTAGGGTGAGAGTTAGGGTTAGGGTTTGGGTTAGGGTGAGGGTGAGGGTGAGGGTGAGGGTTAGTGTTAGGGTTAGGGTGAGGGTTAGTGTGAGTGTTAGTTTTAGGGTTAGGGTAAGGGTTAGGTTTAGGTTGAGCATTAGTTTTAGGTTTAGGTTTAGGGTGAGGGTGATGCTGAGGATTAAGGTTAGGGTTAGTGTGAGGATAAGGGTTAGGGTGAGGATTAGGGTGAGGGTTTAGGTTAGAATAAGGTTTAGGGTGAGGGTTAGGATTAGGGTTAGGGTTATGGTAAGGGTTAGGGTTAGGGTAAGGGTTAGGGTGAGGCTTAGGGTTAGCGTTAGGGTTAGGGTGAGGGTTAAGCTTAGGGTTAGGGTTAGGGGAAGGGTTAGGGTTAAGTTTAAGGTTAGGTTATGTTTAGGGTTAGTGTGAGGGTTAGGGTTAGGGTGGTGTTTAGGGAGACGGTGAGGGTTAGGGTGAGGGTGAGATTGAGCGTGAGGTTTAGTGTGAGGGTGAGGGTGAGTGGCAGCATGACAGTGAGGGTTAGGGTTAGGGTTAGGTTTAGGGTGAGGATTATGGTGAGGGTGAGGGTTAGGGTTAGGTTGAGGGTTAGGGTTAGGTTTAGGGTTAGGGTGAAGGTTAGGGTGAGAGTTAGGTTTAGGGTTAGGATGAGGGTTAGGCTTACTGTTAGGGTTACGATTAGGGTTTGGGTTAGTGTGAGGATAACGTTTAGGGTGAGTGTTAGGTTGAGACTGAGGGTTAGGGTTAGCGTTAGGGTTAGGGTGAGGGTTAGGGTGGGGGTTAGGGTACTTGTTAGGGTTGGGTGAGGGTTAGGTTGAGCGTAAGGATTAGGGTGAGGGTTAGTTTGATGGGGAGGGATAGGGTAATGGTGAGGGTAAGGGTTAGGGTTAGGGTGAGAGTGAGGCTTAGGTTAAGTGTAAGGGTTAGGGTCAGGGTTAGGTTAAGGGTGAGCGTTAGGGTTAGCATTGGGGTTAGCGTTAGGATGATTGTTAGGTTTGGGGTTAGGGTGCAGGTTAGTGTTAGGGTTAGAGTGAGGGTAAGGGTCAGGTTTAGGGTTAGGATTAGGTTTAGTGTTAGGGTGAGGCTGAGGGTGAGGGTGAGTGTGAGTGTGAAGTTTAAGGTTAGGGTTAGGTTTAGGGTGAGGGTGATGTTTTTGTTTAGGAAAGGTTAAGGTTAGGTTTAGGGTGAGGATTAGGGTGGGGTGAGGTTTAATTTGAGGGTTATGGTTAGGGTGAGGGTTAGGGTTAGGTTTAGGCTGAGGGTTAGGGTTACGGTGATGTTTAGTGTGACGGTGAAGGTGAGAGTGAGGGTTCGGGTGAGGGTTAGGGTTACGGTAAGGGTTAGGGTTAGGGTTACGGTTAGGATTAGGGTGAGGGTAAGGGTTTTATTGACATTTAGGTTGAGGGTGAGTGTTAGGGTTAGGTTTAGGCTTAGGGTGAGGGTTAGGTTGAGGGTTAGGGTTAGGGTTAGGGTGAGGGTTAGGGTGAGGATTAGGGTGAAGTTTAGGGTTAGGATTAGGGTTTGGCTTAGGGTGAGAAGGGGTTGGGTGAGGGTTAGGGAGAGGGTGAGGGATAGGTTATTGTGAGGGTAAGGTTTATGCTGAGGCTTAGGTTGAGAATGAGCATTTGTGTTAGCACAGGGTTGGGTTGAGCATGAGGGTTAGGGTTAGCCTGAGGGGTAATTTTAGGGTTAGGGTTAGGGTTAGGGTGAGGTTAAGGTTTAGGGTGTGGGTGAGGTGAGGGTTAGGGTTAGCCTTAGGGCGAGGGTGAGTGTTTGGGTTAGGGTTAGGGTGAATGTGAGTGTGAGGGTTAGGTTTAGGATTAGGGTTAGGGTTACAGTTAGCTGAGGTTGAGGGTATGAGTGAGAGTGAGGGCTAGGTTTAGGGTTAGAGAAAGGGTTAGGGTTAGGTTTAGGGTTAGTATTAGAGTTAGGGTTAGGATTAGGCTGAGGTTGAGTGTGAGGGTGAGGGTGAAGGTGAAGTTTTAGTTTTAGGGTTAGCGTTACGGTTAGGTTGAGCACTAGGATGAGGGTGAATGTTAGGATTAGCATTAGGGTGAGGGTGAGGCTTAGGGTGAGGGTTGAGTGTTAGGTTTAGTGTTAGGGTGAGGGAGAGGGTTAGGGTTAGTGTGAGGATGAGGGTCTGGGTTAGGTTTAGGGTTAGGGTTACATTTAGGGTTAGGGTGATGGTGAGGGTTAGAATTAAGTTTAGGGTTAGGGTTAGAGTTAGGTGAGAGTGAGGGTGAGGCTTAGGGTTTGGGTTAGAATTATAGTGAGGGTGAGCAGGAGGGTTAGAGTTAGGATTAGGAATATAATTATGGTTTAGGATAGGGTGAGGGTGAGGGTGAGGCTTAGGGTTAGGATTAGGGTTAGTTTTAGTGTGAGGAACAGTTTGAGGGTGAGGGTTAGGGTGAGGGTGAGAAGGAGGGTGAGGTTTAGGGTGAGCTTTAGGGTTAGGGTTAGGGTGAGGGTTAGGGTTAGGGTTAAGTTATGGCTGAGGTTTAGGTATAGGGCAAGTGTTAGTGTTACGGTGAGGGTGAGGGTTAGGGTTAGGGTGAGGTTTAGGGTTAGAGTTAGGGTTAGTGTAAGGTTTAGAGTTAGGGTGAAGTGTAGGATTAGGGTTAGGATTAGGGTTAGGATGAGGGTGAGGGTGAGGGTTATGGTTAGGGTTAGGTTTAGGGTGAGGGTTAGGGTTAGGGTAAAGCTTAGGGTTGGGGTTAGCATAAGGGTGAGTGTGAGGGTGATGATTAGGGTTAGGTTTAGGGTGAAGGTGAGGGTTAGGGTTAGGGTTAGGGTTAGGGTGAGGGTGAGGGTTAGGGTTAGGATTAGGTTTAGGGTTAGGTTTAGGATGAGGGATAGGATGAGGGTTAGAGGTAGGGTTAGTGTGAGGGTTACGGTTACGGTTAGGGTGAGGGTAAGGTTTAGGGTGAGGGTTAGATTGAGTTTGAGGGTTAAGGTTAAGGTGAGGTTTAGGGTGAGTTTTAGGATTAATGTAAGGTTTAGGGTTAGGGTGAGGGTAAGGGTTATAGTGAGAGTTATTGTGAGGGTGAGCGTTAGGGTTAGGGTTAGGGTAAGGGTTAGGGTGAGCGTTAGGGTGAGGGTTTGCGTTCGGGTTAACATTAGGGTTAGGTGGAGGGTGAGGGTAAGGGTGTAGGTTAGGGTTAGGGTTAGGGATAGGGTGAGGATTAGGTTTAGTGTGAGGGTGAGGTTCTGGGTTAGGGTTAGGTTTATGGTTAGATTTAGGATGAGGGTGATGTTGAGGGTTAGATTTAAGATTAGCGTTAGGGTTATGTTTAGGGTTAGGGTGAGGGTGAGGGTGAGGCTTAGGGTTATGGTTAGGGTGAGGTTTAGGTTTAGGGTGAAGGCTATGGTGAGTGTGAGGGTTAAAGTGAGTGTGACGGTGAGGGTGAGGGTTTTGGTTAGGTAAGGGTTAGGGTTAGGTTTAGGGTGAGGATTAGGGTGAGAGTGAGGTTTAGGTTGATTGTTAGGATTAGGGTGAGGGTTAGGGTGAGGCTAAGGGTAAAGGTGATTATTCGGGTTCGGGTGAGGGTGAGGGTTTGGGTGAGGTTGAGGGTTCTTGTATGGGTTAGGGTTAGGTTTAGGGTGAGGGATAGGGTGACATTGAGGGTTAGGGAGAGGGTGAGGTTTAGGATTAGGGTTAGGGTGAGGGTTAGGATTAGGGTTCGGGTTAGGGTGAGGGGTAGGGTTATGTTTAGGGAGAAGTTTAGGGTTATGGTGAGGGTTTGGGTTAGTTTGAGGGTTAGGGTGAAGGTGAGTTTGAGGTTGAGGGTTAGGTTGAAGGTGATGGTGACAGTGAGGGTTAGATTTAGGATTCGGGTTAAGGTTAAGGTGAGGGTTAGGGTTATGGTTAGGGTTAGGGTGAGGGTGAGTGTGAGGCTTAGTGTTTGGGTTAAGGTTAGGTTTATGTTTAGGGTGAGGACTACGGTGAGGGTGAGTGTTAGGGTGAGTGTGAAGGTGATGTTGAGGGTTATGGTTAAGGTGAGTATTAGGGTTAGGTTTAGGGTGAGGCTTATTGTTAGGGTGATGTTTAGGGTGAGGGTGAATGTGAGAGTGAGGCGGGTGAGGGTTAGGGTTAGGGTGAAGGTTAAGGTTAGGGTTAGCATTAGGGTTAGGGTGAGACTTAGGGTGAGGGTTTAGTGTTAGGGTTAGGGTGAGGGTGAGGGTGAGGTTTTCGGTTAGGGTGGGGGTTAGAGTTACAGTGAGGGTGAGGGTGAGGGTGAAGGTTAGGATTAGGGTTAGCGTTAGCAATAGTATGAGGATGAGGTTCAGGATTAGTGTGTTTTTGAGGGTTAGGGATACCGTTAGGGTTAGTGTTAGGGTGAGGGTTAGGGTTAGGGTTAGGGTTAGGATGAGGGTTAGGGTAAGGGGTAGGGTTAGGGTTAGGCTGAATGTTAGGATTAGGGTGAGAGTTATGGTAAGGGAAAGGGTTAGGGTTAGGGTGAGGTTAAGGATTAGAATGAGTGTGAGGGTTAGGTTTAGTGTTAGGGTTAGGGTGGGGTTTAGGGTTATGGTTAGGTTTAGGGTGAGGGTTAGGGTGACGGTGAGCTTTAGGGTGAGGGTGATGGTTAGGATAAGGGTTTGGGTGAGGTTTAGGGTTAGAGTGAGAATTAGGGTGAGGGGTAGGTTTAAGGTTAGGGAGAGGGTTAGGGTTTGTGTGAGGTTTAGGGGTAGGGTTAGAGTTAGGTTTAGTATGAGGATAAAAGTTAGGGTTAGCGTTAGGGTAAGGGTTAGGTTTAGGGTGAGGGTCAGGGTTAGGGTTTGGGTGAGGGTGAGTTTTAGGGTGAGCGGTAGGTTTAGAGTTAGGGTAAGGTTTAGGGTTAGGTTGAGGGTTACGTTTAGTGTTAGGGTGAGGGTTTGGCTGAGGGTTAGGTTTAGTGTGAGGATAAGGGTTAGGGTGAGGATTAGGGTTAGGGTTAGAGTTAGGGTAAGGGTTAGGTTTAGGCTTAGGGTTAGGGTTAAGGTTAGGGTGAGTGTGAGGCTTAGGGATAGGGTTAGGGTGAAGGTTAGGGTTAGGTTGATTTTTAGGGTGTCAGTGAGTGTTAGGGTGAGAGTGAGGTTCAGCGTGAGGGTTAGGGTTAGGGTGAGGGTGAGTGTGAGGGTGACGGTTAGGGTTAAGTTTAGGGTGAGGGTAAGGTTTAGGGTTAGGATTAGGGTTAGTGTAAGGGTTAGGCTGAGCGAGAGGGTGAGGTTGAGGGTGAGGGTGAGGGTTAGGGTGAGTGTTAGGGTTAGACTGAGGGTTAGGGTGAGGGTGAGTTTGAGGGTCAGGGTGAGGTTGAGGGTGAGGTTGAGGGTGAGAGTTAGGATTAGGGTTCCGGTTAGGGTGAGGGTGAGGGTGAGGGTGAGGTTTAGGGTTAGGTTTAGGGTTAGTGTTATTGTCAGGGTTATTGTTATGGTTTGGATTAGGGTGAGAATGAGGGTGAGTGTTAGCATGAGGATTAGAGTTAGGGTTATGGTTAGGGTGAGGGTGAGGGTGAGGGTTAGGTTTAGGGTTAGGGTTAGGGTTAGGATGAGGGTTAGGCTGAGGGTTAGAGTTAGGGTTAGTGTGAGGCTTAGGGTTAGGGTTACGGTTAGGGTGAGGGCAAGGGTTAGGCTGAGGTTTAGGTTGAGTTTGAGGGTTGATGTTAGGGTGAGGTTTAGGGTGAGTTTTAGTGTTAATGTTAGGCTTAGGGTTAGGGTGAGGGTAAGGGTTATAGTGAGAGTTATTTTGAGGGTGAGGGTTAGGGTTAGGGTGAGGGTTAGGGTAAGGGTTTGGGTTCGGGTTAGCATTAGGGTTAGGTTGAGGGTGAGTGTTAGGGTGAGGCTTAGGGTTAGGGTGAGGGATAGGGTTAGTTTAAGGGTTAGTGTGAGTGTTTGGGTGAGGGTTTGGTTTAGGTTTAGGGTTAGGGTGAGGGATAGGATGAGGGTAAGATTTAGGGTGAGGATTAGGGTGAGGTTGAGTATTAGGGTTAGCATTAGCCTTAGTGTGATGGTTAGGGTTAGGTGTGGCATTAGGGTTAGTGTTAGGATTAGGTTGAGTTTTAGGATTAGGGTTAAGGTGAGGGTGATGTTTAGGGTTAGCATTAGGTTTATCGTTAGGGTTAGAGTGAGGGTGAGGGTGATGGTTAAGTTTAGGATTAGGTTTAGTGTTAAGGTGAGGCTGAGGTTGAGGATGAGGTTGATGATGAGGGTTGGGTTAGGGTTAGGCTTAGGGTGAGGGCTAGGCTGAGGGAGAGGGTTAGGGTGAGGGTTAGGGTGAGGGTGGTTTTTTAAGTTAGGAAAGTGTTACGGTTAGGTTTAGGGTGAGGATTAGGCTGAGGGTGAGGTTGAAGGTGAGGTTTAGGGTTAAGGTGAGGGTTAGGGTTAGAGTTAGGCTGAGGGTTAGGGTTAGGATTAGGGTTAGGGTTAGGCTGAGGGTGAGAGTGAGGGTGAGGGTGAGGGTTAGGTTGTAGGTGAGGGTTAGGCTTAGGGTGAGGGTTAGGGTGACGGTGTGGGTTAGGTTGAGGGTTAGGATTAGTGTGAGGGTTAGGATTAGGGTTAGTGTGAGGAAAAGGGTTAGGGTGAGGATTAGGATGAGTGTAAGAGTTAGTGTAAGGTTTAGCCTTAGGGTTAGGGTGAGGTATAGGGTTAGAGTTCCGGTTAGGGTTAGGATGAGGTTTATGGTTTGGGTGAGTGTTAGGGTTACAGTTAGGGTGAGTGTGAGGGTGAGGTTTCGGGTTCGGGTTCGGGTTAGGGTATGGATTAGGGTTAATTTTATGGTGAGGGTAAGGGTTAGGGTGAGGTTTAGGGTGAGGTTTAGGATTACGGTGAGGGTTAGGGTGACGTTGAGGGTTAGGGTGACAGTGAGGGTTAGAGAGGGTGAGGTTTAGGTTTAGTGTTAGCGTTAGGGCGATGGTTAGGGTCAAGGTTTGGATTTGGGTGACGGTTAAAGTGAGGATTAGTGTTAGGTTTAGGTTTAGGGTTAGTGTCAGGATTTGGGTTACTGTTAGGTTTATACTGAGATTAAGGTTTAAGGTGAGTGTTAGGCTGATGGGTAGGTTTAAGGTAAGGGTGAGGGAGAGGGTGAGGGTAAGGATTAGGGTGAGGGTTAGGGTGAGGGTGAGGCTCAGGGTTAGCATTAGTGTTAGGGTTTGTGTTAGAGTGAGGGGTAGGGTTAGGGTTCAGGTGAGGATGAGGGTTAGGGTTAGCATTAGGTTTAGGGTTAGGGTGAGGATGAGGGATAGGGCTAGTTTTAGGGTGAGTGTGAGGGTGAGGGTTAGGGTTAGGGGTAGGGTGAGGGTTAAGGTTAAGGTGTGGGTTCCAGTTAGGATGAGGGTGAGGCTAAGGATTAGGGTGAGGTTTAGGGTGTGAGTGAGGGTTAGGGTTTGAATTAGAGTTAGTGTTAGGGTTAGGGTGAGGGTGAGGGTGAGGTTTAGGGTTAGGGTTAGGGTTAGGGTTTGGATGAGGGTCAGGATGAGGGTGAGGGTTAGTTTTAAGGATAGGGTTAGGGTTAGGGATAGGATTAGTGTAAGGGTGAGTGCTAGCGTGAGGGTGAGGGTTAGGGTTTGGTTAGGGTGAGGGTAATTGTTAGGGTGAGGGAGAGTGTGAGGGTTAGGTTTAGGGTGAGGGTGAGGGTTAGGTTTAGTGTGAGGGAGGGGGTTAGGGTTACGGTTAGTGTTAGGGTAAGGTTAAGGGTTACAGTGAGGGTTAGAGTGAGAGTGAGGTTTAGGTTTAGCGTGAGTGTGAGGGTGAGGGTCAGAGTGAGGGTTCGTATTAGAGTTAGGATTACAGTTGGGGTGAGGGTGAGGGTTATGTTTAGCGTTAGGGTGAGGGTTAGGATTAGGGTGATGTTTAGGGTGAGGGTGAGTGTAAGGGTGAGGGTGATGGTTCGGGTGAGGTTGAGGATTAGGGTGTGGATGAGGGTTAGGGTGAGGGTGAGGGTTAGGGTTAGGTTTAGGCTGTGGGTTAGGGTTAGGATTAGGGTGAGAGATAGGGTCAGGGTTAGGGTGAGGTTTAGAGTTAGTGTGAGGTTTAGGGTTAGGTTTAGGGTAAGTGTGAGGATAAGTGTTATGGTGAGGGATAGGGTTATTGTTAGGGTTAGGGTTAGGGTGAGGGTTATTGTTAGGGTTAGGGTTAGGGTTAGGATGAGGGTTAGGTTTAGGGTAAGGGTTAGGGTTGGTGTTAGGGTAATGGTGAGTGTGAGGGTGATGGTTAGGGTTAGGTTTAGGGTGAAGTTGAGTGTTCGGTTTAGGATTAGATTTAGGGTTAGGCTTAAGGTGAGGGTGAGCGTGAGGGTGAGGGTTAGGGAGAGGTTTAGCGTTAGGTTTAGGGTTAGGGTGAGAGTGAAGATTAGGTTGAGGTGAGGGTTCGGGTTTGGGTGAGGGTTAGGGTGATGGTGAGGGTCAGGGTGAGGGTGAGGTTTAGGTTTAGTGTTAGCTTTAGAGTGAGGGTTAGGATCAGGGATAGGATTAGAGTGAGTGTTAAGGTGAGGGTTAGGGTTAGGGTTAGGGTGAGCGTGAGGAGTAGGTTTAGGTTTAGGGTGAGGGTGAGGGTGAGGGTGAGGGTTAGGGTTTATGGTTCGGGTTAGGGTAAGGGTTAGGATTATGGTAAGTGTGAGGGCTATGGTGAGGATGAGGGTTAGGGTTAAGTTTAGGGTGATGGTTAGGGTTACGATGAGGGATAGGGTTAGGGTTAGTGTGAGGGTGAGGGTTAGTTTTCGTGTGAGGGTTAGGGTTTGTGTTAGGTTTAGGGTAAGATTAAGTTTTAGGATGAGGTTTAGGGTAAGAGTGAGGGTTAGGGTTAGCGTGAGTTTAAGGGTGAGGGTTAGGGTTATTGTTAGGGTTAGGGTGAAGGTGAGGGTTATGTTTAGGGTTAGGGTGAGGATTAGGGTTAGGGTGATGTTTAGGGTGAGGGTGAGGGTTAGGGTGAGATTGAGGTTTCATGTGAGGGTGAAGGTTAGGGTGAGAGTGAGGTTTAGGGTTAGGGTTAGATTTAGGGTGTAGGTTAGGGTTAGGGTTAGGGTTAGGATGATGGTTAAGTTTGCATTTAGGGTAAGGGTGAGGGTGACGGTTAGGATGAGGGTTAGGTTTAGGGTGAGTGTGAGGGTTAGGTTTAGGATTAGTGTTAGTATGATGGTGAGGGTGAAGTTTACAGTTAGTGTTAGCTTTCGGGCGAGGGTGAGGTTTAGGTTTAGGATTAGGGTTAGGGTTAGGTTTCGGCTTAGGGTGAGAGTAAGGGTGAGGGTGAGATTTAGGGTGTTGTTGAGGATTAGGTTTAGGGTGAGGTTTAGTGTGACGGTGAGCATTAGGTGAGAGTGAGATTTAGGTTTAGTGTTAGAGATAGGCTGAGGGTTAAGATCAGGGTCAGGATTAAGGTGAGGGTTAGGGTTAGGGTTATGTTTAGGTTTAGAGTTAGTGTGAGGATTAGGTTAAGGGTGAGAGTAAGCGTTAGGGTGAGGGTTAGACTGAGGGTGAGGGATAGTTTTAGTGTTAGTGTTAGGGTGAGCATGTGGGTGAGGGTTAGGTTTAGGGTTAAGGTTAGGGTGAGGATTAGGGTGAGGGCAAGTGTTAGGGTTAGGTTTAGGTTGAGGGTGAGGGATAGGGTTGTGGTGAGGTGAGGGTGAGGGTGAGTGTGAGGGTTAGGGTTAGGGTTAGCTTTAGGGTGAGGGTGAGGTTTAGGTTTAGGGTGAGGGTGAGGGTTTAGTTTAGGTAAGGGTTAGGGTAAGATTACGGTGAGAATTTGGATGAGGTTGAGGGTTAAGGTGAGCGTTAGGGTTAGGGTGAGCGTTAGGGTTAGGATTAGGGTGAGGGTTATTGTTAGGGTGATGTTTAGGGTGAGGGTGAGGGTAAAGGTTTGGGGGAGGGGGAGGGTTAGGTTTAGGGTTAGTGTGAGTGTTATAGTTAGGGTTAGGGTTAGGGTGATGGTGAGGGTTAGGGTTAGGGTGAGTGTGAGGTTGAGGGTGAGGGTGAGGCTTAGGGTTAGGGTGAGGGTTAGTGTTAGGGTTAGGGTTAGGGTGAGGGTGAGCGTTAGGGTGAGAGTGAGGGTTCGGGTGAGGTGGAGGGGGAGTGGGAGCGTTATGGTTAGGGTTCTGGTTGGAGTTATGGTGAGAGTGTGGATGAGGGTTAGGTTTAGGATAAGGGTTAGGGTTAGACTGAGGGTGAGTGTGAGTGTGAGGGTGAGGGTGAGGGTTAGCGTTAGGGTGAGGGTTAGGGTTAATGTTAGGGTAGGGTTAGCATGAGCGATAGGGTTAGTGTTAGGTTTAGGATGAGGGTTAGGCTGTGGGGTAGGGTTAGCGTTAGGGTGAGGGTTAGGGTTAGTGTGACTTTTAGGGTTAAGTTTAGGGTCAGGGTTAGGATTAGGGTTAGGGTGAAGGTTAGGGTTTGGGTTAGGGTGAGGGTGAGGTTTAGGGTTAGGGATAGGGTTAGGGTGAGGTTCGGGTGAGGGCTAGGGTGAGTGGGAGGGTTAGGATTAGGGTTAGGGATAGGGTGAGAATTAGGTTTAGAATTAGGGTTAGGGTTTGGGGTAGGGTTAGGGTGAGGGCTAGGGTGAGTGTGAGGGTTAAGGATAGGTTTAGGGATAGGGTGAGGATTAGGGTTAGGGTTTGGGTTAGGGTGAGGTTTAGGCTGATGTGTAGGGTTATAGTTAGGATGAGGGTTAGGTTTAGTGGGAGTGTTAGGGTTAGTTTTAGGGTTAAGGTTAGTGTGAGGTTTCGGGTGAGGGTTCGGGATAAGGTGTGGGTGACAGTTAGGGTTAGTGTGAGGACTAGGTTTAGGTTTAGGGGTACTGTTAGGGTTAGGGTTAGGGTGAGGGTAAGGGTTAGATTTAGGGTGATTGTGAGGGTAAGGGTTAGGGTTAGTGTTAAAGTTAGGGTGAGGGTTCGGGTTAGTGTGAGGGTTAGGGTTAGGGTTAGGGTGAGGGTGAGGGTTAGGATTAGAGTTAGGGTTAGGATTAGGTTTAGGGTGAGGTTGAGGTTTAGTGTTAGGGTGAGGGTTAGATTTATTGTTAGGGTTAGGGTTCGGTTGAGGATGAGGGTGAGGTTGAGGGGTAGGGTTAGGTTAGAGTGAGGATGAGGTTGATGTTTAGTGTTAGGGTTAGGGTGAGTGTGAGGGCTAGGGTGAGGGTGAGGGCTAGGGTGAGGGTGAGGTTGAGGATGTCGTTTACTTCAGGGTTAGGGTTAAGCTGAGATTATCGTTAGGGTGAGGGTTATGGTTAGGGTTAGGGTGTGGGTTAAGGTTAAGGTGATGTTTAGGGTGAGGGTTAGGGTGAGAGTTAGGGTGAGGTTTACGGTTTGTGTTAGGATTTGGGTTAATGTGAGGGTGAGGTTTAGGGTTAGAGTTAGGGTTATGGGGAGGGTGAAATTGAAGGTCAGGTTTAGGGTTAGTGTTAGTGCTAGGGTTAGCATAAGGGTTAGGTTGAGATTTAGGGTTAGGGTTAGGGTTAGGGATAGGATGAGCATTAGGCTGAGGGTTAGGGTTAAGGTTAGTGTGAGGGTTAGGGTTAGGTTATGGTTAGGGTTAGGGGTCGGTTAGGGTGAAGGTTAGTTTTAGGTTTAGGGTTAGGATAAGGTTTAGGGTGAGGGTTATGGTTAGGGTTAGTGTGAGGGTTAGATTTAGGGTTAGGGTTAGGGTGTGGACTATGGTGAGGGTGAGGGTTAGGGTGAGGGTTAGGATTAGGGTCAGGTGTAGGTTGAGTGTTAGGATTAGGGTAAGGACTAGGGTTATGCTGAGGGTGAGAGTGAGGTTGAGGGTGAGGGTTAGGGTTAGAGTGAGAATTAGAGTGAGGGGAAGGGGGAGGGGGAGAGTTTGGTTTAGGGTTAGATTTAGTTTTAGAGTGAGGGTTAGGATTAGGGTAGCACTAGCTTTAGGCTGAGGGTGAGGGTGAGCTTGAGGTTGAGGTTGAGGTTTAGGGTTAGAGTGAGGGTTAGGTTTAGTGGTAGGTTTAGGGTGACAGTTAGGGTTAGGGTTAGGGTTAGGATGAGTGTTAGGCTTAGGGTAAGGTTTAGGGGTAGTGTGAGGTTTAGTGTGAGGGTTAGGTTTAGGGTTAGGGTTAGGGTGTGGGCTAGGGTGAGGGTGAGGTTTAGGGTGAGAGTGAGGTTGAGGGTTTAGTTTAGGTAAGGCTTAAGGTAAGGTTAGGTTGAGGATTAGGGTGAGGTTGAGGGTTAAGTTGAGGTTTAGGGTTAGGGTGGATGTTAGGGTTACTGTGTGATTTAGGGTTACGCTTAGGGTGAGGTTGAGGGTAAGTTTTTTGGTGAGGGTTATGGTGAGCTTGAGGGTTAGTATTAGAGTTAAGGTTAGGATTAGGGTGAGGGTGAGGGTGAGAGTTAGTGATAGGGTGAGGGTTAGGGATGGGGTGAGGGTTAGGGTTAGGTTTAGGGTTGGGGTGAGGATGAGGGTGAGGGTGAGGGTTAGGGTTATGGTTAGGGGTAGGGTGAGGTTTAGGCTGAGGTTTAGGGTGAGGGTGAGGGTGAGGTTGTGGGTTAGAGTTAGGGTTAGGGTGAGGTTGAGGGTGAGAGTTAGGGTGAGGGTGAGAGTGAGGTTAGTTTAGGATTACTGTTAGAGTTAGGGTGAGGCTGACGGTGAGAGGGAAAGTGAGGGTGAATGTTAGGGTTAGGGCTAGGGTTAGGGTTAAGTTTAGTGTGAGGGTTAGTGTGATGGTGAGGGTCAGCGTGAGGGTGAGGGTTAGAATGAGGGTGAGGGTGTGCTTGAGGGTTAGGGTGAGGATTAGGCTTAGGGTGAGTTTAAGGGTTAGGGTTAGGGTTAGAGTTATTGTTACGGTTAGTGTTAGGGTTAGGATGAGGGTAAGGGTTATTGTTAGGGTTAGGGTTAGGTGTAGGGTGAGGGTGGGGTTAAGGGTTAGGGTTAGGATTAGGGTCAATGTTAGGGTAAGCCTGAGGGGGAAGAGGAGGTTGAGGTTGAGGGTTATGGTTAAGTTTAGGGTTAGGATGAGGGCTTGGGTGAGGGTGAGGGTTAGGCTGAGGTTGACGGTGAGGGTTTTGATTAGGTAAAGTTTAGGGTTAGGGTGAGGATTAGGGTGAGGGTGAGGATTAAGCTGAGGTTAGGTTCAGGGTGAGGGTTATTGTTAGGGTTAGGGTGAGGGTTAAGGTTTGGGTGAGGTTTAGGGTTAGGGTGATGTTTAGGGTGAGGGTTAGGTTTAGGTTGAGGGTGAGGTTTAGGATTAGGAATAGGATTAGGGTTATGGATAAACTGAGGGTGAGGGTCAGGGTGACGGTGAAGGCATTGGTCAGGTTAAGCTTTAGGGTTAGAGTGAGGGTTATGGTTAGTGTGCGGGTTATGGTTATGGTTAGGGTGAGGTTAAATTTTAGGGTGAGGGTAAGGTTAGGGTGAGGGTTAGGGTCAGTGTGAGGGTTTGGATTAGGTTTGTGTTAGGGTTAGGGTGAGGGTTAGGTTTTGCGTGATGTTTAGAGTGAGGGTGAGGGTTAGGGTGAGGGTTAGTGTTAGGGGTAGGGTTAGGGATAGGTTGAGGGTTAGGGTTAGCATTAGGGTTAGGGTGAGGAGTAGGGAGAGGGGTAGGGTTAGGTTTAGGGTGAGGTTTAGGGTGAGTGTGAAGGTTAGGTTGAGGGTGAGGGTGAGGGTTAGGGTTAGGGTGTGGGTTAGATTTAGGGTGAGTTTGAGGGTGAGGGTTAGGTTTAGGATTAGGGTGAGGGTTAGGGTTAAGTTGAGGATTAGGGATAGTGTTAGGGTTAGGGTGAGGGTGAGTGTTAGGGTTAGGTTTAGGGTTAGAGTTAGGGTGAGGGTGAGCAGTAGGATTAGGTTAGGATTAGGGTTAGGCTGAGGGTGATGGGGAGGGTGAGGGTGAGGGTTAGGTTTAGGGTGAGGTTTAGGTTAGTGTTAGGGTTAGGGTTATGGTGAGGGTTAAGATTAGGGTAAGGGTTAGGATGAGGGTTATGCTGAGGGTTAGGGTTAGGGTTAGGGTGAGATTTAGGGCTAGGTTTAGGGTTAGGATAAGGGTTAGCCTGAGGGTTAGTGTTAGGGTTAGTGTGAGGGTTAGGAGTAGGGTTAGGGTGAGGGTAAAGTTTAGGGTGACGGTTAGGGTGAATGTGAGGGTTAGGGTTAGGGTGACGGTTAGGGTGAAGGTTAGGTTTAGGGTTAGGCTTAGGGTGAAGGTTAGGGTGTGGGTAGGTTTTAGGGTGATGGTTAGGGTGAGGGTGAGGGTTAGGGTTATCATTAAGGTTATGGTGAGGGTGAGGGTTAGGGTGAGGGTTTGGGTTAAGTTTTAAGACAGGGTGCGGACTAGGTTTAGGGTTAGGTTTAGTGTGAGTGTTAGGAGGAAGGGTAGCCTTAGGGTTAGGGTGAGGGTTAGGTTTAGTGTGAGGGTTAGGGTTAGGGTTAGGGTGATGGTAAGGGTTAGGGTGAGGGATAGGGTGAGGGTGAGTTTTACGGTTAGCATTAGATTTAGCTTTAGGGTTAGGAAGAGTGTTAGGGTTAGGTTTAGGGTTAGGGTGAAAGTGAGGGTGAAGGTTAGTGTTAGGGTGAGGCTTAGGGTTAGGGTTAGGGTGAGGGTGAGGGTTAGGGTGAGGGTAAGTATCAGGGTGAGGGTTAGGTTGAGTCTGAGGTTTAGGGTTAGCATTAGGGTGAGGGTGAGGGTGAGGGTTAGGGTGAAGTTTTGGGTTAAGTTTAAGGATAGGGTGAGGATAAGTGTTAGGGTTAGGTTGAGGGTTAGGGTTAGGGTGAGGGGTAACATTAGAATTTGGGTGAGGGTTAGGTTTAGTCCGAGGGTTAGGGTTAGGGTTAGGGTGATGGTAAGAGTTAGTGTTACGGTTAGGGTGAGTGTGAGGTAGGGTGAGGGTTAGGGTTAGGGTGAGGGTTAGGGATAGGTTTAGGGTTGGGGTGAGGGTTAGGGTTATGTTTAGATTTAGAGTTAGGGTGTGGGTAAGGCTTAGGGTGAGGGTTAGGGTGAGGTTGAGGGTTAGGGTTAGGTTCAGTATTAGGGTTAGGTTTAGTGTGAGGGTTCGTGATAGGGTTAGGGTTATTGTGAGGTTTAGAGTTAGGGCTAAGGTGAGGGTTAGTCTGACAGGTAGGGTTACGGTTAGGGTGAGGGTTAGGCTTAGTGTGAGGATTAGGGTTAGGGTGAGCGTTAGGGTTAGGTTTAGGGTTAGGGTGAGTATGATTGTGAGGGGGAGGGTTAGGTGGAGGATTAGGGTTAGGGTGAGGGTGAGGGTGAGGGTTAGTGTTAGGATGAGGGTTAGGGTTAGGGTTAGGGTGAGGATGAGGGTGAAGGTTAGGCTTAAGGTTATTGTGAGGGTTAGGGTTACGGTGACGGTTATGGTTAGGGTGAGGGATAGGGTTAGGTTTAGGGTGATGTTTAGTGTGAGGGTGAGGGTTAGGGAGAGGGAGAGAATTAGGGTTAGGGTAAGCTTTAGGAATTGGGTTAGGGTGAGGGTAAGGTTTAGGGTGAGTGTGAGAGTGAGGGTGAGATTTAGGGTTAGCGAGAGGTTTAGGGTTAGGGTTAGGTTTAGGTTTAGTTTGAGGGTTTAGGTTAGGATGAGGGTTAGGGTTAGGTTAAGGTTAGTATAAAGTATAGGGTGAGGGTTAGGGTTACAGTTAGTGTGATTGTTAGGTTTAGGGTTAGGGTTTGGGTTAGGTTGAGGGTAAAGTTTAGGGTGAGGGTTAGGGTGAGGCTGAGAGCTAGGGTTAGGGTGAGGGTTAGGTTGAGGGTTAGGATTAGGGTTATGGTTAGGGTAAGGCTGAGGGGGAAGGTTGAGGGTGAGGGTTAGGGTTAAAGTTAGGGATAGGGTAAGGATTTGGGTTACAGTTAGATTTAGGGTTAGGGTTAGGCTGAGGGGTAGGGTTAGGGTTAGGGTTGAGTGTTAGGTTTAGTGGGAGGTTTAGGTTTAGGGTTAGTGTGAGGATTAGGTTTAGTGTGTTGGTTAGGGTTAGGGTTAGGCTGAGGGTAAGGGTTACTGTGAGGGTGAGGTTTAGGGTTAGCATTAGGTTTAAGATTAGGGTTAAGATGAGTGTTAGGGTTAGGGAGAGGGTGAGGGTGAGAGTTAGGGTTAGGATGAGGGTTAGGGTTAGTGTGAGGGTTAAGGTTAGGTTTAGGGTGAGGGTTAGGGTTAGGGTAAGGGTTAGGGTGAGGGTTAGAGTGAGGTTTAGGGTTAGGGTTAGGGTATTATTTATTGTGAGGGTGAGTGTTCGGGTGAGGGTGGGTGTTCGGGTGAGGGTGAGGGTTCTTGTGAGGGTGAGGATTAGGGTATGGTTGAGGGATAGGGTTAGGTGAGAGTCAGGGTGAGGTGTAGGGATAGAGTTAGGGTGAGGATTAGGGTTAGTGTGAAGGTTAGGGTTACGGTTAAGGTTAGTGTGAGGATAAGATTTAGGTTGTGGGTTAGTGTGAGGGTGAGCGTTAGGGTTAGCGTTAGGGTTAGGGTGAGGGTTAGTATGAGGTTTAGGGTTAGGGTGAGGGTTAGGATTAGGTTTAGTGTGAGGGTGAGGGATAGGGTGATGTTTAGGGTGAGATTGAGGATTAATGTGAGGCAGAGGGTGAGGGTGAGGGTTAGGGTGCGGGTTCAGGTGAGGGTGAGGGTGAGGGTGAGGGTTAGGTTTAGGTTTAGGGTGAGGGTGAGGATTAGGGTTAGGATTAGGGTTATGGTTGCTGAGGGTGATAATGAAATTGAGGGTGAGGGTTAGGTTTAGGGTTAGGGTGAGGTTTCAGGTTAGTGTGAGGGTTAGTGTGATGGTGAGCATCAGGGTGAGGGTGAGTGTTAGAATGAGGGTGAGGGTGAGGGTGAGGGTTAGGGTTAGGATTAGGTTAGGGTGAGTTTTAGGGTTAGGGTTAGGGTTATTGTTAGGTTTAGGGTTAGGGTAAGGTGAGAGTGAGTGTGAGTGTTAGCATTTGGGTTAGGGTTAGGGTTAGGGTGAAGGTGTGGTTGAGGGTTAGGATTAGGATTACGGTTAGGGTTAGGTGAAGGCGGAAGGGTCGGTTGAGTGTGAGGTTTAGGGTTAGGGTTTGGGTGAGGGTTACTGTTAGGTTTAGTGTTAGTATAAGGGTTAGCCTGAGGGTAAGGGTTAGGGTTAGTGTGAGTGTTAGGTTTAGGGTTAGGGTTTGGGTTAGGTTGAGAGTAAAGGTTAAGGTGAAGGTTAGGGAGAGGGTGAGGTTTATTGTTATGGTGAGTGTTCAGGTGAGGGTTAGGGTTATGGTTAGGTTTAGCGTGAGGTGTAGAGTGAATGTTAGGTTTAGGTTTAGGGTGAGGGTGAGGTTTAGGGAGAGGGTGAGGTTTAGGGTGAGGGTGAGGCTTAGGTTTAGGATGAGGGTTAGGGTTAGGGTGAGGGTTCGGGTTAGGTTTAGGGTGAGGGTTAGGGTCAGGGTAATTGTTAGGGTGAGGGTTAGGGTTATGGTTAGGTTTAGTGTGAGGGTCAGGGTGAGGGTTAAAGGGAGGTTGAAGATTAGTGTTAGCATTAGGTTTAGGATGAGGGTGAGGGTTAGGGTTAAGGTTAGGGATAGGGTGAGGATTAGGGTTAGGTATACAGAGAGGGTTAGGCTGAGGATTAGGGTTAGGTTTAGGGTGAGGGTTGGTTTAGTGTGAGGATTAGTTTTAGATTTAGGGTGAGGGTAAGTGTTTGGGTGAGGGTTAGGGAGAGGGTTAGGGTGAGTTTTAGGTTTAGGGTTTGGGTTAGGTTAATTCTTAGGTTTAGGGTTAGGGTTAGGGTGAGGCTGATGGTGAGGGTTAGCGTTAGGGTTAGGGTTAGGGTGAGGGTGGGATTGAAGGTTAGGGTTAGGATTAGGGTTAGGGTTAGTGTAATGCTGAGGGGGAAGGGGAGGTTGAGGGTGAGGGTAAGGGTCTGGTTTAGGGTTAAGGTGAGAGCTAGGTTGAGGGTCAGGTTTAGGGTGAGGGTGAGGGTGAGGGTTTCGTTTAGGTAAGTGTTAGGGTTAGGGTGAGGATTAGGGTGAGGGTGAAGGTCAAACTGAGGTTAGGTTTAGGGTGAGGGTTTGGGTTAGGGTTAGGGTGAGGGTTAGGGTTAGGGTGATGGTTTGTGTCAGGGTGAAGTTTAGGGTAAAGGTGAGAGCTAGGGAGAGGGTGAGGGTGAGGGTGAGCTTTAGGGTTAGGGTTAGGTTTAGGGTGAGTGTGAGGGTGAGATTTAGGATTAGGAATAGGGTTAGGGTTAGGGTTAGGCTGAGGGGGAGCGTCAGGGTGAGGGTGAAGGTTAAGTTTAGTGTTAGGGTTAGGGTTAGGGTGAGGGTAAGTTTTAGGGTGAGTTTAAGGGTGAGAGTTAGGGTTAGTGTCAGGGTTAGGGTGAGGGTTAGGGTTTGGGTGATGTTTAGGGTGAGGTGGAGAGTTAGGGTGAGGATGAGGGTTCGTTTGAGAGTGAGGGTTCGCGTGAGGTGACGGGTTAGGTTGTGGGTGAGGATTAGGGTTAGGCTGAAGGTTAGCATTGGGTTTAGGGTTAGTGTGACTGTGAGGGTGAGGGGTAGGGTAAGAGTTAGGTTGAGGGTTAGGGTTAGGGTTAGGGTGATGGTTAGGAGGAGGGGTAATGTTAGGTTTAGGTTGAAGTTTAGGGTGAGTGTGAGGGTTAGTGTTGGGGTAGGTTTAGGTTGAGGGTTAGGGTTAGGTTAGCATTAGGGTGAAGTTTAGGGTTAGGGTGAGAGTTTTGGTTAGGGTGAGTTTGAGGGTGAGGGTTAGGTTTAGGATTAGGATTAGGGTTAGGGTTAGGGTGAGTGTTAGGATGAGGGTGAGGGTTAGTATGTGGGTGAGGGTTAGGTTTAGGGTGAGTATTAGTTTTAGGCTTAGGGTTAAGGTTATGATGAGGGTAAGGGTTAGGGTGATGTTTAGTGTGAGGATGAGGGTTAGGGTTATTGTTAGGGTTAGGGTGAGGTTTAGGGATAGGGTTAGTGTTAGGGTAAGGGTGAGGTTTAGGGTCAGGTTTAGGGTTAAGGTGAGGGTTAGGGATAGTTTTAGGTTAGGGTGAGGCTGAGGCTGAGTGTTAGGTTTAGGTTTAGGTTTACAGTTAGTGTGAGTGTTAGTTTGAGGGTTAGGATTAGGGTTAGGGTTAGGGTTAGATTGAGGGTTAGGCTGAGGGTTAGGGTTAGGGTAAAGGTTAGGTTTAGGTTTAGGGTTAGGGTGAGGGTTAGGGTGTGGGTAAGTGTTAGAGTGAGGGTTAGGGTGAGGGAGAGGAATAGGGGGAGGGGGAGGGTTAGTGTTAGCATTAGGGTTAGGGTGAGGGTAAGGGTTAGGGTTAATGTTAGGGATAGGGTGAGGATTTGGGTTAGGGTTAGGCAGAGGGTGAGGGTTAGGGTGAGGAGCAGGGTTAGGTTTAGGGTGAGGGTTAGGTTTAGTGTGAGGATTAGGCTTAGGGTTAGGGTGAGGTTTAGGTTTAGTGTGAGGGTAAGGGTTAGGGTTAGGGTGAGGGTAAGGGTTAGGGTGAGGTTTAGGGTGAGGGTGAGGTTTAGGGTTAGCATTAGTTTTAGATTTAAGGTTAGGATGAGGGTTACGGTTAGGGTGAGGGTGAGGATTAGGTTTAGGGTCAGGTTTAGGGTTAGGGTGAGGGTTAGGGTCAGGTTAAGTGTTAGGGTGATGGTTAGGGTTATGGTAAGGTTTAGTGTGAAGGTCAGTGTGAGGGTTAGGGTTAGGTTGAGGGTTAAGCTTAGGGTGAGGTTTAGGGTTAGGGTTAGGGTTAGGTTTACGATGAGGGTGATGGTGAGGGTTAAGTTTAGGGTTAGGGTTAGGATGAGGGTTAGGGTTAGTGTTAGTGTGATGGTGAGGGTCAGGGTGAAAGTGAGGGTTAGAATGAAGCTGAAGGTGAGGGTGAATGTTATGGTTAGGATTAGTGTTAGGGTGAGTTTTAGGGTAAGGTTTAGGGTTAGGGTTATTGTTAGGTTCAGGGTTAGGGTTAGGGTGAGAGTGAAGGTGAGGTTTTGCATTAGGATTAGGTTTAGGGTTAGAGTGAGGGTGGGGTTGGGGGTTAGGGTTAGGATTAGGGTTAGGGTTTGGGTAAGGCTGAAGGGGAAGATGAGGTTGAGGGTGAGGGTTAGGATTAGGTTTAGGGTTAGGGTGAGGGCTAGGGTCAGTGTGAGGGTTTGGGTGAGGGTTTGGTTTAGGTTTAGGGTTAAGGTTAGGTTTAGGGTGAGGGTGATGGTGAGGGATAAGTTTAGGGTTAGGGTTAGGGTGAGTGTTAGGGTTCGTGTCAGGGTTAGTGTGATGGTTAGGGTCAGGGTGAGGGTGAGGATTTGAATGAGGCCTAAGTTGAGGGTGAGGGTTAGGGTTAGGATTAGGGTTAGGGTGAGTTTTAGGTTTAGGGTTAGGGTTAGGGTTATTGTTAGGGTTAGGGTTAGGGTTAGGGTTAGGGTGAGATTGAGGGTTAGGTTTAGCATTAGGGTTAGGTTTAGTGTTAGGGTGATGGTGAGGTTGAGGGTTAGGGTTAGGAATAGGGTTAGGGTTAGGGTAAGGCTGAGGGGGAAGGGGAGGTTGAGGGTGAGTGTTAGGGTTAGGGTGAGGACTAGGGTGAGTGTGAGGGTTTGGGTGAGGGTGAGGGTGAGGGTTTCAGTTATGTAAGTGTTAGGGTGAGGGTGACGATTAAGCTGAGGTTAGGTTTAGCATGATGGTTAGGGTTAGGGTTAGGGTGAGGGTTAGTTTTAGGGTGATGCTTAGGGTGAGGGTGAGGGTGAGACTTAGGATTAGGAATAGGGTTAGTGTTAGGGTTAGGCTGAGGTGAGGGTCAGGGTGAGGGTGAAGGATAGGGTTAGGATTATGGTTAGGGTGAGGGTTAAGGTTAGTGTGAGGATTATGGTTATGGTTATGGTTAGGGTTATGGTGAGGGTAAGGGTTATGGTGAGGGTGAGGGTTGGGGTGAAAGTTAGGGTTAGGGTTAAGTTAGGGGAGGGTTCGGGTTAGGGTGATGTTTAGGGTGAGGATGAGGTTTAGTGTGAGGATGAGAATTTGGGTGTGGCTGTGGGTCCAGGTGAGGATTCGGGTTAGGGTGTGGGTGAGGATTAGGGTTAGGGTGAGGGTTATCATTAGAATTAGGTTTAGTGTGAGGGTGAGGGTGAGGGGTAGGTTTAGGGTTCAGTTGAGGGTTAGTGTTAGGGTAACGGTTAGGGTGAGGGTCAGGGAGAGGGGTAGGTTTAGGGTTAGTGTGAGGTTTAGGGTGAGTGTGAGGGTTAGGGGTAGGGTTAGGGTTAGGGTTAGGATGAGCGTTAGGCTGCGGGTTAGGGTTAGGGTGAGGTTTAGGGTTAGCATTAAGGTTAGGGTGAGGGTGAGGGTTAGGGTGACGGTTTGGGTTAAGTTTAAGCATAGGGTGAGGATTAGGTTTAGGGTTAGGTTTAGGGTGAGTGTTAGGCGGAAGGGTAGGCTTAGGGTTAGGGTCAGGGTTAGGTTTAGTGTGAGGGATAGGGTTGAGTTTAGGGTGATGGCAAGGGTTAGGGTTAGGGATAGGGTGAGGGTGAGTTTTAGGGTTAGCATTTGGTTTAGCTTTAGGGTTAGGATGAGAGTTAGGGTTAGGCTTAGCGTTAGGGTGAGGGTGAGGGTGAAGGTTAGTGTTAGGATGAGGGTTATGGTTAAGGTTAGGGTGAGCGTGAGGGTGAGGTTTAGGGTTAGGGTTAGTGTGAGGGTGAGAGTTAGGATTAGGAATAGTGTTAGGGTTTGGGTTAGGCTGAGGCTGAGGGTCAGGTTGAGGGAAAAGGTTAGCGTTAAGTGAGAGTGAGGGTAAGGGTGAGGGTTAGGGTTAGAGTCAGGTTTAAGGTGAGGGTTAGGGTTTAGGAGATGTTTAGGGTGAGGGTGAGGGTGAGGATGAGGTTTCGGGTGAGGGTTCGGGATCAGGTACAGGTTCGGTTTTGGGTGTGGCTGAGGATTAGGGTTAGGGTGAGGGTTAGCATTAGGTTTAGGGTTAGTGTGATAGTGAGGGTGAGGGGTAGGGTTAGGGTTTGGTTGAGGGTTAGGGTTAGGGTTAGGGTTTGGATAATTTTTGGGGAGAGGGATAATGTTAGGGTTAGTGTGAGGTTTAGGGTGTGTGTGAGGGTTAGGGTTAGGTTGAGGGTTAGGGTTAGGGTGAGGGTGAGGGTTAGGGTTAGAGTTAGGTTTAGGGTGAGTTTGAGGGTGAGAGTTAGGTTTAGGTTTAGGATTAGGGTTAGTTTCAGCGTGAGTTTTAGGGTGAGAGTGAGGTTTCGGTTGAGACTGAGGGTTAGTGTATGGGTGATGGTTAGGGTTCGGGTCAGGATTACGTTTAGTCTTAGGATCAAGTTTATGGTGAGGCTAAGGGTTAGGGTGAGGTTTAGTGTGAGGATGAGGGTTAGGGTTAGTGTTAGGGTTAGGGTGACGTTTAGGGTGAGGGTTATAGTTAGGGTTAGGGTTAGGGTGAGCGTGAGGGTGAGGTATAGGGTGAGGTTTAGGGTTAGGGTGAGGGTTAGGGATAGTGTTAGTTTAGGGTGAGGATGAGCGGGAGTGTTAGATTTAGGTTTAGAGTTAGGGTGAGGGTGAGGTTGAGGGTTAGGATTAGGGTTAGGCTGAGGGTTAGGTTTAGGGTTAGGGTTAGGGTGAGGGTGAGGGTGTGGGTAAGTGTTAGGGTGAGGGTTAGGGTGAGGGTTAGGCTGAGGGTGAGGGTTAGGGTTAGAGTGAGCGTTAGGGTGAAGGTTAAGTTTAGGGTTAGGGTTAGGGTGAGTGTGAGGGTGTGGGTCAGTGTTAGGGTGAGAGTTAGGATGAGGGTGAGGTTTAGGTTTAGGGTGAGTGTTAGGGTGAGGATGAGGGTTAGGCTGCGGGTTAGAGTTAGGGTTAGTGTTAGTGTTAGGGTTAGGGTTAGTGTGAGCGTTAGGGTTAGGGTTAGGTTTATGGTTAGGGTGAGGGTTATTGTTAGATTTAGGGTTAGCATAAGGGTTAGGCTGAGGGTTAGGTTTAGTGTTAGTTTGAGGGTTAGGTGTAGGGTTATGGTTAGGGTTAAGGTGAGGGTAAAGTTTAGGGTGAGGTTTAGGGTGAGGGTGAGGGTTAGGGTTAACATTAAGGTTAGGGTGAGGTTTTTGTAAAGGTTAAGGATAGGGTGAGGAGTAGGTTTAGGGTTAGTTTTAGGGTGAGCGTTAGGCGGAGGGGTAGGTTTAAGGTCAGGGTGAGGGTTAGGTTTTGTGAGAGGGTTAGGGTTAGGGTTAGGGTGATGGTAAGGGTTAGGGTGAGGTTGAGGGTGAGGGTGAGGTTTAGGGTTAGCATTAGGTTTAGCGTTAGGGTTAGGATGAGTGTTAGGGTTATGGTGAGGGTGAGGGTGAAGGTTAGTGTTAGGATAAGGTTTAGGGTTAGGGTTAGGGTGAGGGTGAGTGTGACTGTGGGGGTTAGGGTTAGGGTTAGTGTGAAGTTTAGGATTACAGTGAGGTTTAGTGTTAGGGTGAGGCTTAGGGTTAGCCTTAGGGTGATGGTTAGGGTTAGGTTTATGTTTAGTGTCCGGGTGAAGGTTAGGATGAGGGTGAGTGTTCTGATGAGAGTTAGGCTTAGGGTTAGGGTAAGGGATATGTTTAATGTGAGGGTAAGGGTTAGGGTGAGTGTTATGGTGAGGGTGAGGTTTAGGGTTAGGTTGAGCGTTAGGGTTATGGTTAGGGTTATGGTTAGGGTGAGGTTTAGGTTGAGGGTGAGGGTTAGGGTTAGGGTGAGGTTGGGTGTTAGGTGGAGGGTTAAGGTGAAGGTGAGGGTTAGAGTTAGCATTAGAGTTATGGTGAGGGTGAGGGTTAGGGTTCGGGTTCGGGTTAGGGTGAGGTTTAGGGTTAGGTTTAGGGTTAGTATAATGGTTAGGGTGCACGTTAATGTTAGCGTTAGTGTGAGTGTTAGGTTTAGGGTTAGGGTTTGGGTTAGGTGGAGTGTAAAGGTTAGGGTGAGGGTTAGGGTGAGGGTGAGTGTTAGGGTTAGGGTGAGGGTGAGCGTGAGGGTTGGGGTTAGGGTTAGAGTGAGGGTGAGGGTGAGGTTTAGGTTTAAATTTAGGTTTAGGGGTAAGGTGAGTGTTAGGGTGTGGGTAAGTGTTAGGGTGAGGGTTAGGGTGATGGTAAGGGTTAGGGTGAGTGTTAGGGTGAGGGTGAGGGTTAGGGTGAGTGTGATGGTAAGGGTTAGGCTGAGTGTTAGGGTGAGGGTGAGGGTTAGGGTGAGGGTTAGGGTGAGTGTTAGGGTTAGGGTTAGGGTTAGTGTGTGGGTGAGGTATAGGGTGAGGGTTATTAGGGTTAGGATTAGGGTTAGGCTGAGGGTGATGGGGAAGGTGAGGGTTAGAGTTACGTTTAGGGTTAGGATGAGGGTTAGGTTTAGGGTTAGGGTCAGCGTAAGGGTTAGGGTGAGGGTTAGTGTGAGGGACAGGGTTAGGGTTAGGGTGACGGTAAGGGTTAAGGAGAGGGTTAGGGTGAGGGTGAGGGAGAATTTTAGTGTTAGGATTACGGTGAGGGTTAGGGTTAGGGCGAAGTTTAGGGTTAGGTTTAGGTTTAGGGTGATGTTTAGTGTCAGGGTGAGGGTTAGGATGAGGTTGAGTGTTCTGGTGAGAGTTAGGGTTAGGGTTAGGGTTAGGGATACGGTTAGTGTGAGGCTAATGGTTAGGGTGAGTGAAAGGGTGAGGGTTAGGCTCAGGGTAAGGATGAGCATTAAGGTTAGGGTTAGGTTTATGGTTAGGATGAGGGTTAGGGTGAGCGGTAGGTTTAGGGTTAGGGTTAGTTTGCAGGTTAGGGTGAGGTTAGGAGTTAGGGTGATGTTAGGGTGAGGGTGAAGCTTAGGGTTAGCATTAGAGTTAGGGTGAGGTTGAGGGTTAGGTTTTGGGTTAGGGATAGCGTAAGGATTAGCGTTATTGTGAGGGTTAGGTTTAGGGTTAGTTGAGGATAAAGTAAGGGTGAGGGTTAGGGTGAGGGTGAGGTGTTACATTAGCATTAGGGATAGGTTTAGCTTTAGGGTGAGGGTTAGATTTAGGGTGAGGGTTAGTTTTAGTTTGAGGTTGAGGGTTAGGGTTGGGGTGATATTTAGTGTGAGGGTGAGGGTTAGGGTGAGGTTGAGTGTTCAGGTGAGAGTTAGAGTTAGTGATAGAGTTAGGGTGAGGGTATTGGTTAGGGTGAGTGTTAGGGTAAGGGTGAGTGTTAGGCATAGGGTGAGGGTTAGGGTTAAGGTTAATTTTAGGGTTAGGTTGAGGGTGAGCATTAGGATTAGGGTTAGGATGAGGGTGAGGCTGAGGATTAGGGTTAGGGTTAGTGTGAGGGTTAGAGTTAGGATTAGGTTTAGGGTAAGGGTTAGGGTTATATTTAGGTTTAGTTTAAGGGTTAGGGTGAGGCTTAGGGTTAGAGTTAGTGTGATTGTTAGGTTTAGGGTTAGGGTTTGGGTTAGGTTGAGTTTAAAGGTTAGGGTGAGGTTTAGGGTGAGGGTGAGGGTAGGGGTTAGGGTGAGGGTTAGTGTGAGGGTTAGGGTTAGGTTTATGGTTAGTGTGAGGGTGAGGGTTAGGGTGAGGGTTATGTTTAGGTTTAGGTTTAGGGTGAAAGTTAGGGTGTGGATAATTGTTAGGGTGAGGGTTAGGGTGAGGTGAGCATTAGGGTTAGGTTGACAGTAAGGGTTATGGTGAGGGTTATGGTGAGTGTGAGGGTTAGGGTTAGCATTAGGGTTAGGGTGAGGGTGAGGGTTAGGGTGAGGGTGAGGGTTAGTTTTAGGGTCAGGATTAGGGTTAGAATGAGGGTTAGGGGTAGGGTTTGTGTGAGGGTAAGGGTTAGGGTGAGGGTTAGGGTGAGGCTGAGGTTTAGTGTTAGCCTTAGGGTTAGGGTGAGTGTTAGGGTTAGGGTGATGTTTAGGGTGAGGTTGAGGGTTATTGTGAGGGTGAGGGTGAGGCTAAGGGTTAGTGTTAGGATTAGGGTTAGGCTGAGGATGAGGGTGAAATTGAGGTTTACGGTTATGGTTAGGTTTAGGATGAGGCTTCTGGTTAGTGTGAGGGTTAGTGTGATGCTGAGGGTCAGGGTGAGGGTGAGTGTTAGAATGAGGGTGATGGTGAGGGTTAGGCTTGGGATTTGGGTTAGGGTGAATTTTAGGGTTAGGATTATGTTAGGTTTAGGGTTATTGCTAGGCTTAGGGTGAGGGTGAGGGTTAGGGTGAGGGTTAGCGTTAGGGTTAGGGTTAGGGTGAGGGTGGGGTTGAGGGTTAGGGTTAGGATTAGGGTGAGGGTTAGGGTAAGGCTGAGGGGGAAGGGGAGATTGAGGGTGAGGGTTAGGTTTAGGTTTAGGGTTAGTGTGAGTGTTAGGTTTAGGGTTAGGGTTTGGGTTCGGTTGAGGGTAAAGTTTAGGGTGAGGTTTAGGCTTAGGGTGAGGTTTAGGATTAGGGTGAGGGTTAGGGTGAAGTTTATGTTTAGTTTTAGGGTTAGGGTGAGGGTTAGGTTTATTGTGAGTTTTAGGCTTAAGGTTAGGGTGACGGTAAGGGTTAAGTTGAGGGTTAGGGTGAGGGTGAGGTTTAGTGTTAGCATTAGGTTTAGCTTTAGGGTTAGGATGAGAGTTAGGGTTAGGTTTAGGGTTAGGGTGATGGTGAGGGTGAAGCTTAGTGTTAGGATGAGGGTTAGGGTTAGGGTTAGGGTAAGGGTGAGGGTGAGGTTTAGGGTTAGGATTAGTGTGAGCGTGAGAGTTAGGATTAGGAATAGTGTTAGGGTTAGGGTTAGGCTGAGGGTGAGGTTCAGGGTGAGGGAAAAGGTTAGGGTTAGGTTGAGGGTAAGGGTAAGTGTTAGGGTGAGGGTAAGTGTGAGGGTTAGGGTTAGAGTCTGGGTTAAGGTGAAGTTTAGGGTTTGGGTGATGTTTATGATGAGGGTGAGGGTTAGGCTGAGGATGAGGTTTCGGGTGAGGGTTCGGGTTCGGGTTCGAGTTCGGGTTAGGGTGTGGCTGAGGATTAGGGTTAGGGTGAGCTTTAGCATTAGGTTTAGGGTTAGTGTGACGGTGAGGGTGAGGGGAAGTGTTAGGGTTTGGTTCATGGTTAGGGTTAGAGTTAGGGTTTGGATGATTGTTAGGGAGAGGGTTAATGTTATGTTTAGGGTGAGGTTTATGGTGAGTGTGAAGGTTAGGGTTAGGTTGAGGGTTAGGGTTAGGGTTAGAGTGAGGGTTAGGTTTAGGTTTAGGGTAAGGTTTAGGGTGAGGGTAATGGTGAGGGTGAGGGTTAGGCTGAGGGTGAGGGTTAGGGTTAGAGTGAGTGTTAGGGTGAAGTTTAGGTTTAGGGTTAGGTTTAGGGTGAGGGTGAGGGTGTGGGTACGTGTTATGGTCAGGGTTAGGGTGAGGGTGAGGTTAAGGTTTAGGGTGAGGGTTAGTGTTAGTGTGCGTGTTAGGGTGAGGGTGAGGTTTACGGTTAGCATTAGGGTTAGGGTTAGGGTGAGGGTTAGAGTGAGGTTTTGCGTTAAGGTTAAGGATAGTGTGAGTATTGGAATTAGGTTTACTGTGTGGGTTAGGCTGAGGGGAAGGGTTAGGGTTAGGGTGAGGGTTGGGTTTAGTGTGAGGGTTAGGGTTAGGGTTAGGGTAAGCTAAGGGTGAGGGTGAAGTTTAGGGTGAGTGTGAGGTTTAGGGTTAGCATTAGGTTTAGAGTTAGGGTTAGAATGAGTGTTAGGGTTTGGTTTAGGGTGAGGGTTAGGATGAGGGTGAGTGTTAAGTTTAGGCTTAGGGTGAGGGTTAGTTTTAGGGTGAGGGCTAGGGTGAGGGTGAGGATTAGGTTGAGGGTGAGGTTTTCATTTAGGTAAGGGTTATGGTTAGGGTTATGGTGAGGTTTAGTAATGAGGGTGTGTGTTGGGGTTAAGTTTAGGATTAGGGTGAGGGTGAGGGTGAAGTTTAGTGTTAGGATGAGGGTTAGGGTTAGGGTTAGGGTGAGAGTGAGGGTGAAGGTGAGGGTTCGGGATAGGGTTAGGGTGTGGTTTAGGTTTACGGGGAGGGTTAGAGTTAGGGTGAGGTTTAGGGTTAGGCTTACGGTGAGGGTTAGGGTTAGGCTGATGTTAGTGTGAGGGTGAGGGTTAGGGTGAGGGTGAGTGTTCTGTTGAGAATTAGGGTTAGGGTTAGGGTTAGGGAATGGGTTAGTGTGAGGGAAAGGGTTAGGGTGAGGGTTTGGTTGAGGGTGAGGTTTAGGGTGAGGGTGAGGGTTAGGTTTAGGGTTAGGGTTATGATGAGGGTGAGGGTTAGGGTGAGCCCTAGTTATAGGGTTAGGTTTAGATTGCGGGTAAGGGTGAGGGTAAGGGTTTGGGTGAGGTTTAGGGTGAGGGTGAGTTTTAGGTTTAGGGTGAGGGTAAGGGTTAGGTTGAGGGTTAGGGTTAGGGTTAGGGATCGGCTGAGGATTAGGGTTAGGGTGAGGGTTAGGGTGAGGGTTAGGATTAGGGTTAGTGTGAGGATAAGGGTTAGGGTGAGGGTTAGGGTGAGGGTGAGGTTTAGGGTTAGGTTTAGGGTGAAGGTTAGGGTGTGGGTAAGTTTTAGGTTTAGGGTTAGGGTGACGGTAGAGGTTAAGTTTAAGTATAGGGTGAGGATTAGGTTTAGGGTTAGGTTTAGGGTGAGTGTTAGGCGGAAGGGTAGGCTTAGGGTAAGGGTGAGTGTTAGGTTTATTGTGAGGGTTAGGGTTAAGGTTAGGGTGATGGTAAGGGTTAGGGTGAGGGATAGGGTGAGGGTGAGTTTTAGGGTTAGCATTAGGTTTAGCTTTAGGGTTAGGATGAGAGTTAGGGTGAGGGTGAGGGTGAAGGTTAGTGTTAGGATGAGGGTTAGGGTTAGGGTTAGGGTGAGGGTGAGGGTGAGGTTTAGGGTTACGGTTAGTGTGAGTTTGAGTGTTAGGATTAGGAATAATGTTAGGGTTAGGGTTAGGCTGAGGGTGAGTGTCAGGGTGAGGGAAAAGGTTAGTGTTAGGGTTAGGGTGTGGGTAAATGTTGGGGTGAGCGTAAGGGTGAGGGTTAGGGTTAGAGTCAAGTTTAAGGTGAGGGTTAAGGTTTGGGTGATGTTTAGGGTGAGGGTGAGGGTTAGGTTTTGGATTAGGGTTAGAGATTGGGTTAGGTTGAGGGTGAGGTTGACGGTGAGGGTTAGGATTAATGTGAGTGTTAGGGTTAGGGTTAGTGTTATAGTTAGGGTGAGGGTTAGGGTTAGGGTTAGGATGAGGTTTAGGCTGAGGGTTAGCGTTAGGGTTCGGGTGAGGGTAAGCGTTAGGGTGAGGGTTAGGCTTAGGGTTAGTATGAAGGTTAGAATGAGAGTTAGTGTTTCTGTGAGGGTTAGGCTGTGGGTAAGGGTTAGAGTCAGGGTTTGGGTGATGGTGACGGTTAGGGATAGCATTAGGTTTAAGGTTAGGTTTAGTGTGAGGGTTAGAGTTAGGTTTAGGGTTACGGTGAGGGTGAGGGTTATGGTAAGCATTAGGATCAGGGTTAGGTTTAGGGTGAGATTTAGGGTTAGGGTTAGAATTATAGTGAAGTTGAGTGTGAGGGTTATTGTGAACGTGAGTGTTAGGTTGAGGGTGAGGGTGAGGGTTAGGGTTTAGGTGAGGGTCAGGTTTAGGGTTAGGGTTAAGGTTAGGGTGAGGGTTAGAGTTAGGGTTAGGGTTACGATGAGGATGAGGGTGAGGGTTAAGTTTAAGGTTAGGGTGAGGGTCAGGGTTAGGTTTTGTATTAGGGTTAGGGTTAGGGTGAGGGTTAGGGATAGGGTTAGGATTAGGGTGAGGGTTTTGTTAGGGTTAGGTTTTGACTTAGGGTGAGTTTTAGGGTTCGTGTTTGCATTAGGGTTAGGGTTAGGGTTAGGCTGAGGGTGAGGTTGAGGGTGAGGGTGAGGGTTAGGGTTAATATGAGTGTTAGAGTTAGCGTTAGCGTTAGGATGAGGGTTAGGCTGAGGGTTAGGGTTAGGGTTCGGGTAAGAGTAAGGGTTAGGCAGAAATGAACCTACAGACCTATAGCCATCTAATCTTCGATAAGGAAGCTAAAACAATAGAATGGACGAAAGACAGCCTCTTCAGTAAATGGTGCTGGCAAAATTGGTTAACTACATGTAGAAAACTAAAGCTAGATCCTTATATATCACCCTGCACCAGAATCAACTCCAAATGGATCAAAGACCTTGAACTCAAAGCAGACACTCTGAAAATATTACAGGATGGAATTGGAGAAACCCTAGGTCTCCTTGGCTCAGGCCGAAATTTTCTGAATAGAGACCCGGAAGCACAACAAATCAAAGAAAGGTTTGACAAATGGGATTGCATAAGGTTGCAGAGCTTTTGCAGGGCAAATGACATAGCTAGCAAGATCAATAGAAAGCCCACCGATTGGGAGAAGATCTTTACTAGCCATACAACGGACAAGGGTCTCATATCTAAAATATACTTGGAACTCAAAAAATTAAACCCCCCCAACAACAAATCCTCAAAGAAACAACTGCCCAATAAATAAGTGGGCGAAAGACTTAAAGAGAAACTTCTCTGAAGAAGAAAGAAGGATGGCCAATAGACACATGAAGAAATGTTCAACATCCCTAGCCATAAAAGAAATGCAAATCAAAACAACATTGAGATATCACCTCACTCCAGTTAGAACAGCAAAAATCAAGAACTCTAACAACAACAGATGCTGGAGGGGATGTAGACAGAAAGGAACCTTACTTCATTGTTGGTGGGAATGTAAACTTGTTCAACCACTTTGGAAAGCAGTATGGAGGTTCCTCAAAAGACTTCACATAGATCTCCCCTATGATCCAGCAATCCCACTTTTGGGCATTTACCCAAATGTTTACAAACAAGACCACAATAAAGCTACCAGCACAACTATGTTTATTGCAGCATTATTTACCATAGCTAAGATATGGAACCAACCCAGATGCCCCTCAGTAGATGAATGGATCAAGAAAATGTGGTATATATACACAAAGGAATTCTATGCCTCCATCAGAAAGAATGACATTTCTCCATTTGTTAGGAAATGGAAAGGTTTGGAAAAAATTATATTAAGTGAAGTAAGCCAAGCCCAAAGAAGCATAGGTCCTATGGTTTCCCTTATTTGCAATATCTAGTATAGGTATGAGTCAAGCGGAAAAGGTCAGATAATGTGATGTTAGGAAAATGAACCCTTAAATATGTATTTTAATGTTTTCGTTTCTTTCATGCATGTGTTTCTAACGCATTTATAAGATTATTTCTTTGTTGCTTTGTATGTCCCTCCCCCACAGTGTAACCCCCGCTTTCACTATATTTGATGTCAGTATAACATGTGGAGGAGATGGGGACAAACAAGTCGTTTAAGGATTCAGGTGGACCTGTTGCAACAATGAGAAGTACAAAATGTCATGTCAAAACCAACTTTACAATGTCGGTGTGGGGGGGGAGGGGGGAGGATGGGAAGGGAGGTGAAGGGTAAACAAAGGAGGAGGCTGCAATGTATGCATTATCCTGCCCATGTAATTGTAGCCCCTCTGTACAGTATGTTCTCAAATAAAATAAAATAAAATAAAATAAAAAAGAAAACAAAAAAAAGAGTAAGGGTTAGGATGAGGTTTAGGTTGAGGGTGAGGGTTAAGTTTATGCTTAGGGTTAGGGTGAGGTTTATGGTTAGGGTGAGGGTGAGGGTTAGGGTTAGGGTTTGGGTGAGGGTTAGGGTTAGGTGAGGGTTAGGGATAGGGTTGGGGTTAGGGTGAGTGTGTGGGTTAGGGTTAGGTTTAGGTTTAGGGTTAGGCTGAGGGTGAGGGTTAGGTTTAGGGTTAGAGTTAGGATTAGGGTTGGATTGAAGTTTTCTTTTAGGGTTAGGAAGAGGTTTTGGCTGAGGATTAGGGTTGTGGTTAGGGTGAGGTTAGGGTTAGTGTGAGTGTTGGGATGAAGGTTAGATTGAGGGTTAGGTTTAGGGTTAGGTTGAGGGTAAAGGTTAGGGTGAGGGTGAGGGTTAGGTTTAGGATTAGGGTTAGGGTTTGGGTGAGGATTAAGGATAGGGTGAGGGTTAGTGTGAGGGTTAGGGTGAGGGTTAGGGTTAGGTTTAGGGTGAAGATTAGGGTGAGAGTGACGTTTAAGGTGAGGGTTAGAGTTAGGGTGAGGATTAGGGTTAAGGTTAGGATTAGGATGATGTTTAGGGTGAGCCTGATGTTTTGGGTTAGGATGAGGGTGAGCGTGAGGGTGTAGGTGAGGGTTAGGTTTAGGGTGAGTGTTAGGGTGATGGTGACGGTGATTGTTAGGGTGAAGTTGAGGGTTAGGGATAGGGTTAGGGTGAGGGTTAGGGTTAGGGTTAGGGTGAGGGGTAGGGTGAGGGTAGGGTTAGGGTTAGGGTTAGGGTAAGGGCTAGGGGAGGGTGAGTTTTAGGGTTAGGTTTAGGTTGCGGTTTATGGTTAGGTTTAGTGTTAGGGTGAGGGTGAGGTTTAGGGATAGAGTTAGGGTTAGCATGAGGCTGAGGGTGAGGGTTAGGGTTAGAGTGCGTGTTAGGGTTAAAGTTATTGTGAGGGTTAAGCTCAGGGTGAGGTTGAGGGTTAGGGTTAGGATTAGGATTAGGGTTAGGGTTTCGGTGATTGTGTGGGTTAGGAATAGTATTAGGTTGAGGGTTAGGATTAGGGTGAGGTTTATGTTTAGTGCTAGGATTACGGTTTCGGTGAGGGTGAGTGTGAGGGTTAGTGTTAGGGTGAAGTTTAGTGTTAGGGTTAGGGTTAGAGTTAGGCTTAGGTTGAGGGTGAGGTTTAGGGGTAGAGTTAGGGTTAGGGAAGAGGGTTAGGGCAAGGGTTATGGTTAGGGTGAGGATTAGGATGGGGGTGACGGTAAGGCTAAAAATGAGGGTTATGCTGAGGGTGAGGGTTACAGTAAGGGTTAGGGTTAGGGTTAAGGTGAGTGTTAGGTTTAGTGTTAGGGTGCAGCTGAGGGTTAGATTGAGGATTAGTGTTAGTGTTAGTGTGAGCTTTAGGGTGAGGATGGGCGTTAGGGTTAGGGTGAGGGCTAGGGTGAGGGTGAGGGTTAGGGTTAGTGTTAGGTTGAGCGTTAGCATTAGGCTTAGCCATAAGCTTAGGCTTAGGCTGAGCATGAGTGTGAGGGTTAGGGTTAGGGGTAGGGTGAGTGTTAGGGTTAGGGTTAGGATGAGGTTTAGGTTTAGGTTTAGGCTTAGGGTGAGGGTTAGGTTTAGGTTTAGGGTTAGGGTGAGGTTTAGGGTTTGGGTTAGGGTTAGAGTTCGTTTTAGGCCGAGCAGGAGTTTTAGGGTTAGAGTTAGGGTTAGGGTGACGGTTAGGTTGAGGGTTAGGGTTAGTGTTAGGTTTAGGATTACGTTGAGAGTTAGGGGGAGGGTTAGGGTTAGGGTTAGGCTTAGGCTTAGGCTTAGGTCGAGCATGAGTGTGAGGGTTAGGGTTCGGGTTAGCTTGAGGGTTAGGGTAACCGTTAGGGTGAAGGTTAAGATGAGGTTTATTATTAGGATTAGGGGAAGGGTGAGGGCTAGGGTGAGGGTTAGGGTGAGGGCTAGTTTTAGGGATAGGGTTAGGTTTAGGATTACGGTTAGAGTGAGGGTGAGTGTGAGGGTTAGGTTTAGGCTTAGGGTTAGGCTTAGAGTTAGGGTGAGGGTTAGGATTAGGGCTTGGGTTATGGTGAGGTTGAGGCTGGGGATTAGGGTTAGGTTTAGGGTTAGGTTTAGGGTTAGGTTTAGTGTTAGTGTTAGAGTTAGGGTTATGGTGAGGATTAGGGTTAGGATTAGGGTTAGGTTTAGGCTTAGGTTTAGGCTGAGGGTGAGTTTGGGTGTGAGGATTAGAGTTAAGGTTAGGGTTAGGCTCAAGGTTAGGCTTATTGTTAGTGTTATGGTTAGGATTAAGTTTGCAATGAGGGTGAGGCTGAGGGTAAAGTTTACGGTTAATGTTATGTTTAGGGTTAGGATTAGTGTTTTATTTAGGGTTAGGGTTAGAGATACTGTGAGGTTGAGGTTGAGGGTGAGGGTTAGGGTTTGGGTGAGGTTTAGGGTTAGGTTGAGGGTTAGGGTTAGGGTGATTGTGAGGGTTAGGGTTAGGGTTAGGTTTAGGCTTATATTTGGGCTGAGCATGAGGGTGAGGATAAGGGTGAGGGTTAGGGTGAAGTTGAGGGTTCGTGTTAGGGTGAGAGTTAGGGTTAGGTTAAGTTTAGGTTTAGGGTGAGGGTTAGAGTTAGGTTTAGGGTGAGCATTATGGTTAGGGTTAGGTTGAGGCTTAGGGTTAGGGTAAGGATGAGGTTAAGGGTTAGGGTAAGGGTGAGGGTTTGGATGAGGATTAGCGTTAAGATTAGGGTTAGGGTTAGGGCTCAGGTGAGGGTGAGGATTAGGCTTAGTGTTAGGTTAAGGTTTAGGTTTAGGGTTAGGGTTAGGGTGAGGGTTAGGCTGAGGGTTAGGGTTTCGGTGAGGGTGAGGGTTAGGGTTAGGTTGAGGGTGAGGGTTAGGATTATTGTTAGGGTGAGGTTGAATGTTAGCATTAGTGTTAGGGTTAGGTTTAGGGTTAGGATTAGTGTTATTGTTAGGGTTAGGGTTAGAGTTATGGTGAGGTTGAGGTTTAGCGTGGGCGTAAGGGTCAGGTTTAGGGTGAGGTTTAGTGTTAGAGTTAGGATTAGGGTTAGGGTGAGGGTGAGGTATATGGTTAGATTTAGGTTTAGTTGGAGGCTTAGGTCGAGGGTTAGGGTCAGGGTTAGTGTTAGGGTTAAGGTTAGGGTGAGGGTTAGGTTGAGGTTTAGGGTTAGGGTTAGGTTTATTGTTAGGATTAGTGTTAGGGTGAGGGTGAGTGTGAGGTTTAGGGTTAGAGTTAGGCTTTGGCTTAGGATTAGGCTGAGGGTGAGGGTGGGAGTGAGGATTAGGGTTAGGGTGAGGGTGGGAGTGAGGATTAGGGTTAGGGTGAGGGTTAGGATTATGGTTATATTGAGGGTTAGTGTTAGAGTTAGGTTTAGAGTTACAGTTAGGGTGAGGGTGAGGTTTAGGGGTAGAGTTAGGGTTAGGGTGAGGGTTAGCGTTAGAGTCAGGGTTAGTGTTAGAGTTAGTGTGAAGTTTAGGGTGAGGATGAGGGTTTGGGTTAGGGTGAGGGCTAGTGACAGGGTGAGGTTTAGGGTTAGTGTTAGGGTGTGGGTAAGTGTTAGGGTGAGGGTTAGGATTATGGGTAGGGTTAGGATGAGGGATAGAGTTCGGATTAGGGTTAGGGTGAGGGTGAGTGTGGGTGTTAGGTTTAGGTTTAGGGTTAGGCTTAGGTTTCAGCTGAGGGTGAGTTTGAGGTTGAGGGTTAGGGTTAGGTTGAGGGTTAGGGTAATGTTTAGGGGGAGGGTTAGGAAGAGGGTTAGGGTTAGGATTAGGGTTGGGTGAGGGCTAGGTTGAGGGTGAGGTTTAGGTTAGGGTTATGGTGAGGTTTATGGTTAGGGTAAGGGTGAGAGTTAGGGTTCAGGTTAACTTTAGGGTTAGGTTGAGGGTTAGGGTAAGGGTTACAGTGAGGGTGAGGGTTACGTTTAGGTTGAGGGTTAGGGTTAGGATTATGGTTAGGGTGAGGGTGAGGTATAGGGTTAGTTTTTGGGTGAGGTTTAGCAAGAGGTTTAGGGTTAGGATTAGGGTTACGGTGAGGTCTAGGGTGAGGGTGAGTTTTAGGATTAGGGTTAGGATGAGGGATAGGGTTAGGGTTAGGGTTAGGGTTAAGGTGAGGTTGAGGTTTAGTGTTAGATTTAGGGTTAGGGTGAGGCTGAGTTTGATGGTTAGGATTAGGGTTAGTGTTAGAATTAGGGTTAGGGTGAGGGTTAGGATGAGGTTTAGGGTTAGGATTTGGGTAAGGGTGAGCGCTAGGGTGAGGGCTAGGGTTATGGATAGGGTTAGGTTTAGGATTAGGGTTAGGGTGAGGGTGAGTGTGAGGGTTAGGGTTAGGCTTAGGCTTAGGCTTAGAGTTCGGGTGAGGGTGAGGGTTAGGGTTTGGGTTTTGGTGAGGCTGTGGCTGAGTATTAGGGTTATTTTTAGGGTTAGGTTTAGTGTTAGGGTTAGGGTTAGGGTTATGGTCAGGGTTAGGTTAGGCTTAGGATTAGGCTTAGGTTGAGGGTGTGGGTGACGATTAGAGTTAGGGTTATGCTTAGGCTTAGGGTTAGGGTTATTGTTATTGTTATTGTTAGGGTTAAGATTGCAGTGAGGGTGAGGCTGAGGGTGAGGGTTATGTTTAGGGTTAGGGTTAGTGTTATTCTTAGGGTTAGAGTTTGAGATATGGTGAGGGTGAGGGTGAGGGTGAGGGTTAGGGTTTGGGTGAGGTTTAGGGTTAGGTTTAGGGTTAGGGTTTGGGTGAGGGTGAGGTTTCGGGCTAGAGTTAGGTTTAGGGGATGGTTAGGGTGAGGTTTAGGGTTAGGGTTAGTGTTATGGTTAGTGTGAGGTTGAGGGTTAGGTTGAGGTTTAGGGATAGGGTTAGGTTTAGGATGAGGGTTAGGGTGAGGATGAGTGTGAGGGTTAGGTTGATGGTTAGGATTAGGCTTAGGGTTAGGCTGAGGGTGAGTGTGGGGGTGAGGATTAGGGATAGGGTGATGGTTCGTGTTTGGGTTAGTGTTATTGTTAGGGTTAGGGTTAGAATTACGGTGAGGGTGAGGGTGCGGGTGAGTGTTTGGGTTGGGGTTAGGGTGGGGTTTAGGGTTAAGGTTAGGATTAGGGTGAGGGTGAGGTTTCGGGTTAGAGTTATGGTTAGGGTGAGGGTGAGGTTTAGATATAGGGTTAAGGGGAGGGTTAGGGTGAGGGTTAGGGTTAGGGTTAGTGTTAGGGTTAGGTTGAGTGTGAGGGTTAGGTTGAGGTTTTGGGTTAGGCTTAGTGTGATGTTTAGTGTTAGTGTTAGGATTAGTGTTAGGGTGAGGGTAAGTGTTAGGGGGAGGGTATGGGTTAGGGTGAGTGTTATGGTTAGGTTGAGGGTTAGGGTTAGGGTTAGAGTTATTGTTAGGTTTAAGTTTAGGGTTACGGTTACATTGAGGGTGAGAGTGAGGGTTAGGGTTAAGGTTAGGTTGAGGTTTAGGGTTTGGGTTAGGGTTCGATTTAGGGTTAGGGTGAGGTTGAGGTTTAGGGTTAGAGTTAGGGTTAGGGTGAGTGTTAGGGTTAGTATTAGTTTGAGAGGTAGGGGGAAGGTTAGGGTTAGGGTTAGGTTTATGGATAGGATTAGGGTTAGGGTGAGGGTGAGTGTGTGTGTTAGGGTTAGGTCTAGGGTTAGGCTTAGGTTTAGGCTGAGGGTGAGGATTAGGGTGAGGGTTACGGTTACTGTGAGGGTTAGGGTGAGGTTGATGTTTAGGGTTAGGATTAGGATTAGGGTTAGGGTTAGTCTGAGGGTGAGGGTGAGGGAGAGTGTTAAGGCGAGGATGAGGGTGAGGGTGTGGGTGAGGGCCAGGGTGAATGTGAGGGTTAGGGGTAGGTTTAGCGTGAGGTTTGGGGTTAGGGTGATGGTTAGGGTTAGTGTGAGTGTTAATGTTAGGGATAGGGTTAGTGTTAGGTTTAGGGTAAGTGTTAGGGTGAGGTTTATGGTTAGGGTGAGGTTTATGGTTAGGGTAAGGTTTAGGGTTAGGGTTAGGGTTATTGATAGGGTTAGGTTTAGGTTTACGGTTATGGTGAGGGTGAGGGTGAGGGTTAGGTTTAGGGTTAGGATGAGGTTTAGGTTTAGGGTTAGGTTTAGCATAAGGGTTAGGGTGATAGTGAGGTTTAGGGTTAGAATTAGGGTTTGTGACAGGGTTAGGGTTAGGGTGGGTTTTTGGTTAGGGTTAGGGTTAGGGTTAGGGTGAGGGAGAGGTTTAGGGTTAGATTTAGGGTTAGTGTTATGGTGAGGTTTAGTGTTAAGGTTAGGGTTAGTTTTAGGGTGAGTGTAAGTGTTAGGGTGAGCGTTTGGGTTAGGTTGAGGGTTATCGTTAGGGTGAGGGTTAAGATTAGGTTTAGGGTTATTGTTAGGGTTCGGTTTAAGGTTAAGGTTACGGTGAGGGTGATGGTGAGGGTTAGGCTTAGGTTTAGGGTGAGGTTTAGGGTGAGGTTTAGGGTTAGATTTAGGGTTAGCATGAGGGTTACATTGAGGGTTCGGGGTAGGGTTAGTGTTAGGGTTAGGGTCAGGGTGAGAGTTAGGGGGTGGGTTAGGGTTAAAGTTAGGTTTAGTATTAGGGTTAGGTTGAGGGTATGTGTGTTAGGGATCGGTTTAGGGTTAGTCTTAGGGTTAGTCTGAGGGTGAGGTTGAGGGTGAGTGTTAGGGTTCGGGTAAGGGTTAGGGTTAGGGTTAGGTGAGGACTAGGGTGAGGGTTAGGGTGAGGGTTAGGTTTAGGGAAAGGGTTAGGTTTAGGGTTAGGCTTAGGGTGAGGGTTAGGGTTAGATTTCGAGTGAGAGTTAGGGTTCGGGTTAAGTTTAGGGTTAGGCTTAGGGTTAGGGTGAGGTTTAGGGATAGGTTTTGGGTTAGGGTGAGGGTGAGACTTAGGATTAGTGTTAGCTTTAGGGTTAGGGTTAGGGTTAGGTTTAGTGTCAGGGTTAGGGTTAGGGTTACAGTGAGGGTTAGGTTTAGGGTTAGGGTAGTTTAGGCTTAGGGTTAGGCTGAGGGTGAGGGTGGGGGTGAGGATTAGGGTTAAGGGTTAGGGTTAGGGTTAAGTTTGCAGTGGGGGTGAGGCTGAGGGTGAGGGTTATGGTTAGGGTTAGTATTAGGTTTAGGGATATGGTTAGTCTTATTGTTATGATTAGGTTTAGAGTTATGGTGAGGTTGCGTGTAAGGGTGACGTTTAGGGTTACGGTGAGGTTTACTGTGAGGTTTAGGTTTAGGGTTAGGATTAGAGTTAGGGTTAGTGTTAGGGTTAGGATTAGAGTAATGGTGAGGTTGAAGGTGAGGGTCAGGTTTAGGGTGGTTTTAGGGTGCGGTTTAGTGTTAAGGTTAGGGTTAGGGTGAGGATCAGGTTTAGGGTTAGGGTTAGGGTCAGGCGGAGGTTTAGGGTGAGGTTTAGGGTTAGGTTTAGTGTTAGCGTTAGGGTGAGGATGAGGGTTAGGTTGAAGTTTAGGGATAGCGTTAGGTTTTGGAATAGGGTTAGGGTGAGAGTGAGTATGCGGGTTAGTGTGAGGATTAGGTTTAGGCTTAGGTTTAGGCTGAGGGTGAGGGTGGGGGTGAGGATTAGGGTTAGGGTGATGGTTTGGGTTTGGTTTAGTGTTCTTGTTAGGGTTAGCGTTAGAGTTACAGTGAGGGTGAGGGTGCAGGTGAGGGTAAGGCATAGGATTAGAGTGGGGTTTAGGGTTAGGGTTAGAGTAAGGGTGAGGGGGAGGGTGAGGATTATGGTTAGATAAGGTTTAGGGGGAGGGTTAGGGGGAGGGTTAGGATTAAGGTTAGTGTTAGTGTTAGGTTGAGTGTGAGGGTTAGGTTGAGGGTGAGGGTTAGGTTGAGGTTTAGGTTTAGGGTTAGTGTGAGGGTTAGTGTTAGGGTTAGGGTTAGTGTTAGGGTGAGGGTAAGTGTTAGGGTGAGGGTATGGGTTAAGGTGAGGTTTATGTTTAGGGTGAGGTTTAGGATTAGTTTAGGATGAGGGCTAGGGTGAGGGTGAGGTTTAGTGTTAGGGGTATGGTGAGGTTTGGGGCTAGGGTTAGGGTTAGGGTGAGGTTTAGTGTGAGTGTGAGGTATAGGGTTAGAGTTAGGGTTAATGTAAGGCTAAGGGTAAGTTTTAGGGTTAGGGTTAGGATTAATATTAGGGTAAGGGTTAGGTTTAGGGTGAGGGTTAGGGTGAGGGTGAGGGTTAGGGTTAGGATTAGTATTAGGGTTAGGGTTAGGTTGAGTGTGGGGGTTAGGGTTTAGGGTTAGCCTTAGGGTTAGGCTGAGGGTGAGGGTGAGGGTTATGGTTAGGGTGAGGTTTAGGGTTAGGGTTACGGTTAGGATTAGTGTTAGGGTTAGTTTGAGGGTTTGGGTTAGGGTAAGGATGAGGGTTAAGGTTAGGGTTAGGGTGAGGGTTAGGATGAGGATTAGGGTTATGATTAGGGTTAGGGTGAGGTCTAGGGTGAGGGTGAGGACTAGGGTTAGTGTTAGGGTAAGGTTTAGGGTTCGGGTTAGGGTTAGGGTTCGGGTTAAGCTGAGGGTTAGTGTTACAGTGATGTTGAGGTTAAGGGTTATTGTGAGGGTTAGGTTTAGGATTAGGGTTAGGGTGATGGTGAGGTTTAGGGTTAGATTTAGGGTTCGGGTGAAGCTGAGGGTGAGTGATAGTTTTACAGTTAGTGTTAGGTTTAGGGTTAGGGTAAGGTTGAGTGTTAGGGTGAAGGTTAGGTTGAGGGTTAGGTTTAGGGTGAGGGTTAGGGTTAGGGTTAGGGTGAGGTTTTGGGTTAAGATTAGGTTTAGGCTGAGGTTGAGTATTAGCATTAGGGTTAGGGTTAGTGTTAGGCTTAGGTTTATGGTTAGGATTACTGTTATTGTTAGGGTTAGGTTTAGAGTTATGGTGAGGGTGAGGGTGAGGGTGAATGTTAGGGTTATAGTTAGGGTAAGGGTGAGGTTGTGGTTGAGGTTTATATTTAGTTTTAGTGTTAGAGTTACGGTTAGCATGAGGTTTAGGGTGAGGGTGAGGATTAGGGTTAGGTTTAGGATTAGGATTAGAGTCATGGTTAGGGTGAGTGTGAGGGTTAGGATTAGGGTTAGGTTCAGGATTAGGGTTAGGCTGAGGATGAGGGTGAGTGTGAGGGTTAGGGTTAAGGTGAGGGTTAGGGTTAGGGTTAGGGTGAGTGTAAGGCTTAGGATTGAGTATAGGGTTAGGCTTAGGTTTAGGCTGAGGGAGAGGGTGAGTGTGAGGGTTAGGGTTAGTGTGAGAGTTAGGGTTAGGTTTATGGGGAGGGTTAGGATGAGAGTTAGGGTTAGGATTAGGGTTAGGGTGAGGGCTAGGGTGAGGTTGAGGTTTAGGGTTAGTGTTAGGGTGAGGTTTAGGGTTAGGATTAGGTTTAGGGTTAGGGTGAGTGTGAGGTATAGGGTTAGAGTTAGGGTTAAGGTGAGTTTGAGGATGAGGCTTAGGATTAGGGTTAGGATTAGGATTAGGGTAAAGGTTAGGGTGAGTGTGAGTGTTAGGGTTAGGGTTAGGCTTAGGTTTAGACTGAGGGTGAGCGTGAGGGTGAGTTTTAGGGTTAGGATGTGGGTTAGGGTGAGGGTGAGTGAGTGTGTTAGGGTTAGGTTTCGGTTTAGGCTAAGGGTTAGTCTAAGGGTGAGGTTGAGTTTGAGGTTTAGGTTTAGGGTGAGGTTTGGGGTAAGGATTAGGGGGAGGGTTAGAATGAGGGTTAGGGTTAGGATTAGGGTTAGGGTGAGAGTGAGGGTGAGGGTTAGGGTTAGTGTTAGGTTGAGGGTTAGGATGACGGTTAGGATTAGGGTTAGGGTTAGGGTGAGGTTTAGGGTTAGAGTTAGCGTAAGGGTGAGGCTGAGGTTGAGGGTTATATTTAGGGTTAGTGTTAGATTTAGTGTTAGGGTGAGGATTAGTGTGAGGGTGAGGATTAGGTTTAGGGTTAGGATTAGGATTAGAGTAAGGGTTAGGGTGAGTGTGAGGGATAGGTTTAGGGTTAGGTTTAGGCTTAGGGTTAGGCGGAGGATGACGGTGAGGTTGAGAGTTAGGGATAGGGTGAGGGTTAGGGTTAGGGTTAGGTTAAGAGTTAGGGTTCTGTTAAGTTTAGGGTTAGAGTGAGGGTTAGGGTTAGGGTTAGAGTGAGGGTTAGTGTTATTGTTAGGTTGAGGATTAGGGTTAGGGTGAGGATGAGGGTTAGGGTTAGGGTTAGTGTGAGGGTTAGCATGAGGATTAGGGTTACGATTAGGATTTGGGTGAGGGCTAGGGTGAGGGTGAGGAGTAGGGTTAGTGTTAGGGTAAGGTTTAGGGTTAGGGTTAGAGTTAGGGTTAGGGTTAGGGTTAGGTTTAGGGTTAGTGTTAGGGTTATGGTGAGGGTGAGGGTTAGGGTGAGGGTTTGGATGAGGGTTAGTGTTACAGTGAGGGTGAGGGTTAGGGTTAGGGTGAGGGTTAGGTTTAGGATAAGGGTTAGGGTGAGGTTGAGTGTTAGCATTAGGGTTAGGGTTAGTGATAGGTTTAGTGTTAGGATTAGTGTTATTGATAGGTTTAGGTTTAGAGTTATGGTGAGGGTGAGGTTTAGGGTTAGGTTTAGGGTGAGGTTAAGGTTTAGGGTTAGGATTAGGGTTAGGGTGAGGGTGAGGTTTACGGTTAGGTTTAGGTTTAGTTGGAAGGTTAGGTCGAGGGTTAGGGTTAGGGTTAGTGTTAGGTTTAACGTTCGGGTCAGGGATAGGTTGAGGTTTAGGGTTGAGGTTAGGTTTAGGTTTAGGGTGAGGGTGAATGTGAGGTTTAGGGGTAGGGTTAGGTATAGGCTTAGGGTTATGCTGAGGGTGAGGTGGGGGTCAGGATTAGGGTTAGGGTGATGGTTAGGGTTAGGGTTATGGTGAGGGTTAGTGTTAGGGTTAGGGTTAGAGTTAGGGTTAAGGTGAGGGTGAGGTTTTGGGGGTACAGATAGGGTTAGGGTGAGGGTTCGCCTTAGAATGAGGGTTAGGGTGGAGTTGATGTTAAGGGTAAAGGTGAGGTTTAGGCTGAGGGTGAGCGTTACATTAAGGGTGAGAGTTAGGGCTAGGGTGAGGGTTAGGGTGAGGGTTAGGGTGAGGGTGAGGGTTAGGTTGAGGATTAGTGTTAGGTTTAGTGTGAAGTTTAGGGTGAGGATGAGGGTTAGGGTTAGGGTGAGGGCTAGAGAGAGGCTGAGGTTTAGGGTTAGGGTTAGGGTGAGGTTTAGGGTTAGGGTGATGGTTAGGGTTAAGTGTTATGGTTAGTGTAAGTGTTAGGTTGAGGGTAAGTGTTAGGGTGAGGGTTAGGTTTAGGGTGCGGGTAAGTTTTAAGGTGAGGGTTAGGGTTAGGGTGAGGGTTACCTTTAGGGTGAGGGTGAGGGTTAGGGTTAGGGCTAGGTTGAGGTTTAGGGATAGGGTTAGGTTTAGGGTTAGGGTCAGGGTGAGATTTAGTGTTAGAGTTAGGGTTAGGTTGAAGCTGAGGGTGAGGATTAGCGTTAAGATTAATGTTAGGGTTAGGCTTAAGGTGAGGGTTAGATTGAGGGTGAGGGTTAGGGTTAGGTTTAGAAGTAGGATTAGGGTTAGTGTTATTGTGAGTGTGAGGGTTAGGGTTAGGGTTAGGGTTAGGGTAAGGGCTAGGGTGAGTGTGAGGGTGAGTTTTAAGGTTAGGGTTAGGGTTAGGGTTAGGATGAGGGTAAGGTTTAGGGTTAGAGTTAGTTTTAGGGTGAAGCTGAGGGTGAGGGTTAGGGTTAATGTTTGTGTTAGGTTTAGGGTGAGGATTAGGGTGAGGTTGAGGCTTAGGTTTAGGGTTAGGATTAGGATTAGGTTTAGGGTTTGAGTGTGTATGAGGGTTAGGGTTAGGTTTAGGGCTAGGCTTAGGTTTAGGCTGAGGGAGATGGTGGGTGTGAGGATTAAGGTTAGGGTGATGGTTTGGGTTAGGGTTAGTGTTATTATTAGGGTTCGGTTTGAATTAGGGTGAGGGTGAGTGTGCCGGTGAGGGTTAGGATTAGGGTTAGGGTGGGTTTTAGGGTTAGGGTTAGGGCTAGTTTGAGGGTGAGGTTTAGGGTTAGATATTGGGTTAGAGGGAGGGTTAGGGTGAGAGTTAGGCATAGGGTTAGTGTTAGGGTGTGGGTGAGGGTTAGGGTTAGGGTGAGGGTTATGGTTAGGGTGAGGGTTAGGGTTAGAATTAGGGTTATTGTTAGGTTTAGGGTTAGGGTTACAGTTAAGGTGAGGGTGAGTGTTAGGGTTAGGGTGAGGGTGAGGTTTATTGTTAGGTTTAGGGTTAGAGTTAAGGTTAGGGTGAGGGTGAGGTTTAGGGGTACATTTAGGGTTAGGGTGATCGTTAGGATTAAGGTGCGGGTTAGCGTGGGTGTGATGGTAAGGTTAAAGTTGCGGGTAAGGCTGAGGGTGAGGGTTACGGTAAGGGTGAGGGTTAGGGTTAGAGTGAGGGTTAGGGTTAGCATTAGGGTGAGGAGGAGGGTTAGATTGAGGATTAGTGTTAGGGTTAGTGTGAGGTTTATGGTGAGGATGAGGGTTAGGGTTAGGGTGAAGGCTAGGGTGAGGGTGAGGGTTAGGATTAGTGTTAGGGTGAAGTTTAGGTTTAGGGTGATGTTTAGGGTTAGTGTGAGGGTTAGTTTTAGTGTTAGGGTTTGTGTTAGGTTGAGGGTATGTGTTAGGGTGAGGGTTAGGGTTAGGCTGAGGGTTATGGTTAGGGTGAGTGTTAGTGTTAGGATAAGTGTAAGGGTGAGGGCTAGGCTGAGGGTTAGGGTTAGGGTTAGGCTTAGGGATAGGGTTAGGTTTAGGATTAGGTTTAGGGTGAGGGTGAATGTGAGGGTTAGGATCAGGGTTAGGGTTAGGCTTAGAGTTAGGATGAGGTTTAGGGTTAGGGTTTGGGATAGGGTGAGGGTGAGTCTGAGGATTAGGGTTAGGTTTAGCTTTAGTTTTATGGTTAGTTTTAGTGTTAGGGTTAGTGTTAGGGTTACAGTGAGTGCTGGGGTTAGGGTTAAAGTTAGGGTTAGGCTTAGAGTTAGGGTGAGGGTTAGGATGAGGATTAGGTTTACTATTAGGGTTAGGGTGAGGGCTAGGGTGAAGGTTAGGATTAGCTTAATGTTTGGGTAAGGTTTAGGGTTAGGGTTAGGGTGAGGGTGAGGTTTAGGATGAGGGTTAGGTTTATGGTGAGGGTGAGGGTTAGGTTTAGGGTGAGGGTGAGGGTTAGGGTTAGGATTGGGGTGTGGGTGAGTGTGTGTGTTAGGTTGAGGGTGAGGTTTAGGGTTAGGGCTAGGATTAGGGTTAGGGTGAGGGTTTATGTTTAGATTTAGTTTTAGATTTATGTTTAGATTTAGATTTAGATTTATGTGAGGTTTATGTTTAGATTTAGTTTTAGTTGGAGGGTTAGGTCGAGGGTTAGGGTTAGGCTAAGTATTCGGGTTAAGGTTAGGTTGAGGGTTAGGTTGAGGTTTAGGGTTAGGGTTATGGTTAGAGTTAGGATTAGGGTTAGGGTGAGGGTCAGGATGAGGGTTAGTGTTATGGTGAGGGTGAGGGTTAGGGTTAGCATGAGTGTTAGGGTTAGGATTAGGGTTAGGGTAAGGTTGACTGTTAGCACTATGGTTAGGGTTAGGGTTAGGTTTACGCTTAGGATTACTGTTATTGTTAGGGTTAGGGTTAGAGTTATGGTGAGGGTGAGGGTGAGGGTGAGTGTTAGGTTTAGGGTTAGGGTTAGTATTAGGGTTAGGGTGAGGGTGAAGTTTATGGTTAGATTTAGTTTTAGTTGGAGCGTTAGGTCGAGGGTTAGGGTTAGGCTAAGTGTTAGGGTTAAGGTTAGGTTGAGGGTTAGGTTGAGGATTAGGGTTAGGGTTAGGGATATGTTTAGGATTAGGGTTAGGGCGAGTGTGAGGTTTAGGGTTAGGGTTAGGCTTAGGCTTAGGGTTAGGCTGAGGGTGAGGGTGGGGGTGAGGATTAGGGTTACAGTGATGGTTAAGGTTAGGTTTAGGGTAAGGGTTAGTGTTAGGGTTAGTGTTAGAGTTAGGGTTAGGGTGAGGGTGAGGTTTAGGGCTAGAGTTAGGGTTAGGGTGAGGGTTAGCGTTAGAGTAAGGGTTAGGGTGGGGGTGACTGTAAGGGTAAATGTGAGGGTTAGGCTGAGCGTGAGGGTTAAGGTAAGGGTGAGAGTTAGGGTTAGGGTGAGATTTAGGGTTAGGTTTAGTGTGAGGGTGAGGGTTAGATTGAGGATTAGTGTAAGAGTTAGGGTGAAGTTTAGAGTGAGGATGAGGGTTAGGGTTAGGGCGAGGTCTAGGGACAGGGTGAGGTTTAGGGTTAGTGTTAAGGTGAGGTTTAGGGTTACGTTGATGGTTAGGGTTAGTGTGAGGTTTAGTGATAGTGTTAGGGTTAGTGTTAAGGTGAGGGTAAGTGTTAGGGTGAGGGTTAGGGTTAGGGTGAGGGTTATGTTTAGGGTGAGGTTTAGGGTTAGAGTTAGGGTTATTCTTAGCGTTAGGGTTAGGGTTAAGTTCATGGTGAGGGTGAGGATGAGGTTTAGGGTTAGGTCTAGGATGAGGTTTAAGGATAGGGTGAGGGTTAGGGTTAGGGTCAGGGTGAGGTTTAGTGTTAGAGTTAGGGTTAGGGTGAGGCTGAGGGTGAGGGTTAGGGTTAGTATTAATGTTAGGGTTAGGCTTAAGGTGAGGGTTAGGTTGAGGGTGTGGGTTAGGGTTAGGTTAGTTGTACATTAGGGTTAGTGTTAGGGTGAGTGTGAGGGTTAGGGTTACGGTTAGGGATAGGCTTAGGATTGGGCTGAGGTTGAGGGTGAGGTTTAGGTTGAGGGTGAGGTTTAGGGTTAGGGTTAGGTTGAGTGTGAGTGTTAGGGTTAGGGTTAGGCTTAGGATTAGGCTGAGGGTGAGGGTGTGGTTCAGGGTTAGGGTTAGTGTTAGGGTGTGGTTTAGGGTTTGGGTTAGGGTTAGAGTTAGGTTTAGGATGAGGGTGAGGTTTAGGGATAGAGTTAGGGTTAGGGTCAGGTTTAGGTTGAGGGTTAATGTTTGGGTTAGTGTTATGGTGAGAGTTAGAGGGAGGGTTAGGCTTAGGGTTAGGGTAGGGACAGCATCAGGGTTAGAGTGAGGGTGAGTGTGTGTGTTAGGTTTAGGTTTAGGGTTAGGCTTAGGGTTAGGCTGAGGGTGAGGTTGAGGGTGAGGTTTAGGTTTAGGGGAAGGGTTAGGATGAGAGTTAGGGTTAGGATTAGGCTTAGGGTAAGGGCTAGGGTGAGTTTGAGGGTGAGGTTTAAGGTTAGGGTTAGCTTCAGGTTTAGGGTGAGGTTTAGGGTTAGAGTTAGGGTTAGGGTGAGGCTGAGGGTGAGGGTTAGGTTTAGGGTTAGTGTAAGGTTTAGGGTTAAATTTAGGGGGAGGGTTAGGGTGAGGGTTAGGTTTAGGATTAGGATTAGGGTTTTGGTTAGTGTGAGTGTGAGGGTTAGGGTTAGGTTTAGGGTTAGGCTTAGGGTTAGGCTGAGGGTGAGGGTGAGTTTTAGATTGAGGATTAGGGTTAGGGTTAGTGTGAGGTTTATGGTGAGGATGAGGGTTAAGGTTAGGGTGAAGGCTAGGGTGAGGTGAGGGTTAGGGATAGTGTTAGGGTGAGGTTTAGGGTTAGGGTGAGGTTTAGGGTTAGTGTGAGGGTTATTATTAGGTTTAGGATTAGTGTTAGGGTGAGGGTAAATTTTAGGGTGAGGTTTAGGTTTAGGGTGAGGGTTATGGTTAGGGTGAGAGTTAGGGTTAGGATAAGTGTAAGGGTGATGGCTAGGCAGAGGGTTAGGGTGAGGGTTAGGGTTAGGTATGGGGTCAGGTTTAGGATTATGGTTAGGGTGAGGGTGAATATGAGGGTTACGATTAAGGTTACGGTTAGGCTGAGAGTTAGGATGAGGCTTAGGGTTAGGGTTTGTGTTAGGGTGAGGGTGAGGCTGAAGATTAGGTTTAGGTTTAGGGTTAGGTTTATGGTGAGAGTTAGTGTTAGGGTCAGTGCTAGGGTTACAATGAGGGTTGGGGTTAGGGTTAGGGTTAGGTTTAGGCTTAGATTTAGGGTGAGGGTTAGGATGAGGATTAGGTTTACGATTAGGGTTAGGGTGAGGGCTAGGGTGAAGGTGATGGTTAGGGTTAGTGTTAGGGTAAGGTTTAGGGTTAGGGTGAGGGTTAAGGTGAGGGTAAGGATGAGGGTGAGGGTTACTGTGAGGGTGAGGGTTAGGGTTAGGGTGAGGGTTAGGGTTAGGATTAGAGTTAGGGTGAGGTTGAGTGTGAGCATTAGGGTTAGGGTTAGGGTTAGGGTTAGTTTTAGGGTGTGGATTACTCTATTTGTTGGGGTTAGGGTTAGAGTTATGTTGAGGGTGAGGGTGAGTGTTAGGGTTAGGGTGAGGTTTAGGGTTACGGTTAGGATTAGGGGGAGGGTGAGGGTGAGGTTTATGGATAGATTTAGGTTTAGTTGGAGGGTTAGGTCAAGGGTTAGTTTAGGTTAAGTGTTAGGGTTCAGGTTAGGTTGAGGGTTAGATTGAGGTTTAGGGTTACGGTTTAGGGTTAGTTTTAAGATTAGGGTTAGGGTGAGGGTCAGTGTGAGGTTTCGTGTTAGGGTTAGGTTTAGGCTTAGTGTTATGCTAATGGTGAGCATAGGCGTGAGGATTAGGTTTAGAGTGATCGTTAGGGTTAGGGTTAGGGTGAGGGTTCGTGTTAGGGTTAGGGTTAGAGTTAGTGTGAGGGTTATGGCTAGGTTTTGGGTTAGGGTGAGGTTGAGGCTGAGGATTAGGGTTAGGTTTAGGGTTAGGTTTAGGTTTTGGGTTAGTGTTAGGTACAGTGTTAGGGTTAGGGTAATGGTGAGGTTTAGGGTTAGGGTTAGGGTTAGGCTGAGGTTGAGCTTGGGGGTGAAGAATAGATTTAGAGTTAGGGTAAGGCTTAGGGTTATGGTTATTGTTAGTTTTATGGTTAGGGTTAAGTTGGCGGTGAGGGTGAGGCTTAGGGTTATTTTTAGGGTTAGTGTTAGCGTGAGGTTTAGATTTAGGGTTATAGGGAGGGTTAGGATGAGGTTTACGGTTAGGAATAGGGTTAGGGTGATTGCTAGGGTGAGGGTGAGGTTTAGGGTTAGGTTTAGGGTTATGGTTAGTGTTAGGGTTAAGATTAGCGTTAGGGTTTTGGTGAGGATTAGGGTTAGGGTAGGCTTAGGACTAGGCTGAAGGTGAGGTTGGGGGTGAGGATTAGAGTTAGGTTTAGGGTTAGGGTTAGGGTTAGCGTTATTGTTAGTGTTATGGTTAGGATTAAGTTTGCTGTGAGGGTGAGGCTGAGGATGAGGGTTATCGTTAGGGTTAGGGTTAGGGTTAGGGTTAGTGTTATTGTTAGTGTTACGGTTACAGTAATGGTGAGGTTGAATGTGAGGGTCAGGTTTAAGGTGAGGTTTAGGTTGAGGTTTAAAGTTAGGGTTAGGGTTAGTGTGAGGGTGAGGTTTAGGTTTAGGGTTAGGGTTAGGCGGAGGATTAGGCTGAGCTTTAGGGATAGGTTTAGTGTTAGGGTTAGGGTGAGGGTTAGGGTTAGGTTGAGGTTTAGGGATAAGGTTAGGTTTAGGATTAGGGTTAGGGTGAGGGTGAGTATGAGGGTTAGTGTGAGGGTTAGGCTTAGGCTTAGGGTATGGCTAAGGGTGAGGGTGGTGGTGAGGATTAGGCTTAGCGGAATGGTTTGAGTTAGGTTTAGTGTTCTTGTTAGGCTTAGGGTTATAGTTCCGGTGAGGTTGAGGGTGCGGGTGAGGGTTATTGTTATGGTTAGGGTGGGGTTTAGGGTTACGGTTAGGGTTAGGGTGAGGGTGAGGGTGAGTTTTAGGGTTAGATATAGGGTTAGGGGGAGGGTTAGGGGGAGGGTTAGGGTTAGGGTTAGTGTTAGGCTTAGGTTGAGGATGAGGGTGAGGCTGAGCGTGAGGCTTAGGGTTAGGGTTAGGGTTAGTGTTATTGTTAGGGTTACGGTTAGAGTAATGGTGAGGTTGAATGTGAGGGTCAGGTTTAGGGTGAGGTTTAGGTTGAGGTTTAATGTTAGAGTTAGGGTGTGGGTGAGGTTTAGGGTTAGGTTTAGGGTTAGTGTTAGTGTGAGGGTGAGGGTTAGGTTGAGGATAAGGGATAGGGTTAGGTTTAGGGTTAAGGTTAGGGTGAGGGTGAGTATGAGGGTTAGTGTGAGGGTTAGGCTTAGGCTTAGGTTTAGGCTGAGGGTGTGTGTGGGGGTGAGGATTAGGCTTGGGGTAATGGTTCGAGTTAGGTTTAGTGTTCTTGTTAGGCTTAGGGTTAGAGTTACAGTGAGGGTGAGGGTGCGGGTGAGGGTTATGGTTATGGTTAGGGTGGGGTTTAGGGTTAGGGTTAGGGTTAGGGTGAGGGTGAGGGTGAGGTTTAGGGTTACATATAGAGTTAGGGGGAGGGTTATGGTTGGGGTTAGGGTCAGTGTGAGGGTCAGTGTTAGGGTTAGTGTTAGTGTTAGGGTGAGGGTTATGGTTACTGTGAGGGTGAGGGTGAGTGTTAGGGTTAGGGTTAGGTATAGGGTGAGGTTTAGGTTTTGGGTTAGGGTCAGAGTTAGGGTTAGGGTGAGGGTTAGGTTGAGGGTTAGGGTAAGGGTTACTTTTAGGGATAGGGGTAGGGTGAGAGTTAGGGGGAGGGTTAGGTTTAGGATTAGGATTAGGGATAGAATGAGGGTGAGTGTGTGTGTTAGGTTTAGGTTTAGGGTTAGGCTGAGGGTGAGGTTAGGGTGAGAGTTAGGGTTAGGGGGAGGGTTAGAATGAAGATTAGGTTTAGGTTTAGGGTGAGGATTAAGGTTAGGGTTAGGGTTAGGATTAGGGTGAGGGTGAGGTTTAGGGTTAGAATTAGGGTTAGGGTGAGGTTGATGGTGAGGGTCAGGGTTAAGGTTAGTGTTAGGTTTAGGGTTAGGTGTAGGGTGAGGGTTAGTGTGAGGCTGAAGGTTAGGGTTAGTGGTAGGATTAGGATTAGGTTTAGCGTTACAGTGAATTTGAGAGTTAGGGTTAGGCTTAGGGTTAGGCTGAGGGTGAAGGTGAGAATGAGGGTTAGGGCCAGGGTGAGGGTTAGGGTTAGGGTTATGGGGAGGGTTAGGATGAGGGTTAGGGTTAGGATTAGGGTTAGGATGAGGGCAAGGGTGAGGGTGAGGTTTAGGGTTCGGGTCCGGGTGAGGTTTAGGGTTAGGTTTAGTGTTAGGGTTATGGTGATTGTGAGGTTTAGGGTTAGAGTTAGGCTTAAGGTGAGGCTGAGGGTTAGACTAAGGGTTAGTGTTAAGATTAAGATTAGGGTAAGTATTAGGGTGAGTGTGAGGGTTAGGGTTAGGGTTATGGTTACACTGAGGGTGAGGGTGAGGTTGAGGGTTAGGGTGAGGTTGAGGGTTAGGGTGAGGGTGACTGTGTTTGTTAAGGTTAGGTTTAGGTTTAGGTTAAGGGTTAGGCTAAAGGTCAGGTTGAGGTGAAGATTTGGTTTAGGGTGAGGGTTAGGGTAAGGGTTAGGGTGAGGGTTAGGATGAGGGTTAGGGTTAGGATTAGGGTTAGGGTAAGAGTGAGGTTGAGGGTTAGGGGTAGTGTTAGGGTGAGGGTTAGGATGAGGGTTAGGATTAGGGTTAGGGTGAGGGCTAGGGTGAGGGTGAGGTTTAGGGTTAGGGTTAGGGTGAGCTTTAGGGTTGGGGTGATGGTTAGGGTTAGTGTGAGGGTTAGTGTTAGGGTTAGGGTTAGGTTAGGGTGAGGGTAAATGTTAGGGTGAGGGTTAGAGTTAGGGTGAGGGTTATGGTTACTTTGAGGGTTAGGGTTAGGTTTAGTGTTATTGTTAGGGTTAGGGTTACGGTTACGGTGAGGGTGAGGGTGAGGTTTAGAGATAGGGTTAGGATGAGGTTTAGGGTTAGGGTTAGAGTTTGGGTTAGGGTGAGAGTGACGTTTCCGTTTAGAGTTAGGGTTAATGTTAGTGTTAGGGTTAGAGTCATGGTTAGGGTAAGGGTTAGGCTTAGGCTAAGGCTCAGGCTTAGGCTGAACATGAGGGTGAGGGTTAGGGTTAGGGTTAGGATTAGGATTCGGGTAAGGGTTAGGGTGAGTGTGAGGGTTAGGGTTAGGGTTAGGGTTAGGCTTAGGGTTACACTGAGTTTGAGGGTGAAGGTGAGGGTTAGGGTTAGGATTAAGGTTAGGGTAAGGGTGAGTGTGTGTGTTAGGGATAGGTTTAGGGATAGGTTTAGGGTTATGCTGAGGTTGAGGTTGAGGGTGAGGGTTAGGGTTAGGGTGAGGGTTAGGGTAAGGGTTAGGGGGAGGTTTAGGAAGAGGGTTAGGTTTAGGATTAGTGTTAGGACAAGGGCTCGGTTGAGGGTGAGGTTTAGGGTTAGGATTAGGGTGAGGGTTAGGGTTAGGTTTAGGGTGAGAGTTAGGGTTTGGGTTAAGTTTAGGGTTAGGGTGTGTGTTAGGGTAAGGGTTACGGTGAGGGTGAGGGTTTGGGTTAGGTTGAGGGTTAGGTTTCGTATTGGGTTAGGGTTAGGGTGTGGGTTAGGGTTAGTGTTATATTGAGGGTTAGGATGAGGGTTATGATTAGGGTTAGGGTGAGGGCTAGGGTGAGGTGATGTTTACGGTTAGGTTTAGGGTGAGGTTTAGCTTTTGGGTTAGGGTTATTGTTAGGGTGAGATTTAGGGTTAGAGTTAGGGTTAGTGTTAGCGTTAGGGTTAGGGTGAGGGTTAGGGTTAGGGTTAGGCTTAGGCTTAGGCTTAGGCTTAGGCCGAGTATGCCTGTGAGTGTTAGGGATAGGGTTAGGGTGAGGTTAGGCTTAGATTTAGGCTTAGGCTTATGCTTAGGCCAAACAAGCATGTGAGTGTTAGGGTTAGGCTTAGGGTGAGGGTTAGGATGAGCTTTAGGGTTAGGATTAGTGTTAGTGTGAGGGCTAGGATGAGGGTTATGGTGAGGGGTAGGGTTAGGGATAGGGTGAGGTTTAGGATTAGGTTTAAGGTGAGGGTGAGTGTGAATTTTAGGGTTAGTGTTAGGCTTAGAGTTAGGGTGAGGGTTAGGGTTAGGGTTTGGGTTAAGGTGAGGGTGAGGCTGAGGTTTAGGGTTAGTTTTAGGGTTAGGTTTAGGGTTAGTTTTAGTGTTAGGGTTAGGGTTAGGTTTAGGGTGAGGGTGAGGGTGAGTGTGAGGTTTAGGGTTAGGCTTAGGCTTAGGCTTAGGGTTAGGCTAAAGGTGAGGGTGGGGGTGAGGATTAGGGATCGGGTGGTGTTTTGGGTTAGGGTTAGGGTGAGGGTTAGTGTTAGGGTTAAGGTTAGGGTTAGGGTGAGGGTGAGGTTGAGGGTAAGCGTTATGGTTAGGCGGAGGATTAGGCTGAGATTTAGGGATAGGTTTAGTGTTAGGGTTAAGGTGAGGGTGAGGGTTAGGTTGAGGTTTAGGGATAGGGTTAGGTTTAGGATTAGGGTTAGGGTGAGGGTGAGTATGAGGTTTAGTGTGAGAGTTAGGCTTAGGCTTAGGGTAAGGCTGAGGGTGAGGGTGGTGGTGAGGATTAGGCTTAGGGTAATGGTTCGAGTTAGGTTTAGTGTTCTTGTTAGGGTTAGGGTTAGAGTTACGGTGAGGGTGAGGGTGTGGGTGAGGGTTATGGTTATTGTTAGGGTGGGTTTTAGGGTTAGGGTTAGGATTAGGGTGAGGGTGAGGGTGAGGTTTAGGGTTAGATATAGGGTTAGGGTTAGGGTTAGGGTTAGTGTTATTGTTAGGGTTACGGTTAGAGTAATGGTGAGGTTGAATGTGAGGGTCAGGTTTAGGGTGAGGTTTAGGTTGAGGTTAGGTGTAAGGGTTAGGGTTAGGGTGAGGGTGAGGTTTAGTGTTAGGTTTAGGGTTAGGCGGAGTATTAGGCTGAGGTTTAGATATAGGTTTAGTGTTAGGGTTAGGGTGAGGGTGAGAGTTAGGTTGCGGTTTAGGGATAGGGTTAGGTTTAGGATTAGGGTTAGGGTGAGGGTGAGGGTGAGATTGAGGGTTATTGTGAGGGTTAGGCTTAGGCTTAAGTTTAGGCTGAGGGTGAGGGTGGGGGTGAGGATTAGGCTTAGGTTAATTGTTCGAGTTAGGTTTAGTGTTCTTGTTAGGCTTAGGGTTAGATTTACAGTGAGGGTGAGGGTGCGGGTGAGGGTTATGGTTATGGTTAGGGTGGGGTTTAGGGTTAGGGTTAGGGTTAGGGTGAGGGTGAGGGTGAGGTTTAGGGTTACATATAGAGTTAGGGGGAGGGTTATGGTTGGGGTTAGGGTCAGTGTGAGGGTCAGTGTTAGGGTTAGTGTTAGTGTTAGGGTGAGGGTTATGGTTACTGTGAGGGTGAGGTTGAGGGTTAGTGTTAGGTTTAGGGATAGGGTGAGGTTTAGGGTTTGGGTTAGTGTCAGAGTTAGGGTTAGGGTGAGGGTGAGTTTTAGGTTTAGATTTAGGGTTAGGGTGAGAATTAGGTTGAGGGTTAGGGTAAGGGTTACTTTTAGGGGTAGGGATAGGGTGAGAGTTAGGGGGAGGGTTCGGTTTAGGGATAGGATTAGGGTTAGAATGAGGGTGAGTGTGTGTGTTAGGTTTAATTTTAGGGTTAGGCTTAGGGTTAGGCTGAGTTTGAGGTTAGGGTGATGGTTAGGATTAGGGGGAGGGTTAGCATGAGGATTATGTTTAGGTTTAGGGTGAGATTTAATGTTGGGGTTAGGGTTAGAATTAGGGTGAGGGTGAGGTTTAGGGATAGATTTAGGGTTAGGGTGAGGCTGAGGATGAGGATTAGGGTTAGGGTTATTGTTAGGCTTAGGTTTACACTGAGGGTGAGGGTGAGATTGAGGGTTAGGGTTAGGATTAGGGTTAGGGTGAGGGTGAGTTTGTGTGTTAGGGTTAAGTTTAGGTTTAGCTTAAGTGTTAGGCTAAAGGTGAGGTTGAGGTGAAAGTTTGGTTTAGGGTGAGGGTTAAGGTAAGGGTTATGGTGAGGGCTAGGATGAGGGTTAGGGTTAGGATTAGGGTTCGGGTAAGAGTGAGGGTGAGGGTTAGGGGTAGTGTTAGGGTGAGGGTTAGGATGAGGGTTAGGATTAGGGTTTGGGTGAGGGCTAGGGTGAGGGTGAGGTTTAGGGTTAGGGTGATGGTTAGGGTTAGTGGTAGGGTTAGCGTTAGGTTAGGGTGAGGGTAAATGTTAGGGTGAGGGTTAGAGGTAGGGTAAGGGTTATGGTTAGGTTGAGGGTTAGGGTTAGGTTTAGGGTTATTGTTAGGCTTAGGGTTAGGGTTACGGTTACGGTGAGGGTGAGGGTGAGGGTTAGGATTAGGGTTAGGATGAGGTTTAGGGTTAGGGTTAGATTTAATGTTAGGGTGAGAATGAGGTTTTCGTTTAGAGTTAGGATTAGTGTTAATGTTAGGGTTATGGTGATGGTTAGGGTTAGGCTTAGTCTTATGCTTAGGCTTAGGCTGAGCATGAGGGTGAGGGTTAGGGTTAGGGTTAGGGTGAGGGTATGGGTTAGCGTTAGGGTGAGGGTTAGAATGAGGTTTTGGGTTAGTATTAGGGTTAGGGTGAGGACTACGGTGTGGGATAGGGTGAGGGTTAAGTTTAGGGAAAACGTTAGGTTTAGTATTAGGGTTAGGGAGAGGGTGAGTGTGAGGGTTAGATTTGGGGTTAGGCTTAGGGTTAGGGTGAGGGTTAGAGTTAGGGTTTGGTTTAGGGTGAGGGTGAGGCTGAGGATTAGTGTTAGCTTTAGGTTTAATGTTGGGGTTAGATTTAGGGTTATGATTAGGGTTACAGTGAGGGTTAGGGTTAGGGTTAGGTTTAGGTATAGGCTTCGGGTTAGGCTGAGGGTGAGGGTGGGGATGAGGATTGGGGTTAGGTTTAGGGTCATATTTGCGTTGAGTGTGAGGCTGAGGGTGACATTTATTGTTAGGGTTAGGATTAGGGTTAGGGTTAGGGTTAGTGTTATTGTTAGTGTTAGGGTTAGAGTTACGCTGAGGTTGAGGGTAATGGTGAGGTTTATGGTTAGGGTGAGGTTTACTGTGAGATTTAGGGTTAGATTTAGGTTTAGTGTGAGAGAGAGTTTTAGGGTTGGAGTTAGGGTTAGGGAGAGGTTGAGAGTTAGGGTTATTCGTAAGGTTAGGGTGAGGGTGAGGGTTAGGTTGAGGTTTAGGGATAGGGTTATGTTTAGGATTAGGGTTAGGTTGAGGGTGAGTATGAAATTTAGGGTGAGGGTTAGGCTTAGGGTTAGGCTGAGGGTGACTGTGGGGGTGAGGATTAGGGTGAGGGTGATGGTTCAGTTTAGGGTTAGTGTTATTTTTAGGGTTAGGGTTAGATTTACGGTGAGGGTGAGGGTGCAGGTGAAGGTTACGGTTACAGTTAGGGTGGGCTTTAGGGTTAGGGTTAGGGTTAGGTTGAGGGTGAGTTTTAGGGTTAGAAATAGGCTTAGGGTGGGGGTTAGGGATAGGGTTAGTGTTAGGGTTAGGGTGAGGGTAAGGGTTAAGTTGAGGTTTAGGTTTAGGGTTAGGGTAAGTGTTAGTGTGAGGGTTTGTGTTAGGGTTAGGGTTAGGGTTTGGGTGAGGGTAAGTGTTAGGGTGAGGGTTTGGGTTAGGGTGAGGGTTACGGTTAGGGTAAGGGTTAGGATTAGGGTTAGGTTTATTGATAGGGTTAGGTTTACGGTTACAGTTTTGGTGAGGGTGAGGGTGAGTGTTAGTGTTAGGTTTAGGTTTTGGGTTAGGTTGAGTGTTAGGTTTAGGGTTAGTGTAAGGGTTAGGGTTAGGTTGAGAGTTAAGCAGAGGGTTAGGGTTAGGGTTAGGTTTAAGGATAGGATTAGGGTTAGGTTGAGGGTGAGTGTGTGTGTTAGGGTTAGGTTTAGGGTTAGGCTTAGGGTTAGGCTGAGGGTTCGGTTTAGGGGGAGGGTTAGAATGAGGGTTCGGTTTAGGGGGAGGGTTAGAATGAGGGTTAGGATTAGGGTTCGGGTAAGGGCTAGGGTGAGGGTGAGGTTTAGGGTTAGGGTTAGGCTGAGGTTAAGGGTTAGGGTTAGGGTTCGGGTGAGGGTGAGGTTTAGGGTTAGAGGAAAGGTTAGGGTGAAGCTGAGGGTGAGTGTTAGGGTAACAGTTAGTGTTGGGTTTAAGGTTGGGGTAAAGGTGAGGGTTAGGGTGAGGGTGAGGGTTTCGTTTAGGATTAGGATTGGAATTAGTTTTAGGGTTAGGGTGAGTGTGAGGGTTAGGGTTAGGTTTACGCTTAGGGTTAGGCTGAGGTTGAGGGTGAAGTTGAGGGTTAGGGTTAGGGTGAGGGTTAGGCTTAGGGTTATGGGGAGTGTTAAGCTGATGGTTAGGGTTTCGATTAATGTTAGGGTGAGGGCTAGGATGAGAGTGATGTTTAGCCTTAGGGTTAGGGTGAGGTTTAGGGTTTGGGTTAGGGTGAGGTTGAGTTTTAGAGTTAGAGTTAGGGTTAAGGTGAGTCTGAGGGTGAGGGTTAGGGTTAGGGTTAGGATTAGGATTCGGGTAAGTGTTAGGGTGAGTGTGAGGGTTAGGTTTAGGGTTAGGGTTGGGCTTAGGGTTACACTGAGTTTGAGGGTGAAGTTGAGGGTTAGGGTTAGGATTAAGGTTAGGGTAAGGGTGAGTGTCTGTGTTAGGGATAGGTTTAGGGTTAGGTTTAGGTTTATGCTGAGGGTGAGGTTGAAGGTGAGGGTTAGGGTTAGGGTGAGGGTTAGGGTAAGGGTTAGGGGGTGGTTTAGGAACAGGGTTAGGTTTAGGATTAGGATTAGGGAAAGGGCTCTTATGAGGGTGAGGTTTAGAGTTAGGATTAGGGTGAGGGCTAGGGTTACGGTTAGGGTGAGAGTCAGGGATTGGGTTAAGTTTAGGCTTAGGGTCAGTTTTTATGTAAGGGTTATGGTGAGGGTGAGGGTTAGGGTTAGGTTGAGGGTTAGGTTTCGTATTAGTTTTAGGGTGAGGGTGAGGATGAGGGTTATGGTTAGTGTTATGTTGAGGGTTAGGATGAGGGTTATGATTAGTGTTAGGGTGAGGGCTAGGGTGAGGTGAGGTTTAGGGTTAGGTTTAGGGTGAGGTTTAGCCTTAGGGTTAGGGTTAGGGTTAGGGTGAGATTTATGGTTAGAGTTAGCGTTAGTGTTAACGTTAGGGTTAGGGTGAGGGTTAGGGTTAGGCTTAGGCTTAGGCTTAGGCCAAGCATGCGTGTGAGGGGTAGGGTTAGGGTTAGGGTGAGGGTTAGGATGAGGTTTAGGGTTAGGATTAGTGTTAGGGTGAGGTCTAGGATGAGGGTTATGGTGAGGGGTAGGGTTAGGGATAGGGTAAGGTTTAGGATTAGGGTTAGGGTGAGGGTGAGTGTGAAGGTTAGGGATAGGGTTAGGCTTAGTGTTAGGGTGAGGGTTAGGGGCAGGGTTTGGGTTAAGGTGAGGTTGAGGCTGAGGATTAGGGTTAGGTTTAGGGTTAGATTTAGGGTTAGTTTTAGTGTTAGTGTTAGGGTTAGGGTTAGAGTGAGGGTGATGGTGAATGAGAGATTTAGGGTTAGGGTTAGGCTTAGGCTTAGGGTTAGGCTAAGGGCGAGGTTGGGGGTGAGGATTAGGGTTCGGGTGGTGGTTAGGGTTAGGGTTAGGGTGACGGTTAGTGTTAGGGTTAGGGTTAGAGTTAGGGTGAGTTTTAGGGTTAGGTTTTCGGTTAGTGTGAAGTTGAGGCTGAGGATTAGGGTTAGGTTTAGGGTTAGGTTTAGGTTTAGGGATAGTGTTAGGATTAGGGTTAGCGTTAGGGTTATGGTGAGGTTTAGGGTTACGGTTAGGGTTAGGCTGAGCGTGAGCTTGGGGGTGAGGGTTAGAGTTAGGGTTAGGGTTAAGCTTAGGGTTATGGTTATTGTTCGTGTTATGGTTAGTGTTAAGTTTGCGGTGAGGGTGAGGCTGAGGCTTAGGGTTATGTTTAGTGTTGGGTTAGGGTGAGGTTTAGGTTTAGGATTCTGGGGAGGGTTAGGATGAGGTTTAGGGTTAGGAATAGGGTTAGAGTGATTTGTAGGGTAAGGGTGAGGTTTAGGATTAGGTTTAGGGTTATCGTTAGTGTTAGTGTTAGGGTTAAGGTTATGCTGAGGGTTAGGGTTAGGGTTAGGCTTAGGGTTAGGCTGAGGGTGAGGGTGGGGGTGAGGATTAGAGTTAGGGTTAGGGTTAGGCTTAGGGTTAGGGTTGTTGTTAGTGTTATGGTTAGGATTAAGTTTGCTGTGAGGTTGAGGCTGAGGGTGAGGGTTATGGTTAGGGTTAAGGATAGGGTTAGTGTTATTGTTAGGGTAAGGTTTAGAGTAATAGTGAGGTTGAAGGTGAGGTTCAGGTTTACGTTGAGGTTTAGGGTGAGGTTTAGGGTTAGGGTTAGAGTTAGGTTGAGGGTGAGGTTTAGGGTTAGGGTTAGGGTTAGGTGGAGGATTAGGCTGAGGTTTAGGGACAGGTTTTGTGTGAGGGTTAGTGTGAGGATGATTGTTAGGTTGAGGTTTAGGGATAGGGTTTGGTTTAGGATTAGGGTTAGGGTGAGGGTGAGTATGAGGGTTAGTGTGAGGGTTAGGCTTAGGCTTAGGGTTAGGCTGAGGGTGAGGGTGGTGGTGAGGATTAGGCTTAGGGTAATGGTTCGAGTTAGGTTTAGTGTTCTTGTTAGGGTTAGGGTTATAGTTACGGTGAGGGTGAGGGTGCGGGTGAGGGTTATGGTTATGGTTAGGGTGGGGTTTAGGGTTATTGTTTGGGTGAGGGTGAGGGTGAGGTTTAGGGTTAGATATAGAGTTAGGGGGAGGGTTAGGTTTAGGGATAGGATTAGGGTTAGAATGAGGGTGAGTGTGTGTGTTAGTTTTAGGTTTAGGGTTAGGCTTAGGGTTAGGCTGAGGGTGATGTTGGGGGTGAGGATTAGGGTTAGGGTGATGGTTACGGTTAGGGTAAGTGTAAGGGTTAGTGTTAGGATTAGGGTTAGAGTTAGTGTTAGGGTGGGGTTGACGTTAAGAGTAAATGTGAGGGTTAGGCTGAGCATGAGGGTTAAGGTAAGGGTGAGGGTTAGGGTTAGGGTGAGGTTTAGGGTTATGTTTAAGGTGAGGGTGAGGGTTAAATTGAGGATTAGTTTTATTGTTCATGTGAAGTTTAGGGTGAGGATGAGGGTTAGGTTTAGGGCGAGGTCTAGGGATAGGGTCAGGTTTAGGGTTAGTGTTAGGGTGAGGTTTAGGATTACATTGATGCTTAGGGTTAGTGTGAGGTTTAGTGTTAGGGTTAGGGTTAGTGTTAAGGTGAGGGTAAGTGTTAGGGTGAGGGTTAGGGTTAGGGTGAGGGTTATGTTTAGTGTGAGGGTTAGGGTTAGGGTTAGGGTTTTTGTTAGCATTGGGGTTAGGGTTGTTTATTTTGACGGTGAGGGTGAGGTTTAGGGTTAGGTCTAGGATGAGGTTTAGGATAGGGTTGGGGTTAGGGTTAGGTTCAGGGTGAGGTTTAATGTTAGAGTTAGGGTTAGGGTGAGGCTGAGGGTGAGGGTTAGTGTTAGTATTAATGTTAGGGTTATAATTAAGTTGAGGGTTAGGTTGAGGGTGAGGGTTAGGGTTTGAGTTAGGAGTACATTAGGGTTAGTGTTAGGGTAAGTGTGAGGTTTAGAGTTAAGGTTAGGGATACAATTAGGGTTAGGCTGAAGTTGAGGGTGAGGGTTAGGTTTAGGGTTAGGGTTAGGGTGAGTGTGAGAGGTAGGGTTAGGGTTAGGCTTAGCATTAGGCTGAGGGTGAGTGTGAGGTTTAGGTTTAGGGTTAGGCTTAGGATTAGGCGGAGGGTGAGTGTGTGGGTTAGGGTTAGGGCTAGTGTTATGGTGAGGTTTAGGGTTTGGGTTAGGGTTAGATTTAGGTTTAGGGTGAGGGTGAGGTTTAGGGTTAGATTTAGGGTTATGGTGAGCTTTAGGTTGAGGGTTATGGTAATGGTTAGGGTTTGGGTTATTGTTAGGGTGAGAGTTAGAGGGAAGGTTAGGGTTAGGGTTAGGGTTAGGGACAGGAGTAGGGTTGGACTGAGGGTGAGTGTGTTTGTTAGGTTTAGGTTTAGGGTTAGGCTTAGGGTTAGGCTTAGGGTGAGTTTGAGGGTGAGGGTTAGGGTTAGGGGGAGGGTTAGGATGAGGGTTAGGGTTCGGGTTAGGGTTAGGGTAAGGGCTAGGCTGAGTTTGAGGGTGAGGTTTAAGGTTAGGGTTAGGGTTAGGGTTAGGGTGAGGTTTAGGGTTAGAGTTAGGTTTAGGGTGAGGCTGAGCGTGAAGGTTAGGGTTAGAGTTAGTGTTAGGTTTAGGGTTAGGTTTAGGGTGAGGTTTATTGTTAGGGTGAGGGTTAGGGTTAGGTTTAGGATTAGGATTAGGGTTAGGGTTAGGGTGAGGTGAGTGTGAGGGTTAGGTTTAGGTTTAGGGTTAGGCTTAGGTTTAGGCTGAGGGTGAGTGTGAGGGTTAGGGTGAGTGTTAGGTTTAGGGATATGGGGAGGGTTAGGATGAGGGTTAGGGTTAGGGTGAGGGCAAGGGAGAGGTTGAGGTTTAGGTTTAGTGTTAGGGTGAGGTTTAGGGTTAGGGTTATGGTTAGGGTTAGTTTGAGTGTGAGGTATAGGGTTACAGTTAGGGTTAAGGTGAGGGTGAGGATGAGGGTTAGGGTTAGGTTTTGGGTTATGGTGAGGGTGAGTGAGTGTGTTAGGGTGAGGTTTAGGTTTAGGCAATGGGTTAGGCTAATGGTGAGGTTGAAGTTGAGGGTTAGGGTTAGTGTGAGGTTTAGGGTAAGGGTTAGGGGGAGGGTTAGGATGAGGATTAGGGTTAGGACTAGGTTAGTGTGAGAGTGAGGGTGAGGGTTAGGGTTAGTGTTAGGGTGAGGGTTAGGATTTGGGTTAGGATTAGTGTTTGGGTGAGGGCTAGGGTGAGGGTGAGGTTTAGGGTTAGGATTAGGGTTAGGTTTAGGGTTAGGTTTAGGGTGAGGGTGAGTTTTAGGTTTAGAGTTAGGGTAAGGGTGAGGCTGAGTTTGAGGGTTAGGTTTAGGGTTAGTGTTAGATTTAGTGTTAGGGTGAGGGTTAGGGTGAGGTTGAGGATTAGGGTTAGGGTTAGGATTAGTATTAGAGTCAGGGTTAGGGTGAGTGTGAGGGTTAGGGTTAGGGCTAGGTTTAGCATTAGGGTTAGGCTGAGGATGAGGGTGAGATTGGGGGTTAGGGTTAGGGTGAGGGGTAGGGTTAATGTTAGGGTGAGAGTTAGGGTTCTGTTAAGTTTAGGGTTAGGGTGAGGGTTAAGGTTAGGTTTAGGGTGAGCTTTAGGGTAAGGGTTAGGTTGAGGGTTAGGGTTAAGGTAAGGATGAGGGTTAGGGTTATTGTTAGTGTGAGGGTTAGGATGAGGATTAGGGTTATGATTAGGGTTAGGGTGAGGGCTAGGGTGAGGGTGAGGATTAGGGTTAGTGTTAGTGTAAGGTTTAGTTTTACAGTTAGGGTTAGGGTGAGGGTTAGGATGAGGAATAGGTTTATGGTGAGGGTGAGGGTTAGGGTTGGGTTTAGGGTTAGGGTGAGGTTGAGTTTTAGAATTAGGGTTAGGGTTCAGGTTAGGTTTAGGGTTAGGATTAGTGTTATTGTTAGGGTTAGGGTTAGAGTTATGGTGAAGGTGAGGTTTGGGGTCATGGTTAGGTTTAGGGTAGGGTGAGGTTTAGGGTTAGGGTTAGGATTAGGGTTTGGGTGAGTTTGTGGTTAAGTGTTAGATTTAAGGTTAGGGTGAGGCTGAGTTTGAGGGTGAGGGTTAGGGTTAGGTTTAGGGTTATTGTTAGTATTAGGGTTAGGGTTACAGTTATTGTGAGGGCGAGGGTGAGTTTTAGGGTTAGGGCTAGGATGAGGTTTAGGGATAGGGTTAGGGTTAGGGTTAGGGTCAGGGTGAGGTTTAGTGTTAGAGTTAGGGTTAGGGTGAAGCTGAGGGTTAGGGTTAGGGTTCGGATTAATGTTAGGGTTAGGCTTAAGCAGAGGGTCAGGTTGAGGTTAGGGTAAGTAGTAGGATTAGTGATAGTATTAGTTTGAGTGTGAGGGTTAGGGTTAGGGATAGGCTTAGGGTTAGGCTGACTTTCAGGGTGATGGATAGGGTTAGGGTGAGTTTTAGGCCTAAGGTTAGGGTGAGTGTGAGGGTTAGGTTTATTGTTAGGGTCCGGATAAGGTTGAGGGTGAGGGTGTGGGTTAGGGTTAGGGTAAGGGTTAGGGTTAGGGTGAAGGTCAGGGTTAGGGTGACAGGGTTAGTGTTAGGGTTAGGTTTAGGGTTAGGGTTATGATTAGCGTTAGGGTAAAAGTGATATTCATGGTTAGATTTAGGTTTAGTTGGAGGGTAAATTCGGAGTTTAGGGTTAGGCTTAGTGTTAGGGTGAGTTTTAGGGTTTGGGTTAGGTCTAGAGTCAAGGTTAGGGTGACGGTGAGTTTTAGGGTTAGAGTTAGGTTTAGGGTGAGGTTTAGGTTGAGGGTTATGGTAAGTGTTAGTTTTATGGTTAGGGTGAGAGTCAGGAGGGGGTTTAGGTTTAGGGTCAGGGTTAGGGATAGTATTAGGTTTAGAGTGAGGGTGTGTGTGTTAGGTTTAGGTTTAGGTTTAGACTAATGGTCAGGCTGAGAATGAGGTTGAGGGTGAGGGTTATTGTTAGTGGGAGGGTTAGGGTTAGGGTTAGGTTGAGAGTTAGGGTTCGGTTAAGTTTAGGGTTTGGGTGAGGTTTAGGGTTAGGGATAGGGTGAGGGTTAGGTTTCTTGTTAGGTTGAGGATTAGGTTTCGGGTAAGGATGAGGGTTAGGGTTAGGGTTAGTGTGAGGTTTAGGATGAGGCTTAGGGTTATAAATAGGGTTAGGATGAGGGCTAGGGTAAGGGTAAGGATTAGGGTTAGTGTTAGGGTAAAGCTTAGGTTTGGGTTAGGTTTAGGGTGAGTTTTAGGTTGAGGGTTAGGGTAAGGGTTAGTTTTAGGGTTAGGGTGAGAGTTAGGGGAAGGTTTAGTGTTAGGGTTAGGGTTAGGGATAGTATTAGGGTTAGAGTGAGGGTGAGTGTGTGTGTTAGGTTTAGGTTTAGGTATAGGCTAATGGTTCGGCTGAGGGTGAGGTTGAGGGTGAGGGTTAGGGTTAGGGGGAGGGTTAGGATGAGGGTTAGGGTTAGGATTAGAGTTAGTTAAGGGCTAGGGTGAGTGTGAGGGTTAGGGTGAGGATGATGGTAAGGGTAAAGGTAAGGTTTAGGCTGAGGGTTAGGGTTAAGATAAGGGTGAGGGTTAGGGTTAGGTTTAGGGTTAAGCTAAGGGATAGGGTTAGGGTTAGGGTGAGGGTTAGATTGAGGATTAGAGTTAGGATTAGTGTGAGGTTTAGGGTGAGGATGAGGGTTAGGGATAGGGTGAGGGTGAGGGTTAGAATTAGGGTTAGAGTGAGGGCTAGGGTGAGGGTGAGGATTAGGGTTAGGGTTAGGGTTAGGGTGAGGTTTAGGATTAGGGTGAGGGTTTGGGTTAATGTGAGTGTTAGTGTTAAGGTTAGGGTTAGTGTTGGGGTGAGGGTAAGCGTTACGTTGTGGGTTAGGGTTAGTGTGAGGTTTATGGTTAGGGTGAGGGTGAGGGTTAGGGTTAGGGTTAGGGTGAGGTTTACTGTTAGGGTTAGGGTTAGAGTTAGGGTTAGGGAGAGGGTGAGGTTTCGGGGTACATTTAGGGTTATCGTGAGGGTTAGGTTTAGTGTGCGGGTTAGCGTGGGGCTGATTGTAAGGGTAAAGGTGAGGGTTAGGCTGAGGGTGAGGGTTATGGTAAGGGTGAGTGTTAGGGTTATGGTGAGGGTTAGTTTTAGCGCTAGGGTGAGGTTGAGGGTTAGATTGAGGATTAGTGTTAGGGTTAGTGTGAGGTTTATGGTGAGGATGAGGGTTAGGGTTAGGGTGAAGGCTAGGGTGAGGGTGAGGGTTAGGGTTAGTGTTAGGGTGAGGTTTAGGGTTAGGGTGATGTTTGGGGTTAGTGTGAGGGTTAGTATTACGGTTATTGTTAGGGTGAGGGTAAGTTTTAGTGTGAGGGTTAGGTTTAGGGCGAGGGTTATGGTTAGGGTGAGGGTGAGGGTTAGGATAAGTGCAAGAGTGAGGGCTAGACTGAGGGTTAGGGTGAGGGTTAGGGTTAGGTATGGGGTTAGGTTTAGGATTAGGGTTAGGGTGAGGGTGAATATGAGGGTTAGGATTAGGGTTCTGGTTAGGCTTAGAGTTAGGATGAGGGTTAGGTTTAGGGTTTGGCTTAGGGTGAGGGTGAGGCTGAGGTTTAGGGTTAGGTTTAGGGTTAGGTTTATGGTTAGTGTTAGTGTTAGTGTCAGTGTTATGGTTAGAGTGAGGGTTGGGGTTAGGGTTAAGTTTAGACTTAGAGTTAGGGTGAGGGTTATGATAAGGATTAGGTTTTCGATTAGGGTTAGGGTGAGGGCTAGGGTGAAGGTGAGGTTTAGTGTTAGTGTTAGGGTAAGGTTTAGGGTTAGGGTTAGGGTTAGGGTGAGGGTTAGGATGAGGGTGAGGGTTACGGTGAGGGTGAGGTTTAGGGTTTGGGTGAGGTTTAGGGTTAGGGTTAGGGTTAGGGTTAGGTTGAGTTTTAGCATTAGGGTTAGGGTAAATTTTAGGGTTAGGATTATTCTTATTGTTGGTCTTAGAGTTAGAGTTATGGTGAGGGTGAGGGTGAGGATGAGTGTTAGGGTTAGGGTGACGTTTAGGGTTAGGGTTATCATTAGGTTAGGGTGAGGGTGAGGTTTACGGTTAGATTTAGGTTCAGTTGAAGTGTTAGGTCGAGGGGTAGGCTTAGGTTAAGTGTTAGGGTTAAGGTTAGGTTGAGGGTTAGATTGAGGTTTAGGGTTACGGTTAGGGTTAGTTTTAAGATTAGGGTTAGGGTGAGGGTCAGTGTGAGGTTTCGTGTTAGGGTTAGGTTTAGGCTTAGTGTTATGCTAATGGTGAGCATAGGCGTGAGGATTAGGTTTAGAGTGATCGTTAGGGTTAGGGTTAGGGTGAGGGTTAGTGTTAGGGTTAGGGTTAGAGTTAGTGTGAGGGTTATGGCTAGGTTTTGGGTTAGGGTGAGGTTGAGGCTGAGGATTAGGGTTAGGTTTAGGGTTAGGTTTAGATTTTGGGTTAGTGTTAGGTACAGTGTTAGGGTTAGGGTAATGGTGAGTTTTAGCGTTAGGGTTAGGGTTAGGGTTAGGATTAGGGTTAGGGTGAGGGTAAGTGTGAGGTTTAGGGTTAGGGTTATGCGTAGGCTTAGGGTTAGGCTAAGGGTGAGGTTGGGGGCGAGGATTAGGGTTAGGGTGAGGGTTAGTGTTAGGGTTAGGGTGAGTTGAGGGTTAGATTGAGGATTAGTGTTAGGTTTAGTGTGAAGTTTCGGGTGAGGATGAGGGTTAGGGTTACGGCGCGGTCTAGGGATACTGTGAGGTTTAGGGTTAGTGTTAGGGTGAGGTTTAGGCTAAAGGTGATGGTAAGGGTTAGTGTGAGGTTTATTGTCAGGGTTAGGGTTAGTGTTAGGGTAAGGGTAAGTGTTAGGGTGAGGGTTAGGGTTAGGGTGAGGGTTATGTTTAGGGTGAGGTTCGGGTTGGGGTTAGGGTTATTATTAGCGTTAGGGTTAGGGTTAAGTTTATGGTGAGGGTGAGGGTGAGGGTTAGGGTTAGGGCTAGGATGAGGTTTAGGCATAGGGTTAGGGTTAGGGTTAGGTTCAGGGTGAGGTTTAGTGTTAGAGTTAGTGTTAGGGTGAGGCTGAGGGTGATGGTTAGGGTTAGGATTAATGTTAGGTTTAAGCTTAAGATGAGGGTTAGGTTGAGGGTGAGGGTTAGGGTTAGGGTTATGAGTAGGATTAGGTTGGTGTTAGGGTGAGTGTGAGGGTTAGGTTTAGGGTTAGGGATAGGCTTAGGGTTAGGCTGTGTTTGAGGGTTAGGGTTACGGTTAGGGTGAGGTTTAGGTTTAGGGTTAGGGTGAGTGTCAGCGTTAGGGTTAGGGTTAGGCTTAGGATTCAGCCGAGGGTGAGGGTATGGGTTAGGGTTAGGGTTAGGGTTAGGGTTTGGGTTAGGGTTAGATTTAGGGTTAGGGTGAGGGTGAGGTTTAGGGTTAGATTTAGGGTTAGGGTGTGGTTTAGGTTGAGGGTTAGTTTAAGGGTTAGTGTTAGGGTTAGGGTTAGGGTGAGAGTTAGGGGGAGGGTTAGGATTAGGGTTAGGGTTAAGGATAGGATTAGGGTTAGAGTCTGGGTGAGTTTGTGTGTTAGGTTTAGGTTTAGGGTTAGGCTTAGTTTTAGGCTGAGTGTGAGGTTGAGGTTAAGGGTTTGGCTTAGGGTTAGGGTTAGGATGAGTGTTAGGTATAGGATTAGGGTAAGAGTAAGGTCTAGGGTGAGTGTGAAGGTGAGCTTTAACGTTAGGGTTAGGGTTAAGGGTATTGTGAGGGTGAGGTTTAGTGTTAGAGTTAGGGTTAGGGTGAGGCTGAGGGTGAGTTTTAGGGTTAGGGTTAGTGTTAGGTTTAGGGTGAGGGTTAGGGTGAGGGTGAGGGTTAGGGTTTGGATTAGGATTAGGGTAAGGGTTTGGGTGAGTGTGAGGGTTAGGGTTAGGTTTAGGGTTAGGCTTAGGGTTAGGCTGAGGTTGAGGGTGGGGGTGAGGATTAGGGTTAGGGTGATGGCTTGGGTTAGTGTTAGTGTTATTGTTAGGGTTAGGGTTTGAATTACTGTGAGGGTGATGGTTCGGGTGAGGGTTAGGATTAGGGTTAGGGTTAGGGTTTAGGTTAGGTTGAGGGTTCGGTTTAGGTTTAGTGTAAGGGTTAGGGTTAGGGTGAGAGTTAGGGGGAGGTTTAGTGTTAGGGTTAGGTTTAGGGATAGGATTAGGGTTAGGTTGAGGGTGAGTGTGTGTGTTAGGGTTAGGTTTATTGTTAGGCTTAGGTTTAGGCTGAGGATTCAGTTTAGGGGGAGGGTTTGAATGAAGTATAGGTTTAGGATTAGGGTTAGGGTAAGGGCTAGGGTGAGGGTTAGGTTTAGGGTTAGGGTTAGGGTGAGGTTTAGGGTTAAGGTTAGGGTGAGGGTGAGGGTGAGGTTTAGGGTTAGATTTAGGGTAAGGTTGAAGCAGAGAGTGATTGTTAGTGTTACAGTTAGTGTTAGGTTTAGGGTTGGGGTAAGGGTGAGGGTTTGGGTGAGGGTGAGGGTTAGGATAAGGATTAGGGTTAGGGTTAGGGTGAGTTTGAGGGTTAGGGTTAGAGTTAGGGTTAGGCTTAGGTTTAGGCTGAGGGTGAGGGTGAGGATTAGGGTTTGGGTGAGGTTGAGGGTTAGGTTTAGGGTTATGGGGAGGTTTAGGTTGAGGGTTAGGTTTACGATCAAGGTTAGGGTGAGGGCTAGGGTGAGAGTGATGTTTAGAGTTAGAGTTAGGGTGAGGTTTAGGTTTAGGGTTAGGGTGAGGGTGAGTTGTGAGGTTTAGGGTTAGAGTTAGGGTTAAGGTGAGGCTGAGGGTGAGGATTAGTGTTAGGGTTAAGATTAGGATTAGGGTAAGGGTTAGGGTGAGTAGGAGGGTTAAGGTTAGGCTTAGGCTTAGGCTTAGAGTTACACTGAGTGTGAGGGTGAGGGTGAGGTTAGGGTTAGGATTAGAGTTAGGGTAAGGGTGAGTGTGTGTGTTAAGGTTAGGTTTAGGGTTAGAATTAGGTTTAGGCTGAGGGTGAGGTTGAGGGTGAGGGTTAGGGTGTGGGTGACTTTAGGGTAAGGGTTAGGAGGAGGTTTAGGAAGAGGGTGAGGTTTAGGATTAGAATTAGGGTGAGGTTTAGGGTTAGGTTTAGGGTGAGAGTTAAGGTTCGGGTTAAGTTTAGGGTTAGGGTGAGTGTTAGGGTAACGGTTACGGTGAGGGTGCGGGTTTGGCTTAGGTTGAGGGTTAGGTTCCAGATTAGGGTTAGCGTGAGTGGTAGGGTGAGGGTTATGGTTAATGTTATGGTGAGGGTTAGGATGAGGGTTATGATTAGTGTTAGTGTGAGGGCTGGTGTGATGGTGAGGTTTAGGGTTAGATTTAGGGTTAGGGTGAGATTTAGGCTTCGGGTTAAGTTTAGGGTTAGGGTTAGTGTTAGCGTTAGGGTTAGGGTGAGGGTTAGGGTTAGGCTTAGGCTTAGGCTTAGGCCGAGCATGAATGTGAGGGTTAGGGTTAGGGTTAGGATGAAGTTTAGGGTTAGGATTAGGGTTAGGGTGAGGGCTAGGATGAGGGTTATGGTGAGTGGTAGGGTTAAGGATAGGGTTAGGTTTAGGATTAGGGTTAGGGTGATGATCAGTGTGAAGGTTAGTTTTAGGTTTAGGCTTAGAGTTAGGGTGAGGTTTTGGGTTAGGGTTTGGGTTAAGGTGAGGGTGAGTCTGAAGATTAGGGTTAGGTTTAGGGTCAAGTTTAGCATTAGGGTTAGGGTTAGGGTTAGGTTTATTACAGTGTGGGATAGGTTTAGGGTTAGGCTTAGGGTTAAGCTGAGGGTGAGGGTGAGTGTGAGGATTAGAGTTAGGTTTAGGGTTAGGCTTAGGGTTTCAGTTTTTGTTAATGTTATGGTTAGGGTTAAGTTTGCGTTGAGGGTGAGGGTGAGGGTTAGGGTTAGGATTAGGGTGGGGTTTAGGGTTAGGGTTAGGGTGAGGGTGAGGGTGAGGGTGATGTTTAGGGTTAGATACAGGGTTGGGGGGAGTGTTAGGGGGAGGATCAGAATTCGGGTTAGTGTTAGGGTTAAGTTGAGGGTGAGGGTTAGGTTGAGGTATAGGGTTAGGGTTAGGTTTAGGGTTTGTGTGAGGGTTAATGTTAGGGTTAGGGTTAGTGTTAGGGTGACGGTAAGTGTTACGGTGAGGGTATGGGTTAGGGTGTGGGTTATGGTTAGGGTGAGGGTTAGGATTAGGGTTAGGGTTATTGTTAGGTTTAGGGCGAGTGTGAGGTTTAGGGTTAGGGTAAGGGTTAGTGTTAGTGTTAGGGTTAGCATGAGAGTTAGGGGGAGGGTTAGGGTTAGGATTAGGGATAGGATTAGGGTTAGAGTGAGGGTGAGTTTGTGTGTTAGGGTTAGCTTTAGGGTTAGGCTGAGGGTTAGGCTGACGGTGAGGTTGAGGGTGCGGGTTAGGGTTAAGGGGAGGTTTAGGATGAGGTTTAGGGTTAGGATTAGGGTCAGGGTAAGGGCTAGGTTGTGGGTGAGGTTTAGGTTTAGGGTTAGGGTGAGGTTTAAGGTTAGGGATAGGGTTAGGATTAGTGTGATTGTGAAGTTTAGGTTTAGAGTTATTGTTAGGGTTTGGCTGAGGGTGAGGGTTAGGGTTAGGGTTAGTGTTAGGTTTAGGGTGAGGGTTATGGTGAGGGTGAGGGTTAGGTTTAGGTTTAGGTTTAGTGTTAGTGTGAGTGTGAGGGTTAGGTTTAGGGTTAGGGTTAGGCTTAGGGTTAGGCTGAGGGTGAGGGTGAGGGTGAGAGTTAGGGTTAGGGTTATAGGGAGGTTTAGGACGTGGTTTTGTGTTAGGATTAGGGTTAGGATGAGGGCTAGGGTGAGATTTAGGTGTAGGGTTAGGGTTAGGGTGAGGTTTAGGGTTAGGTTTAGGGTTAGGGTGAGTGTGAGGTATAGGGTTAGATTTAGGTTTAATAAGAGGCTGCGGGTGAGGCTTACGGTTAGGGTTAGGATTAATATTAGGGTAAGGGTTAGTTTTAGGGTGAGGGTTAGGGTGAGGGTTAGGGTTAGGCTTAGGGTTAGATTTAGTGTTAGGGTGAAGCTGAGGATGAGGGTTAGTGTTACAGCTAGTATTAGCTTTAAGGTTAGGGTAAGGGTGAGGTTTAGGGTGAGGGTGAGGGTGAGGGTGCGGGTTAGGGTTAGGGTTAGGGGGAGGGTTAAGATGAGGGATAGGGTTAGGTTTAGAGTTAGGGTGAGACCTAGGGTGAGGGTAAGTTTTCGGGTTAGGGTTAGGGAGAGGTTTAGGGTTATGGTTACTGTTAGGGTTAGGGTGAGGTTTAGGTTTAGGTTTAGAGTTAGGGTTAAAGTGAGGCTGAGGTTGAGGGGTAGGGTTAGGGTTAGGATTAGGATTAGTGTAAGGATTAGTTTGAGTGTGAGGGTTAAGGTTAGGTTAGGCTTAAGGTTACACAGAGGGTGAGGGTGAGCGTGAGGGTTAGGGTTAGTCTTTGGGTTATGGTGAGGGTGAATGTGTGTGTTAGAGTTAGTTTTAGGGTTAGGCTTAGGGTTAGGCTTAGGGTAAGGTTGATGGTTAGGTTTAGCGTTAGGATGAGGCTTAGGGTAAGGGTCGGGGGAGGGTTTGGATGAGGGATAGGGTTAGTATTAGGGTTAGGGTGAGGGCTAGGGTGAGGGTGAGGTTTAGGTTTAGGGTCAGGGTGAGGTTTAGTGTTAGAGTTAGGTTTAGGGTGAGGCTGAGGGTGAGGGTTATGTTTAGGATTAATGTTAGGCTTAGGCTTAAGGTGAGGGTTAGGATTAGGGTTAGGAGTAGGATTAGGGTTAGGGTGAGGATGAGGGTTAGTGTTAGGGTTAGGAAAAGGGATAGGCTTAGGGTTAGGCTGAGGTTGAGGGTGAGGGTTAGGGTTAGGGTGAGGTTTAGGGATATGGGGAGGGTTAGGATGAGGGTTAGGGTTAGGGTGAGGTTTAGGGTGAGGGTGAGTGTGTGTGTTATTGTTAGTTTTATGGTTAGGCTTAGGGTTAGGCTGAGGGTGAGGTTGAGGGTGAGGGTTAGGGTTAGGGTGAGGGTTAGGGTAAGGGTTAGGGGGAGAGTTAGGAAGAGGGTAAGGATTAGGGTTAGGGTTGGGTATGCTAGGGTGAGGATGAGGTTTAGTGTTAGGGTTAGGTTGAGGGTAACGTTTAGGGTAAGGGTAAGAGTTAGGGTTCTGGGTTTGTTTAGGGGTAGGTTGTGGATTATTGTAAGGGTTAGTGTGAGGGTAAGGGTTATGGTTAGGTTGAGTGTGAGGGTTCAGATTAGGGTTAGGGTGAGGTTGTGGGTTATGGTTAGTGTTAGGGTGAGGTTTAGGGTTAGGGTTAGGGTTAGGGTAAAGATTAGGTTTAGGGTAAGGTTATGGTGAGTGTGAGAGTTAGGGTTAGGATTAGGGTTAGGCTTAGGGTTAGGCTGAGGGTGAGGGTGAGGGTTAGGGTTAGGGTTAGGGTAAGGGTTAGGTTTAGGGTTAGGGTGACAGATAGGGTTCGGTTATGTTTAGGGTTAGGGTGAGGGTTAGTGTTAGGTTATGGTGAGCGTGAGGTTTAGGGTTAGGGTTAGGTTTAGGGTTAGGGTGGGGGTTAAGTTTAGGGTTAGGGTGAGGGTAAGGATGAGGATTAGGGTTAGGATTAGGGTTAGGGTGAGGATTAGTGTGAGGGTGAGAGTTAGTGTTAGTGTCAGATTAAGGTTTAGGATTAGGGTTAGGGTGAGGGTGAGGGTAAGGTTATGGGTTAGGGTTACAGTGAGGGTGAGGATTAGGGTTAGGGCTAAGGATAGACTTAGGATTAGGGTTAGATTGAGGGTGAGTGTCAGGATTAGTGTTAGGGTTCAGGTTAGGTTTATTGTTAGAATTAATGTTAGGGTTAGGGTTAGGGTTAGAGTTATGGTAAGGGTGATGGTGAGGGTTAGGGTTAGGGTTAGTGTGAGGTTTAGGGTTAGGATTAGGATTAGGGTTAGTGTGAGGGTGAGGATTAGGGTAAGATTTATGGTTGGTTGGAGGGTTAGGTCGAGAATTAGGTTTAGGGTAAGTTTTAGGTTTAAGGTTAGGGTGGGGGTTAGGTTGAGGTTTAGGGTTTGGGTTAGGGTTAGGGTTAGGATTATGGTGAGGGTTAGGGTTAGTGTTGGGGTGAGGGTTAGGATGAGAGGTTTATGGTTGTGGTGAGGGTTAAGGTTAGGGTGAGGGTTAGGGATAGTGTTAGATTAAGGTTTAGGTTTAGGGTTAGGGTTGGGTGAGGGTAAGGTTGAGGGTTAGGGTTACAGTGAGGGTGAGGATTAGGGTTAGGGTGAAGTTTAGGGTTAGGATTAGGGTTAGCGTGAGGGTGAATGTTAGGATTAGGGTTAGGGTTAGGGTTAGGTTTATTGTTAGAATTAATTTTATTGTTAGAGTTAGGGTTAGAGTTATGGTGAGGGTGAGGGTGAGGGTGAGGGTTAGGGTTAGGGTTAGGGTGAGGTTTAGGGTTAGGGTTAGGATTAGGGTTAGTGTGAGAGTGAGGATTAGGGTAACAATTAGGGTTATTTGGAGGGTTAGGTCGAGAGTTAGGGTTAGGGTATGTTTTTGGGTTAAGGTTTGGGTGAGGGTTAGGTTGAGGTTTAGGGTTATGGTTAGGGTTAGGGTTAGGATTATGGTGAGGGTGAGGGTTAGGGTGAGGGTTAGGGTGAGGGTTAGGATGAGGGTTAGGTTTATAGTTGCGGTGAAGGTTAGTGTTAGGTTGAGTGTTAGGGTTAGGATTAGGGTTAAGGTGAGGTTTAGTGTTAGCATTAGGGTTAGGGTTTTTGTTAGGTTTAGGATTAGGTTTTGGATTACTGTTATTGTTAGGGTGAGGGTTAGATTTATGGTGAGGGTGAGGGTGAGGGTGAGTATTAGGGTTAGGATGAGGTTTAGGGTTAGATTTAGGTTTGGTTGGAGGATTAGGTCGAGGGTTAGGGTTAGGGTAAGTGTTAGGGTTAAGGTTCTGTTGAGGGTTAGGTTGAGGTTTAGGGTTATGGTTATGGTTAGGATTAGGGTTAAGTTGAGGATGAGTGTGAGCATTAGGTTTAGGGTTAGGCTTAGGCTTAGGGTTCAGCTGAGGGTGAGGCTGGGGGTGAGGATTAGTGTTAAGGTGATGGTTAGGGTTAGGGTTAGTGTGAGTGTTAGTGTTAGGGTTAGGGTTAGAATTAGGGTTAGGGTTAGAATTAGGGTTAGGGTGAGGGTTAGGGTGGGGGTGACGGTAATGGTAAAGGTGAGAGTTAGGCTGAGGGTGATGGTTACGTTAAGGCTGAGGGTTAGGGTTAGGGTGAGGGTGAGGATGAGGGTTAGATTGAGGATTAGTGTTAGTGTTAGTGTGAAGTTTAGGGTGAGAATGAGGGTTAGGTTTAGGGCGAGGTCTAGGGTGAGGGTGAGGTTTAGGGTTATTGTTAGGGTGATGTTTAGGGTTAGGGTGATGGTTAGGGTTAATGTGAGGTTTAGTGTTAGGGTTAGGGTTATTGTTGGGGTGAGAGTAAGTGTTAGGGTGAGGGTTATGGTTAGGGTGAGGGTTATGGTTAGGGTGAGGGTTAGAGTTAGGTTTAGGATTATTGTTAGCATTATGGTTAGTGTTACAGTTATCGTGAGGGTGAGGGTGAGGATTATGGTTAGGGATAGGATGAGGTTTAGGGATAGGGTTAGGGTTAGGGTTTGGGTCAGGGTGAGGTTTAGTGTTAGATTTAGGGTTAGGGTGGTGCTGAGGGTGAAGGTTACGTTTAGGATTAAAATTAGGTTTATGCTTAAGGTGAGTGTTAGTTTGAGGGTGAGGGTTAGAGTTAGGGTTAGGAGTAGGGATAGGGTTTTTGTTAGGATGAGTGTGAGGGTTAGGGTTAGGGTTAGGTATAGGCTTAGTGTTAGGCTGAGGTTGATAGTGAGGGTTAAGGTTAGGGTGAGGTTTAAGTTTCGGGTTAGGGTTAGTGTTAGGCTTATGATTAGGCTGATGGTGAAGGTTGTGGGTAATGATTAGTGTGGGGGTTAGGGTTATGGAGAGGGTTAGGATGAGGACTAGGGTTAGGATTAGGGTTAGTTTGAGGGTGAGTGTGTGTGTGTTAGGTTTAGGTTTAGGGTTAGGCTTAGGGTTAGGCTGAGAGTGAGGTTGAGGGTGAGGGCTAAGGTGAGGGTGAAGTTTATTATTAGGGTTAGGGTGAGGTTTATGGTTAGGGTAAGGGTGAGAGTTAGGGTTCGGTTTAAGTTTAGGGTTAGGTTGAGTGTTAGTGTAAGGGTTATGGTGAGGGTGAGGGTTAGGTTTAGGTTGAGGGTTAGGGTTCGGATTAGGGTTAGGGTGAGGGTGAGGTTTAGGGCTAGGTTTAGTGTTAGGGTGAGGGTTAGGTGGAGGGTTAGGGTTAGGGTTAGGGTTAGTGTGAGGTTTAGGGTTAGGATTAGGGTTATGATGAGGGTGAGGGTGAAGTTTAGGGTTAGAGTTAGGGTTAGGGTGAGGCTGAGGTTGTTGGTTAGGGTTAGGGTTAGTGTTAGATTTAGGGTTAGGTTGAGGGTGAAGTGTAGGCTTAGGGTTAGGATTAGTTTTAGGGTAAGGTTTAGGGTGATTGTGAGCATTAGGGTTAGTGTTAGGCTTAGGGTTAGGCTGAGAGTGAGAGTGAGGGTGAAGGTTAGGGTTAGGGTGAGGGCTAGGGTTAGGTTTAGGTTGAGAGTTAGTGTTAGGGTTTGGGTGAGGGTTAAGTTTAGGTTTAGGGTGAGAGTAAAGATGTGGATTAGGGTTATGATTAGGGTTAGGATGAGGTCTAGGGTGAGGGTGAGGGTTAGGGTTAGTGTGAGGGTGAGGTTTAGGTTTTGGGTTAGGGTTAGGCTGAGGGTTAGGTTGAGGCTTAGGGTTACAGTGAGGGTGAGGATTAGGTTTAGGGTGAGGGTTAGTGTTAGGATTAGGGTTAGCATGAGGGTGAGTGTTAGGATTAAGGTTAGGGTTAGGGTTATGGTTAGGGTTAGGGTTAGGATTAATGTTATTGTTAGGGTTGGGGTTAGAGTTATGATGAGTGTGATGGTGAGGTGAGAGTTCGGGTTAGAGTTAGAGTTAGGGTGAGGTTTAGGGTTAGGGTTAGGGTGAGGGTGAGTTTTAGGGATATATTAAGGGTTAGTTGGAGGGTTAGGTCGAGAGTTAGGGTTCGGGTTACTTTTAGGGTTAAGGTTACGGTTAGGTTGAGGTTGAGGTTTAGGGTTATGGTTAGGGTTAGGGTTAGGATTAGAGTGAGGGTGAGTGTGAGCGTTAGGGTTAGGGTTAGTCAGGCATAGGGTTAGGCTGAGGGTGGGGGTGGGGGTGAGGATTAGGTTTAGGGTGATGGTTAGGGATTGGGTTAGGGTGAGGGTTAGGATGAGGGTTAGGATTAGGATTAGTTTTAGGGTGAGGTTTAGGGTGAGGGTGAGTGTTAGGGTTAGGGTGATGGTTAGTTTTACGAATAGGGTAAGGCTTAGGATGAGGTTTAGGGTTATGGTGAGGGTTAGGGAGGGGATTGTGGTAAAGGTAAAGTTGAGGTTTAGGCTGAGGGTGAGGGTTAAGATAAGGGTGAGTGTTAGGGTTAGGTTTAGGTTTAGGGTAAGGGTTAGGGTTAGGTTTAGAGTGAGGGTTAGATTGAGGATTAGTGTTAGGGTTAGTGTGAGGTTTAGGGTGAGGATGAGGGTTAGGGTTAGTGTTAAGGTGAGAGTAAGTGTTAGGGTGTGGGATAGGTTTCGAGTGAGGTTTTTGGTTAGGGTGAGACTGAGGGTTAGTGTTAGGGTTATTGTTAGGGTTAAGGTTAGGTTTACCGTTACGGGGAGGGTTAGGGTTGGGGTTAGAGTGAGGTTTAGGCTAAGAGTTAGGGTGAGGGTTAGGATGAGGATTAGGGTTAGGGTTAGCGTGAGGTTTAGGGTTAGGGTTAGGATTAGGGTTAGGGTGAGTTTGAGGTTTATGGTTAGATTTAGGTTTAGTTGGAGGGTTAGGTTGAGGTTTAGGGTTAGTTTTAGTGTTAGGGTGAGTTTAGGTTTTGGGTTAGGGTTAGAGTTAGGGTTAGGGTTAGGGTGAGGTTTAGGGTTAGAGTTAGTGTTAGGGTGAGGTTTAGGTTAAGGTTTATGGTAAGGGTTAGGTTTAGGGTTACGATTAGGGTGAGATTTAGGGGGAGATTTAGGGTTAGGGTTAGGGATAGCATTAAGGTGAGAGTGAGGGTGAGTGTGTGTGTTAGGTTTATTTTTCTTGTTAGGCTTAGGGTTATGCTGAGGGTGAGGTTGAGGGTGAGATTTAGGGTTAGGGGGAGGGTTAGGATAAGGGTTAGGGTTAGGATTAGGGTTAGGGTAAGGGCTAGGGTGAGTGTGAGGGTGAGGTTTAAGGTTATGGTTATGGTTAGAGTTAGGGAGAGGGTGAGGTTTAGGGTTCGATTTAGGGTTTGGGTGAGGCTGAAGGTGAGGGTTAGGGTTAGGGTTAGGATTAGGATTAGGGTAAGTGTTAGGGTGAGTGTGAGGATTATAGTTAGGCTTAGGGTTAGGCTGAGGGTGAGGGTGAGGGTGAGGGTTAGGGTTAGGTGGAGGGTTAGGGATAGGGTTAGGGTGAGAGTTAAGTTTCGGTTATGTTTAGGGTTAGGGTGAGGTTTAGGGTTATGGCGAGCGTGAGGTTTAGGGTTAGGTTGAGGTTTAGGTTTAGCGTTAGTGTTAGGGTGAGGGTTACGGTTAGGGTTACAGTGAGGGCTAGGTTGAGGGTGATTGGTAGGGTTAGTGTTAGATTAAGGTTTCGGGTTAGGGTTAGGGTTTAGGTGAAAGTTAGGTTGAGGGTTAGGGTTACAGTGAGGGTGAGGATTAGGGTTAGGATGAGGGTTAGGATTAGGATTAGGGTTAGGGTGAGGGTGAGTGTTAGGATTACGGTTAGGGTTAAGGTTAGGTTTAGAGTTAGGATTAGTGTTATTGTTAGGGTTAGGGTTAGAGTTATGGTGAGGGTGAGGTTGAGGGTGAGGGTTAGGTTTTGGGTTAGGGTGAGGTTGAGGGTTAGGGTTAGGAATAGGGTTAGGGTGAGGTTGAGGTTGAGGTTTAGGGTTAGATTTAGGGTTAGTTGGAGGATTAGGTCGAGGGTTAGAGTTAGGGTTATTTTTAGGGTTAAGGTTAGGGTGAGGGTTATGTTGAGGTTTAGGGTTATGGTTAGGGTTAGGGTTAGTAGTAGGGTGAAGTTGAGGGTGAGTGTGAGGGTTCAGCTTAGGCTTAGGCTTAGGGTTAGGCTGAAGGCAAGAGTGGGGGTGAAGATAAGGTTTAGGGTGATGGTTAGGGATAGGGCTAGGGTGAGTGCTAGGATGAGGGTTAGCATTAGGATTAGGGTTAGGGTGAGGGCTAGGGTGAGGGTGAGGGTTAGATTAAGGGTTAGGCTTAGGTTTATGTTTAGGCTGAGTGTGAAGCTGAGGGTGAGGGTTAGAATTAGTGTGATGGTTAGATTTATGGTTACGGTGAGGGTTAGGATGAGGTTTAGGATTACAGTGAGGTTAGGGTGAGGATGATGTTAAGGGCAAAGGTGAGGTTTAGGCTGAGGGTGAGGGTTAAGGTAAGGGTGAGTGTTAGATTTAGGTTTAGGTTTAGGGTAAGGGTTAGTGTTAGGTTTAGGGTTAGGGTGAGGGTTAGATTTAGGATTAGGTTTAGGGTTAGTGTGAGGTTTAGGGTGAGGATGAGGGTTAGGGTTAGGGTGAAGGTGAGGGTTAGAATTAGGGTTAGGGTGAGGGCTAGGCTGAGGGTTAGGATTAGGGATAGGGATAGGGTTAGGGAGAGGTTTAGGATTAGGGTGAGGGTTAGGGTTAGTGTGAGGGTTAGTGTTAGGTTTAGGGTTAGTGTTAGGGTGAGGGTAAGTGTTAGCGTGAGGGTTAGGGTTAGGCTGAGGGTTATGGTTAGGATGAGGGTGAGGTTTAGGGTTAGGGTTAGGGTGAGGTTTAGTGTTAGGGTTAGGGTTAGAGTTAGGGTTAGGGAGAGGGTGAGGTTTAGGGTTACATTAAGGGTTAGTGTGAGGCTTAGGGTTAGGGTCCGTGTTAGCGTGGGGGTGAAGGTAAGGGTAAAGGTGAGGGTTAGGCTGAGGGTGAGGTTTACGGTAAGGGAGAGGGTTAGGGTTAGGGTGAGGTTTAGTGTCAGTGTTAGGGTGAGGTGGAGTGTTAGATTGAGTATTATTGTTAGGGTTAGTGTGTGGTTTATGGTGAGGATGAGTTTTAGGGTTAGGATGAAGTCTAGGGTGAGGGTGAGGGTTAGGGTTAGTGTTAAGGTGAGGTTTGGGGTTAGGGTGATGTTTAGGGTTAGTGTGAGGGTTACTGTTATGGTTAGGGTTAGTGTTAGGGTGAGGGTAAATGTTAAGGTGAGGGCTAGGGTTATGATGAGGGTTATGGTTAGTGTGAGGGTTAGAGTTAGGATAAGTGTAAGGGTGAGGGCTAGGCTTAGGGTTAGGGTGAGGGTTAGGGTTAGGGATAGGGTTAGGTTTAGGATTAGGGTTAGGGTGAGGGTGAATGTGAGGGATAGGATTAGGTTAGGTTTAAGCTTGGTGTTAGGATGAGGGTTAGGGTTAGGGTTTGGGTTAGGGTGAGGGTGAGGCTGAAGGTTAGGGTTAGGTTTATATTTAGGTTTAGTGTTAGGTTTAGGGTTAGTGTTAGGGTTAGTGTTAGGGTTACATTGAGGGTTGGGGTTAGGTTTAGGGTTAGGTTTAGGCTTAGCGTTAGGGTGAGGGTTAGGATAAGGATTAGGTTTATGATTAGGGTTAGGGTGAGGGCTAGGGTGAAGGTGAGGATGACGGTTAGTGAGATGGTAATGTTTAGGGTTAGGGTTAGGGTTAGGGTGAGCGTTAGGATGAGGGTTAATGTTATGATGAGGGTGCGGATTAGGCTTAGGGTGAGGCTTAGGGTTAGGATTAGGGTTAGGGTGAGGTTGAGTGTTAGCATTAGGGTTAGGGTTAGGGTTAGGTTTAGGTTTAGAGTTTGGATTACTGTTATTGTTACGGTTTGGATTAGAGTTATGGTGAGGGTGAGGGTGAGAGTGAGTGTTAGGTTTAGGGTGAGGTTTAGGGTTAGAGTTAGGATAAGGGTTAGGGCGAGGGTGAGGTTTATGGTTAGATTTAGGTTTAGTTGGAGGTTTAGGTCGAAGGTTAGGGTTAGCTTAAGTGTTACGGTTAAGGTTAGGTTGAGGGTTAGGTTGATGTTTAGGGTTAGGGTAAGGTTTAGGGTTAGGATTATGGTTAGGGTGAGGGTGAGTTTGAGGTTTAGGGTTAGGGTTAGGCTTAGGCTTAGGTTTAGGCTGAGGGTAAGTGTGGGGGTGAGAATTAGGGTTAGGGTGATGGTCAGGGTTAGGGTTAGTGTGAGGTTTAGTGTTAGGGGTAGTGTTAGTGTTAGGGTGAGGGTAAGTGTTAGGGTGAGGGTTAGGGTTAGGGTGAGGGTTATGTTTAGGGTGAGGTTTAGGGTTAGGGTTAGGTTTATTGTTATTGTTAGGGTTAGGGTTAAGGTTATGGTGAGGGTGAAGGTGAGGTTTAGGTTTAGGGCTAGGATGAGGTTTAGGGATAGGGTTAGGGTTAGTAACCCTAGTGTTAGATTTAGGGTTCGGGTGAGGCAGAGGGTGAGGGTTAGGCTTAGGATTAATGTTAGGGTTAGGCTTAAGGTGAGGGGTAAGTTGAGGATGAGGGTTACGGTTAGGGTTAGGAGTAGAATTAGGGTTAGTGTTAGGGTGAGAGTGAGGGTTAGGGTTAGGATTAGGGATAGGCTTAGGCTTAGGCTGAGGTTGAGGGTGAGGGTTAGGGTTAGGGTGAGGTTTAGGGTTAGGGTTAGGTTGAGTGTGAGTGTTGGGGTTTGGGATAGGCTTAGGATTAGTCTGAGGGTGAGGATGTGGGTTAGGGTTAGTGTTAGTGTTAGGGTGAGATTTAGGGTTTGGGTTAGGGTTAGAGTTAGGTTTAGGGTGAGGGTGAGGTTTAGTGTTAGTTTGGGTTAGGGTGAGGTTTAGGTTTAGGGTTAAGGTAAGGGTTAGTGTTAGGGTTAGGGTTAGGTTGAGAGTTAGGGGGAGGTTTAAGTTTAGGGTTAGGGTTAGTGATAGGATTAGGGTTAGAGTGAGGGTGAGTGTGTGTCTTAGGTTTAGGTTTAGGGTTTGGCTTACGGTTAGGCTGAGGGTGAGTTTGACAGTGAGGGTTAGGGTTAGGGGGAGTGTTAGGATGAGGGTTAGGGTTAGGATATGTGTTAGGGTAAGGGCTAAGGTGAGTGTGAGGGTGAGGTTTAAGGTTAGGGTTAGAGTTAGGGTTAGGGTTAGGGTGAGGGAGAGGTTTAGGTTTAGAGTTAGGTTTAGGGTGAAGCTGAGTGTGAGGGTTAGTGTTAGCATTAGTGTTAGGTTTAGGGTTAGGTTTAGGGGGAGGGTTAGTGTGAGGGTGAGGGTTAAGATTGGGATTAGGGTTAGGGTTAGGGTGAGTGTGAGGGTTAGGGTTAGGTTTAGGGTTAGGCTTAGGGTTAAGCTGAGGCTGAGGGCGAGGGTGAGGTTTAGGGTTAGGGTGAGGGTTAGGGTTAGGGTTATGGGGAGGGTTAGGATGAGGGTTAGGGTTAGGTTTAGGGTTAGGGTGAGGGCTAGGGTGAGGTTGAGTTTTAGGGTTAGGGTTAGGGTGAGGTTTAGGGTTAGGGATAGGGTTAGGATCAGGGTGAGTGTGAAGTATAGGGTTAGAGTTAAGGTTAAGGTGCTTTTGAGGATGAGGCTTAGGATTAGGGTTAGGATTAGGGTTAGGTGGAGGGTGAGTGTGAGGATTAGGTTTAGGGTTAGGCTTAGGCTTAGGTTTAGGCTGAGGGTGAGGGTGGGGTGAGGATTAGGGTTAGGGTGAGGGTAAGGGTTAGGTTTAGAGTGAGGGTTAGTGTTAGGGTTAGAGTTAGGGTTAGGGTGAGGGTGAGGTTTAGGGGTAGAGTTAGGGTTAGTGTGAGAGTTAGTGTTAGAGTGAGGGTTATGGTGCGGGTCACGGTAAGGATAAAGGTGAGGTTTAGGCTGAGGTTGAGGTTTACAGTAAGGGTGAGGGTTATGGTTAGGGTGAGGTTAGGGTTAGGGTTAGGAGTAGGATTAGGATTAGTGTTAGTGTCAATGTGAGGGTTAAGGTTAGGGTGAGGTTTAGGGTTAGGATTAGGGTGAGTGTGAGGGTTAGGGTTAGGGTTAGGCTTAGAATTAGGCTGAGGGTGAAGGTATGGGTTAGGGTTAAGGTTAGTGTTAGGGTGAAATTTAGGGTTTGGGTTAGGGTTAGAGTTTGGGTTAGGGTGAGGGTCAGGTTTAGGGTTAGTGTTAGGGTTAGGGTGAGGCTGAGAATGAGGGTTAGGGTTAGGGTTAGTGTTATGTTTAGGGTTAAGTTTAGGGGGAGGATAAGGGTGAGGGTGAGGGTTAAGATTAGGATTACGGTTAAGGTTAGAGTGAGTGTGACGGTTAGGGTTAGGTTTAGGGTTAGGCTTAGGTTTAGGCTGAGGGTGAGGGTGAGGGTGAGGTTTAGGGTTAGGGTGAGGGTTAGGGTTAGGGTTATGGGGAGGGTTGGGATGAGTTTTAGGGTTAGGATTTGCATTACGGTGAGGGCTAGGGTGAGGTTGAGGTTTAGGGTTAGTGTTAGGGTGAGGTTCCGGGTTAGGGTTAGGGTTAGTGTGAGTGTGAGGTACAGGGTTAGAGTGAAAGTTAAGCTGAGGCTGAGGGTGAGGCTTAGGTTTAGGGTTAGGATTAGGATTAGGTTAAGGGTTAGGGTGAGTGTGAGTGTTTGGGTTAGGTTTAGGCTTAGGGTTACACTGAGGGTGAGGGTTAGGATGAGGGTTAGGGTTAGGATGAGGATTAGAGTGAGGGTTAGGATTAGTGTGAGGGTTTGTTTTAGGGTTAGGTTTAGTGTTTGGATTAGTGTTAGGGTGAGGGTGTTGTTTATGGTTACATTTAGGTTTAGCTGGAGGGTTACGTCGAGGGTTAGGGTTAGGGTTAATGTTAGGTTTAAGGTTAGGGTTAGGTTTAGGTTGAGGTTTTGGGTTTAGGTTAGGTTTAGGGTTAGGATTAGGATTAGGCTGAGGGTGAGTGTGAGGTTTAGGGTTTTGGTTAGGCTTAGGCTTAGGATTAGGCTGAGGGTGAGGGTGGGGGTGAGGATTAGGGTTAGGGTGATGGTTATGGTTAGGGTTATGGTGAGGGTAGTGTTAGGATTAGGGTTAGAGTTAGGGTTAGGCTGAGGGTGAGGTTTAGGGGTAGAGTTATGGTTAGGGTGAGGGTTAGCGTTAGAGTGAGGGTTAGGGTGAGGGTGACGGTAAGGGTAAAGTTGAGGGTTAGGCTGAGGGTGAGGGTTACAGTAAGGGTAAGGGTTAGGGTTAGGGTGAGGGTTAGGGTGAGGGTTAGGGTGAGGGTGAGAGTTAGATTGAGTATTAGTGTTAGGGTTAGTGTGAAGTTAGGGTGAGGATGAGGGTTAGCGTTAGGGTCAGTTCTAGGGCGAGGTTGAGGTTTAGGGTTAGGGTTAGGGTGAGGTTTAGGTATAGTTTGATGTTTAGGGTTAGTGTTAGGGTTAGGGTTAGTGTTCAGGTGAGGGTCAGTGTTAGTGTGAGGGTTAGGTTTAGGGTTAGGGTAAATGTTAGGGTGAGGGTTTGGGTTAGGGTGAGGGTTATGGTTAGGGTGAGGATTGGGGATAGGTTTAGGATTATTGTTAGCATTAGGGTTAGGGTTCCGTTTATTGTGAGGGTGAGGGTGAGGGTTAGGTTTAGGGCTAGGATGAGGTTTAGGGATAGGGTTAGTTTGAGTGTGCGGTTTAGGGTTAGGGTTAGGCTTACGATTAGGCTGAGGGTGAGGGTTAGGTTTAGGTTGAGGGTTAGGGTAATTGGGAGGGTTAGGATGAGAGTTAGGGTTAGGATTAGGTTTAGGGTGAGGGTGAGTGTGTGTGTTAGCGTAATGTTTAGTTTTAGGGTTAGGATTAGGCTGAGGGTGAGGTTGAGAGTAAGGGCTAGGGTGAGGGTGAAGTTTAGGCTTAGGGTTAGGGTGAGGGTTATCGTTAGGGTAAGGGTGAGAGTTAGGGTTTGGTTTAAGTTTAGGGTTAGGTTGAGTATTAGGGTAAGGGTTATGGTGAGGGTGATGGTTAGGGTGAGATTGAGGGTTAGGGTTCGGATTAAGGTTAGGGTGAGGGTGAGGTTGAGGGTTAGGTTTAGTGTTTGGGTGAGGGATAGGTTGAGGGTTAGGGTAAGGATTAGGGTGAGGGTGAGGGCTAGGGTGAGGGTGAGGTTTAGGGTTAGGTTTAGGGTTAGGCTTAGGCTTAGGGTTAGGCTGAGGGTGAGGGTGGGGGTGAGGATTATGTTTAGGTTTGATCGTTATGGTTAGGGTTAAGGTGAGGTTTAGGATGAGGGTTAGGATTAGGATTAGGGTTAGGTTGAGGGCTAGGGTGAGGGTGATGGTTAGGTTTAGGATGATGGTTAGGTTTATGCTTAGGGCGAGGTTTAGGATGAGGTATAGGGTTAGGGTGAGGATGAAAGTAAGGGTAAAGGTGAGGTTTAGGCTGACGGTGAGGGTTAAGATAAGGGTGAGGGTTAGGGTTAGTTTTAGGGTGAGGGTTAAGGTTAGGGTACGTGTTATGTTTAGGGTGAGGGTTAGGGTTAGGGTTAGGGTTATTGTTAGGTTTAGGGTTAGGGTTACGTTTAAAGTGTGGGTAAGGGTTCCGTTTAGGGTTCCAACGAGGTTTAGTGTTAGGGTTAGGGTTACAGTTAGGGTTAGGGTGAGGGTGAGGTTTAGGGGTACATTTAGGGTTAGGGTGAGGGTTCGGGTTAGGGAGAGGTTGAATGGTAGCATTAGGGTTAGGGTTCGGGTTAGGTTTAGGGTTAGGATTAGTGTTATTGTTAGGGGTAGAGTTAGGGTTAGTGTGAGGGTTAGGTTTAGAGTGAGGTTTATGGTGAGGATGAGGGTTAGGTTTAGGGTGAAGGATAGGGTGAGGGTGAGGGTTAGGGTTAGACAGGGTGAGTGTTAGTTTTAGGGTGATGTTTAGGGTTAGTGTGAGGGTTAGTATTAGGGTTAGGGTTAGGGTTAGGGTGAGGGTAAGTCTTAGGGAGAGGGTTAGGGTTAGGGTGAGGGTTATGGTTAGGGTGAGGATTAGGGTTAGGATAAGTGTAAGAGTGAGGGCTAGGCTGAGGGTTAGGCTGAGGGTTAGGGTTAGGGATAGGGTTAGGTTTAGGATTAGGGTTAGGGTGAGGGTGAGTGTGAGGGTTAGGATTAGGGTTATGGTTAGGCTTTGTGTTAGGATGAGGGTTAGGGTTAGGGTTTGGGTTAGGGTGTCGGTGAGGCTGAGGATTAGTGTTAGGTTTAGGGTTAGGTTTACGGTTAGGTTTAGGGTTAGTGTTAGTGGTAGGGTTAGTGTTAGGGTTAGAGTGAGTTTTGGGGTTAGGGTTAGGGTTAGAGTTAGGCTTAGAGTTACGGTGAGGGTTAGGATGACGATTAGGTTTATGAGTAGGGTTAGGGTGAGGGCTAGGGTGAAGGTGAAGATTAGGGTTAGTTTTATGGTAATGTTTAGGGTTAGGTTTAGGGTGAGGGTTAGGGTTACGGTGAGGGTGAGGGTAAGGTTTAGGGTGAGGGTTAGGGTTAGGATTAGGGTGAGGTGAGGGTGAGTTTTAGGGTTAGGGTGAGGTTTAGGTTTAGGTCTAGGATTAGTGTTATGGTGAGGGTTAGGTTTATGGTTAGACAGGTTTAGTTGGAGGGTTTGGTGGAGGGTTAGGTTTAGGGTAAGTGTTAGGGTTAAGGTTAGGTTGAGGGTGAGGTTGAGGTTTAGGATTAGGGTTAGGGTTAGGGTGAGGGTGAGGGTGAGTGTGAGGTTTAGGGTTAGGGTTAAGCTTAGGCTTAGGGTTAGGCTGAGGGTGAGGGTGGTGGTGAGGATTAGGGTTAGGGTGATGGTTAGTGTTAGGGTTAGGGTGAGGGTTAGTGTTAGAGTTAGGGTTAGAGTTAGGGTTAGGGTGAGTGTGAGGTTTCGGGGTAGAGTTAGGGTTAGGGTGAGTGTTAGAGTTAGAGTGAGGGTTAGGGTGGGATTGACGATAAGTGTAAAGTTCAGCGTTAGGCTGAGGTTGAGGGTAATGGTAAGGGTGAGGGTTAGGGTGAGGGTGAGATTTAGGCTTAGTTTTAGATTTACGGTTAGGTTGAAGGTGAGGGTTAGGCTTAGGGTTAGGCTTAGGTTGAGGGTAAGGGTTAGGGTTAGTGTGAGCGTTAGGGTTAGGGTTAGGCTTAGGGTAAGTCTGAGGGTGAGGGTGAGGTTGAGGTTTAGTGTTAGGGTTAGATTTAGGGTTAGGTTGAAGGTGAGGGTTAGGCTTAGGGTTAGGCTTAGGTTTAGGGTAAGGGTTAGGGTTAGTGTGAGCGTTAGGGTTAGGGTTAGGCTTAGGGTAAGGCTTAGGGTGAAGTTGAGGTTGAGGGTTAGGGTTAGGGTGAGGGTTAGGTTTAGGGTTAGGGTTATTTTAGCTTTATGGTTAGGGTTAAGGTTATGGTGAGGGTGAGGGTTAGGGTTAGGCCTGGATGAGGTTTAGGGATAGGGTTAGGGTTAGGGTTAGGGTTAGGGTCAGGGTGAGGTTTAGTGTTAGAGTTAGATTTAGGGTGAGGCTGAGGGTGAGGGTTAGGGTTAGGATTAATGTTAGGGTTAGGCTTCAGGTGAGGGTTAAGTTGAGGGTGAGGCTTGGGGTTAGGGTTAGGAGTAGGGTTAGTGTTAGGCAGAGGTTGAGGTTGAGGGTGAGGGTTAGTTTGAGGTTTAGGGTTAGGTTTAGGGTGAGTGTGAGGGATAGGGTTAGGGTTAGGCTTGAATTAGAATGAGGGAGAGGGTGTGTGTTAGTGTTAGGGTTAGTGTTAGGGTGAGGTTTAGGGTTTGGGTTAGGGTTAGAGTTAGGGTTAGAATGAGGGTGAGATTTAGGGTTAGGGTGAGGTTTAGGTTGAGGGTTAGGGTAAGGGTTAGTTTTAGTGTTAGGTTTAGGGTGATAGTTAGGGGGAGGGTTAGGGTTAGGGTTAGGGTTAGGGACAGGATCAGGGTTAGAGTGAGGGTGAGTGTGTGTGTTAGGTTTAGGTTTAGGGTTAGGCTTAGGGTTAGGCTGAGGGTGACGTTGAGGGTGAGGGTTAGATTTTGGAGGAGGGTTAGGATGAGGTTTAGGGTTAGGATTAGGGTTACGGTAAGGGCAAGGGTGAGTGTGAGTGTGAGGTTTAAGGTTAGGGTTAGGGTTAGGGTTACTGTGAGTTTGAGGTTTAGGGTTAGAGTTAGGTTTAGGGTGAGACTGAGGGTGCGGTTTAGGGTTAGGGTTATTGTTAGGTTTAGGGTTAGGTTTAGGGTGAGGGTTAGGGTGAGTGTGAGGGATACGGTTAGGATTAGGGTTATGGTTAGGGTTAGTGTGAGGGTTAGTGTTAGGTATAGTGTTAGGCTTAGGTTTAGGCTGAGGTTCAGGGTGAGTTTGAGGGTTAGGGTTAGGGTTAGGGTTATGGGAGGGTTAGGATGAGGGTTAGGGTTATGATTAGGGTTAGGATGAGGGCTAGGATCAGGTTGAGATTTCGGGTTAGTGTTAGGGTGAGGTTTAGGGTTAGGGTTGGCGTTATGGTTATGGTGAGTGTGAGGTATAGAGTTAGAGTTAGGGTAAAGGTGAGGCTGAGGGTGAGGCTTAGGGTTAGGGTTAGGATTAGGATTAAGGTACTGGTTAGGTTGAGTGTGATGGTTAGGGTTAGGGTTAGACTTAGGTTTATACTGATGGTGAGGGTGAATGTTAGGGTTAGGATTAGGGTTAGGTTGAGGGTGAGTGAGTGTGTTAGGTTTAGTTTTAGGTTTAGACTTAGGTTTAGGCTGAGGTTGAGGGTGAGTTTGAGGGTTAGGGTTAGGTTGAGGGTTAGGGTTAGGTTTATGGGGAGGGTTAGGATGAGGTTTAGGGTTAGGGTTAGGGTTAAGGTGAGTGTGAAATATAGGGTTAGAGTTAGGGTAAAGGTGAGGCTGAGGGTGAGGCTTAGTGTTAGGGTTAGGATTAGGATTTGGGTAAGGGTTAGGTTTGTGTTATGTTTAGGGTTAGGGTTAGGCTTAGGTTTACACTGACGGTGAGGGTGAGAGGGAAGGTTAGGGTTAGGATTAGGGTTAGGGTGAGGTTGAGTGTGTGTGTTAGGTTTAGTTTTAGGTTTAGGCTAATGTTTATGCTAAGGGTGAGGTTGAGTTTGAGGGTTAGGGTTAGGGTGAGGTTTAGTGTAAGGGTTGGGGGGAGGGTTAGGATGAGGGTTAGGGATAGGATTAGGGTTAGGGTGAGAGTGAGGCTGAGGGTTAAGGTTAGTGTTAGGGTTAGGGTTAGGGTGAGAGTTACGGGGAGTGTAAGGGTTAGGGTTAGGGTTACGATTAGGTTCAGGGTGAGGGTGCGTTTGTGTGTTAGGGTTAGGTTTAGGGTTAGGCTTAGTGTTAGGCTGAGGGTGAGGTTGAGGTTGAGGGTTATGGTTATGGTGAGGGTTATTTTTACTGTTAGGATGAGGTTTAGGGTTAAGGTGAGAGTTAAGGTGAGGATGATGGTAAGGGTAAAGCTGAGGTTTAGGCTGAGGTTGAGGGTTAAGATAAGGGTGAGGGTTAGGGTTAGTTTTAGGTTTAGGGTGAGGGTAGATTGAGGATTAGGGTTAGCGTTAGTGTGAGGTTTAGGGTGAGGGTGAGGGTTAGAGTTAGGGTTAGGTTGAGGTTTAGGTTTTGGGTTAGGGTTAGAGTTAGGTTTAGGATTAGGATGAGGTTGAGGGTTAGGGTTAGGTTTAGTGTTAGGGTGAGAGTTACCAGGAGGGTTAGGGTTAGAGTTAGGGTTAGGATTAGTGTCAAGGTGATTGTGCGTGTATGTGTTAGGGTTAGGTTTATGTTTAGGCTTAGGTTTATGCTGAGGGTGTGGTTGAGTGTGAGGATTAGGGTTATGGTGAGGGTTAGAGTAAGGGTTAAGGGGAGGGTTAGGATGAGCGTTAGGGTTAGGATTAGGGTTAGGGTGAGAGCTAGGGTGAGGGTGAGGTTTAGGTTTAGGGTTAGGGTGAGGGTTATGGTTAGGGTGAGGGTTAAGATTAGGGTTAGGGTTATTGTTAGGGTTCGGTTTAAGGTTACGGTTATGATGCGGGTGAGGGTGAGGGTTAGGGTTAGGGTTAGGGTGAGGTTTAGGGTGAGGGTGAGGTTTAGAGTTAGAGTTAGGGTTAGGGTGAGGGTTAGGTGGAGGGTTAGGGTTAGGGTTAGTGTTAGTGTTAGGGTGAGAGTTAGGGGGAGGTTTAGGGTTAGGGTTAGGGTGAGGATTAGGATTAGTGTTAGGGTGAGGGTGAAGTTTTGGGTAAGGGATAAGCTTAGGCTTAGGTTTAGATTTAGGTTTGGGATAAGTGTCTGTGTTAGGGTTAGGTTTAGGGTTAGGCTTAGGGTTAGGCTGAGGGTGAGGTTGAGGGTGAGTGTTAGGGTTAGGGTGAAGGTTAGGTTTAGGGTTAGGAGGATGGTTAGGATGAGGGTTAGGTTTAGGATTATGGTTAGGGTGAGTGGTAGGGTGAGGATGAAGTTTAGGGTTAGGGTTAGGGTGAGGGTTAGTGTTTGGTTTAGGGTGAGAATTAGGTTTCGGGTTAAGTTTAGGGTTACAGTGAGTGTCAGGAAAAGAGTTACTGTGAGGGTGAGGGTTAGGATTAGGTTGAGACTTAGGGTTAGGATGAGGGTAAGGGTGAGGGTGATGATGAGGGTTAGGATTAGGTTTAGGGTGAGGGTTAGGATGAGGGTTAGGGTTTGGATTAGGGTTAGAGTGAGGGCTAGGGTGAGGGTGACGATTATGGTAAGGTTTAGGCTTAGGCTTAGGATTAGTCTGAGGGTGAGGTTGAGGTTGAGGGTTAGCGTTAGGGTGATGGTTAGTTTTATGGTTAGGGTGAGGGTTATGATGAGGTTTAGGGTAGGGGGAGGTTTAGGGTGAGGATGATAGTAAGGGTAAAGGTGAGGTTTAGGCTGAGGGTGAGGATTAAGATAATGGTGAGTGTTAGGGTTAGGTTTAGGGTTAGGGTTAGGGTTAGGATTAGGGTCAGTGTGAGAGTTAAATTGAGGTTTAGGGTTAGGGTTAGTGTGAGGTTTAGGGTTAGGATGAGGGTTAGGGTTAGGGTTAGGTTTAGGGTTAGAATTAGGGTGAGCATGAGGTTTTGGGGTGGAATTAGGGTTATGGTGAGGATTAGGTTGAGGGTTAGGTTTAGGGTAAGTGTTAGCATGGGGGTGATGGTAAGGGTAAACTTGAGGTTTAGGCTGAGGGTGAGGGTTACAGTGGGGTGAGAGTTAGGGTTAGAGTGACGGTTAGGGTTAGGGGAAGGGTGTGGGTGAGGGTTAGCTTGAGGATTAGTGTTAGAGTTAGTGTGAGGTTTAGGGTGAGGATGAGGATTAGGGATATTGTGAGGGCTAGGATGAAGGTGAGGGTTAGGTTTAGGTTTAGGGTGAGGTTTAGAGTCAGGGTGATGGTTAGGGTTAGTGTGAGGGTTAGTGTTAGAGTTAGTGTTAGTGTTAGGGTGAGGGTAAGTGTTAGGGTGAGGGTTAGGGTTAGGGTTAGGGTTAGGTTGAGGGTTAGGGTTAGGATTAGGGTTATTGGTAGAGTTAGGGTTTGGGTTACGGTTACGGTGAGGGTGAGGGTGAGGTTTAGGATTAGTGTTAGGATGAGGTTTAGGTTTAGGGTAAGGGTTAGAGTTAGGGTTAGTGTGAGAGTGAGGTTTAGGCTTAGAGTTAGGGTTAGCGTTATGTTGAATATTTGGGTTAGATTTAGGCTTAGGCTTAGGCTTAGGCCAAGCATGAGGTTGAGGGTTAGGTTTAGGATAAGGGTGAGGGTTAGGGTTAGGGTTAGGGTGAGGGTTAGGATGAGGTTTAGGGTTAGGATTAGTGTTAGGGTGAGGGTTAGGGTGAGGGTTAAGTTTAGGGATATGGTTAGGTTTAGGGTTAGGGCTAAGTTGAGGGTGAGTGTGAGGGTCAGGGTTATGGTTAGGCTTGGGGTTAGGGTGAGGGATAGGGTTAGGGTTTTGGTTAGGGTGAGGGTGAGGCTGAGGATTAGGGTTAGGTTTAGGGTTAGGTTTAGGGTTACAATTAGTGTTAGGGTTAGGTTTAGGCTTAGGGTTAGGCTTAGGATTCGGCTGAGGGTGAGGGTGGGGTTGAGGATTAGTGTTAGGTTTAGGATTAAGGTTATTGTTAGTGTTATGGTTAGGGTTAAGTTGGAGCTGAGAGTGATTCTGAAGGTGAGGTTTATGGTTATGTTTATGGTTAGGGTTAGGGTTAGTGTTAGATTTAGGGTTAGGTTTAGAGTTATGGTGAGATTGAAGGTGAGGGTGAGGGTTAGGGTTAGGGTGAGATTTAGGTTGAGGTTTAGTGTTAGGGTTACGGGGAGGGTGAGGGTTAGGTTGAGGTTTAGGGATAAGGTTAGATTTAGTATTAGGGGTAGGGTGAGGGTGAGTGTGACAGTTACGGTGAGGGTGAGGCTTAGACTTAGGGTTAGGCTGAGGGTGAGGGTGGAGGTGAGGATTAGGGTTAGGGTGATGGTTTGGGTTAGGGTTAGTGTTACTGTTAAGGTTAGGGTTAGAGTTACGGTGAGGGTGAGGGTGCGGGTGAGGGGTAGGGTTGGGTTAGGGTATGGTTTAGTGTTAGGGTTAGGGTTAGTGTGAGGGTGAAGTTTAGGGTTAGATATAGGGTTAGGAGGAGGGTTAGGGATAGGGTTAGTGTTAGAGTTAGGCTGAGGGTGAGGGTTACTTTGAGGTTTATGGTTAGGGTTATGGTTGGGGTTAGTGTGAGGGTTAGTTTTAGGGTTAGGGTTAGTGTTAGGGTGAGGGTAAGTTTTAGGGTGAGTGTTTGGGTTAGGATGAGGGTTATGGTTATGGGGAGGGTTAGGATTAGGGTTAGGGTTATTGTTAGGGTTAGGTTTAGCGTTTTGGTTACGGTGAGGTGAGGGTGACTTTTAGGGTTAGGGTTAGGGTAAGGTTTAGTGTTTTGGTTAGGGTTAGAGTGATGGTTAGGATGATGGTGAGGTTTACGGTTAGTGTTAGAGTTAGGGTGAGGTTTAGGGTTAGGGTTAGTGTTAGGGTTAGGGTTAGGGTGAGATTTAGGGGTAGGGTTAGGGCTAGGGTTAGGGATAAGTTTAGGGTTAGGTTTAGGGTTTCGGTTACAGTGAGGGTCAGTTTTAGGATTAGGGTTAGGGTCAGTGTGAGGTTTAGGGTTAGAATTAGGGTTAGGGTGAGGTTGAGCGTGAGGGTTCGGGTTAGGTTTAGGGTTAGGATTAGGATTATGGTTCTGGTTAGGGTGAGTTTGAGGCTTAATGTTATGGTTAGGGTTAGCCTTAGGTTTAGGCTGAGGGTTTGCGTGAGGTTGAGGGTTAGGGTTATTCTGAGGTGTAGGGTTACGGTTAGGGTGAGGTTTAGTGTTAGGGTTAGGGTTAGAGTTATGGTTAGGGTGAACGTGAGGTTTAGGTGTAGAGTTAGTTTTAGGGTGAGGGTTAGGGTGAGTGTGAGGGTTATGGTGAGGGTTAAGATAGGGGTGACGGTAAGGGCAAACATGAGGGTTAGGCAGAGGGTGAGGGTTACGGTAAGGTTGATGGTTAGGGTTAGGTTTAGTGTTAGGGTTAGGGTTAGGGTGAGAGTTAGGGTTTGAGTTAAGTTTAGGGTTAGAGTGAGGGTTAGGGTAAGGGTTAAGGTGAGTGTGAGGTTTAGGGTTAGGTTGAGGGCTAGGTTGAGGGTGAGTGTTAGGGTTAGGGTTAGGGTGAGCGTTAGGGTGAGGGTTAGGGTGAGGGTTAGGGTTAGGGATTGGGTTAGGTTTAGGATTAGGGTTAGTTTGAGGGTGAGTGTGAGGATTAGGGTTAGGTTTAGGCATAGAGTTAGGGTGAGTGTTAGGTTTAGGGTTTGGGTTAGGTTGAGGCTGAGGCTGAAGATTAGGGTTAGGTTTAGGGTTAGGTTTAGGCTTAGTGTTAGGCTGAGGCTGAGGGTGGGGGTTAGGATTAGATTTAGAGTTAGGTTAGGCTTAGGGTTAGGGTAATTTTTAGTGTTATAGTTAGGGTTAAGTTTGCAGTGAGGGTGAGGCTGAATGTGAGGGTTATGGTTAGAGTTAGGGTTAGGGTTAGGGTTAGTGTTATTGTTAGGGTTAGGGTTAGAGTTACGGTAAGTTTGAGGGTGAGGGTGAGGTTAGGATTAGGGTGAGGTTTAGGCTGAGGGTTTTGGTTAGGGTTAGGGTGAGGATGATATTTAGGGTTAGAGGTAGGGTTAGGGGGAGGGTTAGGGTGAGGTTTAGTGTTAGGGTTAGTGTTAGGGTTAGGGTGAGGTTGAGGGTTAGTTTGAGGTTTAGGGACAGGGTTAGGTTTAGGATTAGGGTTAGGGTGAGGGGGAGTGTGAGGGATTGGGTGAGGGTTTGGCTTAGGCTTATGGTTAGGCTTAGGGTGAGGGTGGGGGTGAGGATTAGAGTTAGGGTGACTGTTCGGGTTATTGTTAGGTGGAGGGTTCGGGTGAGGGTTAGGGTTAGGTTTAGGGTTAGGGTTAGGGTAAGGATGAGGGTTAGGGTTTGGGATAGGGTTAGGGTTAGGGTAGGGGTGAGGTTTAGGGTTTAGGTTAGGGTTAGGGTTAGAGTTACGGTGAGGTTGAGGGTGCAGATGAGTGTGAGGTTTCGGGTTAGGTTTAGGGTTAGGCTTACGTTTAGGCATAGGGTTAGGCTAAGGGTGAGGTTGAGGTTTATGGTTAGGGTGACTGTTAGAGTTAGGTTTATGTGGAGGGATAGGATGAGGGTTAATATTTGGATTAGGGTTAGGGTGATGGCTAGTGTGAGGGTGAGGTTTAGGGTTAGGTTAGGGTGAGGTTTAGGGTTAGGGTTAGGGTTAGGATTAAGGTGAGGTTAAGGTTTAGGGTTAGAGTTAGGGTTAAGGTGAGGCTGAGGGTGAGGGTTAGGGTTAGGGTTAGGATTAGGATTAGGGTAAGTGTTAGGGTTAGTGTGAGTGTTAGGGTTAGGGTTAGGATTAGGCTTAGGGATACACTGAGGGTGAGGGTGAGGGTGAGGTTTAGATTTAGGATGAGAGTTAGGGTTCAGGTTAAGTTTAGGGTTAGGTTGAGGGTTAGGATTAGGTTTACGTTGAGTGTGAGGGTTAGAGTTAGGTTGAGGCTTAGGGTTAGGGTGAGGTTTAGGGCTAGGGTTAGGGTGAGGGTTAGGATGAGGATTAGGGTTAGAGTTAGGGTGAGGGTTAGGATGAGGGTAAGGGTTAAAGTAAGGGTGAGGGTTAGGGTTAGGGTCAGGGTTAGGGTTATGTTTAGGGTTAGGATGATGGTTATGGTCAAGGTTAGGGTGAGGGTTAGGATTAGGATTAGGGTTACGATTAGGGTCAGGGTGAGGGCCAGTGTGAGGGTGAGGTTTAGGGTTAGTGTTAGGGTGAGGTTTACGGTTAGGGTTACATTTAGGTTTAGTGTGAGGGTTAGGGTTAGTGTTTGGGTAAGTTTGAGGTTTAGGTTTAGAGTTAGGTTAAGGGTGAGGCTGAGGTTGAGGGTTAGGGTTAGTGTTAGAGTTAGGTTTAGGGTGAGGGTTAGGATTAGGGTGAGCATGAGGGTGAGGTTAGGCTTAGGTTTAGGATTCGGTTTAGGGTAAGGGTTAGGGTCAGTGTGATCGTTAGTGTTAGGGTTAGGCTTAGGCTTAGGGTTAAGCTGAGAGTGAGGGTGAGGGTAAGGGTTAGGGTTAGGGTGAAAGTTAGGGTTAGGGTTAGGGTGAGAGTTAGGGTTCGATTATGTTTAGGGTTAGGGTGAGGGTTAGGGTTAGGATTAATGTTAGAGTGAGGGCTAGGGTGAAGGTGATGGTTAGGGTTAGTGTTAGGGTAAGGTTTAGGTTTAGGGTTAGGATTTGTGTTAGGGTTAGGATGAGGGTTAGGGTTACTGTGAGGGTGAGGGTTAGGGTTAGGTTGAGGGTTAGGGTTAAGATTATGTTTAGGGTGAGGGTGAGTGTTAGGTTTAGGGTTAGGGTTAGGGTTAGCTTTAGGGTTAGGATTAGTGTTATTGTTAGGGTTAGGGTTAGAGTTATGGTGAGGGTGAGGGTTTGGTTGAGGGTGAGGTTTAGGGTTAGAGTGATTTTTAGGGCTGGGGTTAGGATTAGGGTTAGGATGAGGGGGCGGTTTAGGGTTAGATTTCGGGTTGGTTGTAGGGTTAGGTCGAGTGTTAATGTTAGGGTTAGTGTTAGGGTTAAGTTTAGGGTGAGGGTTCAGTTGAGGATTAGTGTGAGGGTTAGTGTGAGGTTTAGGGTTTAGGATGAGATTTAGGGTTAGGGTTAGGATTAATGTTAGTGTTAGGCTTAAGTTGAGGGTTAGGGTGAGGGTGAGGTTTAGGGTTAGGGTTAGGATTAGGATTAGGGTTAGGGTTAGGGTGAGGGATAGGATGAGGGTTAGGGTTAAGGATAGGTTTAGGCTTAGGTTTAGGCTGAGGGTGATGGTGAGGTTGAGGGTTAGGGTTAGGGTGACGTTAGGGTCAGGGTTAGGGTGAGAGTTAGAGCTCGGGTTATGTTTAGGGTTAGCGTGAGGGTTAGGGTAATGGTTACAGTGAGAGTGAGGGTTAGGTTTAGGTTGAGGGTTAGGGTTATGGTTAGTGTGAGGGTGAGAGTGAGAGTTAGGGTTAGGGTTAGTCTGAGGGTTTGGATGAGTATTAGGTTTAGGATTAGGGTTAGGGTAGGGCTAGGTTGAAGTTGAGGTTTAGGGTTAAGGTTATGGGGAGGGTTAGGATGAGGGTTAGTGTTAGGATTAGGGTTAGGGTAATGGCTAGGGTGTGGGTGAGGTTTAGGGTTAGGTTAGTGTGAGGTTTAGGGTTAGGTTTAGGGTTAGGGTTAGGGTGAGGTTGAGGTTTAGGGTTAGAGTTAGGGTTAAGGTGAGGCTGAGGGTGAGGTTGAGGTTTAGGGTTAGGATTGGCATTAGGGTAAGGGTTAGGGTGAGTGTGAGTGTTAGGGTTAGTGTTAGGGTTAGGCTTAGGGTTACACTGAGGGTGAGGGTGAGGGTTAGGGTTATGGAGAGAGTTAGGGTTCAGGTTAAGTTTAGGGTTAAGTTGAGGGTTAGGGTTAGGTTTACATTGAGTGTGAGGGTTAGACTTAGCTTGAGGGTTAGTGTTAGGGTTAGGCTTAGGGTGAGGTTTAGGGTTAGGGTTAGGGTGAGGGTTAGGATGAGGATTAGGGTTAGGATTAGGGTTAGGTTGAGGGCTAGGTTGAGAGTGAGGGTTAGGGTTAGTGTTAGGGTGAGGTTTAGGTTTATGGTTAGAGTTAGAGTGAGGGTTAGGGTGAGGGTAAGGGTTACGGTAAGGGTGAGGGTTAGTGTTAGGGTGAGGGTTAGGGTTAGGTTTAAGGTTAGGATGAGGGTGAGTGTTAGGATTAGGGATAGGGTTAGGGTTATTGTTAGGGTTATGGTTATGTTGAGGGTGAGGGTGAGGGAGAGGGTTAGGGTTACGTTGAGGTTTTTAATGTTAGCGTTAGGGTTAGAGAAGATTAGGGTGAGGTTAGTGTTAGGATTAGTGTGAGGGTTAGTTTTGGGGTTAGGTTATGGGTTACGGTGAGGGTTATGGTTAGGGTGAGGGTTAGCATGAGGGTTAGGGTTACAGTAAGTGTGAGGGTTAAGTTAGTGTGAGGGTTAAGTTTCGGTTTAGGGTTAGGGGTACGGTGAGGGTTAGTTTTAGGTTTAGGGTTAGGGTTATTGTTAGGGTTACGGTTATGGTGAGGTTGAGGGTGAGGATTAGGGTTAGGGTTAGGTTGAGTTTTTAGTGTTAGGGTTAAGGTTAGAACTATGGTTAGGGTGAGGTTAGGGTTAGGGTTAGTGTGAGGGTTAGTGTTTGGGTTAGGGTATAGGTTACGGTGAGGGTTGTGGTTAGGGTGAGGGTTAGGATTAGGGTTATCGTTATTGTTAGGGTTAGGTTTAGGGTTACGGTTATAGTGAAGGTTAGGGTGAGGGTTAGGGTTTAGGGTTAAAGTGAGGTTTAGGGTTTGGGTAAGGGTTAGAGTTAGGGTTAGGGTGAGGGTGAGGTTTAGGGTTAGAGTTAGGGTTAGGGTGATGGTTAGGTTGAGGGTTAGGATTACGGTTAGTGTTAGGGTTAGGGTTAGGGTTAGGGTGAGGGTTAGGTTGAGGATGAGGGTTAGGTTTAGGTTATGGGGAGGGTTAGGATGAGGGTTAGGGTTAGGATTAGGGTTAGGGTGAGGGCTAAGTTGAGGGTGAGGTTTATGGTTACGGTTAGGGTGAGGTTTAGGTTTAGGGTTAGTGTTAGTGTTAGTGTTAGGGTTATTGTTAGGCTTATGGTGAGGGGTAGGGTTAGGGTTAGGTTTAGGCTGAGGGTGCGTGTGGGGTTGAGGATTAGGGCTAGGGTTAGGTTTAGCGTTAGGGTTAGTTTTTTGTTAGGGTTAGGGTTAGAGTTACGGTGAGGTTGAGGTTGTGGGTTTGGGTTAGGGTTAGGGTGAGGTTTAGAGTAAGGGTTAGGGTTAGGTTTATGGTGAGGTTGAGCTTTAGGGTTAGAGTTATGGTTAGTGGGAGGGTTAGGGTGAGGTTTAGTTTTAGGGTTAGTGTTAGTTTTAGGGTGAGGGTGAGGGTTAGGTTGAGGTTTAGGGATAGGGATAGGTTTAGGATTAGGTTTAGGGTGAGCATGAGTGTGAGGGTTAGGGTAAAGGTTAGGCTTAGGCTTAGGGATAGGCTGAGGGTGAGGGTGGGGTGAGGATTAGGGTTAGGGTGATGGTTAGGGTTAGGGGTAGTGTTATTTATAGGGTTAGCATTAGAGTTACGGTGAGGGTGAGGGTGCGGGTGAGGTTTAGGGTTATGGTTAGGGTGGGGTTTAGGGTTAGGGTTAGGGTTAGGATGAGGGTGAGGGTGAGGTGTAGGGTTAGATATAAGGTTAGGTTGACGGTTAGGGTGAGGGTTAGGGTTAGGTTTAGTTTTAGTGTTAGGGTGAGGATGAGGGTTAGGATTAGGGTTAGGTATAGGGTAAGGGTGTGTTTTAGGGTTAGGGTTAGGGTTCGGGTTAGAGTAACGGTGAGGGTTAGGGTGCAGAATGAGTGTGAGTGTTGTGGTTAGGTTTAGGGTTATGCTTAGGCTTAGGCTTAGGTTTGGGCTAAGGGTGAGCTTGAGCTTTAGGGTTATTGTTTGGGTTAAGGTGAGGGTTATGGAGTGGGTTAGGATGAGGGTTATTGTTAGGATTAGGGTTAGGGTAATGGCTAGTGTGCGGGTGATGTTTAGGGTTAGGTTAAGGTGAGGTTTATGGTTAGGGTTAAGGTTAGGGTTAGGGTGAGTGTGAGGGTTATGGTTAGGGTTAGCATTAGGCTTAAGGTTACATTGAGTGTGAGCGTGACGGTGAGGGTTAGGGTGGGAGTTAGGGTTCAGGATAAGTTTCGAGTTAGGGTGAGGGTTAGGGTTAGGTTTACGTTGAGTGTGAGGATTAGGGTTAGGTTGAGGGTTAGGGGTAGGTTTAGGGTTAGGGTGAGATTTAGGGTTAGGGTTAGGGTGAGTGTTAAAATGTGGGTTAGGGTTACGGTAAGGGTGAGGGCTAGGGTTAGGGTGAGTGTTAGGTTTAGGTTTAGGTTTAGGGTGAGGGTGAGGGTTAGGATTAGGGTTAGGGTTAGGTTTATTTTTAGGTTTACGATTATATTGAAGGTGAGGGTGAGGGTTAGGGTTAGGGTTAGGTTGAGGTTTTTAGTGTTAGGGTTAGGGTTAGAGTTAGGGATAGGGTGAGGTTAGGGTTAGGGTTACTGTGAGGGTTAGTGTTTGGGTTAGGGTATGGGTTACGGTGAGGTTTTTGGTTAGGGTGAGGGTTAGGATTAGGGTTAGGGTTATTGTTAGGGTTAGGTTTTGGGTTAAGGTAACGTTGAGAGTAAGGGTGAGAATTAGGGTTTAGGGTTAGGGTCAGGTTTAGGTTTTGGGTTAGGGTTAGAGTTAGGGTTGGGGTGAGTGTGAGGTTTAGAGTTAGGGTTAGGGTGAGGGTTATGTGGAGGGTTAGGGTTAGGGTTAGTGTTAGTGTTAGGGTTAGGGTGAAGTTTAGGGTGAGGGTTAGGATTAGGGTTATGGGGAGGGTTAGGATGAGGGTTAGTGTTAGGATTAGGGTTAGGGTGAGTGCTAGGTTGAGGGTGAGGTTTAGTGTTAGGGTTAGGGTCAAGTTTAGAGTTAGGGTTAGAGTTAGGGTGAGGGTGAGGTTTAGGTTTAGAGTTAGGGTAAGGGTGGGGCTGAGTTTGAGGGTTAGGGTTAGGGTTAGTGTTTGAGTTAAAGTTAGGGTGAGGGTTAGGATTAGGGTGAGTTTGAGCATGAAGGTTAGGCTTAGGCTTAGTGTTAGGATTCGGATTAGGGTAAGGGTTAGGTTGAGTGTGATGTTTATGGTTAGGGTTAGGCTTAGGATTAGGGTTAGACTGAGAGTGAGGGTGAGGGTGAGGGTTAGGGTTACGGTGAAGGTTAGGGTTAGTGTTAGGGTGAGAGTTAAGGTTTTATTATGTTTAGTGTTAGGGTGAGGTTTAGGGTTTGGATTAGTGTTAGAGTGAGGGCTAGGGTGAGGGTGAGGGTTAGGGTTAGTGTTAGGGTAAGGTTTATCGTTAGGGTTAGGGTTTGGGTTAGGGTTAGGATGAGGGCTAGGGTTATGGTGAGAGTGAGGTTTAGGGTTAGGTTGAGGGTTAGGGTTAAGATTATCGTTAGGGTGAGGGTGAGTGTTAGGATTAGGGTTAGGGTAAGGGTTAGGTTTAGGGTTAGGATTTGTGTTATTGTTAGGGTTAGGGTTAGAGTTATGGTGAGGGTGAGGGTGAGGGTGAGGTTTAGGGTTAGGGTGAGTTTTAGTGTTAAGTTTAGGATTAGGGTTAGTGTGAGGGGGAGGTTTAGGGTTACAAATGTTAGTTGTAGGGTTAGTTGTAGGGTTAGGTCGAGCGTTAATGTTAGGGTTAGTGTTAGGGTTAATGTTAGGTTGAGGGTTAGGTTGAGGATTAGTGTGAGGGTTAGTGTGATTTTTAGGGTTTAGGCTGAGGTTTAGGGTTAGGGTTAGGGTTAGGATTAATGTTAGGATTAGGCTTAAGTTGAGGGTTAGGTGAGTGTGAGATTTAGGGTTAGGGTTAGCATTAGGATTAGGGTTAGGGGTAGGGTGAGCGATATGATGAGGGTTAGGGTTAGGGATTGAGTTAGGCTTAGTGTTAGGCTGAGGGTGAGGGTTAGGGTGAGGATTAGGTTCAGGCTTAGGGTGAGAGTTAGGTTTCGGGTTAAGTTTTGGGTTAGGGTTAGGTTTAGGGTAACTGTTATAGTGAGGGTGAGGGTTAGGGTTAGGTTGAGGTTTAGTGTTAGGTTTAAGGTTAGTGTGAGGGTGACGGTGAGGGTTAGGGTTAGAGTTAGTGTTAGGGTGAGGGTTTGGATAAGGGTTAGGATTAGGATTAGGGTTAGGGTGAGGGCTAGAGTGAGGATGAGTTTTAGGGTTAGGGTTTGGGTGAGGTTTAGGGTTAGGTTTTGGGTTAGGGTAAGGCTTAGGGTGAGGGTTAGATTGATGATTAGGTTTAGGGTTAGGGTTTATGTGAGGTATAGGGTGAGGATGACGGTTAGGGTTAGGGTGAGACTGAGGGTTAGAATTAGGTTTAGGGTGAAGGCTAGGGTCAGGGTGAGGGTTAGAGTTAGGTTTAGTATTAGGGTGAGGTTTAGGATTAGGGTGAGGGTTAGGGTTAGTGGGAGATTTAGTGTTAGAGTTAGGGTTAGTGTTAGGTTGAGGGTAAGTGTTAGGGTGAGGGTTAATGTTAGGGTGAGGGCTATGGTTAGGGTGAGGGTTAGTATTAGGGTTAGGGTTACTCTTATGGTTAGGGTTAGGGTTACCGTTAGTGTGAGGGTGATGGTTAGGGTTAGGGTTAGGGTGAGGTTGAGTGTTAGGGTTAGGGTTAGAGTTAGGGTTAGGGTGAGGGTGAGGTTTAGGGTTAGAGTTAGGGTAAGGGTGAGGCTGAGGTTGAGGGTTAAGTTTAGGGTTAGTGTTAGAGTTAGGGTTTGGGTGAGGGTTGGAGTGAGGGTGAGAGTGAGGTTGAGGGTTAGGCTTAGGGTTAGGATTAGGATTAGTGTAATTTTTCGGGTGAGTGTGAGGGTTAGGTTTAGGGTTACCCTTAGGCTTAGGGTTATTCTGAGAGTGAGGGTGAGTGTGAGGGTTAGGGTTAAGGTGAGGGTTAGGTTTAGGTTTAGGTTGAGATTTAGGGTTCGGTTATGTTTATGGTTAGGGTGAGGTTTAGGGTTAGGATTAGGGTTAGGGTGAGGGCTAGGGTGATGGTGAGGATTAGAGTTAGTGTTAGGGTAAGGTTTAGGGTTAGGGTTAGGGTTTCGGTTTGGGTTAGGTTGAGGGTTAGGGTAACAGTGAGGCTGAGGGTTAGGGTTAGCTTTAGGATTTGGGTTACGGTGAGGGTGAGTTTTAGGGTTAGGTTTAGGGTTAGGGGGAGGGTTAGGTCGAGGGTTAGTGTTAGGTTCAGTGTTAGGTTTAAGGTTAGGGTGAGGGTTAGGTTGAGGTTTAGGGTTAGGCTTAGGCTTAGGGTTAGGCTGAGGGTGAGGTTGGGGGTGAGGATTAAGGTTAGGGTGATGGTTAGGGTTAGGGTTAGGGTAAGGGTTAGGATGAGGAAAAGGTTTAGGATTAGGTTTACGTTGAGGGCTATGGTGAGGGTGAGGGTTAGAGTAAGGGTTAGGCTTAGGTTTAGGTTGAGCGTGAGTGTGAGGGTTGGGGTTAGGATTAGGGTGAGGTTTAGTGTTAGGGTCACGGTTAGAGTTAGGGATAGGGTAAAAGTGAGGTTTAGGGTTAGAATTAGGGTAAGGTTGAGGCTGAGGTTGAGGGGTAGGTTTAGGGTTAGTCTTAGAGTTAGGGTTAGGGTGAGTGTTAGAGTGAGGGTGAAGGTGTGGGTGAGGTTTAGGCTTAGGTTTGGGATTAGGATTAGTGTAAGGTTTTGGGTGAGTGTGAGGGTTGCGTTATGGTTAGGCTTAGGCTTAGGGTTAGGCTGAGAGTGAGGGTAAGGGTGAGGGTTAGGGTTAGGGTTAGGGTTAGTGTGAGAGTTAAGGTTCGGGTTAAGTTTAGGGTTACTGTGAGGGTTAGGGTAACGGTTACAGTGAGGGTGAGGGTTAGGGTTAGGTGGAGTGTTAGGGTTAGGTTTAGGGATAGGGTGAGGGTGAGGATGAGTGTTATGGTTAGTGTTAGGGTGAGGGTTAGGATGAGGGTTAGGTTTAGCATTAGGTTTAGTGTGAGGGCTAGGGTGAGGGTGAGGTTTGGGTTTGGGTTAGGTTGAGGTTTAGGGTTAGGTTTAGGGTTGGGGTTAGGATGAGGGTGAGGTTTAGGGTTAGAGTTAGGGTTAGGTTGAGGCTGAGGGTGAGGGTTAGGGTTAGGGTTAGTGTTAGAGTTAGGGTTACGGTGAGGGTTAGTGTGAGGGTGAGGGTTATGCTTAGTGTTAGGATTAGGATTCGAGTAAGGGTTAGGGTGAGTGTGAGGGTTAGGGTTAGGGCCAGGCTTAGGCTTAGGGTTAGGCTGAGCAAGAGGTTGAGGGTGAGTTTTAGGGTTAGGGTGATCGTTAGGATTACGTTTAGGGTGAGGGTTAGGATGAGGTTTAGGGTTAGGGTGAGGGTTAGGGGGAGGGTGTTGGTAAGGGTAAAGTTGAGGTTTAGGATGAGGGTGAGGGTTAAGATAAGGGTGAGGGTTAGGGTTAGGTTTAGGGTTAGGTTTAGGGTTAGGGTGAGGGTTAGATTGAGGATTAGGGTTAGGGTTAGGGTTAGTGTGAGGTTAAGGGTGAGGATGAGGGTTAGGGTTAGGGTGAGGGTGAGGGTTAGTGTTAGCTCAGTATTACCGTAAGGTTTAAGGTGTGGGTAAGGGTTAGCCTTAGTGTTAGGATTACGTTTAGGGTAAGGGTTAGGGTGAGTGTGAGGTTAGGTTTAGGTTTAGGCTTAGGATTATGGTTAGGCTGAGGGTGAGGGTGAGTGTGAGTGTTAGTGTTAGGGTGAGAGTTTGGGGTAGGGTTAGGGTGAGGGTTAGGGTTCAGGTTATGTTTAAGGTTATGATGAGGGTTACGGTTAGGGTTACGGTGAGCGTGAGGTTAGGGTTAGGTTGAGGGTTAGGGTTAGGCTTAAGATTAGGGTGAAGGTTAGGGTTAGGGTTAGGGTGAGGGTTAGGATGAGGATTAGGGTCAGAATTAGGGTTAGCGTGAGGGCTAGGGTGAGGGTGAGGGTTAGGGTTGGTGTTTGGGTGAGATTTAGGTCTAAGGTTAGGGTTAGGGTGAGGGTTAGGATAAGGGTTAGGTTTAGAGTGAGGGTGAGGGTTAGGGTGAGCGTTAGGGTTAGGATTAGGGTTAAGGTGATGGTGAGTTTAGGATGAGATTTAGGGTTGGGGGAGGGTTAGGTCGAGGGTTAGGGTTAGGATTAGTGTTAGGGTTAGGGTTAGGGTGAGGGTTAGGTTGATGTTTAGCGTTAGGGTTAAGTTTAGGATTAGGATTAAGGTTATGGTGATGGTATGTTAGAATTAGGGTTTCGGGTTAGGCTTAGGGTTAGGGTTATGCTGAGGGTGAGATTGGGGGTGAGGATTAGGGTTAAGTGATTGTTAGGGTTAGGGTTAGGGGAGGGTTAGGATGAGGGATCGGGTTAGGATTAGGGTTAGGGTGAGGGCTAGGGTGAGGATGAGTGTTAGAATGAGCGTTAGGCTTAGGCTTAGGGTTAGGCTGAGCATGAGGTTGACAGTGAGGGTTAGGGTTAGGGTGATGGTTAGGTTTAAGTTTAAGTTGAGGGTTAGGATGAGGTTTAGGGTTAGGGTGACGTTTAGGGTGAGGATGATGGTACGGGTAAAGGTGAGTTTTGGGCTGAGGTTGAGGTTTAAGATAAGGGTGAGAGTGAGGGTTAGAATTAGGGTTAGGGTGAGGGCTAGGGTGAGGGTGAGGGTTAGAGTTAAGGTTAGGGTTATTGTTAGGGTTAGGTTACAGTTACTGTGATGGTGAGGGATAGGGTTAGGGTTAGGGTGAGTTTTAATGTTAGGGTTAGTGTTAGAGTTAGGGTAAGGTTGAGGGTTACGTTTAGGGTTAGTGCTAGAGTTAGGGTTACGGTGAGGGTTAGGGTGAGGGTGAGGTTTAGAATAAGGGTTAGGATTAGGATTAGTGTAAGGGTTCGGATGAGTGTGAAGGTTAGGGTTAGGGTTAGGCTTAGGCTTAGGGTTAGGCTGAGCGTGAGGATGAGGGTGAGGGTTAGGGTTAGGGTGACGGTTAGGGTTAGGGTTAGGGTGAGATTTAAGGTTCGGTTAAGTATGGTGTTAGGGTGAGGGTGAGGGTTAGGATTAGGGTGAGGGTGAGGGCTAGGGTGAGTGTGAGGTTTAGTGTTAGGGTGAGGGTGAGGTTTAGGGTTAGGGATAGGGTTAGGTTTAGGATGAGGCTGAGGTTTAGTGTTAGAGTTAGGGTTAGGGTGAGGCTGAGGATGAAGGTTAGGGTTAGGGATAATCTTAGAGTTAGGGTTATGGTGAGGGTTAGGGTGAGGGTGAGGGTAAGGCTTAGTGTTAGGATTAGATATAGGGAACGGGTTAGGGTGAGTGTGAGGGTTAGGGTTAGGTTTAGGGTTAGGCTTAGGTTTAGGCTTACTGTGAGGGTGAGGGTGATCGTTAGGGTTAGGGTGAGAGTTAGGGGTAGGGTTAGGGTGAGATTTAGGGTTCGGGTAAGTTTAGGGTTAGGGAGAGGGTTAGGGTTAGGGTTACAGTGTGGGTTAGGGTTAGGGTTAGGTTGAGGGTTAGGATGAGGATTAGGGTTAGTATTAGGGTTACGGTGAGGGCTAGGGTGAGGGTGAGAGTTATGGTTAGGTTTAGGGTGAGGTTTAGGGTTAGGGTTAGGGTGAGGTTTAGGATGAGGGTTACGGTTACAGTTAGGGTGAGAATTAGGGTTAGGGTGAGGGTTAGGATTAGGTTTAGGGTTAGGGTTAGGATTAGAGTTAGGGTGAGAGTGAGGTTTAGGGTTATATTTAGGGTTAGTTGGAGGGTTAGGTCGAGCGTTAATGTTAGGTTTAGTGTTAGGGTTAAGGTTAAGGTGAGGTTTAGGTTGATGTTCAGGATTAGGGTTAGGATTAGGGTTAGGATTAGGGTGAGGGTGAGGGTGAGTGTGAGGGTTAGGTTTAGGGTTAGGCTTAGGCTTAGGTTTAGGCTGAGGGTGAGGGTGGAGGTGAGGATTAGGGTTAGGTTGATGGTTAGGTTTAGGGTTAGGGTGAGGTTTAGGATGGGGGTTAGGGTTAGGATTAGGGTTAGGGTGAGGGCTAGGGTGAGTGTGAGGGTTAGAGTAAGGGTTAGGCTAGGCTTAGGGTTAGGCTGAGCATGAGGTTGAGGGTGAGGGTTAGGGTTAGGGATAGGGTGAGTTTTAGTGTTAGGGTTATTGTTAGGGTTAGGATTAGGGTGAGGGTGAGGTTTAGGAGTAGGTTTAGGGTCAGGGTGAGGGGTAGGTTTAGGGTGAGTGTTAGGGTAGGGTTGAGTGTAAGGGTAAAGGTGAGGGTTAGGCTGAGGGTGAGGGTTATGTTAAGGGTGAGAGTTAGGTTTAGGGTGAGGGTTCGAGTTAGGGTTATGGTGAGAGTGAGGGTTAGATTGAGGATTAGTGTTAGGGTTAGTGTGAGGTTTAGGGTGAGGATGAGGGTTAGGGTTAGGGTGATTGCTAGGGTGAGGGTGAGGTTGAGGGTTAGATTGAGGATTTGTTTTAGGGTTAGTGTGAGTTTTAGGGTGAGGATGAGGTTTAGGGTTAAGGTTTTTGTTAGGTTTAGGGTTAGGGTTAGGTTTAGGGTTAGGGTTACGGTGAGGTTTTTGTTTAGGGTTTGGCTTTGGTTTAGGCTGGGGGTGAGGGTGGGGGTGAGGATTAGGGTTAGTGTTAGGTTTAGGGTTATTGTTAGTGTTATGGTTCGGGTTAAGTTTGCGGTGTGGGTGAGGCTGAGAGTGAGGTTTATGGTTAGGGTTAGGGTTAGAGTTAGTGTTATTGTTAGGTTTAGCGTTAGAGTTACTTTGAGGTTTTGGGTGAGGGTGAGGGTTAGGGTTAGGGTGAGGTTTAGGGTTAGGGTTAGGATTAGGGTGAGGGTGAGGTTTAGGGTTAGAGTTAGGGTTAGGGGGACAGTTAGGATGAGGTTCATGGTTAGGGTTAGGGTTAGGTTTAGGGTGAGGGGGAGGTTTAGGTTGAGGTTTAGGGATAGGGTTAGCTTTAGGATTAGGGTTAGGGAGAGGTTGAGTGTGAGGGTTATGGTGAGGGTTAGGTTTAGGCTTAGGGTTAGGCTGAGGGTGAGGGAGATTTTGAGGTTTAGGGTTAGGGCTAGGGTTAGGGTTATGGGGAGGGTTTGGATGAGTGTTAGGGTTAGGATTAGGGTTAGGGTGAGGGCTAGGGTGAGGGTGAGGGCTAGGGTGAGGGTGAGTTTTATGGTTAGGGTTAGGGTGAGGTTTAGCGTTAGGTTTAGGGTTAGAGTTTTAGGGTTAGTGTTAGGGTGAGGTTTAGCGTTAGGTTTAGGGTTAGGGATAGGATGAGGTTGAGGTTTACGGTTAGAGTTAGGGTTAGGGTGAAGCTGAGGGTGAGGGTTAGGGTTAGGGTTAGTGTTAGAGTTAGGGTTAGTGTGAGGTTTAGGGTGTGGGTGAGGGTTAGGCTTAGTGAAAGTATTAGGATTAGGGTAAGGGTTAGGGTGTGTGTGAGGGTTAGGTTTAGGATGAGGTTTAGTTTCAGGGTTAGGGTTAGAGTTAGGTTTAGGGTGAGAGTGAGGTTAAGGGTTAGAGTTCGGTTTAAGGTTAGGGTTATGGTGAAGGTGAGGGTTCGGGTTAGGGTTAGGCTTAGCTTTAGGCTTAGGAGTAGGCTTTGGCTGAGCATGAGGGTGAGGGTTATGGTTAGGGTTAGGGTGAGGGTTAGGGTTAGGGTTATTGTGAAGGTTATGATGAGGTTTAGGGTTAGGATTAGGGTTAGGGTGAGGGGTAGGTTGAGGCTGAATGTGAGGGTTGGGGTAAGGGATAGGTTTAGGTTTATGATTAGGGTTAGGGTGAGGGTGAGTGTGAGGTTTAGGGTTAGGGTTAGGGTATGGGTTAGGGTGAGGGTGAGGCTGAGGATTAGGGTTAGGTTTAGGCTTAAGGTTAGAGTTAGGGTTAGAGTTACAGTGAGGGCTATGGTTAGGGTTAGGGTTAGGATTAGGGTTAGGTTTAGGGTTAGGGTTAGGGTTAGGGTTAGAGTTACAATGAGGGTTATGATTACGGTTATGGTTAGGTTTAGGTTTAGGGTTAGGTTGGGGGTTAGGGTTAGGGTTTGGTTTAAGTTGAGGGTGAGGCTAAGGATTAGGTTTAGGTTTAGGGTTAGGGTTTGGGTTAGGTTTAGGGTTAGGTTTATGTTTAGTGTTAGGGTTAGGGTGAGGGTTAGGTTTAGGATAATGGGTAGGGAGAGGGTGAGTGTGACGGTTAAGTTTAGGGTTAGGTTTAGGATTAGGTTTATGGTGACGGTTAGGTTTAGGTTTTGGGGTAGGGTGAGGGTGAGGCTGAGGATTAGGGTTAGGTTTAGTGTTAGTGTTAGGGTTAGCGTTAGAGTTACAATGAGGGCTAGGGTTAGGTTTAGGGTTAGGGTTAGAGTTAGGGTTAGGGTTAGGTTTAGGGTTAGGGTTAGAGTTAGGGTTAGAGTTACAATGAGGGTTATGATTATGGTTATGGTTAGGTTTAGGTTTAGGGTTAGGGTGGGGGTTAGGGTTAGGGTTTGGTTGAAGTTGAGGGTGAGGCTGAGGATTAGGGTTAGGTTTAGGGTTAGGGTTTGGGTTAGGGTTAGAGTTACAGTGAGGGTTATGGTTAGGTTTAGGGTTAGGTTTAGGGTTAGGCTGAGGGTGAGTTTGGGTGTGTGTATTAGGCTTAGGGTTAGGGTTAGGGTTATTGTTTGTGGTATGGTTAGCGTTAAGTTAGTGGTGAGGGTGAGGCTGAGGGTGAGGGTTATGGTTATGGTTTGGGTTAGGATTAGTGTTATTGTTAGGGTTAGGGTTAGAGTTACGGTGAGTTTGAGGATGGGTGTGAGGGTTACGGTTAGGGTGAGGTTTAGGGAGAGGTTTAGCTTTAGGGTTAGGGTCAGGATGAGGGTCAGTGTGACGTTTATGGTTAGAGTTAGCTTTAAGGGGAGAGTTAGGGTGAGGTTTAGGGTTAAGGTTAGTGTTAGGGTTAGGGTGAGAGTGAAGTTTAGGTTGAGGTTTCTGGATAGGGCTAGGTTTAGGATTAGAGTTAGGGTGAGTGTGAATGTGGGGGTGAGCATTAGGGTTAGGGTGATGGTTGGGGTAGGGTTAGTGTTATTGTTAGTGTTAGGGTTAGTGTTACGGTGAGGGTGAGGGTGCGGGTGAGGTTTAAATTTAGGGTTAGGATGGGGTTTAGTGTTAGGTTTAGGGTTAGGATGAGGGTGAGGTTTAGGGTTAGATATATGGTTAGGGGGAGTGTAGGGGGAGGGTGAATGTGAGGGTTAGGGTTAGGGTTACGGTTAGGCTTAGGGTTAGGCTGAGGGTTAGGGTTAGTGTGAGGGTTAGGGTTAGGGTTAGGGCGAGAGTTAGGATTCGGGTTAAGTTTATGGTTAGTGTGAGGGATAGGGTTAGGGTTAGTGGGTGGGTGAGAGTTAGGCTTAGGGTTAGGGTTAGGGTTAGGGTTAGGGTTATTGTTAGTGTTATGGTTATGGTTAAGTTTGTGGTGAGGGTGAGGATGATGGTGAGGTTTATGGATTTAGAGTTAGAGTTACTTTGAGGTTGAGGGTGAGGGTGAGGTTTAGGGTTAGAGTTAGGTTTAGGAGGACTGTTAGGGTGAGGTTAAGGGTTAGGGTTAGTGTTAGGTTTAGGGTGAGGGTGTGGTTTAGTTTGAGATTTAGGGACAGGGTTAGGTTTAGGATTAGGTTTACTGTTAGGGTGAATGTGAGGGTTAGGGCGAAGGTTAATGTTAGGCTCACGGTGAGATTGTTGGTGAGGGTTAGGTTTATGGTGAGGGTTAGTGTTAGGGTTATGGGGAGGTTTTGGATGAGCTTTAAGTTTAGGATTAGTTTTAGGGTGAGGGCTAGGGTGAGGGTGAGGTTTAGGGTTAGGTTTAGGGTGAGGGTTAGGATGAGGGTTAGGGTTAGGATTAGGGTTAGGATTAGGGCTAGTGTGAGGGTTAGGGTGAGGGTTAGGGTTAGAGTTAGGGTGAGGGTGAGTGTGAGGCTTAGGGTGAGGATTAGGCTTAGGGTTAGGGTGAGGTTTAAGTTTAGGGATTGTGCTAGGGTGAGTGTGAGGATGAGGATTAGGGTTAGGTTTAGGGTTAGGGTTATGTTTAGGTTTAAGTTTAGGTTTAGGGTTAGGGTTAGGGTGAGAGTGAGTGTAAGGGTTAGGTTGAGGGTTAAGCTTAGGCTTATAGTTAGGCTGAGGGTGAGGGTGGGGGTGAGGATTAGGGGTAGTGTGATTGTTCTGGTTAGGGTTAGTGTTATTGTTATGGTTAGGTTTAGAGTTACAGTGAGGGTGCAGGTGCGGGTGAGGGTTAGTGTTAGGGTGAGGTTTAGGTTTGGGTTAGGGTTAGAGTTAGGTTTAGGGTGAGGGTGAGGTTTAGGGTTAGAATTACGGTTCAGGTGAGGGTTAGGTTGAGGTTTAGGGTTAGTGTTAGTGTTAAGGTTAGGTTTAAGGTGAGAGTTAGGGGGAGGGTTAGGGTTAGGATTAGAGTTAGGGTGAGGGTGAGGGTGTGTGTTAGGGTTAGGTTTAGGGTTAGGCTTAGGGTTAGGCTGAGGGTGAGGTTGAGGGTGAGGGTTAGGATTAGGTTGAGGGTTAGGGTTCGGGTTAAGTTTAGGGTTAGGGTGTGGGTTAGGGTAAGGGTTATGTTGAGGGTGAGGGTTAGGATTAGGTTGACGGTTAGGTTTAGGTTTAGGGTGAGGGTGAGGATGAGTGTTAGGCTTATGGTGAGGGTTAGGATGAGGGTTAGTTTTAGGATTAGGGTTAGGGTGAGGGCGATAGTGAGGGTGAGGTTTAGGGTTAGGGTTAGGGTTAGGGTTAGGATGAGTGTGAGGTTTAGGGTTAGAGTTAGGGTTAGGGTGAGGTTGAGGATGAGGGTTAGGTTTAGGGTTAGTGTTAGATTAAGGGTTAGGGTGAGGGTGAGGGTTAGGCTAAGGGTTAGGATTAGGATTAGCTTAAGTGTTAGGGTGAGTCTGAGGGTTAGGGTTAGGCTTAGGTTTAGGCTTAGGTTTAGGCCGAGGGTGAGGGTGAGTGTGAAGGTTAGGGTTAGGTTGAGGTTTAGGGTTAGGGTTAGGGTGAGATTTAGGGTTCAGCTTAAGTTTAGGGTTAGGGTGAGGGTTACGGTTAGTCTTACAATGAGCATGAGAGTTAGGGTTAGTTTGAGGGTTAGGATTAGGGCTAGGTTTATTGTGACGGTTAGGGTTAGAGTTAGGGTGAGGGTTAGGATGAGGATTAGGGTTAGGATTAGTGTTAGGGTGAGGATTAGGGTTAGGGTTAGGTTTAGGGTGAGGGTTAGGATGAGGGTTAGGGTTATGGTGACATGAGGGTTAGGGTTAGGGTTTAGGTTAGGGTTAGAATTAGTGTTAGGGTGAGGGTGAGTGTTAGGATTAAGGTTAAGGTTAGGGTTAGGTTTAGGTTTAGGGTTAGGATTAGTGTTAATTTTAGTGTTAGAGTTACAGTTAGGGTGAGGCTGAGGGTGAGATTGAGGGATAGGTTTGGGGTGACGTTTATTGTTATGGTTAGGATTATGGTTATGTTGAGGGTGAGGTTTAGGGTTAGATTTAGGGTTAGGGTGCGGGTTATATGGAGGGTTAGGATTAGGGTTAGTGTGAGGGTTAAGGTTAGGGTGAGGGTTAGGTTGAGTTTTAGGGTTAGGGTTATTTTTAGGGTTTGGATTTGGGTTAGGGTGAGGGTGAGTGTGAGGGTTACGGTTAGGTTTAGGCTTAGGCTGAGGGTGAGGGTGGGGTGAAGGATTAGGTTTAGGGTGATGGTTAGGATTAGGGTTAGTGTTGGATAGGGTGAGGGTGAGGATTAGGGTAAGGCTTAAGATTAGGCTTAGGGTTAGACTGAGTGTGAGGTTGAGTGTGAGGGTTAGGGTTAGGGTGATGTTTAGGTTTACGGTTACGGTGAGGGTTAGGATGAGTTTTAGGGTTACAGTAAGGGTTAGGGTGAGGATGACAGTAAGGGTTAAGGTGAGGTTGAGACTGAGGGTGAGGGTTAAGATAAGGGTGAGCGTTTGTGTTAGGATTAGGGTGGGGTTTAGGGTTAGGTTTAAGGATAGGGTTAGGTGGAGGGGGAAGTTTAGGGTTAGATACAGGGTTAGGGGGAGGGTTAGGGTTAGGGTTTGTTTTAGGGTTAGGGTGAGGGTGAGGGTTAGTGTGAGGTTTAGGGTTAGGGTTAGGGTTTGGTTTAGAGTTATGGTGAGGGTGAGGGTGCGGGTGAGTGTGAGGGTTAAGGTTAGGTTTCAGGTAAGGCTTGTGGTTAGGCTTAGGGTTAGGCTGGGTGTGAGGGTGGGTTTGAGGGTTAGGGTTAGGTTGAGATTTTCATATAGGTTTATAGGGAGGGTTAGGATGAGGGTTAGGGTTAGGATTAGGGTTAGGGTGAGGGCTAAGGTGAAGGTGAGGTTTAGGGTTATGGTTAGGTTGAGGTTTAGGTTTAGGATTAGGGTTAGGGTTAGGGTGAGCATGGGGTTTAGGGTTAGAGTTAGGGTTAAGGTGAGGCGGGGGTTGAGGGTTAGGGTTAGGGTTAGGATTAGGATTAGGATTAGGGTAAGGGTAGGGTGAGTGTGAGGGTTAGGGTTAGGGTGAGGGTTAGGGTTAGGGTTAAGTTGAAAGTTAGGGTTCAGGTAAAGTTTAGGGTTAGGGTGAGGGTTAGGGTTAGCTTTAAGTTGAGCGTGAGGATTAGGGTTAGGTTGAGGGTTAGGTTTAGGGTTAGGGTTAGGGTGAGGTTTAGGATGAGAAGTACGGTTAGAATTAGGGTTAGGATGAGGGCTAGGTTGAGGGTGAGGGTTAGGTTTAGTGTTAGGGTGACTTTTAGTGTTAGGGTTAGGGTTAGGGTGAGGGTGAGCGTTAGGATGAGGGATAGGGTTAGAGTAAGTGTGAGGGTTAGGGTTAGGTTGAGGGTTAGGTTTAAGATTAGGGTTAGTGTGAGGTTGAGGATTAGGGTTAGGGTTAGGATTATTGTTAGGGATAGGGTTTGGGTTACGATTATGGTGAGGTTGAGGTTTAGAATTAGGGTTAGGGTGAGGTTTTTAGTGTTACGGTTAGGGTTAGAGTTAGGGTTAGCGTGAGGTTCGGGTTATTGTGAGGGTTAGTGTTAGGGTTAAGTTTTGGGTTGCGGTGAGGGTTATGGTTAGGGTAAGGGTTAGAATTAGGGTTTGGGTTATTGTTATGGTTAGGTTTAGGGTTACGGTTAGGGTGAGGATAAGTGTGAGGTTTAGGCTTAGTGTTAGGGTTAGGCCTAAGGTTAGGGTTCGGGTTAGGATTACGGTTGGGGTTAGGGTGAGGTTTAGGTTTTGGTTTACTTTATAGTTAGGTTTAGGGTGAAGGTGGGATTTAGGATTAGAGTTAGGGTTAGGGTGAGGGTTAGAGTCGGGGTTAGGGTTAGGGTTCGGATTAGGCTGAGGGTTAAGGTGGGGGTCACGGTAAGGTTAAAGGTGAGGGTTAGGCCTAGGGTGAGGGTTATGGTAAGGGTCAGGGTTAGGGTTAGGTTGAGGGTTAGGCTGAGGGTTAGGCTGAGGCTGAGGGTTAGACTGAGGATTAGTGTTAGTGTTAGTGTGAAATTTATGGTGAGGGTGAGGGTTAGGGTTAGGATGTGGGCTAGGGTGAGGGTGAGGATTAGGGTTAGTGTTAGGATTAGGCTGAGGGTGAGGTTGAGGGTAAGGGTTAGGGTTAGGGTGAGTGTTAGGGTTAGGGTTAGGGGGACGGTTCGGATGAGGATTAGGGTTAGGATTAGGGTTAGGGTAATTGCTAGGGTAAGGGTAGGTTTAGAGTTAGGGTTAGGGTCAGGTTCAGGGTTAGGGTTAGGCTAAGGGTTATGGTGAGGGTGAGGTTTAGGGTTTGAGTTAGGGTTAAGGTGAGGCTGAGGGTGAGGTTTAGGGTTAGGCTTAGTGTTAGGGTTAGGGTTAGGGTAAGGGTGAGGGTTAAGGTGAGATTGAGGGTTAAGGTTAGTGTTAGGGTTAGGCTTAGGATTAAGCTGAGTGTGAGGTTGAAGCTGAGTGTTATGGTTAGGGTGAGGGTTAGGGTTAGGGTTATGAGGATGGTTAGGATCAGGGTTAGGGTTAGGATTAGGGCTAGGGTGAAGGTTAAGGTGAGGGTGTGGTTTAGTGTTAGGTTTAGTTTGAGGTTTAGTGTTAGGGATAGAGGGAGGGTTAGGATGAGTGTTAGGTTTAGGATTAGGGTTAGCCTGATGGCTAGGGTGAGTTTCATGGTTAGGGTAAGCGTTAGGCTTAGGCTTAGGTTTAGGCTGAGCATGTGGTTGAGGGTGAGGATTAGCTTTAGGGTTGGGTTGAGGTTTAGTGTTAGGGTTAGGGATAGAGTTCAGGTTAGGGTGAGGGTGAGGTTTAGGGGTAGAGTTAGGGTTAGGATGAGGGTTAGGTTTAGGGTGAGGGTTAGTGTGGGGGTCAAGATAAGGGTAAATGTGAAGTTTAGGCTGAGGATGAGGGTTACGGTAAGGGTGAGGGTTAGGTTTAGGGTGAGGGTTAGGGTTAGGTTTAGGGTGAGGTTTAGGGTTAAGGTGATGGTTAGGGTTAGTGTTAGTGTGAGGTTTAGGGTTAGGGTTAGGGTTAGGATTAATGTTAGGTTTAGGCTTAAGGTGAGGCTTAGGGTGAGGGTGAGAGTCAGGGTTAGGGTTTGATTGGGATTTGGGTTAGGATGAATGTGAGGGTTAGGGTTAGGGATAGGGATAGGCTTAGGTTTAGGTTGAGGGTGAGGGTGAGTGTGAGGATTAGAGTTAGGGTGAGGGATAGGGTTAGGGTGAGAGTTAGGGTTTGGGTTAAGTTTAGGGTTAGGGTGAGTGTTAGGGTAGGGTTTACAGTGAGGGTGAGGGTTAGGTATAAGCTTGGGTTTAGGCTGAGGGTGAGTGTGAGGATTAGTGTTAGGGTGAGGGATAAGGTTAGGGTGAGAGTTAAGGTTTGGGTTAAGTTTAGGTTTAGGGTGAGTGTTAGGGTAGGGGTTACAGTGAGGGTGAGGGTTAGGTTTAGGTTGAGGCTTAGGGTTAGGTTTAGGGTTAGGGTGAAGGTGAGGTTTAGGATTAGGGTTATTTTTAGGATGAGGTTTAGGATGAGTGTTAGGGTTAGGATTAGGGTTAGGGTGAGGGCTAGCTTGAGGGTGAGTTTTAGGGTTAAGGTTAGGGTGAGGTTTAGGGTTAGGATTAGGGTTAGGGTTAGGGTGAGGGTGAGGTTTAGGGTTAGAGGTAGGGTTAGGGTGAGACTGAGGGTGAGGGTTGGGTTAGGGTTAGGGTTAGGTTGACCGTGAGTGTTAGGATTAGGGTTAGGTTTAGGGTTAGGATTACTGTTATTGTTAGGGTTAGAGTTAAGGTGAGGTTGAGGGTGAGGGTGAGGGTGAGGGGTAGGTTTATTGTTAGGGTGAGTTTTAGGGTTAGGGTTAGTGTTATGGTGAGGGTTAGGATGAGGGTTAGGGTTATGGTAAGTGTGAGGGTTAGGGTTAGAGTGAGGATTAGGGTAAGGATTAGGGTTAATGTGAGGTTGAGGGTTAGGATTAGGGTTAGGGTTAGGGTTATTGTTAGGGTTAGGGTTACGGTTTCAATGAGGTTGAGGGTTAGAGTTAGAGTTGGGGTGAGGTTTTTAGTGTTAGGGTTAGGGTTAGAGACAGGGTTAGGGTGAGTGTGAGGTTTAGGGGTAGAGTTAGGGTTAGGGAGAAGGTTAAGGTGAGGGTTAGGTTTAGGGTGATGGTTAAGGTGGGTGTGACGGTAAGGGTAAAGTTGAGGGTTAGGCTTAGGGTGAGGGTTACAGTAGGGTGAGGGTTAGGTTTACGGTGAGGGTTAGGGTTAGGGTGAGGGTGAGGGTGACGGTTAGATTGAGGATTTGTGTTAGGGTTTGTGTGAGTTTGAGGGTGAGGATGAGGGTTAGGCTTAAGGTGAGGGCTAGGGTGAGGGTGAGGATTAGGTTTAGTGTTAGGGTGAATTTAGGGTTAGGGTGAGGGTTATGGTTAGCGTTAGGGTTAGGTTTAGGTGTAGGTTTAGTGTTAGGGTAAGGGATTGGGTTAGGGTAGGGTTAGGGTAAGTGTTTTTGTTAGGGTTATTATTAGGGTTAGGGTTAGGATGAGGTTTAAGTTTAGGTTTCGGTTTAGAGTTAGGGTTAGTGTGAGGGTGAGGTTTAGGGTTAGAGTTAGGGTGAGTGTTAGGGTTAGAGTTAGGGTGAGCGTTAGGGTTAGGGTTAGGCTTAGGCTTTGGCTTAGACTTAGGCCCAGCATGTGGGTGAGTGTTAGGGTTAGGATTAGGGTGAGGGTTTAGGTTAGGGTTAGGGTGAGGATTAGGATGAGGTTTAGGGTTAGGATTAGGGTTAGGCTGAGGGCTAGGGTGAGGGTTATGGTGAGGATTAGGCTTAGGGATAGGTTTAGGATTAAGATTAGGTTTAGGGTGAGGGTGAATGTGAGGGTTAGAATTAGGGTTAGGATTAGGCTTACCGTTAGGGTGAAGGTTAGGGTTAGGGTTTTGTTAGGGTGAGGGTGAGGCTGAGAATTAGGGTTAGGTTGAGGGTTAGGTTTAGGTTTAGGGCTAGTGTTAGGGTTAGGGTTAGGGTTACAGTGATGGTTAGGGTTAGGGTTAGGGTTATTGTTAAGGTTAGGGTTAGGGTTACAGTTACAATGAGGGCGAGGGTGAGGATTAGCGTTAGCATTATGGTTAGATTTAGTGTTAGGGTTAGGGTTAGAGTTAGGGTTAGGGTGAGGGTGAGGTTTAGGGGTAGAATCAGGGTTAGGGTGAGTTTTAGGTTGAGGGTTAGGGTTAGGGTGAGGGTTACGGAGGGAGTGATGGTACGGGTAAACGTGAGGGTTAGGCTGAGGGTGTGGGTTATTTTAAGTGTGAGGGTTAGTGTTAGCGTGAGAGTTAGGGTTAGGGGTAGTGTGAGGGTGAGGGTTAGATTGAGGATTATTGTTATGGTTAGTGTGAGGTTTAGGGTGAGGATGGGTGTTAGGGTTAGGGTGAGGGCTAGGGTGAGGGTGAGGGCTAGAGTTAGGTTTAGGGTGAGGTTTAGAGTTAGGGTGATTGTTAGATTTAGTGTGAGGGTTAGTGTTAGGGTTAGGGTGAGTGTTCGGTTGAGGGTAAATGTTAGGGTGAGGCTTAAGGTAAGGGTGAGGGTTAGGGTTAGGGTTATTGTTAGGGTTAGGTTTAGGGTTATGATTAAGTTGAGGGTGAGAGTGAAGTGTAGGTTTAGGGTTGAGGATGAGGTTTAGGTTTAGGGTTAGGTTTAGAGTTAGGGTTAGGGTGAGAGTGAGGTTTAGGGTTAGAGTTAGTGTTAGGGTTAGGTTTAGGGTCAGGGTGAGGGTTAGGGTTAGGGCTAGGCTTAGGCTTAGGCTTAGGCTTAGGCCGAGCATGAGGGTGAGGGTTAGGGTTAGGGTTAGAGTGAGGGTTAGGGTGAGGGTTAGGATGAGGTTTAGGGTTAGGACTAGGGTGAGGGTTAGGGTAAGGTATAGGGTTACATTTAGGATTAGGGTTAGGTTGAGGGTGAGGGTGAATGTGAGGGTTAGGGTTAGGGTTAGTGTTATTGTTAGGGTTAGGGTTAGCGCTATGGAGAGGGTGAGGGTGCAGGTGAGGGTTAGGTTTAGTTTTAGGGTGGGGTTTAGGGTTAGGGTTAGGGTTAGGGTTAGTGTGAGGTTGAGGTTTAGGGTTAGATATAGTGTTAGGGGGAGGGTTAGGGTGAGGGTTAGGGTGAGGTGAGGCTTAGTGTTAGGGTTAGGGTGAGGGTGACGGTTAGGGTAAGTTTTAGGGTTAGGCTTAGGGTTAGTGTGAGGGTTAGTGTTAAGTTTAGGGTTAGTGTTTCAGTGAGGTTAAATTTTAGGGTGAGGGTTTGGGTTAGGGTGAGGTTTATGCTTTTGGTGAGGTTTAGTGTTAGTTTTAGGGTTAGAGTTAGGGTGAGGCTGAGGGTGAGGGTGAGGGTTAGGGTTAGGGTTATTGTTAGGGTTAAGGTTAATGTGATGGTTAGGTTGACGGTTAGGTTTAGTGTTAGGGTTAGGATTAGGATTAGGCTTAGGGTTAGAATGAGTGTGTGGTTTAGGGTTAGGGTTAGAGTTAGGCTTAGGGTTAGGCTGAGGGTGAGGGTGAGGGTTAGGGTTAGGGTGAGGTTTAGGATTAGGGTTAGGGTGAGAGTTAGGGTTCGGGTTAAGTTTAGGTTTAGGGTTAGGGATAGGGTACGGGTTAAGGTGAGGGTGAGCATTAGGTTTAGGTTGAGCTTTAGGGTTAGGTTAGGATTAGGGTGAGGGTGAGGGAGAGGGTTAGGGTTAGTGTTAGGGTGAGGGTTAGGATGAGGGTTAGGGTTAAGATTAGGGTGATGGTGAGGTTTAGGTTTAGGTTGAGTTTTAGGGTTAGGGTTAGGGATAGGGTGAGGGTGAGGTTTAGGATTAGAGTTAGGGTTAGGGTGAGGCTGAGGGTGAGGGTTGGGGTTTTGGTTAGTGTTAGAGTTAGGGTTAGGGTGAGGGTTAGGGTGAGATTGAAGTTTGGGCTTAGAGTTAGAATTAGGATTAGGGTAAGGGTTAGGGTGAGTGTGAGGGTTATGGTTAGGGTTAGGCTTCAGCTTAGGGTTAGGCTGAGGGTGAGGGTTAGGTTTAGCGTGAGTGTTAGGGTTAGGGTTAGGCTGAGGGTTAGTCTGAGGGTGAGGGTTAGGCTTAGGGTTAGGATTAGGATTAGGTTAAGCGTTAGGGTAAGTGTGAGGGTTAGGTTTAGGGTTAGGCTTTGGCTTAGGGTTAGGCTGAGGTTGAGGTTGAGGGTGAGGGTGAGGGTTAGGGTTAGGGTGATGATTAGTTTTAGGTTTAGGGTGAGAGTATGGGTTAAGCTAAATTTTAGGGTTAGGGTGAGGGTTAGGGTTAGGTTTAGGGTTAGGTTTATGGATAGTGTGATGGTTAGGGTTAGGGTTAGGTTTAGGGTTAGGATGAGGATTAGGGTTAAGCTTAAGTTTAGGGTGAGGACTAGGGTGAGGTTGAGGGTTAGTGTTAGTGTTAGGGTTTGGTTTAGGGTTAGGGTTAGGGTTAGGGTGAGGGTTTGGATGAGGGTTAGGTTTACAGTGAGGTTGAGGATTAGAGTTAGGTGTACGGTTAGGGTTAGGATTAGGGTTAGGGTGAGGGTGAGTGTTAGGATTAGGGTTAGGCTTAGGTTTAGGGTTAGGTTTAGGGTTTGGATTAGTGTTATTGTTAGGGTTAGGCTTAGATTTATGGTAACGGTGAGGGTGAGGGTGAGGGTGAAGTTTAGGGTTAGGGTTAGGGTGAGGTTTATGATTAGTGTTAGGATTATGGTTAGGGTGAGTGTGAGGTTTAGGGTTAGATTTAGGTTTAGGGTGAGGATTAGGGTTAGGATTAGGGTGAGAGTTTGGGTTCTGCTTAAGTTTAGGGTTATTGTGAGGGTAAGGGTTAGGTTGAGGGTTAGGTTTAAGGATAGTGTGATGTTTAGGGTTAGGGTTAAGATGAAGATTAGGGTTAGGATTAAGGTTAGGGTGATGACTAGGGTGAAGTTGAGGGTTAGGGTTAGGGTTAGGGTGAGCGTTTGGATGAGGGTTAGGGTTACAGTGAGTGTGAGGATTAGGGTTAGGTTGAGGGTGAGTGTTAGGTTTAGGGTTAGGCTTAGGGTTAGGTTTAGGTTTAGGGTTAAGAATAGTGTTATTGTTAGGGTTAGGGTTAGATTTATGGTAAGGTGAGCGTGAGGGTGAAGGTTAGGGTTAGGGTTAGGGTGAGGTTTTTGTTTAGGATTAGGATTAGGGTTAGGGTGAGGGTGAGGTTTAGGGTTAGATTTTGGGTTAGGGGGAGTGTTAGTTCGAGGGTTAGGGTTAGGGTTAAGTGTAGGTTGATGGTTATGTTGAGGTTTTTTGTTAGGATTAGGGTTAGGGTTAGGATTAGGGTTAGGGTGAGGGTGAGTGTGAGGGTTAGGGTTAGGGTTAGGCTTAGGCTTATGTTTAGGCTGAGGGTGAGGGTGGGGGTGAGGATTAAAGTTACGGTGATGGTTAGGGTTAGGCTTAGGTTGAGGGTTAGAATGAGGGTTAGTGTTAGGATTAAGATTAGGGTGAGGGCTCCGGTGAGGGTGAGGATTAGGGTAAGGCTTAGGCTTAGGGTTAGGCTGAGCTTGAGTTTGAGGGTGAGGATTTTGGTTAGGGTGATGGTTAGGTTTACGGTTAGGGTGAGGGTTAGTATGAGGTTTAGGGTTAGGGTGTGGGTTAGGGTGATTATGATGGTAAGGGTAAAGGAGAGGTTTTGGCTGAGGGTGAGTGTTAAGATAAGGGTGAGGGTTAGGGTTATTTTTAGGGTTAGGGTAAGGGTTAGTGTTAGGGTTAGGGTGAGGGTAAGATTGAGGATTCGGTTTAGTGTTAGTGTGAGGTTTAGGGTGAGGATGAGGGTTAGGGTTAAGGTGAGGGTGCGGGATAGAATTAGGGTTAGTGTGAGGGCTAGGGTTTGGATGAGGTTTAGGTTTCGGGTTAGGGTGAGGGCTAGGGTGAAGGTTAGGTTAAGGTTTAGTGTTAGGGATAGGGTTAGGTTTAGGATTAGGGTTAGGGTGAGGGTGAGTGTGATGGTTTGGGATAGGGTTAGGATTAGGCTTAGGGTTAGGGTGAGGATTAGTGTTAGGATTTGGGTTAGGGGGAGAGTGAGGCTGAGGATTAGGGTTAGGTTTAGGGTTAGGGTTATGTTTAGGGTTAGGGTTATGTTTAGGGTTAGGGTTAGGGTTAAGGTGAGGGTTATGTTTAGGATAGGGTTAGGCTTAGTGTTAGGCTGAGGGTGAGGGTGGGGGTGAGGATTAGGGTTAAGGTTAGGGTTTGGGTTAGGTTATTGTTAGTGTTAGGGTTAGGGTTAAGTTTGCGGTGAGGATGAGGCTGTGGGTGAGGGTTATGGTTTGGGTTAGGGTTAATGTTATTGTTAGGGTTAGGGTTAAAGTTACGGTGAGGTTGAGGGTAAGGGTGAGGGTTAGGGTTAAGGTGAGGTTTACGGTGAGGTTTAGGGTTAGGTTTAGGGTTTGGGTTAGGGTGAGGGTGAGATTTAGGGTTAGATATAGAGTTAGGGGTAAGGTTAGGGTGAGGGTTATGGTTAGGGTTAGTGTTAGGCTTAGGGTAAGGGTGAGGTTTAGGTTGAGTTTAAGGGTAAGGGTTAGGGTTAGTGTTAGTGTGAGGGTTAGTTTTAGGGTTTGCGTTAGTGTTATGGTTAGCGTAAGTGTTAGGGTGAGGGTTTGGGTTACGGTGAGGGTTATGGTTAGGGTGAGGTTTAGGGTTAGGTTTAGGGTTATTGTTAGGGTTATGGTTAGGGTTACTGTTACAGTGAGGGAGAGAGTGAGGGTTAGGGTTAGGTTTAGGATGAGGTTTAGGTTTATGTTAGGGTTAGAATTAGGGTTAGGGTGAGAGTGAGGTTTAGGTAGAGAGTTAGGCTTAGTGTTAGTTTTACGGTTAGGGTGAGGGTTAGGCTTAGGCTTAGGCTTAGGCTTAGGCTTAGGCTTAGGTTTAGGCCGAGCATGAGTTTGCGGGTGAGGGTTAGGATGAGGTTTAGGGTTAGGATTAGTTTTAGGGTTAGGGCTAGGGTGAGGGTTAGATTGAGGGTTAGGTTTAGGTTTAGAGTTAGGTTTAGGATTAAGGTTAGCGTGAGGTTGAGTGTGAGGGTTAGGGTTAGGGTTAAGTTTAAGCTTAGGGTTAGGGTGAGGGTTAAGATTAGGGTTTGGGTTATGGTGAGGGTGAGGCTAAGGATTAGGGTTTGGTTTAGGGTTAGATTTAGGGTTAGGATTAGGGTTAGGGTTAGGGTTATGGTGAGGGTTAGTGTTAGGGTTAGGGTTAGGCTGAGGGTGAGGGTGAGGGTGAGGTTAGGATTGAGGATTAGGGTTAGGGTTAGGGTTAGGTTTAGGGTTATTGTTAGTGTTATGGTTAGGGTTAAGTTTGCGGTGAGGGTGAGGCTGAGGTTGAGGGTTATGGTTAGGGTTATGGTTAGTGTTACTGTGAGGTTGAGAGTGAGGGTGAGGGTTTAGGCTTTGGGTGAGGTTTAGGGTGAGGTTGAGGTTTACGTTTAGGGTTAGGTTTAGGGTGAGGGTGAGGTTTAGGGTTAGAGTTAGGGTTAGGGGGAGGCTTAGGGTGAGGTTTAGGTTTAGGTTTAGGGTTAGGTTTAGGGTGAGGGTGAGGTTTAGGGTTAGAGTTAGGGTTAGGGGGAGGCTTAGGTTGAGGTTTAGGGTTAGGGTTAGTGTTAGGGTTAGGGTGAGGGTTAGGCTTAGGGTTAGAGTTAGGATGAGGCTGAAGGTGGGGGTGAGGATTAGGGTTAGGGTGATGGTTAGGGTTAGGATTAGTGTTATTGTTAGAGTTAGTGTTAGAGTTCCGATAAGGGTGAGGGTGCGGGTGAGGGTTAGATTTAGGGTTAGTGTGAGGGTTAGTGTTTGGGTTAGGATTAGTGTTAGGGTCATGGTAAGTGTTAGGGTGAGAGTTTGGGTTAGTGTGAGGGTTATGGTTAGGGTTAGGGTGAGGTTTAGGGTTTGGTTTAGAGTTAGGTTTAGGGTGAGTGGTAGGGGTAGGTTTAGGTTTAGGGTTAGGGTTAGGATTAGGATTAGGGTGAGGGTGAGTGTGTGTGTTAGGGTTAGGATTAGGATTAGGCTTAGGTTTAGGCTCAGGGTGAGGTTGAGGTTGAGGGTTAGGGTTAGGGTGAGCGTTAAGGTTCGGGTTACGTTTAGGTTAGGGTGAGGGTTAGGGTAAAGGTTATGTTGAGGGTGAGGGTTAGGGTTAGTTTGAAGGTTAGAGTTAGGGTGAGGGTGAGGATTAGCGTTAGGGTTAGGATGAGAGTTAGGATGAGGGTTAGTTTTAGGATTAGGGTTAGAGTGAGGGCTTTTTTGAGTGTGAGGTTTAGGCTTAGGGTTAGGGTTAGTTTTAGGGTTAGGGTAAGGGTTAGGGTTAGGGTGAGGGTGAGGTTTAGTGGTAGAGTTAGTGTTAGGGTGAGGCTGAATGTGAGCATTAGGGTTAGGGTTAGAGTTAGATTTAGGGTTATGGTGAGGTTGAGGTTTAGATTTAGGGTTAGGCTTAGGGTTAGGATTAGGATTAAGGTAAGCTTTCGGGTAAGTCTCAGGGTTAGGGTTAGGGTTAGGGTTAGGTTTAGGGTTAGACTGAGGGTTAGGGTTAGGCTTAGGGTGAGGGTTAGATTGAGGATTAGTGTTAGGGTTAGTGTGAGGTTTAGGGTGAGGATGAGGGTCTGGGTTAGGGTAAGGGTGAGTGTTAGAATTTGGGTTAGGTTGAGGTCTAGGGTGAGGGTGAGGGTTAGGGTGAGGGTGAGGTTTAGGGTAAGATATTGGGTTAGGGGAAGGGTTAGGGGGAGGGTTAGGGTTAGGGTCAGTGTTAGGGTTAGGGTGAGGGTGAGGGTTAGGTTGAGGTTAAGGTTTAGGTTTACAGTTAGGGTTAGTGTGAGAGTTAGTGTTAGGGTTAGAGTTAGTGTTAGGGTTAGAGTTAGTGTTAGGGTTAGAGTTAGTGTTAAGTTGAGGGTAAGTGTTTGGGTGTGGGTTTGATTTAGGATGAGGCTTATTCTTAGTGTGAGGGTTAGGGTTAGGGTTAGGGTTATTGTTAGGGTTAGGGTTAGGGTTAAGGTTACATTGAGGGTGAGAGTGAGGTTTAGGGTTACGGTTAGGATAAGGTTTAGGGTTTGGGTTAGGGTTAGAATTAGTTTTAGTGTGAGAGTGAGGTTTAGGTTTAGAGTTAGGGTTAGTGCTAGTTTTAGGGTTAGGGTGAGGGTTAGGGTTAGGCTTAGGCTTAGGTTTAGGCTTAGGCCGAGCATGAGGTTGAGGGTGAGGGTTAGGATGAGGTTTAGGGTTAGGATTAGGGTTAGGGTTAGGGCTAGGGTGAAGGTTAGGTTAAGGGTTAGGTTTAGGGATAGTTTTAGGTTTAGGCTTAAGATTAGGTTGAGGTTGAATGTGAGGATTAGGGTTAGATTTAGGATTAGGCTTAGGGTTAGGGTGAGGGTAAAGGTTAGGATTTGTGTTATGGTGAGGGTGATGCTGAGGATTACGGTTTGGTTTAGAGTTAGGTTTAGGGTTAGGTTTAGGTTTAGGGTTAGGGTTGGGGTTACGGTGACGGTTAGGGTTAGGGTTAGGCTTAGGGTTAGGGTTAGAGTTATGGTTAGGGGGACTGATATTTTGCAGTTTAGGGTTAGGTTTAGTGTTAGGGTTAGGGTGATTGTGAGGGTTAGGTTGAGGTTTAGGGATAGGATTAGGTTTAGGATTAGGGTTAGGGTGAGGGTGAGTGTGAGGGTTAGGTTGAGGCTTAGGCTTAGGCTGAGGGTTAGGCTGAGGGTGAGGGTGGGGGTGAGGATTAGGGTTAGGGTGATGGTTTTGTTTAGGGTTAGTTGTATTGTTAGGGTTAGGGTTAGGGTTAGAGTTACTGTGAAGTTGAGGGTGAGGGTGAGGGTTTAGGCTTTGTGTGAGTTTTAGGGTGAGGTTAAGGGTTAGGTTTAGGGTTAGGTTTAGGGTGAGGGTTAGGTTTAGGCTTAGGGTTAGGGATAGAGTTATGGTTAGGGGGACTGTTAGGTTGCGGTTTAGGGTTAGGTTTAGTGTTAGGGTTAGGGTGATTGTGAGTGTTAGGTTGAGGTTTAGGGATAGGATTAGGTTTAGAATTAGTGTTAGGGTGAGGGTGAGTGTGACGGTTAGTTTGAGGGCTAGTCTTAGGCTTCAGGTTAGGCTGAGGGTGAGGGTGGGGGTGAGGATTAGGGTTAGGGTGATGGTTTTGTTTAGGGTTCGTGGTATTGTTAGTGTTAGGGTTAGATTTCCGGTGAAGGTGAGGGTGCGGGTCAGGGTTAGGGTTAGGGTTAGGGTGGGGATTAGGGTTAGGTTTAGGGTAAGGATTTGGGTGAGGGTGAGGTTTAGGGTGAGACATAGGTTTAGGGGGAGTGTTAGGGTGAGGGTTAGGGTTAGGGTTAGTGTTAGGGTTAGGGTGAGGGTGCGGGTTAGTTTGAGGTTTAGGGTTAGGGTTAGGGTTAGTTTGAGGGTTAGTGTTAGGGTCAGGGTTAGTGTTAGTGGGAGGGTAAGTGTTAGGGTGAGGGTTTGGGTTGGGGTGAGGTTTATAGTTAGGGTGAGGGTTAGGATTAAGGTTAAGGTTATTGTTAGGGTTAGGATTAGGTTTAGGCTTAGGGTTAGCCTGAGGGTGATGTTGAGGTTGAGGTTTATGGTTAGGGTGAGGGTTAGGCTTAGGGTTAGGGTGATGGTTAGGGTCAGTATGAGGGTTAGTGTTAGGGTTAGGGTGAGTGATAGGTTGAGGGTAAATGTTAGGGTGAGGCTTATGGTAAGTGTGATGGTTAGGGTTATGGTTAGAGTTATTGTTAGTGTTAAGTTTATGGTTATGGTTAATGTGAGGGTGAGGGTGAGTGTTAGGTTTAGTGTTAGGATGAGGTTTAGTTTTAGGGTTAGGGTTAGAGTTAGGGTTAGGGTGAGAGTGAGGTTTAAGGTTAGAGTTAAGGTTAGTGTTAGGGTTAGTGTTTAGGTGAGGGTTAGGGTTAGGACTAGGCTTAGGCTTAGGCTTAGGCTTTTGCCCAGCTTGAGGGTGAGGAGGAGGTTTAGGTTAGGCTTAGTGTTAGGATTAGGGTGAGGTTAAGGGTTAGGGTGAGGGTTAAGGTTAGGTTAGGGTGAGGGTTAAGATGAGGTTTAGGGTTTCAGTGAGAGTGAGGGTTAAGGTTAGGGCGAGGGTTAGGGTTAGGATTATGGTTAGGGTGAGGGTGATGGTTAGGATTAGGGTTAGGGTTATTGTAAATGTTATGGTTAGGGTTACATTTCCAGTGAGGGTGAGGCTGAGAGTGAAGATTAGGGTTAGGTTAAGGGTTAGTTTTTGGGTTAGGATTAGTGGTAATGTTAAGGTTAGGGTTAGACTTACGATTTGGGTGAGGGTGAGGGTGAGGGTGAGGGTTAGTGTTAGGGTGAGGGTTTGTGTAAGGGTTAGGGTTAGGGTTAGATTGGGGATTAGGTTTAGGGTTAGTGTGAGGTTTAGGGTGAGGATGAGGATTAGGGTGAGGGTTAGGGTTAGAATTAGGATTAGGTTGAGGGCTAGCGTGAGGGTGAGGGTTAGGGTTAGGGTGAAGGTTAGGATTAGTGTGAGGGTTACGGTTAGGGTGAGGCTAAGGGTTATGGTGAGGGTTAGGGTGAGGTTGAGGGTTAGGGTTTGGATTAGGGATAGGGTTAGGGATAGGCTGAGGGAGAGGGTGAGGGTGAGGGTGAGGTTTAGGGTTAGGGATATGGTTAGGGTGAGGGTGAGGACTAGGGTGAAAGTGAGGGTGAGGGTGAGGTTCTTGGTTAGGTAATGGTTAGGGTTAGTGTGAGGATTAGTTGAGGTTTAGGGTAAGGGTGAGCTTGAGATTTAGGGTGTGGGTGAGCATTAGGGTTAGGGTGAGGGTTCGGGTAAGGTAGAAGGTTAGGGTTAGGGTTAGGTGAGTGTTAGTGTTAGTGTTAGGGTTAGGGAGAGGGTTAGGGTTAGGCTTAGCGTGAGGGTGACGGTGTGGGTGACGGTTAGGGTTAGAGTTACGGTGAGGATTCGGTTAAGTGTGAGGTTTAGGGTGAGGATGAGGGTAAGTGTTACGATGAGGGTTAGGGTGAGGGTTAGGGTTAGGGTTATGCTTAGGGTTAGGGTGAGGGTTAGGCTGAGGGTTAGGGTTATGATTAGGGTGAGGGTTAGGGTGAGGTTTAGGGTGAGGGTTAAGGTGAGGGTGAGGTTGAGGGTTAGGGTTGTTATAAGGGTTAAGGTCAGATTTAGGGTGACCGTGAGGTTTTGGGTGAGGGTTAGGTTGAGGGTTAGTGTTAGGGTTAAGGTGAGGGTTAGGGTAAGGGGTAGGGTTACGGTTAGGGTGAGGGTTAGGTTTATTGTGAGAGTTAGGTTTAGGGTTAAGGTTAGGATTAGTGTGAGGGTAAGAATTAGTTGACTGTTAGGGTGAGGGTGAGGTTTAGGGTTAGGAATAGTGATAGGATTAGTGTAAAGCTGAGGGTGATGGTGAGGTTTAGGGTTAGTGTTAGGGTGAGGGCTTGGATGAGAGTTAGGTTAAGGTTGAGGGTTAGGGTGAGAGTGATGGTAAGGGTAAAGGTGAGGGTTAGGCTCAGGGTGAGGGTTAAGATAAGGGTGAGGGTTAGGGTTAAGGTGAGCATTAGGTTAAGTGTTCGGGATACGGTTAGGGTGAGGGTTAGATTGAGGATTAGGGTTAGGGTTAGTGTGAGGTTTAGTGTGAGGTTGAGGGTTAGGTTTAGGTTGAGGGTTAGGGTTAGAATTAGGTTTAGGGTGAGGGCTAGGGTGAGGGTGAGGTTTAGGTTAGGGTTAGGGTTAATGTTAGGGTGAGGTTTAGGTTTACTGTGAGATTTGGGGTTAGTGTGAGGTTTAGTGTTAGGGTGAGGGGAAGTGTTAGGGTGGGGGTTTGGGTTTGGGTTAGGGTTATGTTTAGTTTGAGGGTTAGGTTTAGGGTTTGGGTGAGGGCTAGGGTGAAGGTGAGGTTCAGGGTTATGTTTAGGGTGAGGTATAGGTTTAGGGTTAAGTTTAGGGTTAGGGTTAAGGTGAGGGTGAGGTTTAGGTTTAGAGTTAGGGTTAGGGTGAGGGTTACGGTTAGGGTTAGTGTTAGGTTTAGGGTTAGGGTGAGGGTTAGGGTTAGGGTGAGGGTTAGGGTTAGGGCTGGGATTAGGATAAGAGTTTTTGTGAGGGTGAGTGTCAGTTTGAGGGTTAGTGTTAGGGTCAGGTTTAGGGTTAGGCTTAGGTTTACGCTGAGGTTGAGGGTGAGGGTTAAGGTGAGGGTGAGGGAGAGGTTTAGGGTTAGAGTTAGGGTTAGTGTGAGGGTTAGCGTTAGGGTTGGTGTTAATGTTAGAGTTAGGGTGAGGGTTAGGGTGAGCGTTATGGTTAGGGATAGGATTAGATTTAGGTTTAGGGTTAGCTTGAGTGTGAGTGTGAGGGTTAGTGTTAGGGTTAGGTTTAGGGTTAGGCTTAGGGTTAGGCTGAGGGTTAGGGTGAGGGTGTAGGTTAGGGTGAGGGTTTGGTTTAGGGTTAAGGTGAGGGTTAGAATGAGGGTTAGGTTTAGGATTGGGGTTAGGGTGAGGGCTAGAGTGAGGTTGAGGTTTAGTGTTAGGGTGTGGTTTAGGGTTAGGTTTAGGGTTAGGGTCAGGGTGAGTTTGAGGTTTAGGGTTAGAGATAGGTTTAGGAGGAGGGTTAGGGTGAGGGTTAGGTTTAGGGTTAGTGTTAGGGTTAGGGTTAGGGTTAATGTTAGGGTGAGGGTTAGGGTTAGAGATAGTATTAGGTTTAGGATTATGGTTAGGTTGAGGGTGAGTGTGAGGGTTAGAATTAGGGTTTGGTTTAGGCTTAGGGTTAGGCTGAGGTAGAGTGTAAGTATGAGAGTTAGGGTGCGGTTTAGGGTTAGGGTTAGGTTTAGAGTTAGCCTTAAGGTGAGGTTTAGTGTTAGGGTTAGGTTTAAGGTGAGGGTTAGGTTTAGGGTTATGGTGAGGCTTAGGGTTAGGTTTAGGATTAGGCTTATGATTAGGCTGAGGGTGGGAGTGGGGGTGAGGATTAGGGTTAAGGTTAGGGTTAGGGTTAGGGTTATTGGTATTTTCATGGTTAGGGTAAAGTTTGCAGTGAGGTTGAGGTTGAGGTTGAGTGTTAGGTTTAGGGTGAGGTTTAGTGTTAGGTTTATTCTTAGGTTGAGGTTGAGTTTGAGAGTTAGGGTTAGGCTTAGGGTTAGGGTGACGATTAATGTTAGTGTTTGGGTTAGGGTGAGGCTGAGGATTAGGGTGAGGTTTAGGGTTAGGTTTAGATTTAGGGTTAGGGTTAGGGTTAGGCTGAGGGTGAGGGTGGGGGTGAGGATTAAGGTTAGGGTTTCGGTTAAAATTAGGGTTATTGTTAGTGTTATGGTTTGGGTTTAGTTTGCGGTGAGGGTGAGCCTGAGGTTGAGGGTTATGGTTATGTTTAGGCTTAGTCTTAGGGTTAGGCTGAGGGTGAGTATGGGGGTGAGGAATAGGTTTTGGGTGATGGTTAGGGTTAGGGTTAGGTTGAGGGTGAGGATGAGGCTTAGCGTTAGGATTAGGTTTAGGGTGAGGGCTAGGGTGAGGGTGAGGGTTAGGATTAGGAATAGGCTTAGGCTTAGGCTTAAGGTTAGGCTTAGGGTGAGGGTTAGTTTGAGGGTTTGGGTTAGGATAATGGATAGGGTTAGGGTTAGGGTGAGTGTTAGGATGATGGTTAGTGTTAGGGTGAGAGTTAGCCTGAATGTGACGGTAAGAATAAAGGTGAGGGTTAGGCTGATGGTGAGTGTTCCCCTAAGGGTGAGGGTTAGGATTAGGTTGAGGTTTAGGGTAAGGATTAGGATGAGGGTTAGGGTGAGGGTGAGGGTTAGATTGAGGATCAGGATTGGGGTTTGTGTGAGGTTTAGGTTGTGGATGAGGGTTAGGGTTAGGGTGAGGTTTAGGGTTAGAATTAGGGTTAGGGTGAGGGCTAGGGTGAGGCTGAGGGTTAGTGTTAGGGTTTAGGTGAGGTTTAGGGTTCGGGTGAGAGTTAGGGTTACTGTGAGGGTTAGTGTTTGAGTTAGGGTTAGTGTTAGGGTGAGGGTAAGTGTTAGGGTGAGGGTTAGGGTTAGGGTGAGGGTTATGGTTAGGGTGAGGGTTAGTGTTAGGTTTAGGGTGATTTTTAAGTTTAGAGTTAGGGTTACGTTGAGGGTGAGGGTGAGTGTTAGGGTTTGGGTGAGGTTTAGGTTTAGGGTTAGGGTTAGAGTTACAGTGAGGGTGAGGGTGAGGTTTAGGGTTACAGTTAGTGTTCAAGTGAGGGTTAGGATGAGGGTTAGGGTTAGGGTTAGTTTTAGGTTTAGGGTTAGGGTGAGGTTTAGGGTTAGGGTTATGGTTAGGATTAGGGTTAGGGTGAGGGTTAGGGTTAGGGTTAGGTTTAGGATGAGGGTTAAGATGAGGGTTAGTTTTAGGATTATGGTTATGGTGAGGGCTAGGGTGAGGGTAAGGTTTAGGGTTAGGTTTAGGGTGAGGTTTAGGGTTAGGGTTAAATTTAGGGTCAGTGTGAGTTTGACGTTTAGTGTTAGAGATAGGGTTAGGGTGACGGTTAGGGTGAGGGTTAGGGTTAGGGTTAGTGTTACTGGTAGGGTGAGGGTTAGGGTGAGGGGTAGGGTGATGGTGTGTGTTAGGGTTAGGGTTAGGATTCGGATTAGGGTTAGGGAGAGGGTGAGTGTGAGGGTTAGAATTAGGGTTAGGGTTAGGCTTAGGGTTAGGCTGAGGGTGAGGGTGAGGGTGAGTGTTAGGGTTAGGGTGAATATTAGGGTTAGGATGAGGCTTAGGGTTAGAGTTAGGGTGAGAATTAAGGTTCGGCTTTAGGGTTATGGTGAGGGTTAGGTTGAGGGTGTCTGTAAAGTTCAAGGTGAGGGTTAGGCTGATGGTGAGGTTTTCGTTAAGGGGGAGGGCTAGGGTTAGGGTGAGGTATAGAGTAAGGGTAAGGGTTAGGGTTAGGGCGAGGGTGAGGGTAACGGTAAGGGTTAGGGTTAGGGTGAGGGTGTGGATTAGATTGAGGATTAGGGTTAGGGTTAGTGTGAGGTTTAGGGTATCGTTGAGGGGTAGGCTTAGTGTGAGGGTTAGTGTTAGGGTGAAGTTATGTGTTAGGTTGAGGTTGAGGGTTAGGGTGAGGGTTATGTTTATGGTGAGGCTTAGGATTAAGGTTAGTGTTATTGTTAGGGTTAGGGTTATGGTTACGGTGAGGGTGAGAGTGAGGGTGAGGTGTAATGCTAGGGTTAGGGTGAGATTTAGGGTTAGGGTTAGGGTTAGAGTTAGGGTTAGGGTGAAGGTCAGTTTTAGGGTTAGTGTTAGGGTTAGGGTGAGGTTTAGGTTGAGGGTTAGGGTTAGGGTTAGTGTTAGGGTTAGGGTTAGGGTGAGGGTTAGGTTGAGGGTAAGTGTTAGGGCTTGGGTTAGGTTTAGGTTTATGGTTAGGGTGAGGGTGAGTGTGAGGGTTAGGCTTACTGTTAGGCTTAGGGTTAGGCTGAGGGTGAGGGTTTAGGTTAGGATTAGGGTTAGGGTGCCGGTTAGGGTTAGGGTTGGGGTTAGAATTAGCCTTAAGGTGAGGTTTAGGGTTAGGGTTAGGTTTAGGGTTCTGGTGAGGGTGAGGGTTAGAGTTAGCTTGAGGGTCAGGATGAGGGGTAGGGTTTGGGTTAGGGTTAATGTGAGGTTTAGGGTTAGGGTTAGGGTTAGGGTTAGGTTGAGTTTTAGGTTGAGGGTTAGGGTTTTTGTTAGGGTTAGGGTTAGGACTAGGCTTAGGCTTAGGCTTAGGCTTAGGCCCAGCTTGAGGGTGAGGAGGAGGTTTAGGTCAGGCTTAGTGTTAGGATTAGGGTGAGGTAAAGTGTTAGGGTGAGTGTTAAGGTTAGGTTAGGTTGAGGGTTAAGATGAGGGTTAGGGTTTCAGTGAGAGTGATGGTTAAGGTTAGGGCGAAGGTTAGGGTTAGGATTATGGTTATGGTGAGGGTGATGGTTAGGATTAGGGTTAGGGTTATTGTAAATGTTATGGTTAGGGTTACATTTCCCATGAGGGTGAGGCTGAGAGTGAAGCTTTGGGTTAGAGTAAGGGTTAGTTTTAGGGTTAGGATTAGGGATAGGGTGAGGGTGATGTTTAGGGTTAGACGTAGTCTGAGGGGGAGGTTTAGGGTGAGGGTTAGGGTTAGGGTTAGTGTTACGGTTAGCTTTAGGTTTAGAGTGAGGGTAAGGTTGAGGTTTAGGGTTTGGGCAAGGTTTAGGGTTAGGATTAGGGTTAGGGTGAGGCAGAGTGTGAGGGTTAGGGTTAGGATTAGGATTAGTTTTAGGGTTTGGCTGAGGGTGAGGGTGGGTGTGAGGATTAGGCTTAGGGTGATGGATAACCTTAGGGTTAGGTAAAGGTTAGGATGAGGGTTAGGGTTAGGATTAGGGTTAGGGTGAGGGCTATGGTGAGGGGAGGGTTAAGGTTAGGTTTAGGCTTAGGCATAGGTTTAAGCTGAGGGTGATGGTGAGTGTGAGGGTTAGGGTTATGGTGATGGATAGGGTTAGGGTTAGGGTGAGGGTTAGGATGAGGGTTCTGGTTAGGGTGAGGGTTACGATGAGCGTGATGGTAAGAGTGAAGTTGAGGGTAAGGCTAAGTGTTAGAGTTACGGTAAGGGTGAGGGTTAGGGTTAGGGTGAAGGTTAGGGTTAGGATTATGGTTAGGGTTAGATTGGGGATTAGCTTTAGGGTTAGTGTGAGGTTTACGGTGAGGATGAGGGTTAGGGTGAGGGTTAGGGTTAGAATTAAGGTTAGGGTGAGGGCTAGCGTGAGGGTGAGGGTTAGGGTTAGCGTGAAGTTTATGGTGAGGTTTAGGGTGAGGGGTAGGTTTAGGTTTAGGGTGAGGTTTAGGTTTAGTGTGAGGGTTACAGTTAGGGTGAGAGTGAGGGTGAGGGTAAGTGTTATGGTGAGGGTTAGGATGAGGGTGAGGGTTAGGGTTAGAATTAGGGATATGATTAGGGATAGGCTGAGGTTGAGGGTGAGGGTGAGGGTGAGGTTTAGGGTTATGGTTATGGTTAGGGTGAGGTCTAGGGTGAGGGTGAGGGTTAGGGTGAAGATGAGGGTGAGGGTGAGAGTTTTGGTTAGGTAATGGTTAGGGTTAGGGTGAGGATTAGTTGAGGGTTAGGGTAAGGGTGAGCTTGAGGTTTAGGGTGTGGGAGAGCGTTAGGATTAGGGTGAGGATTCGGATGATGGTGAGGGTTAGGGTGAGGTAGAGGAATAGGTTTAGGGTTAGGTGAGGGTTAATGTTAGGGTTTGGATTAGGGTGAGGATTAGGATTAGGTTTAGGTTTTGGTTGAGGTTTAGGGTGAGGGTGAGGGTTAAGGTTTGGGTTAGGTTTGTGGTGTGGATAAGTGATAGCATGAGGGTTAGGGTGAATGTTAGACTTAGCATTAGGGTTAGGGTGAGGATTAGGGTGAGGATTAGGGTGAGTTTTAGGGTTAGGGTGAGGGTTACGGTTAGGCTTAGCGTGAGGGTGACGGTGAGGTTGACGGTTAGGTTTAGAGTTACGTTGAGGATTCGGTTAAGTGTGAGGTTTAGGGTGAGGATGAGGGTAAGTGTTACGATGAGGGTTAGGGTGAGGGTGAGGGTTAGGGTTAAGGTTCGGGTTAGGGTGAGGTTTAGGGTGAGGGTTAGGGTTATGATTAGGGTGAGGGTTAGGGTGAGGGTGAGTGTGAGGGTTGTTATAAGGGTTAGGGTCAGAATTAGCGTGACGTTGAGGTTTTGGGTGAGGGTTAGGTTGAGGGTTAGAGTTAGGGTTAAGGTGAGGGTTATGGTAAGGGGTAGGGTTACGGTTAGGGTGAGGGTTCGGTTTATTGTGAGCCTTAGGGTTAGGGTTAGGGTTAGGTTTAGTTTGAGAGTACGAATTAGCTGACTGTTAGGGTGAGGGTGAGGTTTAGGGTTAGGAATAGTGATAGGATTAGTGTAAATCTGAGGGTGAGGGTGAGGTTTAGGGTTACGGTTAGGGTGAGGGCTTGGATGAGGGTTAGGGTAAGGTTGAGGGTTAGGGTGAGAGTGATGGTAAGGGTAAAGGTGAGGGTTAGGCTGAGGGTGAGGTTTAAGATAAGGGTGAGGGTTAGGGTTAGGGTGAGGGTTAGGTTAAGGGTTTGGGTTACGGTTAGGGTGAGTGTTAGATTGAGGATTAGGGTTTGGGTTAGTGTGAGGTTTAGGGTGAGGTTGAGGGTTAGGGTTAGGGTTAGGTTTAGGGACAGAATTAGGGTTAGGCTGAGGACTAGGATGAGGGTTAGGTTTAGGTTAGGGATAGGGTTAAGGTTAGGGTAAAGTTTATGGTTACTGTGAGGGTTAGGATTAGTGTGAGGGTTAGGGTTAGAGTTAAGGTTAGTGTTAGCGTGAGGGTAAGTGTTAGGGTGAGGTTTATGTTTCGTTTGAGGGTTAGGTTTAGGGTTAGGATTATTGTTAGGGCTAGGATTAGCATTAGGGTTAGGGTGAGGGTGAGTGTGTGGGTTAGGGTTAGGTTTAGGTTTAGGCTTAAGGTTAGGCTGAGGGTGAGGTTGAGGCTGAGGATTAGGGTTATTGTGATGGTTAGGGTTTGGGTTAGGGCGAGGGTTAGGATGAGGGTTAGAGTTAGGATTAGGTTTTGGGTGAGGGCTAGGGTGAAGGTGAGGTTTAGGGTTATATTTAGCGTGAGGTTTAGGGTTAGGGTTAGGGTTAGGGTTAAGGTGAGGCTGAGGTTTAGGTTTAGAGTTAGGGTTAGGGTGAGTGTTAGGTTTAGGGTTAATGTTCGGTTTTGGTTTAGGGTGAGGGTTAGGGTTAGGGTGAGGGATAGGGTTAGGGCTGGGAGTAGGATTAGTGTTAGGGTGAGGGTGAGGGTGAGTGTAAGTGTTAGGGTTAGGGTTAGGGTGAGCCTGAGGTTTAGGCTGAGGTTGAGGGTGAGGCTTAAAGTGAGGGTGAGGGTGAGGTTTAGGGTTAGAGTTAGGGTCAGTGTGAGGTTTAGTGTAAGGATTGCTGTTAGGATTAGGGTTAGGATGAGGGTTAGGTTGAGGGTTATGTTTTGGGATCGGGTTAGATTTAGGATTAGGTTTAGCGTGAGTGTGAGTGTGAGGATTAGGGTTAGGGTTGGGCTGTGGGTGAGGGTGAGGGTTAGGGTTAGGGTGAGGGTTAGGGTTAGGTTTAGGGTGAGGGTTAGGATGAGGTTTAGGGTTAGGATTATGGTTACGGTGAGGGCTAGGGTGAGGGTTAAGGATAGGTTTAGGTTTAGGATTAGGGTTCGGGTTAGGTTAAGGTTAGGGTTAGGGTGCGGGCTAGGGTGAGGGTGAGGGTTAAGGTTAGGGTTAGTCTTAGACTTAGGGTTAGGCTGAGGGTGGGGTGAGGAATAGGTTTTGGGTGATGGTTAGGGTTAGGGTTATGGTGAGGTTTAGGATGAAGGTTCGGGTTAGGATTAGGTTTAGGGTGAGGGCTAGGGTGAATGTGAAGGTTATGGTTAGGCTTAGGCTTAGGGTTGGGCTGAGGATAAGGGTGGGGGTGAGGAATAGGTTTTGGGTGATGGTTAAGGTTAGGGTTAGGGTGAGGATTAGGATGAGGGTTGGGGTTAGGATAAGTTTTAGGGTGAGGGCTTGGGTGAGGGTGAGGTTTAGGGTTAGGGTTCGGCTTAGGCATAGGTTTAGGCTGAGGGTGAGGGTGAGTGTGATTGATAGGGTTAGGGTGATGGATAGGGTTAGGGTTAGGGTGAGTGTTAGGATGAGTGTAAGTTTTAGGGTGAGGGTTAGGGTGAGCATGACGGTAACAGTAAAGGTGAGGTTTAGGCTGAGGGTGAGTGTTCCATTAAGGGTGAGGGTAAGGATTAATGTGAGGGTTAGCATAAGGGATAGGGTGAGGGTTAGGGTGAGGGTGAGGGTTAGATTGAGGATTAGGGTTAGGGTTATTGTGAGGTTTACGGTGAGGATGATGGTTAGGGTTAGGGTGAGGGTTATGGTTAGAAGTAGGGTGAGAGTGAGGGCTAGGGTTTGGGTGAGGGTTAGGGTTAGGGTTAGGGTTAGGGTGAGGTTTAGGATTAGGGTGAGAGTTAGGGTTACTGTGAGGGTTAGTGTTAGAGTTAGGGTTAGGGTAAGGGTTAGGGTAAGTGTTAGGGTGAGGGTTAGGGTTAGGATGAGTGTTATGTTTAGGGTGAGGTTTAGGGTTAGGTTTAGGGTTATTGTTAAGTTTAGGGTTAAGGTTACAGTGAGGTTGAGGGTGAGGGTTAGGGTTAGGGTGAGGTTTAGTGTTAGGGTTAGGGTTTTAGTTAGGGTTAGGGTTAGGGTGAGTTTTAGGGTTAGAGTTAGGGTTTGGGTGAGGGTTTGGATGAGGATTAGGGTTATTATTAGGGTTAGGGTGATTGCTTGGGTGACGGTGAGTGTTAGGGTTAATGTTAGGGTGAGTTTTAGGGTTAAGGTTAGGTTTAGGGTGAGCATTTGGATGAGGTTTAGGGTTACAGTGAGGGTGAGGGTTAGGGTTAGGTTGAGGGTTAGGGTTAGGATTAGGATTAGGGTGAGGGTGAGTGTTAGCATTAGGGTTAGGCTTAGGTTTAGGGTCAGTTTTAGGGTTAGGATTAGTGTTAATGTTAGGGTTAGGGTTAGACTTACGGTTTGGGTGAGGGTGAGGGTTAGGGTTATGGTGAGGTTTAGAGTTAGGGTTAGTATTAGGGATAAGGTGAGGGAGAGGTTTAGGGTTAGAGTTAGGTTGAGGGGGAGGGTAAGGGTGAGTGTTAGGGTTAGGGTTAGTGTTAGGGTTAGCATTAGGTTTAAGGTGAGGGTAAGGTTGATGTTTAGGGTTAGGGTTAGGTTTTGGGTTAGGATTAGTGTTAGAGTGAGGGTGAGTGTGAGGGTTAGGGTTAGGATTAGGCTTAGGCTTAGGGTTAGGCTGAGGGTGAGGGTGTGTGTGAGGATTAGGCTTAGGGTTATGTTTAACCTTAGGGTTAGGGTGAGGGTTAGGATGAGGGTTAGGGTTAGGATTAGGTTTAGGGTGAGTTTGAGGGTTAAGGTTAGGGTTAGGTTTGTGCTGTGGATAAGTGATAGCATGAGGGTTAGGGTGAGTGTTAAACTTAGCATTAGATTTAGGGTGAGGTTTAGGGTGAGGATTAGGGTGGGTTTAGGATTAGGGTGAGGGTTAGGGTTAGGCTTAGTATGGGGGTGACGGTGAGGGTGACTGTTAGGGTTAGAGTTACGGTGAGGATTCGGTTAAGTGTGAGGTTTAGGGCGAGTGTGAGGTTAAGTGTTAGGATGAGGGTTAGGGTGAGGGTGAGGGTTAGGGTTAAGGTTTGGGTTAGCGTGAGGGTTAGGGTGAGGGTTAGGGTTAGGTTTATGCTTAGGTTTAGGATGAGGGTTAGGCTGATTTTTAGGGTTATGATTAGGGTGACGGTTAGGGTGAGGGTTAGGTTCAGGGTGAGGGTTAGGGTTCGGGTGAGGTTTAGGGTTGTTATTAGTGTTAGGGTCAGATTTAGGGTGATGTTGAGGATTTGGGTTAGGGTTAGGGTGAGGGTTAGAGTTAGGGTTAAGATGAGGTTTAGGGTAAGGTGTAGGGTTACGGTTAGGTTAAGGTTTAGGTTTAGTGTGAGAGTTAGGGTTAGGGTTAGGGTTAGGATTAGTGTGAGGTTAAGAATTAGCTGACTGTTAGTGTGAAGGTGAGGTTTAGGGTTAGGAATAGTGATAGGATTAGTGTAAAGCTGAGGGTGAGGGTAGGTTTAGGGTTAGGGTTAGGGTTAGGGATTGGGTGAGCGTTAGGGTAAGGTTGAGGATTAGGGTGAGAGTGATGGTAAGGGTAAAGGTGAGGGTTAGGCTGAGGGTGAGTGTTAAGGGTGAGGGTTAGGGTTAGGGTGAGGTTTAGGGTTATGGTTAGGGTGAGGGTTAGATTGAGGATTAAAGTTAGGGTTAGTGTGAGGTTTACGGTGAGGTTGAGGGTTAGGGTTAGGGTTAGAATTAGGGTTAGGGTGAGGGCTATGATGAGGTTGAGGTTTAGGTTAGGGTTAGGGTTAAGTTTAGGATGAGGTTTAGGGTTACTGTGAGGATTAGGGTTAGTGTGAACGTTGGGGTGATGCTTACAGCTAGTGTTAGGGTCAGGGTAAGTGTTAGGGTGAGGGTTTGGGTTAGGGTGAGGGTTATATTTAAGGTGAGGGATAGCTTTAGGGTTAGGGTTATTGTTAGGTTTAGGATTAGGATTAGGGTTAGGGTGAGGGTGAGTGTGTGGGTTAGGGTTAGGTTTAAGTTTAGGCTTAATGTTAGGCTGAGGGTGAGGGTAAGGTTGAGGCTGAGTGTTAGGGTTAGGGTGATTGTTAGGGTTAGGGTTAGGGTTAGGGTTCGGATGAGTGTTAGAGTTTGGATTAGGGTTTGAGTGAGGGCTAGGGTGAAGGTGAGGTTTAGGGTTATGTTTAGGGTGAGGTTTAGGGTTAGGGTTAGGGTTAGGGTTAGGGTTAAGTTGAGGGTGAGGTTTAGGTTTAGATTTAGGGTTAGGGTGAGCGTTAGCGTTAGGGTTAGTTTTAGGTTTAGGGTTATTGTGAGGGTTAGGGTTAGGTTGTCGGTTAGGGTTAGGGCTGGGATTAGCATTAGTGTTAGGGTGAGGGTGAGTGTGAGTGTGAGGATTCAGGTTAGGGTCGGGCTTAGGTTTAGGCTGAGTTTGAAGGTCAGGATTAAAGTGAGGGTGAGGTTGAGGTTTATCGTTAGAGTTAGGGTTAGTGTGAAGGTTAGTGTTAGGATTGGTGTTAGGGTTAGGGTTAGGGTGAGGTTTAGGGTGAGGGTTATGGTTAGAGAGCGGGTTAGATTTAGGATTAGGGTTAGCTTGAGTGTGAGTGTGAGGGTTAGTGTTAGGGTTAGGTTTAGGTTTAGGCTGAGTGTGAGGGTGAGGGTTAGGGTTAGGTTGAGGTTTAGGTTTAGGGTTAGGGTGAGGGTTAGGATGAGGTACAGGGTTAGGATTAGGGTTGGGGTTAGGGTTAAGGTGAGGGTTAATGTTAGGGTTAGGGTGATGGTTAGGGTTATTGTTAGTGTTATGGTTAGGGTTAAGTTTGTTGTGAGGGTGAGACTGAGGGTGGGTATTAGGGTTAGGATTAGGATAAGGGTTAGTGTTAGGGTTAGGATTAGTGTTATTGTTAAGTTTAGGGTTAGAGATATGGTGAGGGTGAGGGTGAGGGGAGAGTGAGGGTGAGGTTAGGGTTAGGTTTAGGGAGAGGTTTAGGGTTAGGGTTAGGATAGGGTGAGGGTTAGGGTTAGTGTGAGGTTTAGTGTTTGAGTTAGGGTTAGTGTTAGGATAAGGTAAGTGTTAGGTTGAGGGTAAGGGTTAGGGTGAGGGTTAGGGTTAGAATGAGGGTTAGGCTTAGGGTTAGGGTTATTGTTAGCGTAAGGTGTTTGGGTGAGGATCAGGGTTAGGGTGAGGTTTAGGGTTAGAATGAGGGTTAGGGTTAGGGTTAGTGTTATTTTTAGCGTTAGGGTTAGGATTATGGTTAGGGTGAGGACTAGGGTGAAGGTGAGGTTTAGGGTTAGGTTTAGGCTTATGCTTAGGTTTAGACTGAGGCTGAGTGTGAGGTTGAGGGTTACGGTTAGCGTGATGGTTAGGGTTATGTTTAGGGTGAGGGTTAGAATGAGGGTTATGGTTAGCGTGAGGGTTAGGGTGAGTGTGACAGTAAGGGTAAAAGTGAGGGTTAAGATTAGGGTGAGAGTTAGGGTGAGGATTAGGGTTAAGGTTAGGGTGAGGGTGAGGTTAAATTGAGTATTAGTTTTAGGTTTAGTGTGAGGTTTAGGGTGAGGATGAGGGTTAGGGTTAGTGTGAGGGCTATGGTGAGGGTGAGGGTTAGGTTTAGGGTTATTTTGAAGTTTAGGGTTAAGGTGATTGTTAGGGTTAGTGTGACGGTTAGTGTTAGTATTAGGGTTAGTTTTAGGGTGAGGGTTAGCATTAGGGTGAGGTTTATATTTAGGGTTAGTGTTAGCGTTAGGGTTATTGTTAAGGTTAGGGTTACTGTTACGGTGAGGGTGAGGGTTAGGGTTAGGGTTAGGGTGAGGTTTAGGTTTAGGTTCAGTGTTAGAGTTAGGGTTAGGGTGAGGGTGAGGTTTACGTTTAGTGTTAGGATTAGTGAGAGGGTTAGGTTGAGGGTTAGGGTGAGGGTTAGTGTTTGGATTAGGGTTAAGGTGAGGGTGAGTGTTAGGGTTAGGGTTAGGCTTAGGTTTAGGGTTAGGCTGATGCTGAGTGTGAGGGTGAGGGTGAGTGTTAGGGTTAGCTTCAAGGTTAGGGGTAGGGTTAGGATGAGGGTTAGGGTTATGGTTAGAGTCAGGGTTAGGATGAGGTTTAGGGTTAGGATTACGGTCAGTATGAGGGCAAGGGTGAGGGTGAGGGTTAGGGTTACCATTATGGCGAGGTTTAGGATTAGGGTTAGGTTTAGGGTTAGGGTGAGGGTTAGGTTAGGGTTACGGTGAGAGTGAGGGTTAGTGTTAGGGTGAGGCTGAGAGTTAGGATTATTGTTATGGTTAGGGTTATTGTTAGTGTTATCATGAAGGTTAAGTTTACAGTGAGGTTGAGGCTGAGGGTGAGGTTTAGGGTTAGGTTAGGGTAAGGTTTAGGGTTAGGATTAGTGTTAGTGTTAGGGTGAGGGCTTGGTTTAGGTTGAGGTTTACTGTCAAGGTGAGGGTTAGGGTTAGGGTTAAGGTTCGGGTTAGTGTTATTGTTAGGGGTAAGTTTAGAGTTACTGTGAGGATGAGGGTGAGGGTGAGTGTGAAAGTTAGGGTTAGGGTTAGCCTTAGTCTTAGGTTTAGTCCTAGCGTGAGGGTGAGGTTAAGGGTTAGGATTAGGGTGATTGTTAGGGTTTTAGGGTTAGGGTGAAGGTTAGGGTGAGGTTTAGGTTTAGGATTAGGGCTAAGGTGAGGGCTAGGGTGAGGGTTAGGGTTAGGGTTAGCATTAGGGTGACGTTTAGGGTTAGGATTAAGTTTAGGGTTAGGGTGAGTGTTAGTGTGAGGGTTACGGTGAGGTTGAGGGTTTGGGTTAGGGTTAGGGTGAGGGTTAGGGTTAGGTTTAGGGTGAGGGTGAGGGTTAAATTAGGGTTAGGGTTAGGGTTATTGTTAGTGTTATGGTTAGGTTTAAGTTTATGGTGAGGTTGAGGCTCAGGGTGAGGGTTAGGGTTAGGGTTAGGGTGAGGTTTAGGTTAGGGTTAAGGTTAGGGTTAGGGTGAGGGTTTGGGTTAGGGTTAGGGTTACGGTGAGGGTGAGGGTGAGGGTTAGGGTTAGGTTTAGTGTCATTGTTAGGGTTATGGTTAGAGTTACAGTGAGGGTGAGGGTAAGGGTTAGGGTTAGGGTGAGGTTTAGGGTTAGGATTAGGGTTAGGGTGAAGTTGAGGGTGAGGTTTAGGATTAGAATTAGGGTTAGGTTGAGTGTTAGGGTTAGTGTTAGGGTTAGGGTTAGGGTGAGGGTTAGGATGAGAGTTAGGGTTAGGGTTAGGATTACTATTAGGGTTAATGTTAGGGTGAGTGATTGTGTTAGGCTTAGGGATAGGGTTAGGCTTAGCCTTAACCTGAGGGTGAGGGTTAGGGTGTGGATTAGAGTTAGGCTTACGGTGAGTGTGAGGGTTAGGGTTAGGGTGAGGATCAGTGTGAGGATTAGGGTTAGGGTTATTGTTAGTGTTATGGTTAAGGTTAAGTTTACGTTTAGGGTGAGGCTGACGTTGACGTTTTGGGTTAGTCTTAGAGAGAGGTTTAGGGTTAGGGTCAGGGTTAGGGTGATGGTTAGGGTTAGTGTTATTGTTAGAGATAAGGTTAGAGTTACGGTGAGGGTGAGGGTGAGGGTTAGATTTAGGTTTAGGGTCTTGGTTAGGGTGAGGGTGAAGTTTAGGGTTAGAGTTAGAGTTAGGGGGAGGGTTAGGGGGAGGGATAGGTTGAGGTTTAGGGTTAGTGTTAGGGTTGGGTTTAGGATTAGGGTTATGGTGAGGCTGAGTGTGAGGGTTAGGGTTAGGATTAGGCTTAGGCTTAGGGTTAGGCTGAGGGTGAGGGTGGGGTTGAGGATTAGGTTAAGGGTGATGGTTAGGGTTAGGGTTAGTTTTAGGGTTAGGATTAGGGTTAGGATGATGTCTAGGGTGAGGGTGAGGGTTAGCGTTAGGGTTAGGCTTAGGGTTACGGTCAGGATGAGTGTTAGGATGAGGGTTAGGCTTAGGGTGAGGGTTAGGGTGAGGGTGCAGGTAAGGGTAAAGGTGAGAGTTAGGCTGAGAGTGAGGATTAAGTTAAGGGTGAGGGTTAGGTTTAGGTGGAGGGTTAGGGTTAGGGTTAAGGTGAGTGTGAGGTTTATATTGAGGACTAGTTTTAGGGTTAGTGTGAGGTTTAGCATGAGGTTGAGGGTTAGGGTTAGGATGAGGGCTAGGGTGAGGGTGAGGGTTAGTGTGAGTGCTACTCTTAGGGTTAGGTTTAGTGTTAGGGTGAATTTAAGTGTTAGGGTGAGGGTTAGGGTGAGGGTTTAGAGTGAGTGTTATGTTTAGAATGCGGGTTAGGGTTAGGGTTACTATTAGGGTTAGGATTAGGTTTACTGTTAAGTTGAGTGTGAGGTTTAGGGTTAGGTTGAGGGTTAGGTTTATGTTTAGTGTTAGGGTTAGAGTTAGGGTTAGGGTGAGGGTGAGGTTTAGGTTTTAGAGTTAGCTTTTGTGTTAGGGTTAGGGTTAGGTTGAGTGTTAGTGTGAGGGTTAGGTTTAGGCTTAAGGTTAGGCTTAGGGATAGGCTTAGGCCGAGCATGAGGGTGAGGGTTAGGGTTAAGGTGAGGTTTAGGGTTAGGGTTAGGATGAGGTTTAGGGTAAGGATTTGGGTTAGGGTGATGGCTAGGTTGAGGGTTAGTCTGAGGGTTAGGGTTAGGTTTAGGATTAGGTGTAGGTTGAGGGTGAGTGTCAGGGTTAGGGTTAGGGTTAGGGTTAGGCTTAGGGTTAGGGTGAGAGTTAGGGTTAGGATTTGGTTTAGGGTGAGGGGGAGAGTTTGGGTTAGTGTGAGGGCTAGTGTTAGGGTTAGGTTTAGTGTTAGGGTGAATTTATGTGTTAGGGTGAGGGTTAGGTTTTGGGTGAGTGTTATGGTTAGAATGAGGGTTAGGGTTAGGGTTACTGTTAGGGTTAGGATTAGGTTTACTGTTAAGGTGAGTGTGAGGTTTAGGGTTAGGTTGAGGGTTAGGTTTATGTTTAGGGTTAGGGTTAGATTTAGGGTTAGGTTGAGGGTGAGGTTTAGGGTTAGAGTTAGCTTTTGTGTTAGGGTTAGGGTTAGGTTGAGGGTTAGTGTGAAGGTTAGGTTTAGGCTTAAGCTTATGCTTAGGGTTAGGCTTAGGCCGAGCATGAAGGTGAGGGTTAGGGTTAGGGTTAGGGTGAGGGTTAGGGTTAGGGTTATGGTGACGGTTAAGATGAGATTTAGGGTTAGGATTAGGGTTAGGGTGAGCGCTAGTTTGAGGGTTACTGTGAGGGTTAGGGTTAGGTTTAGGATTAGGTGTAGGTTGAGGTTGAGTGTGAGGGTTAGGTTTAGGGTTAGGGTTAGGGTTAGTGTTAGGGTGAGTGTTAGGGTTAGGGTTTGGTTTAGGGTGAGGGGGAGGGTTAGGGTTAGAGTTAGGGTGAGGGTGAGGGAGAGGTTTAGATTTAGGGTTAGTCTGAGTGTTAGGGTTATGGTGAGGGTTATGGTTAGGGTGAGTGTTAGGGTTAGGGTTAGGTTTAGGGTGAGCACTAGGGTGAGGGTGAGGTTTAGGGTTAGGGTGAGGGTGAGGTTTAGGGTGAGGGTGAGGTTTAGGGTTAGTGTGAGGGTTATAGGTTGGGGTAGGGTGAGGGTTAGCATTAGGGTGAGGGTTAGTGTTAAGGTGAGGGTTAGGTTTAGGGTTAGGTTTAGAGTGACGGTTAGGGTGAGCTTTAGGGTTAGGATTAGTGTTAGGGTATGTGCCAGGGTGAGTGTTAGGGTTAGGGTTAGGTTGATGTTGAGGGTTAGTGTTAGGGTGGTTTAGGGTTGGGGTTAGGGTTAGGATTAGGGTTAAGGTGATGGTGAGTGTTAGGGTTAGAGTTAGTGTTAGCATTAGGGTTAGGCTGAGTCTGAGGCTGAGGGTGAGGGTTAGATTAAGGGTGAGGGTTAGGTTTAGGGTTAGAGTGTGGGTTAGTGTGAGTGATAGGTTTAGGATTTGGGTTAGGATATATGCTAGGGTGAGGGTTCGGATTAGGGTTAGGGTGAGGTTTAGGGTTAGGGTTAGGGTCAGTGTTAGGGTTAGGGTGAAGGTTTGGGTTAGGGTTAGAGTTATGCTGAGGGTGAGGTTTAGGGTTAGGTTTATGGTTAGTGTAATTCTTAGGTTTAGGGTTAGGGTTAAGGTTAAGGTAAGGGTGAGGGTGAGGGTGATGTTGACGGTCAGGTTTAGGGTTAGGATGAAGTTTAGAGGTAGTGTTAGGGTTAGGGTTAGGGTGATTGTGAGGGTTAGTGTTAGGGTTAGGGTGAGGTTTAGGATTAGGGTTAGGGGTAGCGTTAGGATGAGTGTGAGGGTTAGGTTTCGGGTTTGGGTGAGGGTGAGGGTTAGGTTTGGGGTGAGGGTTAAGGTGAGGACTAAGGTGAGGGTGAGGTTTAGGGTTAAGATTAGGCTTAGGATGAGGGTTAGGTTGAGGTTTAGGTTAAGGGTTAGGGTTAGGATTAGGGTTAAGGTGAGGGTGAGTGTGAGGGTTAGGGTTAGGGTTAGTCTTTGGCTGAGGGTTAGGCTGAGGGTGAGGGTGGGGTTGAGGTTTAGGTTTAGAGTGATGGTTCAGGTTATCGTTAGGTTGAGGGTTAGGATGTGGGTTAGGGTTAGGATTTGTGTTAGGGTGAGGGCTAGGGTGAGTGTGAGGTTTAGGGTTAGGGATAGGGTGAAGTTTAGGGTTAGGGTTAGGGTGAGGTTGAGGTTTTTGGTTAAGGTGAGGCTGAGGCTGAGGGTTAGATTTAGGGTTAGGATTAGGATTAGGGCAAAGGTTAGGGTGAGTGTGAGGGTTAGCGTTAGGGTTAGGGTTCGGCTTAGGGTTACACTGAGGGTGAGGGTGAGGGTGAGGTTTAGGGTTTGAGAGACGGTTAGGGTTATGTTTAGGGTGAGAGTCAGGGTTCAGGTTAAGTTTAGGATTAGGATGAGGGTTTGGATTATGGTTACCTTGAGCTTGAGGTTTAGGGTTAGGTTGAGCGTTAGGGTTAGCTTTACCTTTAGGCTGGGGACTAGGGTGAGGGTGAGGGTTAGGGTTAGTGTTAGGGTAAGGTTTCGGGTTACGGTTAGGTTTAGGATGAGGATTAGGATGAGGGTTAGGGTTACGGTAAGGGTGATGGTTAGGGTTAAGGGGAGGGTTATTGTTAGTGTTAGTGTTAGTTTGAGGGTAAGTGTTAGGGTAAGGTTTAGGTTTAGGGTGACGTTTAGCATCAGGCTTAGGGTTAGGGTTAGGGGGAGGGGGAGGTTTAGGGTTAGAGTTAAGGTTAGGGTGAATATTAGGTTTAGGTTTAGGGTTAGGGATAGGGTGAGGTTTAGGGTTTGGTTGAGGTTAGAGTTAGGGTTAGGGTGAGGGTGAGATTTAGGGTTAGAGTTAGGGTTAGGGTGAGGGTTAGCTTGAGGGTTAGGGTTAGGCTTAGTGTTAGGGTTAGTGTGAGGGTGAGAGTTAGGGGGAGGGTTAGGATTAGGGTTACGGTTAGGGTGAGGATTAGTGTTAGGTTAAGGGTGAGTGTGTGTGTTAGGTTAGGTTTCGGGTTAGGCTTAAGTTTAGGCTGAGGGTGAGGTTGAAGGTGAGGGTTAGGGTTAGGGTTAGTGTTAGGGTTAGGTTAGGGTGAGGGTGAGGTTTAGTGTTAGGGTTAGGGTTTGATTTAGGGTTAGTGATTAGTGTTATGGTTAGGTTGAGTGTTAGGGGGAGTGTTAGGGTTAGGGTTAGGTTTAGCGTTAGGGTTAGGGTGAGGGTGAGGTTTAGGGTTATAATTAGGGTTAGGGTGAGGCTGAGGGTGAGGCTTAGGGGTTAGGGTTAGTGTTAGGGTTAGGGTTAGGGTGAGTGTTAGGATGAGTGTGAGGGTTAATGTTAGGGTTAGGGTTAGCCTTAGGTTCAGGCTGAGGGTGAGGGTGAGGGTGAGGTTTAGGTTTAGAGTTAGGGTTAGTGTTAGGGTTAGGGTTAGCATGAGAGTGAGGTTAATGGTTAGGGTGAGGTTTAGTGTGGGGTTGACGGTAAGGGTAAACGTGAGGGTTAGGCTGATGGTGAGGGTTACTGAAAGCGTGAGGGTTAGGGTTAGGATGAGGTTTATGGTTAGTGGTAGACTGAGGCTGAGGGTTAGTTTGAGGATTAGTGTTAGGGTTAGGGTGAGGTTTTGGGGGAGGATGAGTGTTAGGGTTAGGGTGAGGACTAGGCTGAGGGTGAGGGTTAGGGTTAGGCTTAGTTTTAGGGTTAGGTTGATGGTTAGGGTTAATGTGAGGATCAGTGTTAGTGTTAGGGTTTGTTTTAGGGTGAGGGTAAGTGTTAGGGTGAGGGATAGGGTTAGGTTGAGGGTTATGGTGAGGGTGAGGTTTAGGTTTAGAGTTAGGGTTAGTGTTAGGGTGAGGGTCAGGTGTACCGTTAGGCTTAGGCTTAGGCTAAGGCTTAGTCCGAGCATGAGGGTGAGGGTTAGCTCGAGGGTGAAGCTGAGGATTAGGGTTAGGTTTAGTGTTCGGGTTAAGTTTAGGTTTAGGTTTAGGTATAGGTTTAGGGTTAGGGTTCGGGTTACGGTGAGGGTTAGGGTTAGGGTTAGGGTCAGGCTTAGGGTTAGGCTGAGGATGAGGGTGGGGGTGAGAATTAGGGTTAGGGTTAGGGTTATTGTTAGTGTTATGGTTAGGGTTAAGATTGCGGTTAGGGGGGCTGGGAAGGTGGCTCAGTGGTAGAGCGCTTGCCTTGCATGCTCGAGTCCCTGGGTTCGATTCCTCAGCCCCACATAAGCAAAAAGAAAAAAGCCGGAAGTGGCGCTGTGGCTCAAGTGGTAGAGTGCTAGCCTTGAGCTGAAGAGCTGAAGGAAAGCGCCCAGGCCCAGAGTTCAGGCTCCACGACCGGACCCAAAAAAAAAAAAAATTGCTGTTAGGTTGAGGCTGAAGATGAGGGTTATGGTTAGGGTTAGGGTTAGTGTTAGGGTTATGGTTAGTGTTAGGGTTAGTTTTATTGTTAGGGTTAGGGTTAGAGTTACGGTGAGGTGGAGGGTGAGGGTGAGGGTGAGGTTTAGGGTGAGGTTTAGGGTTAGGGTTAGGTTTAGGGTGAGGGTGAGGTTTAGGGTTAGAGTTATGGTTAGGGGGAGAGTTAGGGTAAGGTTTAGGGTTAGGGTTAGTGTTCGGGTTAGGGTGAGGGTCAGGGTTAGGTTGAGGTTTAGGGATAGGGTTAGGGTTAGGTTTAGGCTTAGGGTGAGGTTGAGTGTGAGGCTTAGTGTGAAGGTTAGGCTTAGGACTAGGGTTAGGCTGAGTGTGAGGGTGGAGGTGAGGATTAGGTTTAGGGTGATGGTTAGGGTTAGGGTTAGGGTTATTGTTAGGGTTAGGGTTATAGTTATGGTGAAGTTGAGGGTGCGGATGAGGATAAGGGTTAGGGTTAGGCTGGTGTTTAGGGTTAAGGTTAGGGTTAGTGTGAGGGTGAAGTTTACGTTTAGATATATGGTTACGGGAAGAGGGAGGGTGAGGTTTAGGGGTACGGTTAGTGATAGGGTTAGGGTGATGGTGAGGGTTAGGTTGAGGTTTAGGGTTAGGGTTAGGGTTAGGGTTAGTGTGAGGGTTAGCTTTAGGGTTAGGGTTAGTGTTAGGTTGAGGGTAAGATTTAGGGTGAGGGTTTGGGATAGGGTGAGGTTGATGGTTAGGGTGAGGGTTAGGATTAGGGTTAGGGTTATTGTTAGGGTTAGGTTTAGGGTTACAGTTACGGTGAGGGTGAGGGTGAGTGTTAGAGTTAGGGTTAGGGTGAGGTTGAGGTTGAGGGTTAGGGTTAGGGTTAGGGTTAGAGTTAGGTTTAGGGTGAGGGTGAGGTTTAGGGTTAGATTTAAGGTTAGGGTGAGGGTTGGGGTGAGGGTTAGGGTTAGGTTTAGGGTTAGTGTTAGGCTTAGGGTGAGGGCTAGGGTGAGGGTTAGGGTTAGGGTGAGGGTTACGGTTATGGTTAGGGTGAGAGTTAGTGTTCAGGTTAAGTTTAGGGTTAGGTTGAGGATTAGGGTAAGGATCATGGTGAGTGTGAAGGTTAGGGCAAGGTTGAGGGATAGGGGTTAGCTTTAGGGTTAGGGTGAGTGTGAGTGTAAGGGTTAGGCTTAGTGTTAGGGTGAGGGTTAGTGTGAGGATTATTGTTAGTGTTAGGGTTATTGTTAGGTTTAGGGTTAGGGTGAGGGTGAGGTTAATTTTAGAGTTAGGGTTAGGGTGGGGCTGATGTGAGGGTTAGGTTTAGGGTTAGTGTTGGAGTTAGGGTTAGGGTGAGTGTTAGGGTGAGGGTGAGGGTTAGGTTTAGGGTTAGGATTAGGTTTAGGGTAAAGGTTAGGGTGAGTGTGAGGGTTAGGGTTAGGGTTGGGGTGAGGGTAAGAGTTAGGGTGAGGGTTAGGATTAGGGTGAAGGATATGGTTAGGATGAGGGTTAGGTTTTGGTTTATTGTTAGGGTTAGGGTTAGAGTTATTATTAGTGTAAGGTTTATATTTACGGTTACTGTGAGGGTGAGGGTTAGGGTTAGGGTTAGGCTGAGGTTTAGGGTTTGGATTAGGGTTAGAGTTAGGGTTAGGGTGATTGTAAGGTTTAGGCTTAGAGTCAGGGTTAGAGTGAGGGTTAGGTTGAGGGTTAGGGTTAGGTTTAGGATTAGGGTTAGGGTGAGGGTGAGTGTGTGGGTTAGGGTTAGCTTGAGGGTTAGACTTAGGGTTAGGCTTAGGGTGAGTTTGTGTGTTAACGTTAGGTTTAGGGTTAGGCTTCGGGTTAGGCTGAGGGTGAAGTTGAGGGTGAGAATGTTACGGTTAAGGTGAGGGTTATGCTTAGGTTTATGGGGAGGGTTAGGATGAGGATTAGGGTTAGGATTAGGGTTAGGGTGAGGGCTAGGGTGGGGGTGAGGTTTAGGTTTAGGGTTAGGGTGAAGTTTATTATTAGGTTTAGGGTTAGGGTCAGGGTGACGTTTAGGGTTAGAGTAAGGGTTAGGGTGAGGCTGTGGGTGTGGGTTAGGTTTAGGGTTAATATTAGGGTTAGGGTTATGGTGAGGGTTAGGGTGAGGGTGAGGGTTAGGGTTAGTGTCAGCATTAGGATTAGTTTTAAGGTTAGTGTGAGTGTGAGGGTTAGGGTTAAGGTTAGGCTTAGGCTTAGGCTGAGTGTGAGGGTGAGGGTGAGGGTTAGGGTTAGGGTGAGGGTTAAGATTAGGGTTAGGGGTAGTGTTAGGATGAGGGTTAGGCTTAGTATTAGGGTTAGGGGGAGGGTTAGGCTGAGGGTGAGGTTTATGTTTAGGGTTAGGGTGAGGTATAGGGTTAGGTTTAGGTTGAGGGTGAGATTATGGTTACTGTTAGGGTTAGGTTGAGGCTGAGGGTGAGGTTTAGGGTTAGGGTTAGTGTTAGGGTTAGGGTTAAGGTGAGAGATAGTGTGAGGGTGAGGGTTAGGGTTATGGTTAGGATTAGGATTAGGGTAAGCGTTAGGGTGAGTGTGAGGGTTATTGTTACGGTTAGGCTTAGGCTTAGACTGAGGCTGAGTGTGAGGGTGAGGTTTAGGCATAGGGTGAGAGTTAGGGTTAGGGTTAGGGTTAGGGTGAGTGTTAGGATGAGGGTTAGGCTTAGGATTAGGGTGAGGGTGAGGGCTAGGGTGAGGATGAGGTTTAGGGTTAAGGTTAGGGTTAGGGTGAGGTTTAGGTTTAGAGTTAGGGTGAGAGGGTTTAGGTTTAGAGTTAGGGTTAGGGTGAGGCTGAGGGTTTGGGTGAGTGTTAGTGTTAGATTTAGGGTTAGGGTAAGGGTTAGGGTGATGGTGAGGGTTAGGCTTAGTGTTAGGATTAGGGTTAGGGTAAGGTTTAGGTTGAGTCTGAGAATTAGGATTAGGTTTAGGGTTAGGCTGAGGATGATGGTGAGGGTGAGGGTTAGGGTTATGATGAGGGTTAGGTTTAGGGTTAGGGTGAGAGTTAGGGTTCCAGTTAAGTTTAGGGTTAGGGTGAGGGTTAGGGTTAGGTTTATGGTGAGAGTGAGGGTTAGGATTAGTTTGAGGGTTAGGGTTAGGGTTAGGGCTAGGGTTAGGGTGAGGGTTAGGGTTAGGGTGAGGGTGAGGGTTAGGATGAGATTTAATGTTAAGATTAGGGTTAGGGTGAGGGCTAGGGTGAGGGTGAGGGTTAGGGTTAGGATGAGTTTTAGAGTTAGGCTTAAGGTTAGGGTTAGGTTGAGGGTGAGGTTTAGGGTTAGAGTTAGGGCTAATGTTCGGGTTAGGGTTAGGTGAGCGTTTGGGTTAGGCTTAGGCTTAGGCTTAGGCTTAGGCAGAGCATGAGGTTGAGGCTTAGAGTTAGGGTCAGGGTGAGGGTTAGGGTTAGGGTGAGTTTGTGGGTGACGGTGAGGGTTAGTGTTAGGCTTAGTGTGAGTGTTAGGGTTAGGGTGAGGGTTATGGTTAGGGTGAGGGTTAGTGTTAGGGTTGGGCTTAAGCTTAGTCTTAGTGTAAGGCTGAGTGTTAGGGTGAGGGTGAGTGTGAGGGTTAGGGTTAGTGTTAGGGTTAGGCTTAATGATAGTCTGAGGGAGAGGGTGAGGGTGAGGTTTATGGTTAGGGTGAGGGTGAGGTTTAGGGTTAGAGTTTGTGTTAAGGTGAGGGTTAGTGTGAGGGTTAGTGTTAGGGTTAATTTTCGGGTTAGGTTTAGCGTGAGTTTTAGGGTGAGGTTTAGGGTTAGGGATAGGGTTAGTTGTAGGATTAGGGTTTGGGTGAGGGTGAGTGTGAGGGTTAGGTTTCGGTTAATGTTAGGGTTAGGCTTAGGTTTAGGCTAATTGTGAGGGTGAGGGTTAGGGTTAGGGTTAGGGTGAGTGTTAGCATGAGGGTTCCGGTTAGGATTAGGTTTAGGATGAGGGCTAGGGTGAGCGTGAGGATTAGGGTTAGGGTTAGGTTGAGGTTTATTGATCAGGTTAGGTTTAAAGTTAGGGTGAGGATTAGGGTTAGGGTTATGGTGAGGCTCAGGGTTAGGTCTAGTGTGAGGGTTAGAATCAGGTTTATGGTTAGGGTGAGTGTTAGGGTTAGGGTTAGGGTGAGGGTTAGGATGAGGTTTAGGGTTACAATTAGGGTTAGGGTGAGGGCTAGGGAGATTGTGAGTGTTAGTGTTAGGGTTAGGGTGAGGTTTAGGGTTAATATTAAGGGTAGGGTTAGGGTGAGGGTTAAGGTTCAGGTTTGGGTGAGGGTGAGGCTTAGGTTTGGGGTGAGGGTTAGGGTGAGGACTAAAGTAAGGGTGAGCTTTAGGGTTAGGGTTAGTTTTAGGGTGAGGGTTGTGGTTGAGGTTTAGGTTTAGGGTTAGGGTTAGGGTTAGGATTAGGGTTAGGGTGAGGGTGAGTGTGAGGGTTAGGGTTAGGGTTAGGCTTAGGTTTAGGCTTAGTGTCAGGCTGAGGGTGAGGGTGGGGATGAGGATTAGGTTTAGAGTGCTGGTTTAGTTTATGGTTAGATTTAGTGTTAGGATGAGGGATAGGGTTAGGATTAGAGTTAGGGTGAGGGCTAGGGTGAATGTGAGGTTTAGGAATAGTTTTAGGCTTAGGCTTAGGGTTAGGCTGAGGTTGAAGGTTAGGGTGAGGGTTACGGTTAGGGTGATGGTTAGGGTTAAGGTTAGGGTGAGGGTTAGGATGAGGGTTAGGATTAGGGTGAGGGTTAGGATGAGGGTGACAATTAGAATAACGGTGAGGGTTAGGCTGAGGGTGAAGTTCAAGGTAAGGGTGAGGTTTCGGGTTATGGTTAATCTGAGGGACAGGATTAGATTGAGGATTAGTGTTAGGGTTAGTGTGAGGTTTAGTGTGAGGATGAGGGTTATTGTTAGGGTGAGGGCTAAGTTGAAGTTGAGGGTTAGAGTTAGGGTTAGGGTGAGGTTTATGTTTAGGGTGATGGTTAGCATTAGTGTGAGGGTTAGTGTTAGGGTTAGTGTATGTGTTAGGGTGAGGGTAAGTGTTAGGTTAAGGTTTAGGTTTAGGGTGAGGTTTAGGATTATGGTTAGGGTTAGGGTTACGGTGAGGGTGAGGTTAAAAGTTAGAGTTAGGGTTAGGGTGACGGTTAGGATTAGGGTTAGGGTTAGTGTTAGGGTAAGGGTTAGGGTGAGGTTTAGTGTGGGGGTGAGGGTTAGTGATAGGGTAAGATTAGGATTAGGGTTAAAGTAAGGGTGCGTGTGAAGGTAAGGGTTAGGGTTAGGGTTAGGTTTAGGGTTAGGGTGAGAGTGAGGATGAGGGTTAGTGTTAGGGTGAGGGTTAGGGTTAGAGTTAGGGTTAGGCTGAGGGTGAGGTTGAGGGTGAGGGTTAGGATTAGGGTTAGGCTTAGGGTTAGGCTGAGGGTGAGGTTGAGGGTGAGAAAGTTAGGGTTAGGGTGAGGGTTAGGCTTAGGATTATGGGGAGGTTTAGGATGAAGTTTAGGGTTAGGATTAGGGTTAAGGTGAGGGCTAGGCTCAGGGTGAGTTTGAGTTTTAGGGTTAGGGTGAGGTTTAGGTTTAGGGTTAGGGTTAGGGTGAGGGTCAAGGTGACGTTTATTGTTAGAGTTAGGATTAGGTTGAGTCTGAGGGTGTGGGTTAGGTTTAGGGTTAATGTTAGGGTTAGTGTTAAGGTGAGGGTTCGGGTGAGGGTTCGGGATAGGGTTAGGATTAGGGTTAGTTTTAGGTTGAGTGTGAGGGTTAGGGTTAGGGTTAGGCTTAGGCTTAGGCTGAGGGTGAGGGTGAGGGTGAGGGTTAGGTTTAGGTTGAAGGTTAGAGCTATGTTTAGGGTGAGAGTTAGGGTTCAGGTTAAGTTTAAGGTTAGGGTGTAAGTTGGGGTAAGGGCTACGGTGAGGGTGAGGGTTGGGGTTATGTTGAGTGTTAGGGTTAGGGTGAGGGTGAGGGTGAGGGTTAGGGTGAGGGTGAGTTTTTGGATTAGGATTAGGTTTAAGGTTAGGGTTAGGTTTAGGGTTAGGATTAGTGTTATTTTTAGGGTTAGGGTTAGAGTTACCTTGAGGGTGAGGGTGAGGGTGAGGGTTAGGGTTAACGTTAGGGTGAGGTTTAGGGTAAGGGTGAGGGTGAGGTTTATAGTTAGATTTAGGGTTAGGGGGAGGGTTAGGTCGAAGGCTAGGGTTAGGGTTAGTGTTAGGTTTAAGGTTAGGGTGAGGGTCCTGTTGAGGTTTAGGGATAGGCTTAGGGTTAGGTTTAGGATTAGTGTTAGGTTTAGAGTTACGGTGAGGTTGAAGTTGAGGGTGAGTGTGAAGGTTAGTGTGAGGTTTAGGGTTAGGGTTAGGATTAGGGTTAGGGTGAGGGTGAGGTTGATGTTTAGGGTTAGGGTTAGGGTTAGGGTTAGGATTAGGGTTAAGGTGAGGGTGAGTGTGAGGGTTAGTGATAGGGTTAGGCTGAGGGTGAGGTTGGGGGTGAGGATTAGGGCTAGGGTGATGATTACGGTTAGCGTTAAGGTTAGGGTTAGTTTGTGGGTTAGGGTTAGGGTTAGGGTTACGGTGAGGGCTAGGGTGAGGATTAGGGTAAGTCTTAGGATTTGGCTTAGGCTTATTCTGAGTGTGTGTTTGAGGTTGAGGGTTAGGTTTAGGGTGATGCTTAGGTTGACGGTTAGAATGAGGTTTAGGTTTAGGGTGAGGGTTAGGGTGAGGTTTATGTTAAGGGTAATGGTTAGGTTAAGGCTTATGGTGAGGGTTAAGATAAAGGTGAGAGTTAGGGTTAGGTTTAGGGTTCTGGTAAGGTTTAGGGTTAGGGTGAGGGTCTGGGTTAAAATTAGGGTGAGGTCTAGGGTTAGGGTTAGGGTTAGGGTGAGGTTTAGGGTTAGGGTGAGGCTTTTGGTTAGTGTAAGGGTTAGAGTTTGGGTTAGGTTTATTGTTAGGGTTAGGGTTACGGTTACGGTTACAGTGAAGGTGAGGGTGAGGTTTAGGGTTAGGGTTAGAGTTATGGTTAGGGTGAGGGTTAGGTTGAAAGTTAGGGTTAGGGTTAGTGTTAGGGTTAGGGTTAGTGTGAGAGTTAGGGGGACATTCAAGGTTATAGGGTTAGGGTTTGGATTAGAGTTAGGGTGAGGGTGAGTGTGTGTGTTAGGGTTTGGTTTTGGGTTAGGTTTAGGGTTAGGGTGAGGTTTTGGATGAAGGTTAGGGTTACAAGGAGGGTGAGGGTGAGGTTTAGTGTGAGGGTTAGGGTTAGGATTAGGGTTAGGGTGAGAGTGAGTGTTAGGATTAGGGTTAGGGTTAGGGTTAAGTTTAGGTTTATGGTTAGGATTAGTGTTAATGTTAGTGTTAGGGTTAGAGTTACGGAGAGCATGAGGATGAGGGTTACGTTTAGGGTTAGGGTGAGGTTTAGGGTTGGGGTTATGGTGAACATGAGGGTTAGGGTAAGATTGAAGGCTATTGTTAAGGTTAGGGTGAGGGTTAGGGTTAGGTTTAGGGTGATGGTTAGGATGAGGATTAGGGTTAGGATTAAGATTAGGGTGAAGCCTACGGTGAGGGTGAGGGTTAGGGTTAGTGTTAGGGTGAGGTTTAGGGTTAGGGTTATGGTTAGGGTGAGGGTTAGGATGAGGGTTAGGGTTACGGTAAGTGTGAGGGTTAGGGTTAGGGTAGGTTTGAGGTTAGGGTTGGGTTTAGGTTTAGGATTAGTGTTATTGTTAGGGTTAGGGTTAGATTTAAGTTGAGGGTGACGGAGAGGTTCAGGCTTAGGCTTACGCTTAGGGATAGGCTGAGTGTGAGGTTGAGGGTGAGGTTTAGGGTTAGGGTGATGGTTAGGTTTACGTTTAGTGTTAGCATTAGGATGAGGTTTATGGTAAGGGTAAATGTGAGGTTTAGTCTGTGGGTGAGGATTCAGATTAGGATGAAGGTAAGGGTTAGGTTTAGGTTTAGGGTAAGGATGAGGGTTAGGGTTAGGGTGAGGGTTAGATTGAGGATTAGGGTTAGGGTTAGTGTGAGGTTTAGGGTGAGTATGAGGGTTAGGGTTAGAGTGAGGGTGAGGGTTAGATTTAGTGTTAGGGTGAGGGCTAGCGTCAGGGTGAGGGTTAGGGTTAGTGTTACGGTGAGGTTTAGGATTAGGGTGAGGGTTAGGGTTAGTGTGAGTGTTAGAGTTAGGTTTAGGGTTAGTGTTAGGGTGAGGGTAATTGTTAGGGTGAGGGTAATTGTTATGGTGAGGGTGAGGGTTTGTGTTAGGGTTATTGTTAGGTTTAGGGTTAGGGTTATGGTTACAGTGAAGGTGAGGGTGAGGGTTAGGGTTAGGGTGAGAGTTAGGGTTAGGGTGAAGATTAGGTTAAGGTTAAGGGTTAGGATTAGTGTTAGGGTTAGGGTTAGTGTGAGAGTTAGGGGGACGTTCAGGGGTAGGGTTAGGGTCAGGATTAGAGTTAGGGTGAGGGTGAGTGTGTGTGTTAGGGTTCGGTTTTGGGTTAGGGTTAGGTTTAGGATTAAGGTTACGATTAGGGTTATGGTGAGGGTGAGGTTCATGGTTAGACTTAGGGTTAGGGGGAGGGTTAGGTCGAGGGTTATGGTTAGGGTTATTGTTAGGGTTATGGTTAGTTTGAGGGTTAGGTTCAGGTTTACCGTTAGGGTTAGGGTTAGGGTGAGGGTGGGTTTTAGGGTTAGAGTTAGGGTTAGGGTGAGGCTGAGGGTGAGGGTTAGGGTTATGGTTAGTGTTAGAGTTAGGGATAGGGTGAGGGTTAGGGTGAGGGTGATGGTTAAGCTTAGGGTTAGGATTAGGATTAGGATAAGGGTGAGTGTGAGGGTTAGGTTTAGGGATAGGGTTAGGCTTAGTGTTTTGCTGAGGGCGAGGGTGAGGGTGAGGATTTGGTTTAGGTTGAGTGATAGGATTAGGGATAGGGTGAGAGTTAGGGTTCGGGTTAAGTTTAGGGTTAGGCTGAGGGTTAGGGTTGGGGTTATGGTGAACGTATTGGTTAGGGTAAGGTTCAGGGCTATTGTTAAGGTTAGGGTGAGGGTTAGGGTTAGGTTTAGGGTGATGGTTAGGATGAGGATTAGGGTTAGGATTAAGATTAGGGTGAAGGCTACGGTGAGGGTGAGGGTTAGGGTTAGTGTTAGGCTGAGGTTTAGGGTTAGGGTTAGGGATAGGGTGAGGGTTAGGATGAGTGTTAGGGTTACGGTAAGGGTGAGGGTTAGGGTTAGGGTGAGGGTTAGGGTTAGGTTTAGGATTAGGTTTAGGGTGAGGGTGAGGTTTAGGATTAAGGTAGGTTTGGGGTTAGGGTTAGGTTTAGGTTTAGGATTAGTGTTATTGTTAGGGTTAGGGTTAGATTTAAGGTGAGGGTGACGGTGAGGTTCAGGTTTAGGCTTACGCTTAGGGATAGGCTGAGTGTGAGGTTGAGGGTGAGGGTTAGGGTTAGGGCGATGGTTAGGTTTATGTTTAGGGTTAGCATTAGGATGAGGTTTATGGTAAGGGTAAATGTGAGGTTTAGGCTGTGGGTGAGGATTACGATTAGGATGAGTGTAAGGGTTAGGTTTAGGTTTAGGGTAAGGATGAGAGTTAGGGTTAGGGTGAGGGTTAGATTGAGGATTAGGGTTAGGGTTAGTGTGAGGTTTAGGGTGAGTATGAGGGTTAGGGTTAGGGTAAGGGTGAGGGTTAGAATTAGTGTTAGGGTGAGGGCTAGGGTCAGGGTGAGGGTTAGGGTTAGGGTTAGGGTGAGGTTTAGGATTAGGGTGAGGGTTAGGGTTAGTGTGAGGGTTAAAGGTAGGGTTGGGGTTAGTGTTATCGTGAGGGTAATTGTTAGGGTGAGGGTTAGGGTTAGGGTGAGGGTTATGGTGGGGGTGACAGTTAGGGTAAACGTGAGGGTTAGACTGAGGGTGAGGGTTACGGTTAGGGTAAGGGTTAGGGTTATGGTGCGGGTTAGAGTTAGTGGTGGGGTGAGGGTGAGGTTTAGATTGAAGATTTGTGTTAGGGTTAGTGTGAGGTTTAGGGTGAGGATTAGGGTAAGGTTTAGGGTGAGGGCTAGGGTGAGGGTGAGGGTTAGGGTTAGGGTTAGGATGAGGTTTAGGTTTAGGTTTAGGGTTAGAGTTAGGGTTAGGGTTAGAGTGAGGTTTAGGGTTAGTGTTAGAGTTAGTGTTAGGGTTAGTTTTAGGGTGAGGGATAGGTTTAGGCTTAGGCTTAGGCTGAGCATGAGGGTGAGGGTTAGGGTTAGGATTAGGGTGAGGGTTAGGTTTAGAATTAGGGTGAGGTTTATGATGAGGTTTCGGGTCAGGTTACGGGTTAAGTTGACGGCTAGGGTGAGGGTTAAGGTAAGGGTTAGGGTTAGTGATACGGTTAGGTTTAGGATTAGGTTTAGGGTGAGGGTGAGTGTGAGGGTTAGGGTTAGTGTTAGGCCTAGGCTTAGGGTTAGGGTGAGGGTTAAGTTTAGGGTTTGGGTTAGGGTGAATGTGAGGCTGAGGATTAAGGTTAGGTTTAGGCTTAGTGTTATGGTTAGGCTTAGAGTTAGTCTGAGGGTGACAGTGGGGTTGAGGATTAGGGTTAGGGTTAGGGTTCGGGATTGGGTTATTGTTAGTGTTATGGTTAGGGTTCAGTTTGCGGTGAGGGTGAGGCTAAGGGTGAGGGTTAAGATTAGGGTTAGGGTTAGGCTTAGGCTTAGGGTTAGGCTAAGGGTGACAGTGGGGGTGAGGATTTGGTTTAGGGTTAGGGTTAGGTTTATTGTTAGTGTTATGGTTAGGGTTATGGTTGTGGTGAGGTTTATGGTTAGGGTTAGGGTTAGGGTTAGGTTTAGGGTTATTGTTAGGGTTAGGGTTAGAGTTACGGTGAGGTTGAGGGTGAGGGTGAGGGTAAGTGTTAGGGTGAGGTTTAGGGTGAGGTTTAGGGATAGGGTTAGGTTTAGGTTGAGGGGAGGTTTAGGGTTAGACTTAGGGTTAGGGTGAGGTTTAGCGTGAGGGTTAGGGTTAGGGTTATGGTGAGGGTTAGGTTGAGGGTTAGGGTAAGGCTTTGGCTTAGGCTTAGGCTTAGGCTGAGCGTGAGGTTGACGGTGAGTGTTAGGTTTAGGGTGATGTTTAGGTTTACAGTTAGGGTGAGGTTTAGGATGAGTTTTAGGTTTAGGTGATGGTTAGGGTGTGGATGATGTTAAGGTTAAAGGTTAGGATTAGGCTGAGGATGAGGGTTAAGATAAGGGTGAGTGTTAGGGTTAAGTTTAGGAGTAGTGTAAGGGTTAGGGTTAGGTTAGGGTTAGGGTTAATGTTTAGTGAGGGTTAGATTGAGGATTAGGTTTAGGGTTAATGTGATGCTTAGAGTAAGGATGAGGGTTAGGGTTAGGATGAGGGTGAGGGTTAGAATTAGGGTTAGGGTGAGGGCTAGAGTGAGTGTGAGAGTTAGGGTTAGTGTTAGGGTTTAGGTGAGGTTTAGGATTAGGGTGAGGGTTAGGGTTAGTGTGAGGGTGAGTGTTAGGGTTAGGGTTAGTGTTAGGGTGAGTGTGTTATGGTGAGGGTTAGGGTTAGGGTGAGGGTTATGGTTAGGGTGAGGGTTAGTGTTAGTGTGAGTGTGAGGGTGAGGTTTATGGTTAGATATAGGGTTAGGGGGAGGGTTAGGGTGAGGGTTAGGTTTAGGGTCAATGTTATGTTTAGGGAGAGGGTGAGGTTTAGGTTTAGGTTTAGTGTTAGGATTAGGGTTATCGTTAGTGTGAGGGTTAGTGTTAGGTTTAGGTTTAGTGTTAGGGTGAGGGTAAGTGTGAAAGTGAGGGTTTGGGTTAGGGTGAGGGTTATGTTTAGGGTGAGGGTTGGGATTAGGTTTAAGTTTATTGTTAGGGTGAGGTTTAGGTTTACCGTGAGGGTGAGGGTGAGGGTGAGGGTTAGGGATAGGGTGAGGTTTAGGGTTTGGGTTAGGGTTAGAGTTAAGTTTAGGGTGAGGGTGAACTTTAGGGTTAGATTTAGTGTTAGGGTGAGGGTGAGGTTGAGGTTTAGGGTTAGTGTTAGTGTTAGGATTAGTGTTAGGGTGAGAGTTAGGAGGAGTGTTAGGGTTGGGGATAGGGTTAGGATTAGGGTTAGGGTGAGGGTGAGTGTGTGTGTTAGCGTTAGCTTTAGGGTTAGGCTTAGGGTTAGGCTGCGGGTGAGGTTGAGGGTGAGGCTCAGGATTAGGGTGAGGGTTAAGGTTAGGGTTAGGGGAGGGTTAGTGTGAGGGTTAGGATTAAGGTTAGGGGGAGGGGCTAGGGTGATGGTTATGTTTAGGGTTAGGGTTAGGGTTAGGTTTCGGTTTAGGGTTAGGGTTAGGGTAAGGGTGAGGGTGAGATTTAGGGTTAGAGTTCGGCTTAGGTTTAGGCTGAGGGTTTGTGTTAGGGTTAGGGTTAGTGATGGGGTTAGGGTGAAGGTGAGGGTTAGGGTGAGGGTGAATATTAGGGTTAGGTTTAGGATTAGGATTAGGGTTAGTGTTAGGGTGAGTGTGAGGGTTAGGATTAGGGTTAGGCTTAGGCTTAGGCTGAGGCTGAAGTTGAGGGTGGAGGTGAGGGTTAGGGTGAGGGTTAGGTTTAGTGTTAGGGTGAGAGTTGGCGTTCAGGTTAAGATTAGGTTTAGGGTGAGCATTAGGGTAAGGCGTACAGTGAGGATGAGGTTTAGGTTTAGGGTTAGATTTAGGGTTAGGGGAGGGTTAGTTCGTGAGTTAATGTTAGGGTTAGGGTTAGGGTTAAGGTTAGGTTGAGGGTTAGGTTGAGGTTAAGGGTTAGGGTCAGGGTTAGGGTTAGGATTAGGCTTAGGGTGAGGGTGATTGTGAGGGTAAGGGCTAGGGTTATGCTTAGGCTTAGGGTTAGGCTGAGTGTGAGGGTGGGTGTGAGGATTAGGGTTAGGGTTTGGTTTAGGGTTTGGGTTAGGGTTAGAGTTAGGTTTAGGGTTAGGGTGAGGTTTAGGGTTAGAGTTACGGTTAGGGTGAGTGTTAGGTTGAGGGTTAGGGTTAGGGTTAGGGTGCGACTTTGGGGGAGGTTTAGGGTTAGGGATAGGTTTAGGATTCGGGTTACGGTGAGTGTTAGTGTGTGGGTTTGGGTTAGGTTTAGGGTTAGGCTTAGGGTTTAGCTGAGGGTGAGGGTTAGGGTTAGGGTTAGGGTGAGGTTTAGGGTTAAGGTTAGGGTTAGGGTGAGGGTTAGGGTGCAGATGAGGGTTAGGGTTAGCATGAGTGTAAGGGTTAGAATTAAGGTTAGGGTGTGGGTTCTGTTAAGTTTAGTGTTAGGGTGAAGTTTAGGGTTATGGTGAGGTTTGGGTTTAGTGTGAGGTTTAGTGTTAAGGTGAGGGTAATTGTTAGGGTGAGGTTTAGGGTTAGGGTGAGGGTTATCATTAGGGTGAGGTTTAGGGTTAGGGTTAGGTTTATTGTTAGGGTTAGGGTTACGGTTACGGTTACGGTGAGGGTTAGGGTGATGATAAGGTTTAGGGTTAGGGTTAGTGTGAGATTTAAGGTTACGGTTAGGGTTAGATTTAGGGTTAGGTTGAAGTTGAGGTTTAGGGTTACAGTTAGGGTTAGGATGAGGGTTATGGTGAGGGTTAGGGTTAGTGTTAGTGTTAGGGTTAGGGTGAGGGTTAGGGTTAGTGATAGGGTTAGGATTAGGTTTAGGGTTTAGATGAGGGTGAGTGTGAGGGCTATGGTTAGTGTTAGGTTTAGGCTTAGGTTTAGGCTGAGGGTGAGCCTGAAGGTGAGGGATAGGTTTAGGGTGCGGGTTACGGTTAGGGTTAGGGTTAGAGTTAGGCTTAAGGTGAGGTTTAGGGTTAGGGTTAGGGTTAAGTTTCTGGTAATGGTGAGGGTTAGAGTTAGCATTAGGGTAAGGGTGAGGGGTAGGGTTAGGTTTAGGGTGAGTGTTAGCGTTAATGTGAGGTTTAGGGTTAGGGTTAGGGTTAGTTTGAGGGTTAGGTTGAGGGTTAGGGTTTGGATTAGGGTTAGGGTGAGTATGAAGTTTAGGGTGAAGTTTAGGTTAGGCTTAGTGTTAGGATTAGGGTGAGGTTAAGGGTTAGGGTGAGGGTTAGTCTTAGGGTGAGGGTTAAGATGAGCTTTAGGGTTTCAGTGAGGGTGAGGGTTAATGTTAGGGTGAGGGTTAGGTTTAGGATTATGGTTAGGGTGATGGTGATGTTTAAGATTAGGGTTAGGGTTATTGTAAGTGTTATTTTTAGGGTTACATTTGCAATGAGGTTGAAGGTTAGGGTTAGGTTTAGGGTTAGTTTTAGGGTTAGGATTAGTGTTAATGTTAGGATTAGGTTTAGACTTATGGTTTGTGTGAGGGTGGGGGTGAGGATGAGGGTTAGCGTTAGGGATAGGGTGAGGTTTAGGGTTAGGGTTAGGATTAGGGATAGGGTCAGGGTGAGGTTTAGGGTTAGACTTAGGTTGAGGGGGAGGGTTAGGGTGAGGGTTAGGGTTAGGGTTCGGGATAGGATTAGGGTTAGGGTGAGGGTGAGTGTAAGGGTTAGGGTTAGGATTAGGCTTAGGCTTAGGGTTAGGCTGAGGGTGAGGGTGGGTTTGAGTTTTAGGCTTAGGGTGATGGTGAGCCTTAGGGTTAGGGTGAGGGTTAGGATGAGGTTTATGGTTAGGATTAGTGTTAGGTTAAGGGCTAGGGTGAGGGTGAGGGTTAGGGTTATGGTTAGGTTTAGGCTGAGGGTAATGGTGAGGGTGAACTTTAGGGTTATGGTGATGGATAAGGTTAGTGTAAGGGTCAGGGTTAGGATGTGGGTTCGGGTTAGGGTGAGGGTTAGTAGGAGTGTGACGGTAAGAGTAAAAGTGAGGGTTACAGTAAGGGTGAGGGTTAGGGTAAGGGTTAGGGTTAGGGTTAGATTGAGGATTAGGGTTAGGGATAATGTGAGGTTTAGGGTGAGGATGAGGGTTGGGGTGAGGTTTATGGTTAGAATTAGGGTTAGGGTGAGTTCTAGCGTTAGGGTGATGGTTAGGGTCAAGTTTAAGTTTAGGGTGAGGTTTAGGGTGAGGGGTAGGGTTAGGTTTAGGGTGAGGGTTAGTTTTAGTTTGAGGGTTATGGTTAGGGTGAGTGTGAGGGTGAGGTTAAGGTTTATGGAGAGGGTTATGGTGAGGGTGAGGGTTAGGGTTAGTGTTAGGGTGAGGGTGAGGGTTAGGATTAGTTTTAGGTTTAGGGTGAGGTTTAGGGTGAGGGTGAGGGTTAAAGTTAGGGTTAGGTTTGTGGTGTGGGTAAGTGATAGCATGAGGGTTAGGGTTAGTGTTAGAGTTAGCATTAGGTTTAGGGTGAGGGTTAGGTTTAGGGTTAGGGTGAGGGTGCGGGTGAGAGTGAGGGTTAAGGTGAGGATTAGGATGAGTTTTAGGGTTAGGGTGAGAGTTAAGGTTACGTTAGCTTGAGGGTGAGGGTGAGGGTTAGGGTTAGGGTGAGGGTTAGGTTTACGATCAGAATTAGTTTTATGGTTAGGGTGAAGGTTAGGGTTAGGGGTGGGATTAGGATTAGGGTTAGGTGTAGGGTGAGTGTGAGGCTTAGTTTTAGATTTAGGGTTTGGCTTAGGTTTAGGCTTAGGGTGAGGTTGAGGGTTAGGGTTAGGGTGAGGTTAAGGTTTATTGTTTGGATTAGGGTTAGGGTGCAGGTTAGGGTGAGGGTGAGAGTTAGGGTTAGGGTTAGGCTTAGGCTTAGGGTTAGGCTGAGGGTGAGTGTGGGTGTGAGAAATAGGTTTTGGGTGATGGTTAGCGTTAGGGTTAGGGTGAGGGTTAGGATGGGGGTTAGGGTTAGGATTTGGTTTAGGTTTAGGGCTAGGGTGAGGGTGAGGGTTAGGGTTAAAGATAGGGTTAGATTTAGGATTAAGGGTAGGATGAGGGTGAGTGTGAGGGTTAGGGTTAGAGTTAGGCCTAGGCTTAGCTTTAGGCTGAGGGTGAAGGTGAGGGTTAGGGTTAAGGTGAGGGTTAGGGTTAGGGTTAGGGGGAGGGTTAGGATGTGGTATAGGGTTAGGATTCGGGTTAGGGTGAGGTCTAGGGTGAGGGTTATGTTTAGGGTTAGGTTTAGGGTGAGGTTTAGGGTTCGGGTTAGGTTTTGTTTTAGAGTGAGTCTTAGGGTTAGGGTTACAGTGAGGGTGAGGGTTAGGTTAGGTTGAGGGTTAGGGTTAGCGTTAGGTTGAGGTTTAGGGTTAGGTTTAGGATGAGGGTTAGGATGAGGCTTATGGTTTGGATTAGGGTTAGGGTGCGGTCTAGGGTGAGTATGAGGTTTAGGGTTAGGGTTAGGCTTAGGCTTAGGGTTCGGGTTCGGGTGAGGGTGGAGGTGAAAATAGGTTTTGGGTGGTGGTTAGGGTTAGCTTTAGGGTGAGGGTTAAGATGAGCGTTAGAGTTAGGATAAGTTTTAGGGTTAGGGCTAGGGTGAGGTTGAGGGTTAGGGTTAGGCTTAGACTTAGGCTTAGGGTTAGGCTGATGGTTAGGGTAAGGGTGAGGGTTAATGTTTGGATGATGGATAGGGTTAGGGTTAGGGTGAGTGTTAGGATGAGGTTTAGGGTAAGGGTGAGGGTTAGGATGAGCATGACAGTAAGAGAAAATGTGAGGGTTAGGCTGAGGGTGAGTGTTCCCCTAAGGGTGATGGTTAGGATTAGGGTGAAGGTTAGGATAAGGGTTAGGTTGAGGGGTAGGGTGAGGGTGAGGGTTAGGATGAGGTTTAGGGTTAGGATTAGGGTGAGTTTTAGGGTTATGGTGAGGGTTAGTGTTAGGGTGAGTGTTAGGGTGAGGGTTAGCGTTAGTGTTATCCTCAGGGTTAGGGTGAGGGTTAGGCTGAGGGTTAGGCTTAGGATTAGGGTGAGGGTTAGGGTTAGGGTTAGGGTGAGGGTGAAGGTTAGGGTTCTGGTGAGGGTTGGTGTTATTATTAGGGTTAGGGTCAGGTTTAGGGTGACGGTGAGGTTTAGGGTGAGGGTTGGGGTGAGGGTTAGGGTTAGGGTTAAGGTGAGGGTTAGGATAAAGGGTAGGGTTAGGGTTAGGGTGAGGGTTAGTTTGAGGATTATGTTTAGGGTTAATATGAGGTTTAGGGTGAGGATGAGGTTTAGGGTTAGGTTGAGGATTAGGGTTAGAATTAGGGTTAGGGTGAGGGCTAGGGTGAGGTTTAGGGTTAGGGTAGGGTTTAAGGTTAGGGTGAGGGTGAGGTTAAGGTTTAGGGTGAGGGTTAGTGTGGGGGTGAGGGTTAGGGTTGGGGTTAGGGTTAGAGTGAAGTTTAGGTTGAGGGGTAGTGTTAGGTTTAGTGTGAGGATTAGGGATAGTGTGAGGGTTAGGGTTTGAGTGAGGGTAAGGGTCAGGTGAGGTTTAGGGTTAAGGTGAGGGTTAGCATTAGGGTTAGGGTCAGGTTTAATGTTAGGTTGGAAGTCAGGGTTAGGGTGAGTGTTAGGGTGAGTGTTAGGGTTAAGATAAGTGATTGGGTTAGGGTTAGGGTGAGGGTTATGTTTAGGGTGATGTGTAGAATGAGGTTGAGGATTAGGGTAAGGGTGACAATGAAGGTTAAGGTATGGATGCGGGTTAGTGTTAGGGCAAGGGTTAATGTTACGGTGAGGGTTAGGGTGACGGTGAGGGTAAGGGTTAGGTTTATGGTGAGGGTTAAGGTTAGAGTTAAGGTGAGGGGTAGGGTGAGGGGTAGAGTTAGAGTTAAGGTTACGGTTAGTGTGAGGGTTAGGGTTAGGGTGAGGATAAGATAAGCGTGAGGGTTGGAGTGAGGGTGAGGTTTACGGTTACTGTTAGGGAGAGGGTTAGGCTTAGGGTTATGTTTATTTTGAGGGTGAGTGTTTGAGTTAGGATGAGTGTTCTTGAGAGTGTGAGAGCTAGGGTTTGGGTGAGGGTTAGGGTTAGGGTGAGTGTTAGGGTGATGGTGAGGGTGAGGGTTAGGGTTTGGGTTAGGTTTAGAGTGAGAAGTAGGGTGAGGTGTAGGGTTAGGGTTAGGGTGAGAGTTAGGTTTAATGTGAGGGTTAGGGTTAGGGTGAGGTTTAGGTTTACTGTGAGTGTTCAAGTTAGGATTAGGCTTAGTGTTAGGGTGAGGGTAAGGGTTAGGTTGAGGGTTAGGGTTAGGGTTAATGTGAGGGTTAGGGTTAGGGTTAGGCTTAGGCATAGGTTTAGGCTGAGGGTGATGGTGAGGGTGAGTGTTAGTGTTATGGGGATAGATATGGTTAGGTTTAGGCTGAGGGTTAGAATGAGGGTTCGTGTTAGGGTGAGGGTTAGTATGAGCCTGAGGGTTACAGTAAGGGTGAGGGTTAGGTTTAGGTTGAGGGTTAGTGTAAGGGTTAGGGTTAGGGTTAGATTGAGGATTAGGTTTAGGGTTAGTGTGAGGTTTACGGTGACGATGAGGGTTAGGGTGAGGTTTAGGGTTAGAATTAGGGTTAGGGTGAGAGCTAGCATGAGGCTGAGGGTTAGGGTTAGGGTTAAGTTTAGTTTGAGGGTTAGGGTGAGGGGTAGGGTTAGGTTTAGGGTGAGGGATAGGTTTCGGGTGAGGGTTACGGTTAGGGTGAGGGTGAGGGTGAGGGTAAGGGTTATTGTGAGGGTTAGGGTGAAGGTGAGGTTTAGGGTGAGATTGAGCTTTAGGATTAGGTTTAGGGTCAGGGTGAAGTTTAGGGTAAGGTTGAGGGTTAAGGTTAGGGTTAGGTTTATGGTGTCATTAAGTGATAGCCTGAGGGTTAGGGTGAGTGTTACAGTTAGCATTAGGGTTAGGGTGAGGATTAGGTTTAGGTTTAGGGTGAGGTTGCAGGTGAGAGTGAGGTTTAAGGTCAGGATTAGGGTGTGGTTTAGGGTTAGGGTGAGGGTTAGGGTTAGTGTGAGGGTGGCGGTGAGGGTGACGATTAGGGTTAGAGTTACGGTGAGGGTTCAGTTAAGTTTGAGGTTTAGGTTGAGGATGAGGTTAAGGGTTAGGGTGAGGTGTTATTGCTAGGGTTAGGGTTAGGGTTACGTTTACTGTGAGGGTGAGTGTGGGGGTTAGAGCTAGGGTGACGTTTAGTGTTAGGGTTATGGTTAGAGTTAGGGTTAGTGTGAGGATGATGTTTAGGGGTAGAGTTATGTTTAGGGTGGGGATTAGTGTGAGGGTTAGGTTTAGGGTAAGGTTTAGGGTGGGGGTGATGGTAAGGATAAAGGTGAGAGTTAGGCCGAGGGTGAGGGTTATGGTAAGGGTGAGGGTTAGGGTTATGGTGAGGGTTAGGGAAAGTGTTATGGTGAGGGTGAGGGTTAGATTGAGTATTAGTGTTAGGGTTAGTGTGAGGTTTAGGGTGAGGATGAGGGTTAGGGTTAGGGTGAGGGCGAGGTTGAGGGTGAGGGTTAGGGTTAGTGTTAAGGTGTGGTTTAAGGTTAGGGTGATGGTTAGGGTTAGTGTGAGGTTTAGTGTTAGGGTTAGGGTTAGTGTTAGGTTGGAAGTTAGGGTTAGAGTGAGGATTAGGGTGAGTGTTAGGGTTAATTTAAGTGATAGGTTTAGGGTTAGGGTGAGGGTTATCTTTAGGGTGATGTGTAGAATGAGGGTGAGGCTTAGGGTTAGGGTGACAGTGAAGGTTAAGGTATTGATGAGGGTTAGTGTTAGGGTGAGGGTTAATGCTACGGTGAGTTTTAGGGTGAGGGTGAGGGTAAGGGTTAGGTTTATGGTGAGGGTGAGGGTTAGAGGTATGGTGAGGGGTAGGGAAAGAGTTAAGGTTAGGGTTAGTGTGAGGGTTAGGGTTAGGGTGAGGAGAAGGTAAGCGTGAGGGTTGGAGTAAGGGTGAGGTTTAGGGTTACTGTTAGTGTGAGGGTTAGGGATACGGTTAGGGTGAGGGTTAGGCTTAGGGTTATGTTTATTTTGAGCGTGAGTGTTTGAGTTAGGATGAGTGTTCTTGAGAGTGTGAGAGTTAGGGTTTGGGTGAGGGTTAGGGTTAGGGTGAGTGTTAGGATGACGGTGAGGGTGAGGGTTAGGGTTGGGGTTAGGGTCAGAGTGAGGGGTAGGGTGAGGTGTAGGTTTAGGGTTAGGGTGAGTGTTACGTTTACTGTGAGGGTTAGGGTTAGGGTGAGGTTTAGGGTTACTGTGAGGGTTCCAGTTAGGATTAGGCTTAGTGTTAGGGTGAGGGTAAGGGTTAGGTTGAGGGTTAGGGTTAGAGTGAGGGTTAGGGTTAATGTGAGGGTTAGGGTTAGGGTGAGGGTTAGGGTTAGGGTGATGTTTAGGGTGAGGTTGAAGGTTAGTGTGAGTGTGAGTGTGAAGGTTCAGATGAGTGTTTGGGTTAGGTTTAGGTTGAGGTTGAGGGTGAGGGTGAGGCTTAGGGTTAGTTTTAGGGTAAGGCTGAGTGTGAGGGTTAGGGATAAGCTTAGGCTTAGGCTGAGGGTGAGGTTGAGGGTTAGGGTTAGTGTAAGGTTTAGGGTTAGTGTTAGGGTTATGTTGAGGCTTAGGGTTAGGTTAGAGGTTACGGTTAGGGTGAGGGTTAGGGTTAGGGATAGGTTTAGGTTGAGGATGAGGGTGAGGGTTAGGCTTAGGATTAGGGTTAGGGTGAGCCTGAGGGTGAGGGTGAGGTTGAGGTTTAGGGTTAGGGTGAGGGTTAGGCTAAGGGTTAAGGTGAGCATTAGGTTTAGGGTGATGTTTAGTTTGAGGGTGAGGGTTAGGGTGAGGTTGAGGGTGAGGTTTCGGTTGAGGGTTTGGGTTAGGGTTAAGGTGAGGGTGAAGGTGAGGGTGAGGGTTAGGTTTAGGGTTACGGTTAGGCTTAGGGTGAGGGTGATTGTAAGTTTTAGGGTTAGGGTTATGGTTAGGCTTAGGTTTAAGCTGAGGTTGAGGTGAGTTTGAGGGTTAGGGTTAGGGTGACTGTGAGCATTAGGGTTAAGGTTAGGGATAGGATGAGGGTTAGATGAGGGTGAGGGTTAGGGTTAGGGTGAGTGTTAGGCTTAGGGTTATGGTGAGGGTGAGGGTGGGGGTAAGTATTAGGCTTAGGGTGATGGTTAGCATTAAGGTTAATGTGAGGGTTAGGATGAGGGTTAGCGGTAGGATTAGGGTTTGGGTGAGGGCTAGGGTGACAGTGAGTCTTAGGGTTAGGGTTAGGCTTAGGCATAGGTTTAGGCTGAGGGTGATGTTTAGGGTGAGGGTTAGTGTTATGGTGATGGATATGGTTAGGTTTAGGGTGAGGGTTAGGATGTGGGTTCGTGTTTGGGTGAGGGTTAGTATGAGCCTGAGGGTTACAGTAAGAGTGATGGTTAGGTTTAGGTTGAGGGTTAGTGTAAGGGTTAGGGTTAGGGTTAGATTGAGGATGAGGGTTAGGGTTAGGGTGAGGGTTAGTGTTAAAATTAGGGTTAGGGTGAGGGTTAGGGTTAGGGTTAGGGTGATGTTTATGTTTATGGTGAGGGTTAGGTTTAGTGTGAGGTTTAGTGTTAGGGTGAGGGTAAATGTTAGGGTGAGGTTTAGCGTTAGGGTGAGGGTTATGGTTAGGGTGAGGTTTAGGGTTAGGGTTAGGTTTATTGTTAGGGTTAGGGTTAGGTTTATATTTATGGTGAGGTTGAGGGTGAGGGTGAGGTTTAGGGTTAGGGTTAGGGTGAGATTTAGGGTTAGGGTTAGGGTTAGATTTAGGGTTAGGGTGAAGTTGAGGTTTAGGGTTAGAGTTAGGGTTAGGGTGAGGGTTAGGGTGAGTGTTAGGGTTAGGGTTAGGCTTAGGGTGAAGGTTAGGGTGAGGGTTAGGTGTACGGATAGGGTAAGTTTAGGATTAGGGTTAAGGTGAGGGTGAGTGTGAGGGTTAGGGTTATTGTTAAGGTTAGGCTTAGGATTAAGCTGAGGGTGAGGGTGAAGGTGAGAGTTAGGGTTAGGGTGCGGGTTAGGGTTAGGTTTATGGTTAGAGTTAGCCTTAAGTTGAGGTTTATGGTTAGGTTTAGGGTTCTGGTAATGGTGATGGTTAGAGTTAGCGTCAGGGTTAGGGTGAGGGTTTGGGTTATGGTTAGGGTGAGTGTTAGGGTTAATGTGAGGTTTAGGGTTAGGGTTAGGGTGAGGGTGAGGGTTAGGTTGAGGGTTGGGGTTTGTGTTAGGTTTAGGCTGAGGGTGAGGATTAGGGTGAGATTTAGGTTAGGCTTAGTGTTAGGATTAAGGTGAGGTTAAGGGTTAGGGTGAGGGTTAGGCTTAGGGTTAGGTTGAGAGTTAAGATGGGGGTTAGGGTTTCAGTGAGGGTGAGGGTTAATGTTAGCGTGATGGTTAGGGTTAGGATTAGGGTTAGGGAGTGGGTGATGGTTAGGATTACGGTTAGGGTTGTTGTAAGTGTTATGGTTACTGTTACATTTCCAGTGAGGGTGAGGATGAGGGTGAAGTTTAGGGTTAGGGTTAGGTTTAGTTTTAGGGTTAGGATTAGTGTTAATGTTAGGGTTAGGGTTTGACTTTCGGTTTGGGTGAGGGTGAGGGTGAGGGTGAGGGTTAATTTTAGGGTTAGGGTGAGGTTTAGACTTAAGGTTAGGATTAGGGATAGGGTCAGGGTGAGGTTTAGGGTTAGAGTTAGGTTGAGGGGGAGGGTTAGGTTGAGGGTCAGGGTTAGGGTTAGTGTTAGGGTTAGCATTAGGTATAGGGTGAGGGTTAGGTTGAGGTTTAGGGTTAGGTTTGGGATTAGGTTAGGGTGAGGGTGAGTGTGAGGTTTAGGGTTAGGATTAGGCTTAGGCTTAGGGTTAGGCTGAGGGTGAGGTTGGATATGAGTATTAGGCTTTTTGTGATGTTTATCCTTAGGGTTAGTGTGAGGGTTAGCATGAGGGTTAGGGATAGGATTAGGGTTAGGGTGAGGGCTAGGGTGAGGGTGAGGGTTAGGGTTAGGGTTAGCTTTAGGCATAGGTTTAGGCTGAGGGTGATGGTGAGGTTGAGGGTTAGGGTTATGGTGATGGATATTGTTATTGTTAGGGGGAGGTTTAGGATGAGGGTTCGGGTTAGGGTGAGGGTTAGTATGAGCGTGATTGTAAGAGTAAAGTTGAGGGTTAGGCTGAACGTGAGGGTTACAGTAAGGGTGAGGGTTAGGGTTAGGGTGAGGGTTAGGGTACGTGTTAAGGTTAGGGTTAGATTGAGGATTAGGGTTAGGGTTAGTGTGAGGTTTAGGGTGAGGATGAGAGTTAGGATTAGAATTAGGGTAAGGGTGAGGGCTAGCATGAGGGTGAGGGTTAGGGTTAGGGCTAAGTTTAGAGTGAAGGTTAGGGTGAGGTGTAGGGTTAGGTTTAGGGTGAGGGTTAGGTTTAGTGTGAGGGTTATGGTTAGGGTGAGTGTGAGGGTGAGGGTAAGGGTTATGGTGAGGGTTAGTTTGAGGGTGGGGGGTAGGGTTATGATTAGGTTTAGGGTTAGGGTGAGGTTTAGGGTGTGGGTGAGGGTTCAGGTTAGGGTTAGGTTTGTGGTGTGGGTGATAGCATGAGGGTTAGGGTGAGTGTTAGAATTAGCATTAGGGTTAGGGTGAGGGTTAAGTTCAGGTTTTGCGTGAGGGTGAGGGTGAGAGTTTGGTTTAAGGTGAGGATTAGGGTGAGTTTTAGGGTTAGGGTGATGGTTAGGGTTAGGGTTAGCATGAGGGTGACGGTGAGGGTGACGGTTAGGGTTAGAGTTATGTTGAGGGTTCGATTAAGTGTGAGGTTTAGGGTGAGGATGAGGTTAAGGGTTAGTGTAAGGGTTAGGCTGCGTGTGAGGGTTAGGGTTAGGGTTTGGTTTAGGGTGAGGGTTAGTGTGAGGGTGAGGTTTAGGGTTATTCTTAGGGTTAGTTTGAGGGTTAGGCTGAGGGTTAGGATTAGGATTAGGGTGAGGGTTAGGTTGAGGGTTAGGGTGAGGTTGAGGGTTAGTATTAGGGTGAGGGTTACTGTTATTATTAGGGTTAGGGTTAGGTTTAGGGTGACTGTGAGGTTTAGGGTAAGGGTTAGAATTAGGATTAATGTGAGGGTTAGGATAAGGGGTAGGGTTATGGATAGGTTTAGGGTTAGGATTAATGTGAGGTTAAGAATTAGGGTGAGGGTGAGGTTTAGTGTTAGGAATAGTGATAGGGTTAATGTTAGGCTGAGGGTGAGGGTGAGGGTGAGAGTTGGGTTTAGGGTTGGGTGAGGGCTATGGTGAGGGTTAGGGTATGGGTGAGGGTTAGTGTGAGGGTGATTGTAAGGATAAAAGTGAGGGTTAGGCTGAGGGTGAGAGTTAAGTTAAGGGTGAGGGATAGGGTTAGGGTGAGGGTTAGGTTAAGGGTTAGGGATAGGGTGAGGGTTAGATTGAGGATTAGGTTAGGGTTAGTGTGAGGTTTGGGGTGAGGATGAGGGTTATGATTAGGTTGAGGGTTAGGTTTAGAATTAAGGTTACAGTGAGGTCTAGGGTGAGGGTGAAGTTTAGCTTTAGGGTTAGGGTGAGGTTTAGGGTTAAGATGAGAGTTAGGGTTAGTGTGAGGGTTAGTGTTAGAGTTAGGGTTAGTGTTAGGGTGAGGGGAAGTGTTAGGGTGAGGGTTAGTGTTAGGGATAGGTTATGCTTAGGGTTAAGGTTAGGGTGAGGGTGATTGTGTGGCTTAGGGTTAGGTCTAGGTTTAGGGTTAGGGTTATGCTGAGGGTGAGGTTGAGCTTGAGGATTAGGGTTAGGGTGATGGTTAGGATTAGGGTTAGGGTGAGGGTTAGGATGAGGGTTAGGATGAAGGTGAGGTTTAGGGTTAGGTTTAGGGTGAGGTTTAGGGTTAGGGTTAGGGTTAGGTTGAGGTTGAGGTTTAGGTTTAGAGTTAGGGTTAGGGTGATGGATAGTGTTAGGGTTAGTGTTAGGTTTAGGGTTAGGGTGAGTGTTACTGTTAGAGTTAGGGTTAAGGTTATGGTGAGGGTGAGGTTTATGGTTATGGTGAGGCTTAGGGTTATTATGAGGGTTAGTGTTAGGGTGAGGGTAAGTGTTAGGGTGAGGGTTAGGATTAGGTTTAGGGTTATGGTGAGGTTTAGGGTGAGGGTGAGTTTTAAGGTTAGGGATAGGTTTGTGGTGTGGGTAAGTGATAGCATGAGGTTTAGGGTGAGGGTTAGAGTTAGCATTAGGGCTAGGGTGAGGGTGAGGATGCAGGTGAGAGTGAGGGTTAGGATGAGGATTAGGGTGAGGTTTAGGGTTAGGGTGAAGGTTCGGGTTAGGATGAGTGTTAGGATTAGGGTTATCCTTAGGGTTAGGGTGAGGGTTAGGCTGAGGTTTAGGCTGAGGGTTAGGCTTAGGTTTAGGGTGAGGGTTAGGGTGAGGGTGAAGGCTAGAGTTCTGGTGAGGTTTAGGATTATTATTAGGGTTAGAGTCAGCTTTAGGGTGATGGGGAGGTTTAGGCTGAGGGTTGGGGTGAGGTTTAGGGTTAGGTTTAAGGTGAGTGTTAGGATAAGGGTTAGGGTTAAGGTTATGGTGAGGGTTAGGTTTAGTGTGAGAGTTAGATTTAGGGTTAGGGTTAGGATTAGTGTGAGGGTAAGAATTAGGGTGATGGTTAGGGTGAGGGTGAGGTTTAGGGTTATGAATAGTGATAGGGTTAGTGTTAGGCTGTGGGTGAGGGTGAAGGTGAGGGTGAGGGTTAGGGTTAGGTTTAGGGTGAGGTCTAGGGTGAGGTTTAGGGATAGGGTGAGTGTTAGGGTGAGGGTGATGGTAAGGGTAAAGGTGAGGGTTAGGCTGAGGGTGAGGTTTAATATAAGCGTGAGTGTTAGTGTTAGGGTGAGGGTTAGGGTAAGGGTTCGGGTTAGGGTTAGGGTGAGGGTTAGACTGATTATTAAGGTTAGGGTTAATGTGAGGATGAGGGTTAGGGTGAGGGCTAGGGTGAGGGTGAGGGTTAGAGATAGGGTAAGGGTTAGGGCTAGGTTTAGGATTAGGTTGAGGGTTAGGGTTAGAATTAGGGTTAGTGTGAGGGCTAGGGTGAGGTTTAGGGTTAGGTTTAGGGTTAGGGTGAGGTTTAGGTTTAGGGTGAGTGTGAGGTTAAGGTTTAGGGTGAGGGTTAGGGTCAGCGTTAGGCTTAGGGTTAGGGTTAGGGTGAGGATAAGGCTGAGGATTAGGCTGAGTGTTAGGGTGACGGTGAGGGTGAGGGTGAGGTTTGGGGTTAGGGTTAGAGTGAATGTTAGGGTGAGGGGTAGAGTTAGGGTTAGGGTGTGGATTAGGGTTACTGTGAGGGATAGGTTTATAGTGAGGATAAAGTTTAGGTCGAGGTTTAGGGATAGGGTGAGGGTTAGCGTTAGGGTTAGGGTGAGGGTTAATGTTAGGTTGGAGGTTAGGGTTAGGTTGAGGGTTAGGGTGAGTGTCAGGTTTCATGTGAGTAATAGGGTTAGGGTTAGAGTGAGGGTTATGGTTAGGGTGATGTGTAGAATGAGGGTTAGGGTTAGGGTGAGATTTAAGGTAAGGGTAAGGTTTAGGGTGAGGGTGAGGGTAAGAGTTAGGATTAGGGTGAGGGTTAGTGTTAGGGTTACGGTTAGAGTTAGGGAGAGGGGTAGGGTTAGGAGTAGGGTTAAAGTTAAGTTTAGGGTTAGTGTGAGGGTTAGGGTTAGGGTGAGGATTAGGTAAGGGTGAGGGTTGGGGTGAGGGTGAGTGTTAGAGTGAGGATGAGTGTTCTGGAGAGTGTGAGGGTTAGGGTTTGGGTGATGGTTAGGGTTAGTGTGAGTGTTAGGGTGACGGTGAGAGTGAGTGTTAGGGTTGGGATTAGAGTTACAATGAGGGGTAGGGTGAGGGGTAGGGTAAGGTTTAGGGTGAGGGTTAGGGTTACTGTGAGGGTTAGCGTTAAGGTGAGGTTTAGGGTTACTGTGAGGGTTCAAGTTAGGGTTAGGCTTAGTGTTAGGGTGAGGGTAAGGGTTAGGTTGAGGGTTAGGGTTAGGGTGAAGGTTAGGGTTAATGTGAGTGTTAGGTTTAGGGTGAGGGTTAGGGTGAGGGTTAGGGTTAGGGTGATGTTTAGGGTGAGGGTGAGGGTTAGGGTGAGGGTGAAGGTGAAGGTTGGGTTGAGTGTTGGGGTTAGGGTTAGGATGGGGTTGAGGTTGAGGGTGAGGCTTAGGGTTAGTTTTAGGGTAAGGTTAGGTGTGAGGGTTAGGGATAAGGTTAGTCTTAGGCTGAGGGTGAGGGTGAGGCTGAGGTTTAGGGTTAGGGTTAGGGTTAGCGTTAGGGTTATGGTGAAGGTTAGGGTTAGGTTGGAGGTTACGGTTAGGCTAAGGGTTAGGGTTAGGTATAGGTTTAGGTTGAGGGTGACGATGAGGGTTAGGGTTAGGATTAGGGTTAAGGTGAGCCTGAGGTTGAGGGTTAAGTTGAGGGTTAGTGTTACGGTAGGGTTAGGCTAAGGGTTAGAGTGAGGTTTAGGTTTACGTTGATGTTTAGGTTTAGGGTGAGGGTTAGGGTGAGGTTGAGGGTGAGGTTTCGATTGAGGGTTTGGGTTAGGGTGGTGAGGATGAAGGTGAGCGTGAGGGTTAGGTTTAGAGTTAGGGTTAGGCTTAGGGTGAGGGTGATTGTGAGGATTAGGGTTAGGGTTATTTTTAGGCTTAGGTTAAAGCTGAGGGTGTGTGTGAGGGTTAGGGTTAGGGTGAGTGTGAGCGTTAGGATTAGGGTTAGGGATAGGCTGAGGGTTAGATGAGGGTGAGGCTTAGGGTTAGGGCGAGTGTTAGGCTTAGGTTTAGTGTGAGGGTTAGGGATAGTTTGATGGTTAGGGTGAGGTTTAGAGTTAGGGTGAGGGTGAGGGTGAGCGTGACTGTTAGGGTGCTGGTGAGGTTTATGGTTAGGTTTAGGGTTAGGGTGAGGGTTTAGTGTTAGGGTTAGGATGATGGTTAGGATGAGGGGTAGGGTTAGGGTTAGGGTGAGGTTCAGGGTTAGATTAAGTGTTACCGTTAGGGTTAGGGTTAGGGGGAGGTTTAAGGTGAGGGTTAGGGTTAGGTTTAGGGTTAAGGTGAGGGATAAGGTGAGGGGAAGTTTTAGGGTGAGTGATAGGGTGAGTGTGAGGTTAGGGTTAGGTTATGGAGTGGTTTAGGGTTAGATTTAGGATGAAGTTGAGGGTGAGAGTGTGGGTTAGGGATTAGTTTTAGGGTTAGGGTTAGTGTTATTGTTAGGGTTAGTGTTACGATTACAGTGAGGTTGCTGGTGAGGTGAGGTTTAGCGTTAAGGTTAGCATTAGGGTGAGGGTTAGGGTGAGGGTAAGTGTTGGGGTGTGGATTAGGGTTAGGGGGAGGTTAAGGTTTAGGGTTAGGGTTAGGTTGAGGGTTAGGGTTAGCATTAGGGTTAGGTTGAGGACTAGGGTGAGGGATAGGGTTAGGTTAGGGTGCTGGTTAGGGTTAGGGTGAGGATTAGGGTGAGGGTAAGAATAATGGTAAGGGTGAGGGTTAGGGTGAGTTTGAGGGTTACGGTAAGAGTGAAGGTTATGATGACGGTGAGGTTTAGGGTGAGGGTTAGGATTAGGGTGAGGGTGAGATTGAGGGTTAGGGTGAGGGTAAGGGTTAGGGTTAGGGTGAGGTTAAGATAAGGTTGAGGGTTAGTGTTAGGTTTAGAGTGAGGGTTAGAGTGAGTGTGAGGTTTAGGGTTAGGGTTAGTGTTAGGGTGAGGGTAAGTGTTAGGGTTTTGTATAGGTTTACGGTGAGGGTGAAGGATAGGTATAGGGTGAGGGTTAGGGTTAGGGTGAGGGTGAGGGTGAGGGTTAGTATAAAGGTTAGGGTTAGGGTTATTTTTAGGTTTATGTTTAGGTTTATGATTACGTTGACGGTGAGGGTTATGGTTAAGGTGAGGTTTAGGATTAGGGTTAGTTTTAGGGTTAGGGTTAGCATGAGGTTCAGGGTAAGTGGTAGGGTTAAGGTTAGGGTGAGGGTTAGGGTTAGTTTGAGGGTTACGGTTAGAGATAGGGTAAGGGTTAGGATGAGGGTTAGGGTGAGGGTAAGGTTTAGGGTAAGGGTTAGAGTGAGTGTGAGGTTTAGGGTTAGAGTTAGTGTTAGGGTGAGGGTAAGTGTTAGGGTTAGGTTTAGGTTTACGGTGAGGGTGAGGGTTAGGTTTAGGGTGAGGGTTAGGGTTAGGTTAGGGTTAAGGTGAGGGTGAGGGTTAGGATAAAGTTTAGGGTTAGGGTTATTTTTAGAGTTATGTTTATGTTTATGGTTATGTTGAGGGTGAGGGTTAAGGTTATGGTGAGGTTTAGGATTAGGGTTAGGTTTAGGGTTAGGGTTAGGATGAGTTTTAGGATGAGTGGTAGGGTTAAGGTTAGGGGGAGGGTTAGGGTTAGGGTGAGGGTGAGGGTTAGGATTAGTGTTAGAGTTAGGGTTAGGGTAAGGATGAGGGTTTCGGGTTAGGGTTAGGGTTAGGGTTAGTTTGAGGATTTCAGTGAGGGTTATGATTAGGGTTAGGGTAAGGGTTAGCGTTAGGGTGAGGGTTATGGTTAGGATTAGTGTTAGAGTTAGTGTTAAGGTTAGGGTGAGGGTTATGGTGAGGGTGAGGTTTAGGGTTAGGTTTAGGTTTATCATGTGGGTGAGTGACAGTGTGAGGTTTAGGGTGAGTGTTAGAGTTAGCATTAGGGTTAGGGTGAAGGTTATGGTGCGGGTTAGGTTTAGTGTGAGTGTTAGGTTTAGGTTTAGGTTTAGGATTAGTGTGAAGGTAAGAATTCGGGTGATGGTTAAGGTGAGGGTGAGGTTTAGTGTTAGGATTTGGGTTATCGTTAGTGTTACGCTGAGGGTGATGGTGAGGGTGAGGGTGAGGGTGAGTTTTAAGGTTATGGTTAGGGTGAGGGCTAGGATGAGGGTTAGGGTTAGGGTGAGGTATAGGGTTAGGGTGAGGGTTAGGATTAGAGTTAGGGTTAGGGTTAGGGTTAGTTTGAGGGTGGTATGAGGGTGAGGTTTAGGGTGAGGTTTAGGGTTAGGGTTAAAATTAGGGTGAGGTTTAGGGTTACTGGTAGTGTTACGGTTATGGTTAGTATTAGGGTTAATGTGTGGGTTAGGGTTAGGGTGAGGATAAAGTAAGGGTTAGGGTTAGGGTGAGGGTGAGGTTTATGGTTACTGTTTAAGTGAGGGTTAGGGTTTGGTTTAGTGTTAAGGTAAGGTTGAGGGTGAGGGTTAGGGTTAGGCTTATGGTTAAGGAGAGGGTGAGGGTGAGTGTGAGGCTTAAAGTTAGGTTTAGGGTTAGGGTGAATGTAAGGGTTAGAGTGGAGGTTAGGGTTAGGGTTTGGGTGAGGGTTAGGTTTTGGGTTAGGCTGAGGGTTAAGGTTAAGATTAGGGTGAGATTTAGGGTGAGGGTTAGGGGGAGGGGGAGGGTTAGGTTTAGAGTGAGACTTAGGGTTAGGATTAGGCTTAGGGTCAGGGTTAGGGTGACTGTGAGGTTTATGGTGAAGTTTAGAGTGAGGGTTATGTTTAGGGTTAAGGTGAGGGTTAGGGTAAGGGGTCAGGTTACGGTTAGGGTGAGGTTTAGGTTTAGTGTGAGAGTAAAGGTTAGGGTTAGGGTTAGGATTAGTGTGAGGGAAAGAATTAGGGTGATGGTTAGGGTGAGGGTGAGGTTTAGGTTTAGGAATAGGGATAGGGTTAGTGTTACACTGAGGGTGAGGATGAGGGTGAGGGTGAGCGTTATGTTTCGGGTTAGGGTGAATGCTAGGGTGAGGGTTATTAACGGTTAGGGTGAGGGCTAGGGTTAGGGTGAGGGTAAAAGGGTTAGGTTTAGTTTGAGGGTGGTGTGAGGGTGAGGTTTAGGGTGAGGCTTTGGGTTAGGGTGAGGGCTAGGTTGAGGGTGAACTTTAGGGTTATGATGAGGGTTAGCGTTAGGTTTAGGGTGAGGGTTAGGTTTAGTGTGAGGTTTACGGTTAAGGTTAGGTTGAGGTTGCGGGTAAGGGTTATGGTTAGGGTTTGGGTGAGGGTGAAGGTTAGGGTTATGATTACAGATAGGGTTAGGTTTAGGCTGAGGGTGAGAGTGAGGGTGCGGGTGAGGTTTAGGGTTAGGGTTATGGTTAGGGTGAGGGTGAGGGCTAGGGTGAGGGTCAGGGTTAGGGTGAAGGTGAGGTTGAGGGTGAGGCTGAGTGTTAGGGTGAGGGTGAGGGTTTGGTTTAGGGTTAGGGTTAGGGTGAGGTTGAAGTTTAAGATTAGGTTTAGGGTTATTGTTAGGGTTAGAGTGAGGGTTACAGTTCAGTTTAGGGTGAGTGTGAAAGTTAGGGTTAAGGTTAGGGTTAGGGTGAGGTTGAGGGTTAGGGTTAGGGTGTTAGATGAAGTTTATGGTGAGTGCTAGGGTTAGGGTTAAGGTGAGGGTTAGGGTTAGTGTGAAGGTTAGAATGAGGATTAGGGTTAGGATTAAGGTGAGGGTTAGGTTGAGCGTTAGGGTTTTGGTTAGGGTTAAGGTGAGGGTGAGGTTTAGGGTGAGGTTTAGGGTAAGGGTGAGGGTTAGGGTTAGGGTGGAGTTTAGGATTAAGGTTAGGGTTATGGTTAGGTTGAGAGTTAGGTTTAGGGTAAGGGTTAGGTTTACGCTGAGGGTGAGGGTTAGGGTTATGTTGAGGGTTTGGTTTAGGGTAAGGGTTAAGGTGAGGGTGAGTTTTAGGATTAGGATTAGGGTTAGGATTAGGGTGAGGGTGAGGGTTAGGGTTAGGTTTAGGGTTACAGTGAGGGTGAGGGTTAGGTTTAGGGTGAGGTTTAGGGTTAGGGTTAGGTTTAAGTTGTGGGTTTGTGTTAGGATTAGAGTTAGGGTCAGGGTTATTGTTAGGGTTAGGGTTAGTGTTAGGGTTAGGTTTAGGGTGAGGGTGAGGGTTACCGTTAGGTTTAGGTATAGTGTTAGGGTTAGGATTAGCGTGAGGGTGAGTGTGTCGGTTAGGGTTAGGGTTAATGTGAGGGTGAGGGTTAGTTTGAGGGTTAGGGTTAGGGTGAGGGTGAGGGTGAGGTTGAGGGTGAGTGTTAGGGTTAGTATGAGGTTTAGGGTTAGGGTTAAGGTTAGGCTTAGGTTGAGGGTTTGGCTTAGGTTTAGGGTTAGGATGAGGGTTAGGCTGAGGGGTATGGTTACGTTTAGGGTGAGGATGAGGTTTAGTGTGAAGGTTAGGCTTAGGGTTAGGGTGAGGTTAAGGATTAGGGTGAGTGTTAGGGTGAGGGTTAACGTTAGGTTTAGGTTTAGGGTGAGGCTTAGGGTTAGGGTTAGGGTTACTGTGATGGTTAGGGTTAGGTTTAGGGTGAAGGTTAGGGTTAGGGTTAGGCTTAGGCATATGGTAAGGATTAGGGTGATGCTGAGGGTGGGGCTTAAGGTTATGGTGATGGATAGGGTTAGGGTTAGGGTGAGGTTTAGGATGAGGGTTCGAGTTAGGGTGAGGGTTAGGATGAGATTGACGGTAAGAGCAAAGGTGAGGGTGAGACTGAGGGTGAGGGTTATGGTAAGGGTTAGGCTTAGGGCTAGGCTGAGTGTTAGGGTAAGGGTTAGGGTTAGGGTTAGATTGAGGATTAGGTTTAGGGATAGTGTGAGGTTTAGGTTGAGAATGAGGGTTAGGGTTAGAATTAGGGTTAGGGTGAGGGCTAGCGTGAGGGTGAGGGTTAGGGTTAGGGTTAAGTTTAAGGTGAGTGTTAGGGTGAAGAATAGGGTTAGGATTAGGGTTAGGGTTAGTGTTATTGTTTGGGTTAGGGTTACGGTGAGGGTGAGGGTGAGGGTTAGGGTTAGGGTAAGGGTTAATGTTTTGTTAAGGTTAGGGTTACGGTTACGGTGAGGGTGAGGATGAGGGTTAGGGTTAGGGTTAGGGTGAGGTTTTTAATGTTAGGGATAGGGTTAGAATTAGGGTTAGGGTGAGGGTTAGGGTTAAGGTTAGGGGGAGGGATAGGATGAGGATTAGGAATAGGGTTAGGGTAAGGGCTAGGGTGAGGGTGAGGTTTAGGGTTAGGGTTAGGGTGAGGTTTAGGGTTACGTTTAGGGTTTGGGTTAGGGTGAGGGTAAGGTTTAGTGTTAGAGTTAGTTTTAGCGTGAGGCTGAGGGTGAGGGTTAAGGTTAAGGTTAGTGTTAGGGTTAGGGTGAGGGTGAGGTTTAGGGTGAGGTTGAGTTTTAGGCTTAGGGTTAGGATTAGGATTACGGTAAAGGTTACGGTGAGTGTGAGGGTTAGGGTTAGGGTTGGGCTTAGGCTTAGGATTAGACTGAGGTTGAAGGTGAGGTTGTAGTTTGGGGTTAGGATGAGTGTTAGGGTTAGGCTTAGGGTTAGGGTTAGGATTAGGGAAAGGGTTATGGTGAGCTTGAGGTTTAGTTTTAGAATTAAGTTAAGGGGGAGGCTAAGGTTGGAGGTGAGGTTTAGGGTTAGTGTTAGGGTAAGGTTTAGGGTTAGGTTTAGGGTGAGGGTTAGGATGAGGGTTAGGATTACGGTCAGGGTGAGGGTTATGGGTAGAGTGAATGATAGGGTTAGGATTAGGGTTAGGGTGAGGGTTAGGGTTAGTGTTAGGGTGAGGTTTAGGATGAGGGTTAGGATTAGGGTTAGGGTGAGGTCTAGGGTGAGGGTGAGGTTTAGGGTTAGGGTTATTGTGAGGTTTAGGGTTAGGGTTAGGGTTAGGGTGAGGGTGAGATTTAGGCTTAGAGTTAGGGTAAGGGTGAGGCTGAGGTTGAGAGTTAGGGTTAAGGTTAGTGTTATTGTAAGGGTTAGGGTGAGATTTAGGGTGATGGTGAGGGTTAGGCTTAGGGTTAGGATTAGGATTAGGGTAAGGGTTAGGGTGAGTGTGAGGGTTAGGGTTAGGGTTAGGGATCTGCTTACGGTTAGGCTGAGGGTGAGGGTTAGGGTTAGGGTGAGGGTAAGTGATAGGGTTAGTGTGAGAGTTAGGGTTCTGTTAAGTTTAGGGTTTGGGTGAAAGTTACAGTTAGGGTCACGGTGAGCGTGAGGGTGAGGGTTAGGTTGAGGTTTAGCATTAGGGTTAGGGTGAGAGTTAGGATGAGGATTAGGTTTAAGATTAGTGTTAGGGTGAGTGCTAGGGTGAGGATTTGGTTTAGGGTTAGGGTAAGGTTTAGGGTTAGGTTTAGGTTTAGGGTGAGGGTTAGGATGAGGGTTAGGGTTATGGTGAGGTTGAGGGTTACATTAAGGTGAGGGTTAGGGTTAGGATTAGGGTTAGGGTGAGGGTGAGTGTTAGCATTAGGGTTAGGGTTAGGTTTAGGGTTATGTTTAGGGTTAGGATTAGTGGTATTTTTAGGGTTAGCTTTTGAGTTATGGTGAGGGTGACGGTGAGGGTGAGGGTTAGGGTTAGGGTGAGGTTTAGGGTTAGGGTTAGGGTTAGGGTTAGGGTGAGGGTGAGGTTTAGGGTTATATTTAGGGTTTGTTGGAGGGTTAGGTCGAGGGTTGGGGTTAGGATTAAAGTTGGTGTTAGGCTTAAGGTGAGGGTTAGGTTGAGGGTGAGGGTTAGGGTTAGGGTTAGGATTAGAGTTAGGTTGACGGTGAGGTTTAGGATGTGGGTTAGGGTTAATGTTATTGTTAGGGTTAGGGTAACGGTTAAGGTGAGGGTGAGTGTGAGTGTTAGGATTAGGGTTAGGGTTAATGTTATTGTTAGAGTTAGGGTTACAGTTATGGTGAGGGTGAGGATGAGGGTTAAGGTTAGGGTTAGGGTGAGGTTTTTAGTGTTAGGTTTAGTGTTAGAATTAGGGTTAGAGTGAGGGTTAGCGTTAGGGTTAGGGGGAGGTTAAGGATGAGGATTAGGGATAGGATTAGTGTTAGGGTAAGGGCTAGGGTGAGGGTGAGGTTTAGGGATAGGGTTAGGGTGAGGTTTAGGGTTATGTTTAGGGTTTGGGATAGGGTGAGGTTAAGGTTTAGTGTTAGAGTTAGGGTTAGGGTGAGGCTGAGGGTGAGGGTTATGGTTAGTGTTAGTGTTAGGGTTAGGGTGAGAGTGAGGGTGAGGGAGAGGGTTAGGGTGAGGGTGAGGGTTAGGCTTAGGATTAGGATTAGGATTACGGTAAAGGTTAGGGTGAGTGTGAGGGGTAGTGTTAGGGTTAGGCTTAGGCTTAGGATTAGACTGATGGTGAAGGTGAGGGTGAAGTTTAGGGTTAGGGTGAATGTTATGCTTAGGCTTAAGGTTAGGATTGGGATTAGGGTAAGGCTTATTGTTAGCGTGAGGTTTAGTTTTAGAATTAGGGTAAGGGTGAGGCTGAGGTTTAAGGTGAGGGTTAGGGTTAGTGTTAGGGTAAGGTTTAGGGTTAGGGTTAGGGTTATGGTTAGGGTTAGGCTTCGGGTGAGTGTGAGGGTTTGGGTTTGAGTAAGGATTAGGCTTAGAGTTCGGCTGAGGGTGAAGGTGAGTGTGAGGTTTAGGGTTAGAGTGAGGTTTAGGTTTATTGTTAGTGTGAATGTTATGGTTAGGGATAGAATTAGAGTTAGTCTGAGGGTAATGGTGTGGGTGAGGATTAGGTTTAGGGTGAGGGTTAGGGTTAGGGTTATGGGGAGGGTTAAGATGAGGGTTAGTGTTAGGATTAGGGTTAGGGTGAGGGCTAGGGTGAGAGTGAGGTTTAGGCTTAGGGTTAGGGTGAGGTTTAGGGTTAGGGTTAGGGTGAGGTTGAGGTATAGGTTTATAGTTAGGGTTAAGGTGAGGCTGAGGGTGAGGGTTAGAGTTAGGGTTAGGATTAGGATTAGGGTAAGGGTTAGGTTGAGTGTGAGGGTTAGGGTTAAGATTAGGGCTTGGCTTAGGGTTACACTGAAGGTGAGGGTGAGGGTGTGAGTTAGGGTTTGGGTGAGGGTTAGGGTTAGTTTTAGGGTGAGAGTTAGGGTTCAGTTTAAGTTTAGTGTTAGGGTGAGGTATAGGGTTAGGTTTAGGGTGAGGTTTAGGGTTAGGGTTAGGTTGAGGGTTAGGGTTAGGTTTAGGGTTAGGGTGAGGTTTAGGATTAGGGTTAGGGTGAGGGTTAGGGTTAGGGTGAGGGTTAGGATTGGAGTTAGGGTGAGGGCTAGGGTGAGGGTGAGTGTTAGGGTTAGTGAAGGGTGAGGTTTCAGGTTAGGGTTAGGTTTAGCATGAGGGTTCGGATGAGGGTTAGGGTTACGGTAAGGGTTATGGTTAGGGTTAAGTTGAGGGTTAGGGTTATGATTAGGTTTAGGGTGAGAGTGAGGTTTAGGATTAGGATTCGGGTTAATGTTATTGTTAGGGTTAGGGTTATGGTTACGGTGAGGGTGAGGGAGAGTGATAGGATTAGGGTTAGTGTTAATGTTATTGTTAGGGTTAGGGTTAGGGTTACAGTGAGGGTGAGGATGATGGTTAGGGTTAGGGTGAGGTTTTTAGTGTTATGGTTAGGGTTAGAATTAGGGTTAGGGTGAGTGTTAGGGTTAGGGTTTGGGGGAGGGTTAGGATGAGTATTAGGAATAGGATTAGGGTTAGGGTAAGGGCTAGGTTGAGGGTGAGGTTTAGGGTTAGTGTTAGGGTGAGGTTTAGGTTTACGTTTAAGGTTTGGGTTAGGGAGAGGTTAAGGTTTAGTGTTAGAGTTAGTTTTAGGGTGAGGCTGAGGGTGAGGATTAGGGTTAGGATTAGTGTTAGGGTTAGGGTTAGGGTGAGGGTGAGGGTGAGGGTTAGGGTGTGGGTGAGGGTTAGGCTTTGGTTTAGGCTTAGGATTACTGTAAAGGTTAGGGTGAGTGTGAGGGTTAGGGTAAGGGATAGGTTTAGGATTAGGATTACACTGAGCATGAAGGTGAGGGTGAAGTTTAGGGTTAGGGTGAATGTTAGGGTTAGGCTTAGGGTTAGGATTAGGATTAGGGTAAGGTTTAGGGTGAGGGTGAGGTTTAGTTTTAGAGTTAGGGTAAGGGTGAGGCTGAGGTTGAAGTTGAGGATTAGGGTTAGTGTTAGGGTAAGGTTTAGGGTTAGGGTTAGGGTGAGGGTTAGGATGAGGGTTAGGGTTATGGTCACGGTGAGGGTTACTGGTAGAGTGAGGGTGAGGGTTAGGGTTAGTGTTAGGGTGAGGGTGAGTGCTAGCATTAGTTTTAGGGTTAGGGTTAGGGTTAAGTTTAGGGTTAGGATTAGCGTTATTTTTAGGGTTAGGTTTAGAGTTATGGTGAGGGTGAGTGTGAGGGTTAGGATTAGGGTTATGGTGAAATTTAGGGTTCAGGTTAGGATTAGGGTTAGGGTGAGGGTGAGGTTTAGGGTTCGATTTAGGGTTATTTAGAGGGTTAGGTAGAGGGTTAGGTTTAGAGTTAGTGTTAGGGTTAAGGTTAGGATGACGTTTAGGTTGAGGTTTAAGGTTAGGGTTAGGCTTAGGATTAGGATTAGGGTTAGGAGAGGGTGAGTGTGAGGGTTATGGTTAGGCTGATGGTTAGGGTTAGGGTTACAGAGAGGTATAGGATGAGGTTTAGGGTTAGGATTAGTGTTAGGGTGAGGGCTAGGGTGAGGGTGAGGGGTGGGGTAAGTGTTAGGCTTAGGCTTAGGCTTAGGCTGAGCATGAGGTTCAGGGTGAGGGTTAGGGTTAGGTTTAGGGTGAGGTTCAGTGTTAGGTTTAGGGTTAGAGTTAGGGGTAGACTGAGGGTGAGGTTTAGGAGTAGAGTTAAGGTTAGGGTGAGGGTTAGGTTTAGGGTGAGGCTTAGGGTTAGTGTTAGTGTTAGGTTGAGAGTGAGGTTTAGGTTGAGGTTTAGGGTTAGGGTTAGGGTTAGTGTGAGGGTTAGGGTTAGGGTTAGTGTTAGTGTGAGGGTAAGTGTTAGGGTGAGGGAATGGTTTAGGTTGAATGTTATGGTTAGGGTGAGGGTTTGGATTAGTGTTAGGCTTATTTTTACGGTTAGGTTCAGGGTTAAGGTTACTGTTAGTGTGAGGGTGAGGGTTAGGGTTAGGGTTAGGGTGAGGTTTAGGGTTTGTGTTAGGGTTAGTGTTAGGGTTAAGGTGAGGGTGAGTGTGAGGGTTAGTGTTAGGGTTAGGCTTAGGCTTAGGGTTAGGCTGAGGGTGAGGGTGGGGTGAGGATTAGGTTTAGGGTGATGGTTAGGGTTAGGGTCAGGGTTAGGGTTAGGGTGGGGTTTAGGGTTACGGTTAGGGTTTGGTTTAGGGTGAGGGTGAGGTTTAGGGTTAGATATAGGGTTAGGGGGAGCTTTAGGGTGAGGGTTAGGGTTAGGGTTAAGTTTAGATTTAGGGTGAGTGTGCGGGTGAGTGTGAGGGTTAGGTTTAGGTTTAGGGTTAGGCTTAGGTTTAGGCTGAGGGTGAGGGTTAGGGTTAGGGTGAGGTTTAGTGTTAGGGTTATGGTGAGGGTTAGATTGAGTTTAGGGTTAGGATTAGGGTTAGGGTGAGGGCTAGGTTGAGGGTTATGTTTAGGGTGAGGTTTAGGGTGTGGTTTACGGTTAGGGTTAGGTTTAGTGTTAGGGTGTGGGTGAGGTTTAGGGTAAGAGTTAGGGTTAATTTGAGGCTGAGGGTGAGGGTTAGGGTTATCTTTAGAAATAGTTTTAGGGTAAGGTTTAGGGTGAGTGTGATGATTAGCGTAAGGTTTAGGGTTAGGCTTAGGGTTACACTGAGGTGAGTTTTAGGGTTAGGGTGAGGGTTAGGGTTAGGATTAGGGTGAGAGTTAGTGTTCAGGTTAAATTTAGGGTTAGGGTTAGGGTTAAGTTGAGCTGAGGGTTAGGGTTAGGTTGAGGGTTAGGGTTAGGCTTAGGATTAGGGTGAGGTTTAGGGTTAGGGTTAGGGTGAGGGTTAGGGTGAGGGCTAGGCTTAGGTTGAAGGTCAGGGTTAGTGTTAGGGTGAGGTTTAGGTTTAGGGTGAGGGTTAGGATAAGGGTCAGTGTTATGGTAAGGGTGAGGATTAGGGTTAGGTTGAGGGTTAGTGTTAGGATTAGGTTTAGGGTGAGGGTGAGAGTTAGGAATAGGGTTAGGGTTAAGGTTGTTGTTAGGGTTAGGGTTACGGTTACTGAGAGGGTGAGGGTGAGGGTTAGTGTTAGATTTAGGGTGAGGTTTTTAGTGTTAGGGTTATGGTGAGACGTAGGGTTAGGGTTAGTGTAAGAGTTAGTGTTAGGGTTAGTTTTATGGTGAGGCTGAAGATGAGGGTTAAGGTTAGGGTTAGTGTTAGGGTTAGGGTTAGGGTTAGGATTAGGGTTAGGTTTAGGGTTAGGTTTAGGGTTAGGGTTAGGGTATGGGTGGGAATTAGGGTTCGGGTTAGGTTTAGGGTTAAGGTGAGTTTTAGGGTTAGGGTTATGGTGAGCATGAGTGTTAGGTTTTGGTTGAGGGTTAGGGTTAGGCTTAGGATTAGGGTGAGGGTTAGGTTTAGGATTAGGGTCAGGGTTAGGATGAGGATTAATGTTAGGATTAGTGTTATTGTGAGAGCTAGGGTGAGGGTGAGGGGTATTGTTAGTGTTTGGGTGAGGTTTAGGGTTACAGTTAGGGTTTGGGTGAGGGTTAGGATGAGTGTTATATTTACAGTGAGGGTGAGGGTTAGGGTTAGGTTGAGGGTTAGGCTTAGGATTTGGGTTAGGGTGACGGTTAGTTTTAGGGTTAGATTTAGGGTTTGGGGGAGATTTATGTCCAGGGTTAGGGTTAGGGTTAGGGTTAGTGTTAGGGGTAAGATTAGGGTGCAGATTAGTTTGAGGTTTATGATTAGGGTTAGGGTAAGAGTTAGGATTAGGTTTAGGGTGAGGGTGAGTGTGAGGGTTAGGGTTAGTGTTAAGCGTAGGCTTAGGTTTAGGTTGAAAGTGAGGGTGGGGGTGAGGATTAGGGTTAGGGTTATGGTTAGGGTTAGGGTTAGGGTGAGGGTTAGGATGAAGGTTAGGGTTAGGATTAGGGTTAGGGTGAGGGCTAGGGTGAGGGTGAGATTTAGGGTGAGGTTTCAGCTTAGGCTTAGGGTTTTGGCTGACTGTGAGGTTGAGGGTGAGGGTTAGGGTTAGTGTGATCGTTAGGTTTTCGGTTAGGGTGAGTGTTAGGATGAGGTTTATGTTTAGGGAGAGGGTTTGGGTGAGGATGATGGTAAGTGTATAGGTGAGGTTTAGGCTGAGGGTGAGGGTTAAGATAAGGGTGAGGGTTATGTTTAGGTTTAGGGTTAGGGTAAGTGTTAGTGTTAGATTTAGGTTTAGGGTTAGATTGAGGATTAGGGTTTGGGTTAGAGTTAGTGTGAGGTTTATGGTGAGGATGAGGTTTATGGTTATGGTGAGGGTGAGGGTTAGAATTAGGGTTAGGGTGGGGGCTAGTGTGAAGTTGAGGGTTAGAGTAATGGTTAGGGTGAGGTTTAGGATTAGGGTGAGGGTTTGGATTAGTGTGAGGGTTAGGGTTAGGGTGAGGGTAAGTGTTAGGGTGAGGGTTAAGTTTAGGGTGAGGGTTCTGTTTAGGGGGAAGGTGAGGGTTAGGTTTAGCGTTAGGGTTAGGGTTGGAATTAGGATTAAGTTGAGGGTGAGGTTTAGGGGTTGAGTTAGGGTTAGGATGAGGGTTAAGTTTAGGGTGAGGGTTAGGTTGAGGGTTATGGTGGGTGTGATGCTAAGGGTAAAGGTGAGGATTAGGCTGAGGGTGAGGGTTACGGTAAGGGTGAGGTTTAGGATTAGGGTTAGGTTGAGGGTGAGAGTTAGATTGAGTATTAGAGTTAGGGTTAGTGTGAGGTTTAAGGTGAGAATTAGGGTTAGGGTCCGGGTGAGGGCTAGGGTGAGGTTGAGGGTTAGGGTTAGTGTTAGGGTGAGGTTTAGGATTAGGGTGATGTTTGGGTTAGTGTGAGCGTTAGTGTTAGCGTTTCCGTTAGTGTTAGGGTGAGGTTAAGTGTTAGGGTGAGAGTTAGGGTTAGGGTGATTTTTATGGTTAGTGTGAGGTTGAGTGTTAGGGTTAGGGTTAGGATGAGGTTCAGTTTAGGGTTAGGGTTTGAGTTAGGGTTATGTTGAGGGTGAGATTAGGGGTAATGTTAGGGTTTGGGTTAGGGTGAGGGTTAGGTTTAGGGGTAGGATTAGGCTTAGGCTTGGGCTTAGGCCGAGCATGAGGGTCAGTGTTAGGGTTCAGGTTAGGGTTCGGATTAGGGTTAGGGTTAGTGTGAGTGTTAGGATGAGGTTTAGGGTTAGGATTAGGTTTAGGGTGAGGGCTAGGCTGAGGGTTAGGTTGAGGTTTAGTGTTAGGGATAGGGTTAGGTTTAGGATTTGGGTTACGGTGAGGGTGAGTTGAGGGTTAGGGTTAGGGTTAGGGTTAGGGTCAGGGTGATTGTTAGTGTTATGGTTACAGTTAAGTTATGGTTAGGGTTAGGATTATAGTTAGTGTTGGGGTTAGTGTTATTGTTAGGGTTAGGGTTAGGGGGGATGGTTAGTGTGAGGTTTAGGGTTAGGGTTAGTGTTAGCGTTAGGGTGAAGGTGAGGTTTAGGTTGAGGTTTAGGGTTAGGTTTAGGGAGAGGGTTAGATTTAGAGTTATGGTGAGGGTGAGGGTGCGGGTGATTATGAGGGTTAAGGTTAGGGTTAGCATTAGGCTGAGGGTTAGGCAGAGGGTGATGGTGAGGGTGAGTGTTAGGGTTAGGGTTAGGATGAGGTTTAGATTTAGGGTTAGGTTTAGAGTTAGAGTTAGGGTTAGGGTTAGGGTTAGGGTGAGGTTTAGGGTAAGGTTTCGGGTTATGGTCAGGGTGAGGGTTAGATTGAAGATTAGCGTTAGGGTTAGTGTGAGGTTTAGGGTGAGGATGAGGATTAGGGTTAGGCTGAGGGTGAGGGTTAAGATAAGTGTCAGGGTTAGGGTTAGGGTGAGGGTTAGGATAATGTTTAGGGATATGGTTAGGGTGAGGGTTAAATTGAGAATTAGGGTTAGGGTTAATGTGAGTTTTAGGGTGAGAATGAGGATTAAGTTTATGGTGAGGGTGAGGGTTAGAATTAGGATTAGGGTGAGGGCTAGGGTGAGGGAGAGGGTTAGGGTTAGGGTTAGGGTTAGGATGAGGTTTAGGATTAGGGTGAGGGTTAGGGTGAGTGTGAGGGTTAGTTTTAGGGTTAGGGTTAGTGTTAGGGTGAGGGTAAGTGTTAGGTTGAGGGTTAGGGTTAGGGTTATTGTTAGGGTTAGAGTTAGGGTTACGGTTACTGTGAGGGTGAGTGTGAGGGTAAGGGTTAGGTTGAGGTTTAGTGTTAGGGTTGTGGTTAGAGTTAGGGTCAGTGTGAGGGTCAGGTTTAGCGGTAGAGTTATGTTTAGGGTGTGGGTTAGGGTGAGGGTTAGTGTTAGAGTTAGGATGAGGGTTAGGGTGAGGTTTAGGGTTAGGGTTAGTGTTAGGGTTAGGGTTAGGGTGAGGGTTTGGGTTAGGGTGAGGGTTATGGTTAGGGTGAGTGTTAGGGTTAGGGATAGGGTGAGTGTTAGGGTTAGGGTTAGGCTTATTGTTAGGGTTAGGGTTAGGTTTACGGTTGAGGTGAGGGTAAGGGTGAGGGTTAGGTTTGGGGTTAGGATGAGGTTTAGGTTTAGGGTTAGGGTTAGATTTAGGGTTAGGGTTAAGGTGAGGGTGAGGTTTAGGGTTAGATTTAGGGTAAGTGTTATGTTTAGAGTTAGGGTGAGGGTTAGGGTTAGGCTTAGGCTTAGGCTTTGGCCTAGCAAGAGAGTGAGTGTTAGGGTTATGGTTATGGTGAGGGTTAGGGTTAGGGTTAGGTTGAGGGTCAGGATGAGGTTTAGGGTTAGGATAAAGGTTAGGGTGAGGGCTAGGGTGAGTGTTAGGGTGAGGGTTAGGGTTAGGGCTGGGATTAAGTTTAGGGTTAGGGTGAGGGTGAGTGTGAGGATTAGTGTTAGGGTTGGAGTTAAGCTTAGGTTTAAGCTGAGGGTGAGGGTGAGGTTTAGGGTTAGGGTGAGGGTGAGGTTTAGTGTTAGAGTTAGTGTTAGGGTGAGGGTTTCTGTGAGGGTTAGTGTTAGGATTAGTGTTAGGGTTAGGGTTTGGGTTAGGGTTAGTGTGAGGGTTAGGGTTAGGGACAGGGTTACAATTAGGATTATGGTTAGGGTGAGGGTGAGGTTGAAGATTAGGATGAGGGTTAGGGTTAGGATTAGGTTTAGGGTTAGGGCTAAGGTGAGGGTCAGGGTTAGGGTTAGGTTTATGCTTAGGGTTAGGTTGATTGTGAGGGTGAGGGTTAGGGTTAGGATGAGTTTTAGGGTTAGGTTTAGGGTGCGGTTTAGGATGAGGTATAGGGTTAGGATTCGGGTTAGGTTGAGAGCTAGGTTGAGGGTTAAGTTTAGGGTTAGGTTTAGTGTGAGGTTTAGGGTTCGGGTTAGGGTTAGGGTTAGGGTGAGGGTTAGGGTTAGAGTTACTGTATGGATGAGTGTTATGTTTAGGTTGAGGGTTAGGGTTAGGTTTAGTGTGAGGTTTAGTGTTAGGTTTAGGGTGATGGTTAGGTTGAGGGTTATCGTTTGGATTAGGGTTAGGGTGGGGGCTAGGTTGAGGGTGAGGTTTAGGGTTAGGGTTAGGCTTAGGCTTAGGGTTAGGCTGAGGGGTAGGGTGGGGTGAGGAATAGGTTTTTTGTGATGGTTAGGGTTAGGATTAGGGTGAAGATTAGGATGAGGGTTAGGGTTAGGATTTGGTTTATGGTTAGGGCTAAGGTGAGGGTCAGGGTTAGGGTTAGGGTTAGGGTTAGGCTGAGGGAGAGGTTTTAGGTAAGGTTTAAGGTTAGGGAAAGTGTTAGACTTAGGGTTAGGGTACGGGTTAGGCTTAGGGATAGTTTTGGAGTTAGTCTTAATGTGAGGTTTATGGTTAGGGATAGGGTTAGGGTCCTGGTAAAGGTGAGGTTTAGAGTTAGCATGAGGGTTAGGATGAGGGGTAGGTTTAGGGTTAGGGTGAGAGTTAGGGTTAATGTGAGGTTTAGGGTTAGGTTTAGGGTTAGGGTTAGGTTGAGGGTCAGGTTGATCGTTAGGTTTTGGTTTACAGTTAAGTTGAGGGTGAGGGTTAGGGTGAGTTTTTGTTTAGGCTTAGTGTTAGGGTGAGGTAAAGGGTTAGGGTGAGGGTTAGGGTTAGGGTGAGGGTGAGGCTTAAGATGATGGTGAGGGTTACAGTGAGGGTCAGGGTTAGGGTTAGGGTCTGGGTTAGTGTGAGGATTAGGGTTATGGTGAGGGTGATGGTTAGGATTAGGGTTAGGATCATTGTAAGTGTTATGGTTAGGTTACATTTGCAATTAGGGTGAGGCTCAGGGTGAAGTTTAGCGTTAGGGTTAGGGTTAGTTTTAGGGTTAGGATTAGTGTTAATGTTAGGGTTAGGGTTAGAGTTACGGTTTGGGTGAGGGTGAGGGTGAGATTTAGGGTTAGGGTTAGTGTGAGGTTTAAGGATAAGGTTAGGATTAGGGATAGGGTGAGGGTGAGCTTTAGAGTTAGAGTTAGGTTGAGGCTGAGGGATATGGTGACTGTTAGGGTTAGTGCCAGTGTTAGGGTTAGCGTTAGGTTTAGGGTGAGGGTTAGGTTGAGGTTTAGGGTTAGGGTTAGGGTTAGGATTAGGTTTAGGGTGAGGGTGAGTGTGAGGGTTAGGATTAGTATTAGGCTTAGGCTTAGGGTAAGGTTGAGGGTGATGGTTGGGGAAAGGATTAGGCTTAGGGTGATGTTTAGCCTTAGGGTTAGGGTGAGAGTTAGGGTTAGGGTTAGGGTTAGGATTAGGTTTAGGGTGAGGGCTAGGGTGAGGGTGAGGGAAAGGGTTAGTGTTAGGCTGAGGCATAGGGTTACAATGAGGGTGATGGTGAGGGTGGGGGTTAGGGTTATAGTGATGGATTAGGTTAGGTTTAGGGTGAGGGTTAGGATGAGCATGATGGTAAGAGTAACGGTGAGGGTTAGCCTGAAGTTGAGGGTTATGGTAATGGTTAGGGTTAGGGTTAGACTGAGGATTTGGGTTAGGGCTAGTGTGAGGTTTAGGGTGAGGATAAGGGTTAGGGTTAGAATTAGGGTTAGGGTGAGGGCTAGCGTGAGGGTGAGCTTTAGGGTTAGGGTTATGTTTAGGGGGAGGGGGAGGGTTAAGTTTAGGATGAGGGTTAGGTTTAGTTTGAGGGTTACGTTTAGGGTGAGGGTGAGGGTGGGGTAAAGGTTATGGTGAGGCTTAGATTGAGGGTGAGGGTAGGGATACGATTAGGGATAGGGTTAGGTTTAAGCTGAGTGTGAGCCTGAGGGTGAGGGTAAGGTTTAGGGTTAGGGTTATGTTTATGGTTAGGGTGAGGTCTAGGGTGAGGGTGAGGGTTAGGGTGAAGTTGAGGGTTAGGCTGAGGGTCTTGGTTGAGGTAATGGTTAGGGTTAGGGTGACGATTAGTTGAGGTTTAGGGTGAGGGTGAGCTTGAGCGTTAGGGTGTGGGTGAGAGTTAGAGTTAGGGTGAGGGTTCGGGTAATGGTGAGGGTTAGGGTGACGTTGAAGTTTAGGGTTAGGTTTATGTGAGGGTTAGGGTTAGCGTTAGGGATAGGGTGAGGGTGACGGTTAGGATTAGGTTAAGGGTTAGGGTGAGGTTTAGTGTGAGGGTGAGGTTTAAGGTTAGGCTTAGGTTTGGGGTGTGGGTAAGTGATAGCATGAGGGTTAGGGTGAGTGTTAGAGTTAGCATTAGGGTTAGGGTGAGGGTTAGGGTGAGGGTGAGTGTGAGAGTGAGGGTTAGGGTGAGGATTAGGGTGAGTTTTAGGGTTAGGGAGAGGTTTAGGTTTAGGGTGAGTGTTAGGGTGAGGGTTAGGTTTATGGTTATGCTTAGGGTTATGGTGAGGTTTAGGGTTAGGATTAGGGTGAGGGTTAGTGTGATGATTAGTTGAGGTTTAGGGTGAGGGTGAGCTTGAGCGTTAGGGTGTGGGTGAGGGTTAGGGTTAGGGTGAGGGTTCGGGTAATGGTGAGGGTTAGGATGACGTTGAAGGTTAGGGTTAGGGTTATGTGAGGGTTAGGGTTAGGGTTAGGGATAGGAGGAGGGTGAGGGTTAGAAATAGGTTTAGGTTGAGGGTGAGGGTGAGGGTTAGGGTTAGGGTTAGGATTAGGGTTAGGTTGAGCCTGAGGGTGAGGGTGAGTGTGAGGGTTAAGGTTAGATTGAGGGTTAAGCTAAAGGTTAGTTTGAGGGTTAGGTTTAGGTTGATGTTTAGGTTGAGGGTGAGGGTTCGGTTGAGGGTTTGGGTTAGGGTTAGGGTGAGGGTGAGTTTGAGTGTTACGTTTAGGGTTAGGCTTAGGCTTAGGATGAGGGTGATTGTGAGGGTTATGGTTAGGGTTATTGTTAGGCTTAGGTTTAAGCTGAGGGTGTGGGTGAGTTTGAGGGTTAGGGTTAGGGTGAGTGTGAGCGTTAGGGTTAGGGTTAGGGATAGGCTGAGGATTAGATGCGGGTGAGGGTTAGGGTTAGGATGAGTGTTAGGCTTAGGGTTAGGGTGAGGGTTAGGTATAGGTTGATGTTTAGGGTGAGATTGAGGGTTAGGGTGAGGGTGACGGTGAGCGTGACTCTTAGGGTGCAGGTGAGGTTTAGGATTAGGTTTAGGGTCAGGGTGAGGGTTTAGAGTTAGGGTTAGGATGATGGTTAGGATGAGGGGCAGGGTTAGGGTTAGGGTGAAATTCAGGGTTAGTTTAAGGGTTACGGTTAGTGTTTGGGTTAGGGTGAGGTTTAGGGTTAGGTTTAGAGTTAGGGTGAGGGTTAGGGTGAAGATAGGTTTTAGGGTGAGGGTTAGGGTGAGTGTGAGGTTAGGGTTAGGGTGAGGGTTAGTGTTATTGTTAGGGTTAGGTTTAGGGTTACGGTTACGGTGAGGTTGCGGGTGAGGTGAGGTTTAGCATCAGGGTTACTGTTAGGGTGAGGGTAAGTGTTTGGGTGAGGGTTAGGCTTAGGGTGAGGTTTAGGGTGAGAGTGAGGGTTAGTTTTAGGGTTAGGTTTAGGGTGAGGTTAAGGGTTAGGGTTAGGGTGAGTGTTAGGGTTAGCATTAGCTTTAGGTTGAGGGCTAAGGTGAGAGTTCAGGTTAGGTTAGGGTGAGGGTTAGGGTTAGGGTGAGGGTTAGGGTGAGAGGAAGAATAAGGGTAAGGGCGAGTTTTAGGGTGAGATTGAGGGTTACGGTAAGAGTGAAGGTTATGGTGATGGTGAGGGTTAGGGTGAGGGTTAGGGTTAGATTGAGGGTGAGGTTGAGTTTTTGGGTGAGTGTTAGGGTTAGGTTTAGGGTGAGGGTTAGGATTAGGGTAAGGGTGAGGTTTAGGGTGAGGGTTAGGTTTAGGGTTAGTGTTAGGGTTTGGGATAGGCTGAGGGATAGTGTTAGGATTAGGATGAGGTTTAGGGTGAGGGTTAGGGTCAGAGTGAGGGTTAGGGTTAGGGTGAGGGTTAGCGTTAGGATTAGGGTTAGGGTCAGGTTTAGGGTGACTGTGAGGTTTAGGGTGAGGATTAGCTTTAGGGTTAAGGTGAGGGTTAGGGTAAGGGGTAGGGTTACAGTTAGGGTGAGGGTTAGGTTTAGTGTGGGAGTTATGGTTAGGGTTAGGGTTAGGATTAGTGTGAGGGTAAGAATTAGGGTGATGTTTAGGGTGAGGGTGAGGTTTAGGTTTAGGAATATGGATAGGATTAGAGTTACCCTGAGGGTGAGGATGAGGGTGAGGGTGAGAGTTAGGTTTAGGGTTAGGGTTAGGGTGAGGGTTAGGGTTAGGTTTAGTTTGGGGCTGGTGTGAGGGTGAGGTTTAGGGTGAGGCTTGTGGTTAGGGTGAGGGCTAGGTTGAGGGTGAACTTTAGGGTTATGATGAGGGTTAGGGTTATGTTTAGGGTGAGGGTTAGGGTGAGGGTTAGATTTAGTGTAAGGTTTACGGTTAAGGTTAGGGTGAGTGTTAGGGTAATTGTTATGGTGAGGGTTACGGTGAGGGTGAGGGTTAGGGTTATGATTAGAGATAGGGTTAGGTTTAGGCTGAGGGTAAGGGTGAGGGTGCAGGTGAGGTTTAGTGTTAGGGTTAGGGTTAGGATGAGCGCTAGTGTGAGGGTGAGGTTTAGGTTGAAGGTGAGTTTGAGGGTGAGGCTGAGGGTTAGGGTGAGGGTGAGGGTTTGGGTTAGGGTTAGTGTTAGGGTGAGGGTGAGGGTTAAGATTAGGGTTAGGGTTAGAGTTATTGTTAGGGTTAGAGTGAGGGTTACAGTTCAGTTTAGGGTGAGGGTGTAGGTGAGGGCTATGGTTACGGTTAGGGTGAGGTTCAGGGCTAGGGTTAGGTTAGTGTTAGGAGGAAGTTTAGGGTGAGGGGTAGGGTTAGGGATAAGGTGAGGGTTAGGGTTTTGGTTAGGGTTAAGGTGAGGGTTCGGCTTAGGGTGTGGTTTAGGGTTAAGGTTAGTGTTAGGGTGAGGGTTAGGTTTAGCAACAGGATTAGTGTGAGGGCTAAGGTGAGGGTGAGGGTTAGGGTTAGGGTTAGGTTTAGGGTGAGGTTTAGGCTTAGGCTGAGGGTTAGGGTTAGTGGGAGGATTGGTGTTCGGGTTAGGCTTAGTGTTAGGTTGAGGATAAGGGTTAGAGTGAGGGTTAGGTTTCAGGTGAGGGTTAGGGTTAGGGTGAGGGTCAGGGTTAGGGTTATGGTTAGGCTGAGGGTTAGGTGAGAGTTAGGGTTAGGGTTAGGGTAAGGGTTAGCGTTAGGGTGAGGGTTAGGTTTAGGATTAGTGTAAGAGTTATGGTTAGGGTTAGGGTGAGGCTTTCGGGTTAGGGTTAGGGTTAGGGTTAGGTTGAAGGTTAAGGTGAGAGTGACGTTTAGGGTTAGTTTTAGGTTTATCGTATGTGTAAGTGATAGTGTGAGGGTTAGGTTGAGTGTTAGAGTTAGCATTAGGGTTAGAGTGAAGTTTAGGGTGAGGAATATGGTTAGGGTTAAGGTGAGCTTGAGGTTGAGGGTTAGGGTTAGGGTTAGGGTTGGTTTTAGGGTTTGGGTGAGTGTTAGGGTTTTGGTTAGGGTTAAGGTGAGGGTGAGGGTTAGGGTGAGGTTTAGGGTTAGGGTTAGGGTTAGAGTGAGGGTTAGGGTTAGGGTGGAGTTTAGGATTAGTGTTAGGGTTATGGTTAGGATGAGGCTTAGTGTTAGGGTTAGGGTTAGTGTTAGGAGGAAGTATAGGGTGAGGGTTAGTGTTAGGGTGAGGGTTAGTGTTAGCAATAGGGTTAGTGTGAGGGCTAAGGTGAAGGTGAGGTTTAGGGGTAGGGTTAGGTTTAGGGTGAGGCTTAGGATTAGGCTGAGGGTAGGGTTATTGGGAGGGTTGGTGTTAGGGTTAGGCTTAGTGTTAGGGTGAGGGTAAGGCTTAGGGTGAGGGTTAGGGTTAGGGTGAAGATTAGGGTTTGGGTGAGGGTCAGGGTTAGATTTAGGGGTAGGCTGAGGGTTAGGTGAGGGTTAGGGTTAGGGTTAAGGTAAGGGTTTGCGTTAGGGTTAGGGTTAGGATTAGTGTTAGAGTTAGGGTGAGGGTTAGGGTGAGGGTTTCGGGTTAGGGTTAGGGTTAGGTTGAGGGTTACGGTGAGAGTGAGGGTTAGGATTAGGTTTAAGTTTATCGTGTTGGTAAGTGATAGTGTGAGTATTAGGGTGAGTGTTAGATTTAGCATTAGGGTTAGAGTGAAGTTTAGGGTGAAGTTTAGGGTTACGTTTAAGGTGATCTTGAGGGTGAGGTTTAGGGTTAGGGTTAGGGTTGGTTTTAGGGTTAGGGTGAGGGTTAGGGTTAGTGTTCGTGTGAGGGTAAGTCTGATGGTAACTGTTAGGGTTAGAGTAAGGGTGAGGGTTTGGTTTTGTGTGAGGTTTAGGGTGAGGATGAGGTTAAGGCTTAGGGTGAGCTTTAGGGTAAGGTTGAGTGTTAGGGTTAGGGTTAGCGTCAGGGTGAGGGTTAGGGTGAAGGTTAGGGTTAGGGATAGGGTTAGGTTTAGGGTGAGGGTTAGGGTAAGGGATAGGGTTATGATTAGGGTGAGGGTTAGGTTTAGTGTGAGTGTTAGGGTTAGGGTTAGGGTTAGGATTAGTGTGAAGGTAAGAATTAGGGTGACTTTTAGGGTGAGGGTGAGGTTTAGGTTTAGGATTAGGGTTATGGTTAGTGTTATGCTGAGGGTGATGGTGAGGGTGAGGGTGAGTGAGAGTTTTAGTGTTAGGGTTAGGGTGAGGATTAGGGTGAGGATTAGGTTAAGGGTGAGGGAGAGGGTTAGGCTGAGGGGTAAGTGTAGGGTTAGGTGAGGGTTAGGGTTAGTGTGAGGGTCAGGTTTAGGGTTAGGGTGAGGGTAAGGATTAGTGTCAGGGTTAGGGTGAGGGTGAGTGTTAGGGTTAGGCGGACAGTAAGGGTCAGGGTGAGGGTTAGATTGATGGTGAGGTTTATGGTTAGCATTAGTGTTAGGGTTATGGTGAGGGTTAGGTTTGGGGTTAGGGTCAGGTCTAGGGTGAAGGTGAGGGTTACGGTTAGGGTTAGGGAAAGGGTGAGTATTAGAGTTAGGATTAGGGTTAGGGTGAGCATTAGGCTGAGGGGTAGGGTTAGGGTTAGTCTTAGTCTTAGGGTTAGGCTTAGGGTGAGGGTGGGGTTGAGGATTATGGTTAGGGTGATGATTAGGGTTAGGGTTAGGGTGAGGGTTAAGATGAGGGTTAGGGAGAGGGAAAGTGTTAAGGTGAGGGTTAGGGTGAGGGTGAGGGTTATGGTTACCATTAGGTTTAGGGTTAGATTTAGCGTGAGCATTAGGTTTAGGTTTAGGGTTAGGGTGAGTGTGAGGGTGAGGGTTAGGTTTAGGGTTCGGGTGAGGGTTAGGTTTAGTGTTAGGGTTAGGGTGTGGGTTAGGGTTAGGGTTCGTGTGAGGGTGAGGGTGAGGTTTAGGGTGTGGGTGAGGGTGAGGTTTAGGGTTAGGAATAGGGTGGGGGTGAGTGTGAGTGTGAGGGTTAGGGTGAGGAATAGGGATAGGGTGAAGGTGAGTGTTAGGGTGAGGTGTAGGAGTAGGTTAAGGTGAGGGTTAGAGTTAGGGTGATGGTTTGTATGAGGGTTAGTTTAAGGTTAAGGGTGAGGGCTAGGGTGAGGGTTAGGGTTAGGATTAGTTTAGGGTGAGGGTTATGGTGAGCATTAGGTTTAGCGTTAGGGTTAGGGATAGGTTTAGGTTTAGGGTGAGGTTTAGGATGTGGGTTAGGATTAGGGTTAGGGTTAGGGTTAGGGTGAGGGGTAGGGTCAGGGTTAGATTTACGGTGAGCGTAAGGGTTAGCATGAGGTTTAGGGTAAGTGTGAGGGTTAGAGTTAGCATTAGGGTTAGGGTGAGGTTTAGGGTGAGTGTTAGGGTTAGGTTTATGGTTAGGGTGAGATGAGGGTGAGGGTCATTGTGAGGTTTATGGTTAGGGTGAGAGATGGGTTTAGGGTGAGGGTTAGGCTTTGGTTTAGGGTGTGGGTGAGCGTGAGGGTGACATTGAGGCTTAGGGTGAGGGTGAGGGTGATTGTGAGGGTTAGGCTTAGAGTTAGCTTTAGGGTTAGGTTTAGTGTGAGGGTGAAGGTGAGGGTTAGGGTTAAGAGTAGGGTTAGGTTTAAATTTAGGCTGAGGGTGAGCCTGAGGGAGAGGGTAACGATTAGTCTTAGGGTTAGGGTTGTTGTGAGGATTAGGGTGAGGGTAAGGTTAAAGGTTAGGGTGAGGGTGAGGGTTAGGGTTAGTGTTAGGGTGAGGGTTAGGGTTAGGGTGAGGTTAGAGTTAGGGTGAGGTTTATTGTTAGTGTGAGGCTTAGTGTTAGTTTTAGGTTGATTGTAAAGGTTAGGTTGAGGGTTAGGGATAGGGATAGGTTTAGGGTGAGGTTTCGGGTTATGGTGAGGTTTAGGGTCAGGGTGAGAGTTAGGGTTAGCATTATGGTTAGTGTGAGGGTTAGCGTAAGGTTAGTGTGAGGGTTAGGGTTAGGGTGAGGGTTAGGTTGAGGGTGAGAGTAATGTTAAGTGTGAGGGTTAGGATTATGGTAAGCTTGTGGGTTAGGGTGAGGGTTAGGTTTAGGTTTACAGTAAGGGTGAGGGTTAGGGTGAGTGTTTGGTTTGGGGTTAGGGTTAGGGTGAGGGTGAGATTGAGGGTTGGGAATAGAGTTAGGTTGAGGGTTAGGGTTAGGCTGAGGATTAGGGTTAGTGTAATGGCTAGTTTTAGGTTTAGGTTTAGTGTTAGGGTGAGACTAAATTTTAGGGTTAGGTTTAGGGTTAAAGTGAGGTTGATGGTTAGGTTAAGTGTGAGGGTTAGGGTTATGGTGAGGGTGAAGGTGAGGGTTAGGATAAGGGTGAAGGTGAGGGTTAGGATAAGGGTTAGGATTAGGGTTATTTTTAGGTTTAGGGTTAGGTTTATGGTTACGTTGAGGGTGAGGGTTAGGGTTAGTGTGAGGTTTAGGGTTAGGGTTAGGGTTAGGATGAGGTTTAGGGTGAGGGGTAGGGTTAAGGTTAGGGTGAGGGTTAGGATTAGTGTGAAGGTTAGGGATAGGGTTAGGATGAGGGTTAGGTTGAGGGTTAGGGTTTAGATTAGGGTTAGGGTGAGAGTGGGGGTTAGGGTGACGTTAAAGGTTAGCTTAGGTTTACGGTTAGGGTGAGGGTAAGGGTTAGGTTTAGGGTTAGGCTTAGGGTGAGGTTTAGGGTGAGGTTGAGGGTTAGGGTTAGTGTTTGGTTGAGGTGAAGGTTTAGGTTGAGGTTTAGGGTGAGGGTGAGTGTTAGGGTTAGCATTAGGGTTAGGGTGAGGTTTAGTGTGAGTGTTTTGGTTAGTTCAGGTTGAGGTTTTGGGTTAGTGTGAGGGTTAGGGTGAGGGTAAGGTAAGGGTAAGGATGAGGTTTTTGGTGAGGGTGAGGGTTACGGAACGGGAGAAGGTTAGGGTTAGTGTGAGGGTTAGAGTTAGGGTTAGGAAAAGGGTTAGTGTGAGGGATAAGGTGAGGGTGAGGATTAGGGTTAGGTTTAGGTTTAGGTTGAGGGTTAGGTTTAGGCTGAGGGTTAGGATTAGTGTGAGTGTTGGTGTTAGGTTTAGGTTTAGTATTAAGGTGAGGGTAAGGTTTAGGTTGAGGGTTAGGTTTAGGGTGATGGTTAGGGTTAGGTTTAGGGTGAGGGTAAGGGTTAAGGTTAGGTCTAGGTTTAGGGTAATTGTGGGTTTTGTTGAGGTTTAGGTTTAGGGTTAGTGTACGGGTTAGGGTTAGGGTTAGTGTGAGGATTAGGTTGACGGTTGGCTTGACGGTTAGGGTTAGTGTGAGGGTTAGGGTTAGGCTGAGGGTGAGGATGAAGTTGAGAGTTAGGGTTAGGATTAGGGTTAGGGAGAGGTTTTGGGTTTGGTTTAGGGTTAGGATGAGGGTTAGGGTGAGGGGAAAGTTTAGGTTTAGAGTGAGGTTAGATTTATTGTGAGGGTTAGCATTACGGTTAGGGTCAGGGTGAGGGTGAGGATATGGTTTAGGGTGCGGGTTAGAGTGAGGGTTAGGGTTAGGGATAGGGTTAGGTTTAGGGTGACTGTTAGCTTGAGGGTTTGGTTTAGGTTTAGGGTTAAGGTTTCTGGTGAGGGTTCGGGTTCAGTTTAGGGTTAGGTTAAGGGTTTCGTGTTTGGGTTACTGTTAGGGTTAAGGTGAGGTTTATGGTGAGGGTGAGGGTTAGGGTTAGGTTTATGTTTATGGTGTGTTTAAGTGATAGCGTGAGGGTTAGGGTGAGTGTTAGAGTTATTAGTAGGGTTTGGGTGATGGTGAGGGCGAGGGTTAGGGTTAGGGTTAGCGAGAGGGTGAGGGTGAGGGTGATGGTTTGGGTTAGAATTAGGGTGAGGGTTAGGTTTAGTGTGAAGTTTAGGGTGAGGATGAAGTTAAGGATTAGGGTGAGGGTTAAGGTAAAGGTGAGGGTTAGGGTTAGGGTTAGTGTTAGGGTGAGGGTTAGGGTGAGGGTTAGGGTTAGGTTTAGGGTTAGGGTGACGGGGATGGTTAGGGTTAGGGTTAGGGTGAGTGCTAGGGTGCGGGTTAGGGTTAGGGTGAGGGTTAGGCTTAAGGTTAGGGTTAGTTTGTGGGTGGTGTGAGCGTGAGGTTTAGGATGATGGTTAGGATTAGGGTGAGGGCTAAGGTGAGGGTTAGGGTTAGCATTAGGGTGAGGGTCAGGGTTAGGTTTAGGTTGAGGTTTGGGGTGAGGGGTAGGGTTAGGTTTAGAGTGAGGTTTAGTTTTAGTGAGAGCGTTACAGTTAGGAATAGTGTGAGGGTGGGGGTAAGGGTTATGGTGAGGGTTATGATGGGTTGATGGTTAGGGTTAGGATTAGGGGTAGGGTTAAGGGTAAGGCTGAGCAAGAAGGTGAGAATGCGGGTGAGGTTTACGGTAGGGTTACGTTTAGGGTGAGTGCTAGGGTGAGGGTGAGGGTTAGGGTGAAGGTGAGGGTGAGGGTCTTTTTAGATAATGGTTAGGGTTAGGGTAAGGATTAGGTGAGGGTGAGGGTGAGGGTGAGCTTTAGGGTTAGGGTGTGAGTGAGTGTTAGGTTTAGGGTGAGGGTTCAGGTGATGGTGAGTGTTAGGGTAAGGTTGAGATTTAGCATTAGGTGAGGATTAGGTTTAGGGTTAGGGTTAGATTTAGGATGAGGGTTTGAGTGAGGGGTACTATTAAGGTTAGGGTGAGAATTAGGGTTAATGTGAGGGTTATGGATAGGGTGAGGATAATGTTAGGGTGACGGTTAGGGTGAGAGTGAGGGTTAGGGTTACTGTTAGGGTGAGGGTTAGGGTTAGCTTTAGTGTTAAGTTGAGGGTGAGGGTGAGGGTTAGGGTTACGCTTAAGGTTAAGGTGAGGGTGATGTTGAGGGTGAGGATGAGGGTTAGCTTGAGGTTTAGGGTTAAGGTGAGGGTTAGGTTTACGATTAGGGTTATTGTTAGGATTAGGTTTATGGTGAGGGTGAGGATGAGGGTGAGGTTGAGGGTGTGGGATAGGGTTAGGGTTAGGTTTAGGGTGAGCATGAGGGTTAGGGTTAGGGTGAGCGATAAGGTTAAGTTTAGGGTGAGGGTTAGGGTTAGTTTGAAGGTTAAGGTTAGGGTTAGGGTGAGGTTTAGGCTGAGGGTTAGGGTGTGGATTAGGGATAGGTTGAGGGTGAGGGTTAGGATCAGGTTTATGGTTAGCTTAGGGTTAGGTTTAGGGTGAGGGTTAGGGTGAGGGTAAGCATTAGGGTGAGGGTTAGGGTTAGGTTGAGGTTTAGGGTGAAGTTGTGGGTTTGGCGTTAGGGTTAGAGTGAGTTTCAGGTTTAGGGTGAGGGTTAGGGTGAGGGTGAGTGTTAGGGTTAGTATTAGGGTTAGGGGGAGGTTTAGTGTGAGTGTTTTTATTAGGTTAGGTTGAGGTTTTGTGTAAGTGTGAGGGTTAGGGTGAGGTTAAGGTAAGGGTAAGGGTCAGGTTTTTGGTGATGGTGAGATTTACGGAAAGGGTGAGGGTTAGGGTTAGGGTTAGGGATAGAAAAAGGGTTAGTGTGAGGGATAAGTTGAGGGTGAGGATTTGGGTTAGGGTTAGGTTTAGGTTGAGGGTTAGGTTTAGGCTGAGGGTTAGGGTTAGTGTGAGGGTTTGTGTTAGGGTTAGGCTTAGTGTTAGGGTGAAGGTTATGGTTGGGTGAGTGTTAGGGTTAGGGTGAGGGTAAGGGTTAGGGTTAGGACTAATTTTAGGGTTATTGAGGATTTTGGTGATGTTTAGGGTTAGGGTTTGTGTAAGGGTTAGGGTGAGGGTAAGGGTTAGGGTTAGGACTAGGTTTAGGGTTATTGAGGATTTTGGTGATGTTTAGTGTTAGGGTTAATGTAAGGGTTACGGTTAGGGTTAGTGTTGAGGATTAGGTTGAGGGTTAGCGTGATGGTTAGGGTTAGTGTGAGGGTCAGGGTTAGGGTGAGGGTGAGAGTTAATGTTAGGGTTAGGGTTAGTTATGATGAGGGTGAGGTTTAGGGTTAGGATTAGGGTTAGGGATAGATTTTGGGTAGGTTTAGGGTTAGGATGAGGGTTAGGGTGAGGGGTAAGAGGTTTAGGGTGAGGGTTAGAATTATTGTAAGCGTCAGCGTTAGGGTTAGGGTTAGGGTTAGGGTGAGGGTGAGTATAAGGTTTAGGGTGAGGGTTAGGGTGAGGGTTAGGGTTTGGGATAGGGTTAGGGATAGGGTGACACTTAGCTTGAGGGTTAGGTTTAGGGTTAGGGTTAAGGTTTCGGGTGAGGGTTAGGGTTTAGGTTAGGGTTAGGGTTTCGTATTTCGGTTAGGGTTAATTTTAGGGTGAGATTTAGGGTGAGGGTGAGGGTGAGGGTTATGTTTAGGTTTATGGTGTGGGTAAGTGATAGCGTGAGGGTTAGGGTGAGTGTTAGAGGTAGCAGTAGGTTTGGGTGAGGGTGAGGGTTAGGCTTAGGGTTAGGGTGAGTTTTAGGGTTAGGGTGAGGGTTAGGGTTAGGGTTAGCATGAGGGTGAGGGTCAGGGTGACGGTTGGGGTTAGAGTTTGGGTGAGGTTTAGGTTTAGTGTGAGGTTTAGTGTGAGGATGAGGTTAAGGGTTAGGGTGAGGGTTAAGGTAAGGGTGAGGGTTAGGGTTAGGGTTAGTGTTAGGGTGAGGGTTAGGGTTAGGATTAAGGTTAGTGTTAGGGTGAGGGGGAGGGTTAGGGTTAGGTTTAAGGTGAGGGCTAGTGTGCGGGTTAGGGTTAGGGTTAGGGAGAGGGTTAGGGTTACGGTTAGTTTGAGGGTGGTGTGAGGGTGAAGTTTAAGATGAGGGTTAGGATTAGGGTGAGGGCTAGGGTGAGGGTGAGGGTTAGCATTAGGGTAAGGGTTAGGGTTAGGTTTAGGTTGACGTTTGGGGTGAGGGGTAGGGTTAGGTTTAGGGTGAGGGTTAGGTTTAGTGTGAGGGTTAAGGTTAGGGATATTGTGAGGGTGAGGGTAAGGGTAATGGTGAGTGTTATGATCAGGTTGAGGGTTTGGTTTAGGATTACGGGTAGGGTTAGTGTAAGGCTGAGCATGAGGGTGAGTTTTAGAGTTAAGGTTACATTTAGGGTGAGGGATAGGGTGAGGGTGAGGCTTAGGGTGAAGGTTAGGGTGAGGGTGAGGGTGAGGGTCTTTGTTAGATAATGGTTAAGGTTAGGGTGAGGATTAGGTGAGGGTTAGGGTTAGGGTGAGCTTGACGGTTAGGGTATGGGTGAGTGTTAGGGTTAGGGTGAAAGTTCGGGTGATGGTGAGGGTTAGGGTAACGTTGACAATTAGGGTTAAGTTTAAATGAGTGTTAGGTTTAGGGTTAGGATTAGAGTTAGGGTGAGGGTTCGCGTGAGGTGTACTGTTAAGGTTAGGGTGAGCATTAGGATTAATTTGAAGGTTAGGGATAGGGTGAGGATAAAGGTCGGGTGACGGTTAGGGTTTGGGTGAGGGTTAGGGTTACTGTTAGGGTGAGGGTTAGAGTTAGCTTTAGTGTTAAGGTGAGGGTGAGGGTGAGGGTTAGTGTTAGGCTTATGGTTAAGGTTAGGGTGATGGTGAGGATGAGGGTTAGAGTGAGGGTGAGGGTTAGGGTGAGGGTTAGGTTTAGGGTTAGGGTTAGGGTTATTGTTAGGGTCAGATATAGGGTGAGGGTGAGGATGATGGTGAGGGTGAGGGTGTGGGTTAGGGTTAGGGTTAGGTTTAGGGTGAGGTTGAGGGTTAGGGTCAGGGTTAATGTTAGGCTTAGGGTAATTGTTAGGGTTACTGTGAGGCTTAGTGTTAGGGTTAGGGTTACTGTTAGAGTGATTGTAACTTTTAGGGTGAGGGTTAGGGTTAGGGTGAGGGTTAGGTTTAGGTTGAGGGTTAGGATTAGGGTTCTGGTTAAGGTGAGAGTGAGGGTGATGCTTAGGGTTAGGGTTAGGTTGAGGGATAGGGTGAGGGTTAATTTTAGGGTAAGAGTTAGGGTTAGGGTGAGAGTTAGCCTTATTGTTAATTTGAGGGTGGGATGAGGGTCAGGTTTAGGGTGTGGGTGAGGGTTAGGGTGATGGCTAGATTAGGATGATGATTAGGGTTAGGGTGAGGGTTAGGGTTAGGTTTAGGGTGAGGGATACGGTGAGGGTTAGGGTTAGGTTTAGGGTGAGGGTTAGGTTTAGTGTGAGGTTTATAGTTAGGGTTAGGGTGAGGGTGAGGGTAAGGGTTTAGGGTGATGGTTAGGGTTATGCTGAGGGTTATGTTTAGGATTAGCTTTAGAGTTAGGGTTAGGCTGAGGGTGAGGGTGAGGGTGAGTTTGAGGTTTAGGATTAGGGGTAGGGTTAGGGTGAGGGGTAGTGTGAGGGTGAGTGTTAGGTTAAAGTTGAGGGCGAGGTTGAGGGTGAGGGTCTCGGTTAGGTAGAGGTTAGGGTTAGGGTGAGGATTAGGTGAGAGTTAGGGTGAGGGTGAGGGTTAGGGTTAGGGTTTGAGAGAGGGTTAGGTTAGTGGTTAAGGTTAGAATTAGGGTGAGGGTTAGGGTGAAGGGTAGGGTTAGGGTTAGGGTGAGCATAAAGGTTAATGTGAGGGTTAGGTTTAGGTTGAGGATAAAGAAAGGGTGAGGGTTAGGGTTACTGTTAGGGTGAGGTTTAGGGTTAGGACTTGTGTTAAGGTGACTGTAAGGGTGAGGGTTAGGGTTAGGCTTAGGTTTAAGATGAGGGTGAGGGTGAGGGCGAGGGTTAGCGTGAGGTTTAGGGTTAGGTTGAGGGTTAGGTTCAGGGTTAGGGTTAGGGTTATTGTTAGGGTTAAAGTTAGGGTGAGGGTGAGGATAAGGTTGAGTGTGAGGGTTAGGATTAGGATTGGGGTTAGGGTGAGCCTGAGGGTGAGGGTGAGGGTTAGGGTGAGGGTTAGGCTAAGGCTTACGGTGAGGCTTAGTTTTAGTGTGATGTTTAGGGTGAGGGTGATGTTTAGAGTGAGAGTGAGGGTGAGGTTTTGGTTGAGGGTTTGGTTTAGGTTCAGGGTGAGGGTGAGTGTGAGGGTTATTGTTAGTGTTAATATTAGGCTTAGGTTTAGGCTGAGGGTAAGGATGAGTGTGAGAGTTAGGGTTAGGGTGAGTGTGAGTTTTAGGATTAGAGTTAGGGTGAGGGTTAAGGTGAGGGTTAGGGTTAGGATTAGGGTTCGGGTTAGGCTGAGCGTGAGGGTGAGGGTGAGGGTTAGGGTTACTGTGAGGCTTAGACTTAGGGTGAGGGTGACCGTTAGGGATAGGTTGATGGTTAGGGTGAGGGTGAGTGTTAGGTTGAGGGTTAGGGTGAGTGTTATGGTGGGGGTGAGGTTAAGGGTTAGGTTTAGGGTTAGGATTAGGTTTAGGGTGAGGGTGAGTGTAAGGGTTAGGGTTAGCTTTATTGTTAGGCTTAGGTTTAAGCTGAGGGTGAGGGTGAGTATGAGGCTTAGTGTTATGTTGAGTGTGAGCATAAGGGTTAGGGTTAGGGCGATTGTTAGGGTAAGTGTTAGGGTGAGAGTTAGAGTTAGAGTTAGGATTAGGGTTAGGTTTAGGCTGAGGGTGAGGGTGAGGGTGAGGGTTATGATTAGGGTGAGTGTTAATCTTAGGGTTAGGGTGAGGGTTAGGGATAGGGTGATGGTTAGGGTGGGTGTGAGGGTGAGGCTTAGGGTGAGTGTTAGGGTGCGGGTAAGTTTTAGGGTTAGATTTAGGGTTAGGGTGAGGGTTAGGATGATGGTTACGATGAGGGACAGGGTTAGGGTTATGGTGAGGTTCAGGGTTAGTTTGAGGGTTAAAGTTACGTTTGGGTTTAGGTTGAAGGTTAAGGTGAGGGTTAGAGTTAGGTTTAGGGTTAGGCTGAGGGTTAGGGTGAGGGTAAGTTTTAGGGTGAGGGTTAGGGTGAGTGTGAGGGTTAGGTTTAGGGAGAGGTTTAGGGTTATGGAGAGGATTAGGGTACGGTTTAGGGTGAAGGTGAGGGTGATGGTGTGGGTTAGGGTAAGGATTAGGTTTAGGGTTAGGGTTAGGTTTATTGTTAGGGTTAGGGTTAGGTTTACGGTTAAGGTGAGGTTGCGGGTGAGGTGAGGTTTAGCGTTACGGTTAGCATTAGAGTGAGGGTTTTGGTGACGGTAAGTGTTGGGGTGAGGGTTAGGGTTAGGGTGAGGTTGAGGGTGAGGTTGAGAGTTAGTGTTAGGGTTAGGGTTAAGGTGAGGTTTAGGGTGAGGTTGAGGGTTAGTGTTAGGGTTAGGTTTAGGGTGCGATTAAGGGATAGGTTGAGAGTTAGGTTGAGTGTTAGGGTTAAGTTAGGGTGAGGGTTAGGGTTAGGGTGAGGTTTAGGGTTAGTGAGGGTTAGTGTTAGGGTTAGGCTTAGTGTTAGGTTGAGGGTAATGTTTACATTGAGGTTTAGGTTTAGGGTGAGGGTTAGTGTTAGGGTTAGGATGAGGGTTAGGGAGAAGGTTAGGATGAGGGTTAGGGTGAGGGTTCGGTTTAGGTTTCGGGTTAGGGTTATGGTGAGGGTGGGGGTGAGGGTGAGAGTGAAGGTTAGGGTTAGAGTTAGGATGCGGGTGAGGATTAAGGTTACGGTTAGTGTTAGGGTTAGGTTTAGGCTGAGGATGTGGCTGAGGGTGTGGGTGAGGATTAGGGTTAGGTTGAGTGTTAGGGTTAGTGTTAATATAAGGGTTTGGGTTAGGGTTAAGTTTAAGATGAGAGTTAGGCCGGGCGCTGGTGGCTCACGACTGTAATCCTAGCTAATCAGGAGGCTGAGATCTGAGGATCGCGGTTCAAAGCCAGCCCGGGCAGGAGAGACCGTGAGACTCCTATCTCCAATAAACCACCAGAAAACCGGAAGTGGCGCTGTAGCTCAAGTGGTAGAGCGCTCGCCTTGAGCTGAAGAGCAGAGGGACAGCGCCCAGGCCCAGAGTTCAAGCCCCACGACCGACAAAAAAAAAAAAAAAAGATGAGAGTTAGTTTGAGGGGTACGGTTACAGTTAGATTGAGCATTAGGGTTAGCTTTAGGGTTAGGGATAGATTTAGGGTTAGGGTGAGGTTTAGGATGAGGTTTAGGGTTAGGGTGAGGGTTAGGGTGAGGGTTAGGGTGAAGGTTATGGTTAGGGTTAGGGTTAGGTTAAGGGATAGGGTCAGTGCGAGCGTTAGGGGTAGGGTTAGAATTATGCTGAGAGTAAGTGTTAGCGTGAGGTTTAGCGTGAGAGGGTTAGAGTTACATAAGGTTTAGGGTAGGTTTAGGGTGAGGGTTAGGGTTAGGTTTAGGGTTAGGGTGAGGTGAGAGTGAGGGTGATTGTGAGGTTTATTGTTAGGGTGAGGGATAGGTTTTAGGTGAGGGTTAGGTTTAGGGTGAAGGTGAGCGTGAGGGTGACAGTGAGGCTTAGGGTGAGGGAGAGTGTGAGTGTGAGGGTTAGGATTAGGTTTAGGTTTAGGGTTAGGGTTAGTGTGAGGGTAAAGGTGAAGGTTAGTGTTAGGAGTAGGGTTATGTTTAAAGTTAGACTGAGGGTGAGCATGAGGGTGATGGTTAGGGTTAGGGTTAGGTTGAGGGTTAGAGTTAATGTGAGGGTTAGGGTGGGGGTAAGGTTAAAGTTTAGGGTGAGGGTTAGGGTTAGGGTTAGGGTGAGGATTAGGGGTAGGGTTACGGTTAGGGTTAGGGTGAGGGTGAGGGTTAGGGTGAGGGTAAGGGTGAGTGTTAGGGTGAGGGTTAGGGTTTGGACTAGGTTTAGGGTGAATGCTAGGTTGTCAGTGAGGGTTAAGGTTAGGGTGAAGGTGAGGGTTAGGTTTAGGGTTAAGTTGAGGGTTTGGGTGAGGTATATGTTTAGAGTTAGGCTGAGTGTGAGGGTGAGGGTGAGCGTGACTGATAGGGTTAGGGTTAGGGTGAGGGTTAGGGTGAGGATGAGGGTAACTGTTAGAGTGAGGCTGAGGGTTCGGTAGAGTATGAGGGTTAGGGCTGGGGTGAGGGTTAGGGTTGGGTGAGTGTTAGGATGATGGTGAGGTTTAGGGTTAGGGTTGGGTTTAGGGTCAGAGTGAGGGTTAGGGTGAGGGGTAGTGTTAGGTTTAGGGTGAGGGTTAGGGTTAGGGTGAGGTTTACTGTTACTATGAGGTTTCATGTTAGGTTTAGGCTTAGTGTTAGAGTAAGATTAAGGGTTAGGTTGAGGGTTAGGTTTATGGTGAGGTTTAGAGGTAGTATGTGGTTTAGGGCTAGGGTGAGGGCAATGGTGAGGGTTAGGGTTAGGGTGATGTTTAGGGTGAGAGTGAGTATTAGGGTGAGGGTGAAGGTGAGGGTTCAGTTGTGGGTTTGGGTTAGGGTTAGGGTGAGGTTGAGGGTGAAGGTGAGACTTAGGGTTAGGTTTAGGGTGATGGTGAATGTGAGGATTAGGGATAGGGTTAGGCTTAGGTTTAAGGTTAGGCTGAGGGTGACTGTGAGCGTGAGGGTTAGGTTTAGGGTGAGGGTTAGAGTTAGGGTTAGGGTTAGGTTGAGGGTGAGGGTTAGGGTTAGGATTACGTTGAGGGTGAGCCTGTAGGTGAGGGTGAGGTTGAGGGTTAGGGTTAGGGTGATGGTTAGGCTAAGGTTTAGGGTTAGGGTTAGGTTTAGGGTGATGTTTAGGTTGAGGGTTTTTGTTAAGGTTAGGGTGAGATTGAGACTTAGGGTTAGGTTTAGGGTGAGGGTGAGTGTGAGGTTTAGGGATAGGGTTAGGCTTAGGTTTAGGGTTAGGCTGAGGGTGACTATAAGCCTGAGGTTTAGGGTTATGGTGAGCATTAGGGTTGGGGTTTGGGTGAGGGTAAGTGTTCGGGTGAGTATTAGGGTTTGGGTGAGTGTTAGCGTTAGGTTTAGGGTTAGGGTTAGGTTGGAGGTTAGGGTTAGGGTGAGGGTTAGCGTTAGGATAAGGGTTAGATTGAGCGTGAGGGTGAGGGTTAGGATTAGGTTTAAGGTGAGCCTGAGGGTGAGGGTGAGGGTGAGGGTTAGGGTTAGGCTGAGGGTTAAGCTAAGGGTTAGGGTGAGGTTTAAGTTTAGTGTGATGTTTAGGTTGAGGGTTTGGGTTAGGGTTAGGGTGAGTGTGAGGGTGAGTGAGAGGGTTAGGATTAGTGCCAGGGATAGGTTTAGGGTGAGGGTGAGTGTGAGGGTTAGGTTTCAGGTTATTGTTAGGCTTAGGTTTAAGCTGAGGGTGAGGGTGAGTGTGAGGGTTAGTGTTATGTTGAGTGTGAGCATTAGGGTTAGGTTTAGGGTGAGGGTGAGTTTGAGTGTTAGGGTGAGGGTTAGGGTTTGGGTTAGGGTGAGGGTTAGATGAGGGTGAGGGTTAGGGTTAGGGTGAGGGTTAGGGTTAGGGTGAGGGTGAGGATTAGCGTTATGGTGAGGGTTAGGGTTCTGGTGCGGATTAGGGTGAGGGTTAAGGTGAGGGTGATGTTTAGGGTAAGCGTGAGGTTGGTTTGAGGGTTTGCATTAGGTTTAGGGTGAGGTTGAGGGTGAGGGTGAGGCTTAGAGTTAGGGTTAGGGTGAGGGTAATTGTGAGGGTTAGGGTTAGGGTTAGGCTTTAGGCTGAGGGTTAGGCTGAGTGTGAGGGTGAGGGTGATGTTTAGAGTTCGGGTCAGGGTTAGGATTAGGGTTAGGGTGAGGGTTAGGGATAGTGTGAGGGTTAGGTTTAGGGTGAGGTTTAGGGTTACTGTGAGGGTTCATGTTAGGTTTACACTTAGTGTTAGGGTGGGGGTAAGGGTTAGGTTGAAGGTCAGGTTTAGGGTGAGGTTTAGGGTTAGTATGAGGTTTAGAGCTAAGGTGAGGATAAGGGTGAGGGTTAGGTTTAGGGTGATGTTTAGGGTGAGGGTGAGGCTTATGGTGAGGGTGAGGGTGAGGGTTCAGTTGAGGGTTTGGGTTAGTGTTAGGGTGAGGTTGAGTGTGAGGTTTAGGGATAGGTTTAGGCTTAGTTTTCGGGTTAGGCTGAGGGTGACTGTGAGCTTGAGGGTTAGTATTAGGGTTGGGGTTAGGGTGAGGTAAGTGTTGGGGTGAGTCTTAGGGTTTAGGTGAGGGTTAGCGTTAGGTTTAGGGTGAGGGTGTGTTTGAGGGTTAGGGTTTGGGTTAGGGTGAAGCTTAGATGAGGGTGAGAGTTAGGGTTAGGGTGACTGTTCGGGTTAGGGTGACGGTGAGGGTTAGCGTTAGGGTGAGGGTTAGGGTTATGGTGCAGATTAGGGTGAGTGTTAGGGTTACCCTGATGTTTATGGTGAGGGTGAGGGTTGGTTTGAGGGTTTGCATTAGTTTTAGGTTGAGGTTGGGGGTGAGGGTGAGGCTTAGGGTTAGGGTTAGGGTGAGGGTGACGCTGAGGGTTAAGGTTAGGGTTAGGCTTAAGCTGTTGGTTAGGTTGAGGGTGAGGGTGAGGGTTAGTTTTAGGATTAGGGTTAATGATAGTGTGATATTTAGGGTGAGGATTAGTGTGAGAGTTAGTGTTAGGGTTAGGCTTAGTGTTAGAGTGAGTGTAAGGGTTAGGTTGAGGGTTAGGGTTAGGGATTGGGTGAAGGTTGTGATGACGGTTAGGGTGAGGGTAAGGTTTAGGGTGAGGGTTATGGTGAGTGTGAGGGTTAGGGTTAGGGTTAGGGTGAGGGTGAGGGTGAGGGTGAGGATTCAGTTGAGGGTTTGTGTTAGTGTTAGGGTGAGGTTGAGGGTGAGGGTGAGACTCAGGGTTAGGTTTAGGGTGATGGTGAGTGTGAGGATTAGGGATAGGGTTAGGCTTAGGTTTAGAATTAGGCTGAAGGTGACTGTGAGCGTGAGGGTTAGGGTTAGGGTTAGGTTGAGGGTTAGCGTTAGGGTTAGGGTTAGGGTTAGGTTGGAGGTTAGGTTTAGGGTGAGGGTTAGCGTTAGGGGTAGGGTTATGTTGAGGGGGAGAGGGAGGGCTAGGGTTAGGATTAGGTTTAGGGTGAGCCTGTGGGTGAGGGTGAGGATGAGGGTTAGGGTTAAGTTGAGGGTTAGGCTAAGGGTTAGGGTGAAGGTTAGGTTTAGGGTGATGTTTAGGTTGAGAGTTTGGGTTAGGGTTAGGGTGAGTGTGAGGGTGAGTGAGAGGGTTAGGATTAGGGTTAGGGTTAGCTTTAGGGTGAGGGTGAGTGTGAGGGTTAGGGTTTGGGTTATTGTTAGGCTTAGGTTTAAGCTGATGGTGAGGGTGAGAGTGAGGGTTAGGGTTATGTTGAGTGTGAGCATTAGGGTTAGGTTTAGGGTGAGGGTGAGGTTGAGGGTTAGTTTGAGGGTTAGTGTTAGGGTGAAGGTGACGGTTAGCGTTAGGGTGAGGGTGAGGTTTATGGTGCGGATTAGGGTGAGTGTTAGGGTTACGGTGATGTTTATGGTGAGGGTGAGGGTTGGTTTGAGGGTTTGCGTTAGGTTTAGGGTGAGGTTTAGGGTGAGGGTGAGGCTTAGGGTTAGGGTTAGGGTGAGGGTGACTCTGAGGGTCAGGGTTAGGGATAGGCTTTCGGCTGAGGGTTAGGCTGAGGGTGAGGGTGAGGGTTAGGGATAGGGTTAGGGTTAATGATAGGGTGATATTTAGGGTGAGGGTTAGTGTGAGAGTTAGTGTTAGGGTTAGGCTTAGTGTTAGAGTGAGTGTAAGTTTTAGGTTGAGGGTTAGTATTAGGGATAGGGTGAGGGTTGGGATCAGGGTTAGGGTGAGGGTAAGGTTTAATTTGAGGGTTATGGTGAGTGTGAGAGTTAGGGTTAGGGTGAGTGTTAGGGTGAGGGTGAGGGTTCAGTTGAGGGATTGGGTTAGGTTTAGGGTGAGGTTGAGGGTGAGGGTGAGACTTAGGGTTAGGTTTAGGGTGATGGTGAGTGTGAGGATTAGGGATAGGGTTAGGCTTAGCTTTAGGGTTAGGCTGACGGTGACTGTGAGGTTGAGGGTTAGGGTTAGGATGAGGGTTAGGTTTAGGGTGAGGCTTAGTGGTAGGGTTAGGGTTAGGGTTAGGTTGGAGTTTAGGTTTAGGGTGAGGGTTAGCGTTAGGGGTAGGGTTAGGTTGAGGGTGAGGGTGAGGGCTAGGGTTAGGATTATGTTTAGGGTGAGGGTTACGGTCAGAATGAGGGTTAGGGTTAGGTTTAGATTTACGGTGAGAGTAAGGGTTAGCGTGAGGTTTAGGGTGAGTGTGAGGGTTAGAGTTAGCATTAGGGTTAGGGTGACTTTTAGGGTAAGGGTTAGGTTTAGGTTTAGGGTTAGGGTGAGGTGAGGGTGAGGGTAATTGTGAGGTTTATGGTTAGGGTGAGAGATAGGCTTAGCGTGAGGGTTAGGGTTAGGGTTAGGGTGAGGGTGAGCGTGAGGGTGACAGTGAGGCTTAGGTTGTGTGTGAGGGTGAGTGTGAGGGTTAGGCTTAGGGTTACGGTTAGGGTTAGTGTGAGGGTGAAGTTGAGGGTTAGTGTTAGGAGTAGCTTTAGGTTTAAAGTTAGGCTGAGGTTGAGCGTGAGGATGAGGGTGACGGTTAGGGTTAGGGTTAGGGTGAGGGTTAGGTTTAGTGTGAGGGTTAGGGTGAGGATAAGGCTAAAGGTTAGGGAGAGGGTGAGGGTTAGGTTTAGGGTTAGGGTGAGGGTTAGGGTGAGGTTCAGGGTTAGGGTTATGGTTAGCGTTAAGATGAGGGTGAGGGTTAGGGTGAGGTTGAGGGTGAAGGTTAGTGTCAGGGTTATGGTTAGTGTGAGGGTATTGTTAGGGTTAGTGTTAGGGTTACGTTTAAGGTGAGGATGCGGGTGCAGTGAGGTTTAGCGTTAGGGTTAGCGTTAGGATGAGAGTTAGGGTGAGGGTAAGTGTTGGGGTGAGGGTTAGGGTTTGGCTGAGGTTTAGGTTGAGGTTGAGGGTTAGTGTTAGGGTTAGGGTTAGTGTGAGTTTAAGGGTTAGTTTGATGGGTTAGTGTGAGGGTGAGGGTTAGGGTTAGCATTAGGGCTAGTGTGAGGGTTAGGGTGAGTGTTAGGGTTAGGTTAGGGTGAGGGTTAGGGTTAGGGTGAGGGTTAGGGTGAGGGTTAGGGTTGGGTTAGGGTGAGGGTTAGATGAGTGTGAGGGTTAGGGTTAGGTTGAGGTTTAGGTTTAGGGTGAGGGTTATGGTTAGGATTAGGGTTAGCATTAGGGTTAGTGTGAGGGTTAGGGTGAGTGTTAGGGTTTGTTTAGTGTTAGGGTTAGGGTTAAGGTGAGGGTTAGAGTGAGGGTTAGGGTTGGGTTAGGGTGAGGTTTAGATGAGGGTGAAGGTTAGGGTTAAGTTGAGGGTTAGGTTTAGGGTGAGGGTTAGGGTTAGGATTAGGGTTAGGGTGAGGTGTATGGTGAGCGTGAGGGTTAGGGTGAGGGTTAGGGTTAGGGTGAGGGTTAGGGTTAGGGTGAGGGTTAGGGTGAGGGTAAGGTTAAAGGTTAGATTGAGGGTGAGTGTTAGGTTTAGGGTTAGGGTGAGGTTTAGGGTTAGAGTTATGGTTAGTGTTAGGGTGAGGGTGAGTGTGAGTGTGACAGTGAGGCTTAGGGTCAGGGTGACGGTGAGGGTGAGTGTGAGGCTTAGACTTAGGGTTAGGTTTAGGATTAGGGTTAGTGTGAGGGTGAAGGTGAATGTTAGTGTTAGGAGTAGGGTTTGGTTTACAGTTAGGCTGAGGGTGAGGGTGACGGTTAGAATTAGGGTTAGGTTGAGGGTTAGGGTTTGTGTGAGGGTTAGGCTGAGGGTAATGTTAAAGGTTAGCGTGATGGTGAGGGCTAGGCATAGTGTTAGGGTGAGGATTAGGGGGAGGTTTAGGGTTACGGTTATGGTTTGTGTTAGGTTGAGGGTGAGGGTTAGGTTGAGGGTAAGGGTGAGGTTAGGGTGAGGGTTAGGGTTAGGGTGTGGTTTAGGTTGAGGATGAGTGTGAGTGATAGTGTGAGGCTTAGGGTTCGGGAGAGTATGAGGGTTAGGGTTTGGTTGAGTGTTAGGGTTGGGTGAGTGTTAGGGTGACGGTGAGTGTGAGGGTTAGGGTTGGGTTTAGGGTTAGAGTGAGGGGTAGGGTGAAGGGTAGGTTTAGTGTTAGGGTTAGGGTTAGGTTTAGGGTTAGTGTGAGGGTTAGGGTTAGGGTGAGTTTTAGGGTTACTTTGAGGGTTTATGTTAGGTTTAGTCTTAGTGTTAGGGTTAGGGATCGGATTAGGTTGGAGATTAGGGTTAGGATGTGTGTTAGCGTTAAGGGTAGGGTTAGATTGAGGGTTAGGGTGAGGGTTAGGGTTAGGTTGAGGGTGAGGGTGAGGGTTCGGTTGAGGGTTTCGGTTAGGGTTAGAGTGAGGGTGAGGGTGAGTGTGAGGGTTAAGTTTATGGTTAGGTTTAGGTTTAGGGTGAGGGTGAGTGTGAGGTTTAGGGTTAGGGTTATTTTTAGGCTTATGTTTAAGCTGAGGGTGAGTGTGAGTGTGACCGTTATGGTTATGTTGAGTGTGAGAATTAGGGTTAGGTTTAGGGTGAGGTTGAGGTTGAGGGTTAGGGTGAGGTTTAGTTTGAGGGTTAGTGTGAGAGTTAGGTTTAGGGTTAGTGTTAGTGTTAGGGCTGGGGTCAGGGATAGGCTTAGTGTTAGGCAGAAGGTGAAGGTGAGGGTGTGGGTTAGGTTTTGGGTGAGGATGAGGTTTAGGGTTAGAGTTAGCATTAGGGTGAGGGTTTGTGTTAGGGTTAGGGTTAGTGTTACAATTAGGTTTAGGACGAGGGTGAGTGTGAGGGTTAGGGTTAGGATTAGACTTACGGTGAGGGTGAGAGTGAGGGTAAGGGTGAGGGTTAGGTTTAGGCTTAGGGTTCGAGTATGGGCTAAGGTGAGGGTGAGGGTTAGTGTTAGGGTTGGGGTGAGGGTTAGGGTGAGTGTGAGGGTTACGGTTAGTCTTAGTCTTAGGCTTAGGCTTAGGCCGAACATGAGTGTGAGGGGGAGAGTGTTAGGGTTAGGATGAGGGTTAGGGTTTTAGGGTTAGGGTGGGGGTTAGGATGAGGTTTAGGGTTAGGATTAGGGTTAAGTGAGGGCTACAATGAGGGTGAGGGTTAGGGTTAGCGTTAGGATGGGGTTTAGGGTTAGGGTTACTTTGAGGGTGAGGGTTAGGGTTAGGGTGAGCATTAGGGTTAGGGTTAGGGTGAGGGTGAGGTTTAGGATTAGGTTTAGGGTTAGGGTTAGGTTTAGGATTAGGGTTACAGTGAGGGTGAGTGTGTGGATTAGGGTTAGGGTTAGGCTTAGGCTTAGGATTAGGCTGAGGGTGATAATGGGGATGAGAATTCGCTTTTGAATGATGGTTAAGGTTATGGTTAGGTTGAGGGTTATGATGAGGGTTAGGGTTAGGATTAGGGTTAGGGTGAGGGCTAGGATGAGGGTGATGTTTAGGTTAGGGTTAGGCTTAGGCTTAGGGATAGTCTGAGGCTGAAGTTGAGGGTGAGGGTTACGGTTAGGGTGATGGTTAGGGTTACAGTTAGGGTGAGTGTTAGAATGATGATTATGGTTAGGGTGAGGGTTAGGGTGAGGGTGACAGTAAGGGTAAAGGTGAGGGTTAGTCTGAGGGTGAGTGTTATGGTAATGGTGAAGGTTAAGGGTTAGGGTGAGGGTTAGGTGAGGGTTAGGGATAGGGTTAGTGTTAGCGTTAGGGTGAGGGTTAGTGTGAGGGTTACGGTTAGGGTTACGGTTACGATTAGGGTTAGGGTGAGGGTTACGGTTAGGGTTACGGTTACGATTAGGTTTAGGGTGAGGGTGAGTGTGAGGGTTCGGGTTAGTCTTAGGCTTATGCTTAGGCTTAGGCCCAGCTTGAGGTTGAGGGTGGGGGTTACAGTTAAGGTGAGTGATAGGGTTAGGGTAATGGTTAGGGTTAGGGCAAGGTTGAAGTTTAGGGTTAGGGTTAGGGTGAGTTTTAAGTTTAGGGTGATGGTTAGGTTTAGTGTGAGGGTTAGTGTTCGGGTTAAGGTGAGTTTTAGTGTGAAGGTAAGTGTTAGGGTGAGGTTTAGGGTTAAGGTGAGGTTTAGGATTAGAGTTAGTGTAGGGTGAGGGTTAGGGTTATGGTTAGTGTTAGGGTTAGGGTTAGCGTGAGGTTTAGGGTGGGGGTGAGTGTTAGGGTTAGGGTTAGGATTAGGATTAGGGTTAAGGTGAGGGTGAGTGTGAGGGTTAGGGTTAGGGTTAAGGTTAGGATTAGAGTTATGGTGAGGGTGAAGTGAGGGTTAGGGTTATGGTGAGGGTTGGGTTTAGGGTTAGGGTTAGGGTATTGGCTAAGGTGAGGGTGAGGGTTACGGTCAGGGTTAGAGTGAGGGTTAGGGTGAGGGTTAGGTTTAGGGTTAGTTTTAGGGTTAGGGTTGGGGTTAGGGATAGTCTTAGTGTTAGGCGGAGGGTGAGGGTGAGGGTGAGGGTTAGGTTTGGAGTTTGGGTGAGGTTTATGGTTAGTGTTAGTGTTACGGTGAGGGTTAGTGTGAGGGTTAGGGTTAGGGTGACTGTTACTTTTAGGGATAGGGTGAGGGTCAGTGTGAGTGTAAGGGTTAGTTTTAGTCTTAGGCTTAGGCTTAGTCCGAGCCTAAGGGAGAGGGTGAGGGTTAGGGTTAGGGTCAGGGTTAGGGTTAGGATGAGGGTTATGGACAGGGTGAGGGTTAGGGTCAGGGTTAGGGTTAGAGTGAGGGTTAGGGTGAGGGATAGGGTTAGGGTTAGGGTGAGGGTTAGGGTTAATATGAGGTTTAGGGTTAGGGTGAGTTTTAGGGATAGTGTGAGGGTTCATGTTAAGTTTAGTCTTAGTGTTAGTGTGAGGGTAAGTGTTAGGTTGAGTGTTAGGTTTAGGGTGAGGTTTAGGGTTAGTATGAGGGTTAGGGCTAGGGTGAGGGTATGGGTGAGGGTTAGGGTTAGGGTGATGTTAGGGTGAGGGTGAGGGTTAGGGTGAGTGTGAGGGTGAGGGTTAAGTTGAGGGTTTGCGTTAGGGTTAGGGTGAGGTTGAGGGTGAGGGTGAGACTTAGGGTTGGGTTCAGGGTGAGGGTGAGTGTGAGGATTAGGGATAGGTTTAGGCTTAGGTTTAGTGTTAGGCGGAGGGTGACTGTGAGCATGAGGTTTAGGGTTAGGGTGAGGTTTAGGGTTAGGTTGAGGGTTAGGTTAAGGGTGAGGTTTAGGGTTAGGTTGGAGGTTAGGTTTAGAGTGAGGGTTAGCATTAGGGGTAGGGTTAGGTTGAGGATGAGAGTGAGTTTTAGAGTTAGGAATAGGTTTAGTATGAGCCTGTTGGTGAGGGTGAGGGTGAGGGTTAGTGTTAGGGTGAGGGTTAGGCTAAGGGTTAGGGTGAGGGTTAGGTTTAGGGTGATGTTTAGGTTGAGGGTTTGGGTTTGGGTTAGGGTGAGTCTGATGGTGAGTGAGAGGGTTAGGATTAGGGTTAGGGTTAGGTTGAGGGTGTGGGTGAGTGTGAGGGTTAGGGTTAGGGTTATTGTTTGGCTTAGGTTTAAGCTTAGGGTTAGGGTGAGTGTGAGGGTTAGGGTTATGTTGAGTGTGAGCATTACGGTTAGTTTTATGGTGAGGTTGAGGTTGAGGGTTAGGGAGAGGTTTAGGGTTTGGGTTAGGGTGGGGATTAGATGACGGTGAGGGTTAGGATTAGGGTGAGGGTTAGGGTTAGGGTGAGGGTGAGGGTTATCGTTAGGGTGAGGGTTAGGGTTTTGGTGCCGATTAGGGTGAGAGGTAGGTTTACGGTGATGTTTATGGTGAGGGTGAGGGTTGGTTTGAGGGTTTGCGTTAGGTTTAGGGTGAGGTTGAGAGTGAGGGTGACGCTTAGGGTTAGGGTTAGGGTGAGGGTGATGATTAGGGTTAGGGTGAGGGTTAGGTTAGGGTTAGGGTGAGGGTTAGGCATAGTGTGATGGTTAAGGTTAGGGTGAGGTTTAGGGTTACTTTAAGGGCTCATGTTAGGTTTAGGCTTAGTGTTAGGGTGAGGGTAAAGGTTAGGTTGAGGGTTACGTTAGGGTGAGGTTTAGGGTTCGTATGAGGGTTAGGGCTAGGGTGAGGGTAAGGTTGAGGTTTAGGGTTAGGGTGATGTTTACGGTGCGGGTGACGGTTAGGGTGAGGGAGAAGGTGAGGGTGAGGGTTTAGTTGAATATTTGGGTTAGGGTTAGGGTGAGGTTGAGGCTTATGGTTAGGTTGAGGGTGAGGGTGAGGGTTAGGGTTAGGGTTAGGGTTAGTGTTATCGTTAGGGTTAGGGTTAGAATAACGTTGAGGGTGAGGATTAGGGTTAGGGTTAGGGTGAGGTTTAGGCTTAATGTTAGTGATTGTGTTAGGGTTAGGGTTAGGGTGAGAGTTAGGAGGAGGGTTAGGGTTAGGGTTAGGATTAGGTTTAGGATGAGGGTGAGTGTGAGGTTTAGGGATAGGCTTAGGTTTAGGGTTATGCTGAGGGTGACTGAGCTTGAGTGTTAGGGTTATGGTGAGCATTAGGTTTGGGATTAGGGTGAGGGTAAGGGTTGGTGTGAGTGTTAGGGTTTGGGTGAGGGTTAGCGTTAGGTTTAGGGTTAGGGTTAGTTTGGTGGTTAGTGTTAGGGTGAGGGTTAGCGTTAGGGGTAGGTTTAAGTTGAGGGTGAGGGTGAAGGTTAGGGTTAGGATTAGGTTTAAGGTGAGCCTGAGGGTGAGGGTGAGGGTGAGGGCTAGGGTTAGGGTGAGGGTTAGGCTAAGGTTTAGGGTGAGGGTTAGGTTTAGGGTGATGTTTAGGTTGAGCGTGAGGGTTAGGGTTAGGGTTAGGGTGAAGTTTCAGTTGATGGTTTGGGTTAGGGTTAGGTTGAGGGTGAGGGTGAGTGAGTGGGATAGGTTTAGGGTTAGGATTCGGTTTAGGGTGAGGTTGAGTGTGAGTGTTAGGGTTAGGTTTATTGTTAGGCTTAGGTTTAAGCTGAGGGTGAGGGTGAGTGTGAAGTTTAGGGTTATGTTGAGTGCGAGAATTAGGGTTAGGATTATGGTGAGGGTGTGGTTGAGGGTAAGGGTGAGGGTAGGGTTTGGGTTAGGGTGAGGGTTAGATGAGGGTGAGGGTTAGGGTTAGGGTAAGGGTTAGGGTTAGGGTCAGGGTGAGGGTTAGCGTTAGGGTGAGGGTTCGGGTTATGGTGCGGATTAGGGTGAGTGTTAGGGTTACGGTGATGTTTATGGTGAGGGTGAGGGTTGGTTTGAGGGTTTGCGTTAGGTTTAGGGTGAGGTTGAGGGTGAGGGTGAGGCTTAGGGTTAGGGTTAGGGTGAGGGTGACTCTGAGGGTTAGGGTTAGGGTTAGGCTTTAGGCTGAGGGTTAGGCTGAGGGTGAGGGTGAGGGTTAGGGTTAGGGTGAGTTTTAGGGTTAGGGTTAATGATAGGGTGATATTTAGGGTGAGGGTTGGTGTGAGAGTTATTGTTAGGGTTAGGCTTAGTGTTAGAGTGAGTGTAAGGGTTAGCTTGAGGGTTAGGGTTAGGGATAGTGTGAGGGTTGGGATGAGGGTTAGGGTGAGGGTAAGGTTTAGGGTGAGGATTATGGTGAGTGTGAGGTTTAGGGTTAGGGTTAGGGTGAGGGTGAGGTTTAGGGTCATGTAAGGGCTAAGGTTAGGATTAGGATGAGGGTTAGGGAGAGGGTTAGGATGAGAGTTAGCGTGAGGGTGAAGATTAGGGTTAGGTTGAAAGTTAGGGTTAGGGTTAGGGTGAGGGTTTGGGTTAGGGTTAAGTTTAGGATGAGAGTTAGTTTGAGGGGTATGGTTATGGTTAAGGTGAACGTTAGGGTTAGCGTTAGGGTTATGGTTAGGGTTAGGTTTAGGGTGAGGCTTAGGGTCAGTGTGAGGGTTGGCGTTAGTGTTAGCTTTATTGTGAGAGTAAGGGTTAGCGTGAGGTTCAGGGAGAGTGTGAGGGTTAGAGTTAGCATTAGGCTTAGGGTGAGGTTTAGGGTGAGGGTTAGGGTGAGGTTTAGGGTTAGGGTGAGGTGAAGTTGAGGGTGATTGTTAGGTTTATGGTTAGGGTGAGAGATAGGTTTAGCGTGAGGGTTAGGGTTAGGGTTACAGTGCGAGTGAGCGTGAGGGTGACAGTGAGGCTTAGGGTGTGGGTGAGGGTGAGTGTGAGGGTTAGGGTTAGGGTTAGGGTTAGTGTGAGGGTGAACTTGAGTGTTAGTTTTAGGAGTAGCGTTAGGTTTAAATTTAGGCTGAGGTTGGGCGTGAGGGTGAGGGTGACGGTTAGGGTTAGGGTTCGGGCTAGGTTGAGGGTTAGGGTTAGTGTGAGGGTTATGGTGAGGGTAAGGCTAAAGGTTAAGGTTAGTGTTACAGTGAGGGTTAGGGTTAGGGTTAGGGTTATTGTTAGTGTTACATTTTCGTTGAGGGTGAGGCTGAGGGTGAAGTTTATGGTTAGGTTTAGGGTTAGGGTTATTGTTAGGGTTAAGGTTATAGTGAGGTTTAGGGTTAGGGTTAAGATTAGTGTTATGGTGCGGGTGAGGGTGAGGGTTAATTTTAGGGTGAGTGTTGGGGTTAGGGTTAGAGTTAGCGTTAGGGTGAGGGTTAGGATTAGGCTTAGGGTTAGGGTATGGGCTAGGGTGAGGGTGAGGGTTAGGGTGAGGGTTAGGTTTAGGGTTAGTGTTAGGTTTAGGGTTGGTGTGAGGGATAGGCTGAGTGTTAAGCGGTGGGTGAGGTTGAAGGTGAGGGTTAGGGTTAGGGTGCGGGTGAGGTTTAGGGTTAGTGTTAGCATTAGGGTGAGGGTTATTGTAAGGGTTAGGGTTAGGGTGAGTGTTACTCTTAGGGTTAGGGTGAGGGTGAGTGTAAGGGTAAGGGTTAGTTTTAGGCTAAAGCTTAGGTTTAAGCTGAGCCTAAGAGTGAGGGTGAGGGTTAGGATTAGAGTGAGGGTTATGGACAAGTTGAGGGTTAGCGGGTGAGCGTTAGGGTTAGGGTTAGGGTGACGTTTAGGGTTAGGGTTAGGGTTAGGGTTAGGAGGAGAGTTTGGTTTAAGGTGAGGGCGAGGGTTAGGGTTAGGGTTAGGGTTAGGGTTAGTGTTATCGTTAGGATTAGGGTTAGAATAACAGTGAGGGTGAGGATTAGGGTTAGGGTTAGGATGAGGTTAAGGGTTAGTGTTAGTGTTAGGGTTAGGGTTAGGGTTAGGGTGAGAGTTAGGAGGAGGGTTAGGGTTAGGATTAGGGTTAGGGTGAGGGTGAGGGTGTGGTTTAGGGTTAGGATTGGGGTTAGGCTTAGGGTTAGGCTGAGGGTGAGGTTGAGGGTGACGGTTAGGGTTAGGTTGAGGCTGAGGGTGAGGGATAGGGTTAGGCTTAGTGTTAGAGTTAGAGTTAGGGTGAGGGTAAGGGTTAAGATTAGGGTTAGGATAAGGGTTAGGGTGAGTTGACGTTTAGGGTTAGTGTTAGGGTTAGGCTTAAGTTTAGGCTGAGGGTGAGGGTTAGGGTGAGGTTTAGGATTAGGTTTAGGTTTAAGGTATGGGCTAGGGTGAGGGTGAGGGTTAGGGTCAGGTTTAGGGTGAGGGTTAGTGTGAGGCTTAGGTTTAGGGTTAGTGTTAAGGTTAGGGTTGGGATTAGGGATAGTCTTAGTGTTAGGCGGAGGGTGAGGTTGAGGGTGAGGGTTAGGGTTAGGGTGAGGTTTAGGGTTAATGTGAGGGTTCATGTTAGGTTTACGCTTAAAGTTAGGGTGAGGGTAGGGGTTACGTTGAGGGTTAGGTTAGGGTGAGGTTTAGGGTTAGTATGAGGGTTAGGGTTAGGTTGAGGGTAAGGGTGAGGGTCATGGTTATGGTGATGTTTAGGGTGAGGGTGAGGGTTAGGGTGACGGTGAGGGTGAGGGTTCAGTTGTGGGTTTGGGTTAGGGTTAGGGTGAGCTTGAGACTTAGGGTTAGGTTTAGGGTGAGGTTGAGGTTTAGGGTTAGGGTTAGGGTGAGGGTTCAGTTGTGGGTTTGGGTTAGGGTTAGGGTGAGGTTGAGACTTAGCATTAGGGTTAGGGTGAGGGTGAGGGTTAGGGTAAAGGTTAGGGTTAGTGTTATCGTTAGGGTTAGGTTTAGAATAATGGTGAGGTTGAGGATTAGGGTTAGGGTTAGGGTGAGGTTTAGGCTTAATGTTAGTGATTGTGTTAGGGTTAGGGTTAGGGTGAGAGTTAGGAGGAGGGTTAGGGTTAGGGTTAGGGTTACGATTAGGGTTAGGGTGAGGGTGAGTGTGAGTTTTAGGGATAGGGTTAGGATTAGGTTTAGGGTTAGGCTTAGGGTGACTGTGAGCTTGAGTGTTAGGCTTATGGTGAGCATTAAGTTTGGGGTTAGGGTGAGGGTAAGGGTTGGGGTGAGTGTTAGGGTTTGGGTGAGGGTTAGCGTTAGGTTTAGGGTTAGGTTTAGGTAGGAGGTTAGTGTTCGGGTGAGGGTTAGCATTAGGGGTATGGTTAGGTTGAGGGTGAGGTTGAGGTTAGGGTTAGGATTAGGTTTAAGGTGAGCCTGAGGGTGAGGCTGAGGGTGATGGTTAGGTTTAGGGGGTGGGTTAGGCTAAGGGTTAGGGTGAGTGTTAGGTATAGGGTGATGTTTAGGTTGAGGGTGAGGGTTAGGGTTAGGGTGAGGTTGAAGGTTCGGTTGAGGGTGTGGGTTAGGTTTAGGTTGAGGGTGAGGGTGAGTGAGAGGGTTAGGTTTAGGGTCAGGATTAGGTTTAGAGTGAGGGTGAGTGTGAGAGTTAGGTTTAGGTTTATTGTTAGGCTTAGGTTTAAGCTGAGGGTGAGGGTGAGTGTGAGGTTTAGGGTTATGTTGAGTGTGAGCCTTAGGTTTAGGGTGAGGGTGTGGTTGAGGGTTAGGGTGAGGGTTAGGGTGAGGGTTAGAAGAGGGTGAGAGTTAGGGTTAGGGTGAGTTTTAGGTTTACTCTGAGGGTTCATGTTATGTTTAGCCTTAGTGTTAGAGTGAGGGTAAGCGTTAGGTTGAGGATTAGGTTAGGGTGAGGTTTAGGGTTAGTATGAGGGTTAGGGCTAGGGTGAGGGTAAGGGTGAGGGTTAGGGTTAGGGTGATGTTTAGTGTGAGGGTGAGCGTTAGGGTGACGGTGAGTGTGAGGGTTCAGTTGAGGGTTTGGTTTAGGGTTAGGGTGAGCTTGAAACTTAGGGATAGGTTTAGGGTGAGGGTGAGGTTTAGGGTTAGGGTGAGGGCTAGTGTTATCGTTAGGGTTAGAGTTAGAATCAGGGTGAGGGTGAGGATTAGGTTAGGGTTAGGGTGAGTTGTAGGATAATGTTAGTGATAGTATTAGGGTTAGAGTTAGGGTGAGAGTTAGGAGGAGGGTTAGGGTTAGGGATAGGTTTACGATTAGGGTTAGGCTGAGGGTGACTGTGAGGTTTAGGGATAGGGTTAGGCTTAGGTTTAGGGTAAGGCTGAGGGTGACTGTGAGCTTGAGGTTTAGGGTTATGGTGAGAATTAGGTTTGAGGTAAGGGTGAGCGTAAGGGTTGGGGTGAGTGTTAGGGTTTGGGTTAGGGTTAGGTTTCGGTTTAGGGTTAGCGTTAGTTTGGAGGTTAGTGTTAGGGTGAGGGTTAGCGTTAGGGGTAGGGTTAGGTTGAGGGTGAGGGTGAGGGTTAGGGTTAGGATTAGGATTAAGGTGAGCCTGAGAGTGAGGGTGAGTGTGAGGGTTAGGTTTAGGGTGAGGGTTAAGCTAAGGGTTAGGGTGAGTGTTAGGTTTAGGGTGATGTTTATGTTGAGGGTGAGGGTTAGGGTTAGGGTGAGGGTGAAGTTTCGGTTGAGGGTTTGCGTTAGGGTTATGTTGAGGGTGAGGGTGAGTGAGAGTGTTAGGTTTAGGGTTAGTATTAGGTTTAGGGTGAGCGTGAGTGTGAGGGTTAGGATTAGGTTTATTGTTCGGCTTAGATTTAAGCTGAGGGTGGGGGTGAGTGTGAGGTTTAGGGTTATGTTGAGTGTGAGCATTAGGGTTAGGTTTAGGGTGAGGGTGTGGTTGACGGTTAGGGTGAGTGTTAGGGTTTGGTTTAGGGTGAGTGTTAGATGAGGGTTAGGATTAGGTTTAGAGTGAGCGTTAGGGTTAGGGTGAGGGTGAGGGTTAGCGTTCGGGTGAGGGTTCGGGTTATGGTGCAGATTAGGGTGAGTGTTAGGTTTACGGTGATGTTTATGGTGAGGGTGAGGGTTAGTTTGAGTGTTTGTGTTAGGTTTAGGGTGAGGTTGAGGGTGAGGGTGAGGCTTAGGGTTAGGGTTAGGGTGAGGGTGACTCTGAGGCTTAGGGTTAGGGTTATGCTTTAGGCTGAGTTTTAGGCTGAGGGTGAGGGTGAGGGTTAGGGTTAGGGTGAGTGTTAGAATTAGGCTTAATGATAAGGTGATATTTAAGGTGAGGGTTAGTGTGAGAGTTAGTGGTAGGGTTAGGCTTATTGTTAGAGTGAGTGTAAGGGTTAGGTTGAGGGTTAGGGTTAGGGATATGTTGAGGGTTGGGATGAGGGTTAGGGTGAGAGTAAGTTTTATGATGAGGGTTATGGTGAGTGTGAGAGTTAGGGTTAGGGTTAGGTTTAGGGTGAGTGTGAGGTTTAGGGTTATGGTAAGGGTTAGGTTTAGGGTAAGGATGAGTGTTTGGGAGAGGGTTAGGATGAGGGTTAGGGTGAGGGTTCGGGTTAGGGTGAGGGTTATGGTTCGGGTGAGGGTGAGGGTGAGGTTGAGAGTGAAGGTTAGGGTTAGAGTTAGGATGAGGGTGAGGATTAGTTTAAGATTAGGGTTAGGGTTAGGTTTAGGCTGAGGATGAGTCTGAGGATTTGGGTGAGGATTAGGGTTAGTTTGAGTTTTATGGTTAGGGTTAGGGTGAGGGTTTTTGTTAGGGTTAACTTTAGGATGAGTGTTAGTTTGAGGGGTATGGTATGGTTAAGATGAGCGTTAGGGTTAACGTTAGGGATAGGGATAGGGTTAGGGTTAGGGTGAGGTTTAGGATGAGGGTTAGGGTTAGGGTTAGGGTTAGGTTCAGGGTTCAGGTGAAGGTTATGGTTAGAGTTAGGGTTAGGGTGAGGTTTAGGGTCAGGGTGAGGGTTAGGGTTAGTGTTAGATTTATGGTGAGAGTAAGAATTAACATGAGATTTAAGATGAGTGTGAGGTTTACAGTTAGCATTAGGGTTAGGGTGAGGTTCAGGGTGAGGGTTAGGGTTAGGTTTATGGTTAGGGTGAGGTGAGGGTGAGGGTGATTGTGAGGTTTATGGTTAGGGTGAGAGATAGGTTTAAGGTGAGGGTGAGGGTTAGGGTTAGGGTTAGGGTGAGTGTGAGGGTTAGGGTTAGGGTTAGGTTTAGGGTTAGTGTGAGGGTGAAGTTGAGGGTTAGTGTTTGGAGTAGCGTTAGGTTTAAATTTAGACTGAGGGTGAGCATGAGGGTGAGGGTGACGGTTAGGGTTAGGGTTAGGTTGAGGGTTAGTGTTATTATGAGGGTTATGGTGAGGGTAAGGCTAAAGGTTAAGGTTAGGGTTACAGTGAGGGTTAGGTTTAGGGTTAGGGTTATTGTTAGTGTTAGGTTAGTGTTAATTTTGCGGTGAGGGTGAGGCTAAGGGTGAGGTTTATGGTTAGGTTTAGGGTTAGGGTTAGGGTTAGGGTTAGGATTAGGCTTAGGGTTAAGTTATGGGCTAGGGTGAAGGTGAGGGTTAGGGTGAGGGTTAGGTTTCGGGTTAGTGTTAAGTTTAGGGTTGGGGTTAGGGATAGGCTTAGTGTTAGACGGAGGGTGAAGGTGATGGTGAGGGTTAGGGTTAGGGATAGTGTTACTGTTAGGGTTAGGGTGAGGGTGAGTGTGAGGGTAAGGTTTAGTCTTAGGCTTAGGCTTAGGTTTAGGCTGAGCCTAAGGGTGAGCGTGAGGGTTAGGGTGAGGGGTATGGACAGGGTGAGGTTTAGCGTTAGGGTTAGGGTTATTGGTAGGATTAGGGTTAGGTTGAAAGTTACTGTGAGGGTGAGGGTTAGGGTTAGGGTTAGGGTGAAGTTTAGGTTTAGGGATAGGGTTAGAGTTAGGGTTAGGGTAAGGGTGAGGTTTAGGGTTAGAGTTAGGTTTAGTGTTAGGGTTAGGGTTAGGGTGAGGATGAGTGTGAGGGTGACAGTGAGGCTTAGGGTGTGGGTGAGGGTGAATGTGAGGGTTAGGCTTAGGTTTAGGGTTAGGGTTAGTGTGAGGGTGAAGTTGAGGGTTAGTGTTAGGAGTAGCGTTAGGTTTAAAGTTAGGCTGAGGGTGAGCGTCAGGGTGAGAGTTACGGTTAGGGTTAGGGTTAAGTTGAGGGTTACGGTTATTGTGAGGGTTATGGTGAGGTTAAGACTAAAGGTTAAGGTTAGGGTTACAGTGAGGGTTAGGGTTAGGGTTTAGGTTATTGTTAGTGTTAGGTTAGTGTTAAGTTTACAGTGAGGGTGAGGCTGAGGGTGAGGTTTATGGTTAGGTTTAGGGTTAGGTTTAGTGTTAGGGTTAGGGTTAGGGTTAGGATTAGGCTTAGGGTTAGGGTATGGGCTAGGGTGAGGTTGAGCGTTAGGATGAGGGTTAGGTTTCGGGTTAGTGTTATGTTTAGGGTTGGGGTTAGGGATAGGATTAGTGTTAGGCGGAGGGTGAGGGTGAGGGTTACGGTTAGGGTTAGGGATGCGGGTGAGGGTTATTGTTAGGGTGTGGGTTAGGTTTAGGGTTAGTGTTAGCATTAGGGTGAGGGTTAGTGTGAGGGTTAGGTTTAGGGTGAGTGTTACTCTTAGGGTTAGGGTGAGGGTGAGTGTGAGGGTAAGCGTTAGTCTTAGGCTTAGGCTTAGGTTTAGGCTGAGCCTAAGTGTGAGGTTTAGGATTAGGGTTAGGTTTAGGGTTATGGACAGGGTGAAGGTTAGCGTTAGTGTTAGGGTTAAGGATTAGGGTTAGGTTGAAAGTTACTGTGAGGGTGAGGGTTAGGGTTAGGGATAGGGTGAGGCTTAGCGTTAGGAATAGGGTTAGAGTTAGTGTTAGGGTAAGGGTGAGGTTTAGGGTTAGAGTTAGGGTTAGTATTAGGGTTAGGGTGAGGGTTAGTGTGTGGGTTAGGGTTAGACTTAGTCTTAGGCTTAGGCTTAGGCCGAGCATGAGGGTGAGTTTTACGGTTAGGGTTAGTGTGAGTGTTAGAGTTAGGGTTAGTGTTATGGTTAGGGTTAGGGTGAAGGTGAGTATGAGGGTTAGGTTTAGTCTTAGGTTTAGGCTTAGGCTTAGGCCGAGCTTAAGGGAGTGGGTAAGGGTTAGGGTAAGGGTGAGGGTTAGGGTGTTAGGGTTTGGGTGAGGGTTAGGATGAGGTTTATGGTTAGGATTAGGGTTACTGTGAGGGCTAGAGTGAGGGTGAGGGTTAGGGTTAGCATTAGGGTGAAGTTAGGGTTAGGGTTAGTGTTACATTGAAGGTGAGGTTTAGGGTTAGGTTGAGGGTTAGGGTTAGGGTTAGGGTGATGGTGAGGGTTAGGATTAAGGATATGGTTAGGGTTATTGTTAGTGTTATGTTTAGCGTTAATCTTATGTTGAGGGTGAGGCTGCGGGTGAGGGTTAGGCTTATTCTTAGGGTGACGTTTAGGGTTAGGGTTAGGGTTAGGAAGAGGGTTTGGATTACGGTGAAGGTGAGGGTTAGGGTTAGGGTTAGGGTTAGTGTTATGGTTAGGGTTAGGGTTAGAATAACCGTGAGGGTGAGGATTAGGGTTAGGGTTAGGGTTAGGGTTAGGGTTAGGGTTAGGGTGAGAGTTAGGAGGAGGGTTAGGGTTAGGGTTAGGGTTAGGATTAGGGTTAGGGTGAGTGTGAGGGTGTGGTTAAGGGTTAGGGTTGAGGTTAGGCTTAGGGTTAGGCTGAGGGTGAGGTTGAGGGTGAGGGTTAGGGTTAGTTTGAAGCTGAGGGTGAGGGTTAGGGTTAGTGTTATCATTAGGGTTAGGGTTAGAATAACGGTGAGCGTGAGGAGTACGGTTAGGTTTAGGATGAGGTTAAGGGTTAGTGTTCCTATTAGTGTTAGGGTTATGGTTATGCTGAGAGTTAGGAGGAGGGTTAGGGTTAGGGTTAGGGTTAGTTTTAGGGTTAGGGTGAGGGTGAGGGTGTGGTTTAGGGTTAGGTTTGGAGTTAGGCTTAGAGTTAGGCTGAGGGTGAGGTTGAGGGTGAGGGTTAGGGTTAGGCTTAGTGTTAGAGATAGGGTTAGGGTGAGGGTGAGTGTTAAGTTTAGGGTTAGGATTAGGGTTAGGGTGAGTGTGATGTTTAGGGTTAGGGTTAGGGTTGGGCTTAGGTTAAGGTTGAGGGTGAGGGTCAGGGTGAGGGTTAGGGTTAGGGTGAGCGTTGTGGTTAGGGTTAGAGAGGGTCAGGGTGAGGGTTAGGATTAGGCTTATGGTTAAGTTATGGGCTAGGGTGAGGGTGAGGTTTAGGGTCATGGTTAGGGTGAGGGTTAGTGTGAGGGTTAGGTTTAGGGTTAGTGTTAGGGTTAGGTTTGGGTTTAGGGATAGTCTTAGTGTTAGGTGGAGGGTGAGGGTGAGGGTGAGTGTTACGGTTAGGGTGAGGATGAGGTTTAGGGTTAGAGTTAGAATTACGGTGAGGGTTAGTTTTAGGGTTAGGGTTAGTGTTACAGTTAGGGTTATGGTGAGGGTGAGTGTGAGGGTTAGGTTTATGTTTAGACTTAGGGTGAGGGTTAGGCTTAGACTTAGGGTTAGATTATAGGCTAGGGTGAGGGTGAGGCTTAGTGTTAGGGTTAGGGTGAGGGTTAAGGTGAGTGTGAAGTTTAAGGTTAGACTTAGTCTTAGGCTTACGCTTAGGCCGAGCATGAGTTTGAGGGAGAGGGTTAGGTTTAGGATGAGGATTAGGGTTTTAGGGTTAGGGTGTGGGTTAGGATGAGGGTGAGTGTTAGGGTTAGCGTTAGGTTGAGGTTTACGGTTAGGGTTAGAGTTACTTTGAGGGTGAGGGTTACGATTAGTGTGAGGGTTAGTTTTAGGGTTAGGGTGAGGGTGAGGGTTAGGATTAGTTTTAGGGTTAGGGTTATTGTTAGTTTTATGGTTAGGGTTAAGTTTACAGTGAGGGTGAGGCTGAGGGTGAGGGTTAGGATTAGGGTTAGGTTTAGGGTGTGGGTTAGGCTGAGGGTTAGAGTTAGGCTGAGGGTGAGTTTGGGGATGAGGATTAGCTTTTGAGTGATGGTTAGGGTTATGGTTAGGTTGAGGGTTAGGATGAGGGTTAGGGTTGGGATTAGGGTTAGGGTGAGGGCTAGGATGAGGGTGAATGTCAGGGTTAGGGTGAGGTTTATGGTTAGGGTTAGGGTGAGGGTTAGGGATAGTGTGAGGGTTAGGGTTAGGGTGAGGTTTAGGGTTACTCTGAGGTTTCATGTTAGGTTTAGGCTTAGTGTTATGGTGAGGGTAAGGGTTAGGTTGAGGGTTAGGTTAGGGTGAGGTTTAGGGTTAGTTTGAGGGTTAGGGCTAGTGTGAGGGTAAGTGTGAGTGTTAGGGTTAGGGTGATGTTTAGGGTGAGGGTGAGTGTTATGGTGAGTGTGAGGGTGAGGGTTCAGTTGAGGGTTTGGGTTAGAGTTAGGGTGAGGTTGAGACAGTGTTAAGTTGAGGGTTAGGATGAGGGTTAGGGTTAGGATTAGGGTTAGGGTGAGGGCTAGGATGAGGTTGATGTTTAGGGTTAAGGTTAGGCTTAGGCTTAGGGTTAGGCTGAGGCTGAAGGTGAGGGTGAGGGTTAGGGTTAGGGTGATGGTTAGGGTTACATTTAGGGTGAGGGTTAGGGTGAGGGGGACAGTAAGGGTTAAGATGAGGGTTATGCTGAGGGTGAGTGTTATGGTAATGTTGAACGTTAGGGTTAGGGTGACGGTAAGGGTGAGGGTTTGGTTTAGGTTTAGGGTTAGGTTTAGGGTTAGCGTTAGGGTGCGGGTTAGTGTGAGGGTTAGGGTTAGGGTTAGGGTTACGGTTAGGGTTAGGGTGAGGGTGATTGTGAGGGTAGGGTTAGTCTTAGGCTTATGCTTAGACTAAGGCCCAGCTTGATGATGAGGGTGAGGGTTAGGGTGAAGGTTAGGGTTAGGGTAATAGAGTTAGAGCAAGGTTTAGGGTTAGGGTTAGGCTTAGGGTGAGTTTTAAGTTTAGGGTGTTGGTTAGGGTTAGTGTAAGGGTTAGTGTTCGGGTTAACTTTAGTTTTAGTGTGAAGGTAAGTGTTAGGGTGAAGTTTAGGGTTAGGGTGACATTTAGGTTTAGAGTTAGTGTTAGGGTGCGTGTTAGGGTTAGGGTTAGGGTTAGGTTTAGGGTGAGGTTTAGGCTGGGGGTGAGTGTTAGGGTTAAGGTTAGGATTAGGATTAGGGTTAAGGTGAGGGTGAGTGTGAGGGTTAGGTTTAGGGTTAGGTTTAGGATTAGAGTTATGGTGAGGGTGAACTGAGGGTTAGGGTTAGGGTGAGGGTTGGGGTTAGGGTTAGAGTGAGGGTTAAGGTGAGGGTTAGAATTAGGCTTAGGGTTAGGGTATGGGCTAGGGTGAGGGTGATGGTTAGGGTCATGGTTAGAGTGAGGGTTAGGGTGAGGTTTAGGTTTAGGGTTAGTTTTAGGGTTAGGGTTGGGGTTAGGTATATTCTTTGTGTTAGGCGAAGGGTGAGGGTTAGGGTGAGGTTTAGGGTTAGGGTTTGGGAGAGGTTTATGGTTAGTGTTAGTGTAAGGGTGAGGGTTAGTGTGAGGGTTAGGGTTAAGGTGAGTGTTACTTTTAGGGTTAGGGTGAGGGTGCGTGGTAGGGTAAGGTTTAGTCTTAGTCTTTGTCTTAGGCTTAGACCGAGCCTAAGGGTGAGGGTGAGGGTTAGGGTGATTGTTAGGTTTAGGGTGAGGGTTATGCAGAGGGTTAGGGTTAGGGTTAGCGTTAGGGTTATTGTTAGGATTAGGTTTAGGTGTAAAGTTACTATGAGGGTGAGGGTTTGGGTTACAGTTAGGGTTAGAGTGAGAGTTAGGGTTAGGGTGAGGGTTAAGGTTAGGGTGAGGTTTAGGGTTACTGTGAGGGTTCATGTTAGGTTTAGGCTTAGTGTTAGGGTGAGGGTAAGGGTTAGGTTGAGGGTTAGGTTTAGGGTAGGTTTAGGGTTAGTATGAGGTTTAGGGATATGGTGAGGTTAAGGGTGAGAGTTAGGGTTAGGGTGATGTTTAGGGTGAGGGTGAGGGTTAGGGTGAGATCGAGGGTGAGAGTTCAGTTGAAGGTTTGGGTTAGGGTTAGGGTGAGGTTGAGGGTGAGGATGAGACTTAGGGTTAGGTTTAGGGTGATGGTTAGTGTGAGGATTAGGTATAGGGTTAGGCTTAGGTTTAGGTTTAGGCTGAGGGTGACTGTGAGCATGAGGGTTAGGGTTAGGGTGAGGGTTATTGTTAGGTTGAGGATTAGGTTTATGGTGAGGTTTAGTGTTAGGTTGGAGTTTAGGTTTAGGGTGAGGGTTAGCGTTAGGGGTAGGGTTATGTTGAGGGTGAAGGTGAGGGTTATTGTTAGGATTAGGTTTAGGGTGAGCCTGTTGGTGAGGGTGACGATGAGGGTTAGGTTTAGGGTGAGGTTTAGGCTCAGGGTTAGGGTGAGGGTTAGGTTTAGGGTGATGTTTAGGTTGAGGGTTTGGGTTAGGGTTAGGGGGAGTGTGAGGGTGAGTGAGAGGGTTAGGATTAGGTTAGGGTTAGTTTTAGGATGAGGGTGAGTGTGAGGTATAGGGTTAGGGTTATTGTTAGGCTTAGGTTTAAGCTGAGGGAGAGGGTGAGTGTGAGGGTTAGGGTTAGGTTGTGTGTGAGCATTAGGATTAGGTTTAGGTTGAGGGTGAGGTTGAGGGTTAGGGTGAGGTTTAGGATGTGGGTTAGGCTGAGGGTTAGATGAGGGTGAGGGTTAGGATTAGGGTGAGGGTTAGGGTTAGGGTGAGGGTGAGGGTTAGTGTTAGGGTGAGGGTTAGGGTTTTGGTATGGATTAGGGTGAGAGTTAGGGTAAGGGTGATGTTTAGGGTGAGGCTGAAGGTTGGTTTGAGGGTTTGCTTTAGGTTTAGGGTGAGGTTGAGTGTGAGGGTGAGGCTTAGGTTTAGGGTTAGGGTGAGGGTGACTGTGAGGGTTAGGGTTAGGGTTAGGCTTTAGGCTGAGGGTTAGGCTGAGGGTGAGGGTGAGGGTGATGATTAGGGTTAGGGTGAGGTTTAGGGTTAGGTTTAGGTTGAGGGTTAGGGATAGTGTGAGGGTTAGGGTTAAGGTGAGGTTTAGGGTTACTGTGAGGGTTCATGTTAGGTTTAGGCTTAGTGTTAGGGTGAGGGTAAGGGTTAGGTTGAGGGTTAGGTTAGCTGAGGTTTAGGGTTATTATGAGGGTTAGGGATAAGATGACGGTAAGGGTGAGGGTTAGGTTTAGGGTGATGTTTAGGGTGAGAGTGAGGATTAGGGTGAGGGTGAGTGTCAAGGTTCAGTAGAGGGTTTGGGTTATGGTTAGGGTAAGGTTGAGACTTGGGGTTAGGTTTAGCGTGAGGGTGAGGGTTAGGTTTAGGTTGATGTTTAGGTTGAGGGTGAGGGTTAGGGTTAGGGTGAGGGTGAAGTTTCGGTTGATGGTTTGGGTTAGTGTTAGGTTGAGGGTGAGGGTGAGTGAGAGGGTTAGGTTTAGGGTTAGGATTAGATTTAGGTTGAGGGTGAGTGTGAGGTTTAGGATTTGCTTTATTGTTAGGCTTAGGTTTAAGCTGAGGTTGAGGGTGAGTGTGAGGTTTAGGGTTATGTTGAGTGTGAGCATTAGGGTTAGATTTAGGGTGAGGCTGTGGTTGAGGGTTAGTGTGAGGGTTAGGGTTTGGGTTAGAGTGAGGGTTAGATGAGGGTGAGGGTTAGGTTTACGTTTAGGGTTAGGGTTAGGGTGAGGGTGAGGTTTAGCTTTAGTGTGAGGCTTAGGGTTAGGGTTATGGTGCGGATTAGGGTGAGTGTTAGGGTTATGGTGATATTTATGATATTTATTTATTTATGATATTTATGACATTTATGAGGGTGAGGGTTGGTTTAAGAGTTTGTGTTAGGTTTAGGGTGAGGTTTAGGGTGAGGGTGAGGCTTTGGGTTAGGGTTAGGGTGAGGGTGACTCTGAGGGTTATGGTTAGGGTTAGGCTTTTGGCTGAGGGTTAGGCTGAGGGTGAGGGTGAGGGTTAGGGTTAGGGTGAGGGTTAGGGTTTGGGTTAATGGTAGGGTGATATTTAGGGTGAGGTTTAGTGTGAGAGTTAGTGTTAGGGTTAGACTTAGTGGTAGATTGAGTGTAAGGGTTCGGTTGAGGGTTAGGTTTAGGGGTAGGGTGAGGGTTGGGATGAGGTTTAGGGTGAGTGTAAGGTTGAGGGTGAGGGTTATGGTGAGTGTGAGGGTGAGGGTTAGGGTTAGGGTTAGGGTGAGGTTGAGGTTTAGGGTTATGATAAGGTTTAGGTTTAGGTTTAGGATTAGGGTTAGGGAGAGGTTTAGGATGAGGGTGAGGGTGAGGATTCGGGTTATGGTTCGGGTTAGGGTTAGGGTGAGGGTGGGGTTGAGGGTGAGATTGAAGTTTAGTGTTAGAGGTAGGATGACGGTGAGGATTAGTTTTAGGATTACGGTTAGGTTTAGGCTGAGGATGAGGCTGAGGGTGTGGGTGAGGATTAGGGTTAGGTTGAGGGTTAGGTTTAGGGGTAGGGTGAGGGTTGGGATGAGGTTTAGGGTGAGTGTAAGGTTGAGGGTGAGGGTTATGGTGAGTGTGAGGGTGAGGGTTAGGGTTAGGGTTAGGGTGAGGTTGAGGTTTAGGGTTATGATAAGGTTTAGGTTTAGGTTTAGGATTAGGGTTAGGGAGAGGTTTAGGATGAGGGTGAGGGTGAGGATTCGGGTTATGGTTCGGGTTAGGGTTAGGGTGAGGGTGGGGTTGAGGGTGAGATTGAAGTTTAGTGTTAGAGGTAGGATGACGGTGAGGATTAGTTTTAGGATTACGGTTAGGTTTAGGCTGAGGATGAGGCTGAGGGTGTGGGTGAGGATTAGGGTTAGGTTGAGTGTTAGGGTTAGGCTTAGGGTGAGGGTTTGGGTTAGGGTTAAGTTTAGGATGAGAGTTACTTTAAGGGGTACGGTTACGGTTAGGATGAGCGTTAGGGTTAGTGTTAGGGTTAGGGATAGGGTTAAGGTTGGGTGAGGTTTAGGATGAGGGTTAGGGTTAGGGTTAGGGTTAGAGTCAGGGTTCGGGTGAAGGTTATTTTTAGATTTAGGGTTAGGGTGAGGGTTAGGGTCAGGTTGAGGGTTAGGGTTAGGGGTAGCTTTATGTTGAGAGTAAGGTTTAGCGTGAGGTTTAAGGTAAGTGTGAGGGTTAGAGTTAGCATTAGGGTTAGGGTGAGATTTAGGGTGAGGGTTAGGGTTAGATTTAGGTTTAGGGTTACGGTGAGGGTGAGCGTGAGGGTGACAGTGAGGCTTAGGTTGTGGGTGAGAGTGAGTGTGAGGCTTAGTTTGAGGGTTAGGGTTAGGGTTAGTGTTACTTTTTGGGTTAGGGTGAGGTTGATTGTGAGGGTAAGGGTTAATCTTAGTCTTAGGTTAGGCTTAGTCCGAGCCTAAGTGTGAGGGTGATAGTTAGGGTTAGGGTGAGGTTTAGGGTTAGAGTGAGGGTTATGGACAGGGTGAGGGTTAGTGTTAGGCTTAGGGTGATTGTTAGGATTAGGGTTAAATTTAAAGTTAATGTGAGGGTGATGGTTAGGGTTAGGGTTAGTTGAGGTTTAGGTTTAGGTTTAGGGTTAGAGTTAGGGTTAAGGAAATGGTGAGGTTTAGGGTTAGAGATAGGGTTATTGTTAGTGTTAGGGTTAGGGTGAGGGTTAGGGTTAGGCTTAGGATTAGGCTTAGGCTTAGGCTGAGCATGAGGGTGAGGGTTAGGGTTAGGGTTAGTGTGAGTGTTAGGGTTAGGGTTAGGGTGAGGGTTAGGCTGAGGTTTAGGTTTAGGGTAGGCATAGGGTTAGGGTTAAGGTTAGGGTTAAGATAAGGTTTAGATTTAGGTTTATGGTGAGGATTAGTGTTAGGGTTTGGGTTAAGGTGAGGGTAAGGGTGAGAATTAGGGTTAGGGTTAGGGTTAAGGTTAGTGTAAGTTTTAGGTTTACAGTTAGGGTTAGGGTTAAGATTAGGGTTACAGTGTAGGTTAGGTTTAGGTTTAGAGTTAGGGTTATTGTCAGTGTTATTTTCAGGGTTAAGTTTGCGGTGAGGGTGAGGCTGAGGGTTAGGTTTATGGTTAGGTTTACTGTTAGGTTTAGTGTTAGGGTTAGGGTTAGGGTGAGGTTTAAGGTGATGATTAGAGTTAGGGTTAGGATTAGAGTTATGGTGTTGGTGAGGGTGAGGGTTAGGGTTAGGGTGAGGGTTGGGGTTAGGGTTAGAATGAGGGTTAGGGTGAGTATTAGGATTAGGTTTATAGTTAGTGTATGGGCTAGGGTGAGGGTGAGGGTTAGGGTGAGGGTTAGGTTTAGGGTTAGGGTTAGGGTTGGGGTTAGGGATAGTCTTAGTGTTAGGCAGAGGGTGGGGTGAGGGTTAGGGTTAGAGTTAGAGTATGGGCTAGGGTGAGGGTGAGGGTTAGTGTTAGGTGTAGGGTGGGGGTTAGGGTGAGTGTGAGGGTTATGGTTAGTCTTAGGCTTAGGCTTAGGCTTAGGCCGAGCATGAGTGTGAGGGAGAGGGTTAGGGTTAGGATGACGTTTAGGGTTTTAGGGTGAGGGTGAGGGTTAGGATGAGGTTTAGGTTTAGGATTAGGGTTAGGGTGAGGCCAAGAGTGAGGGTGAGGGTTAGGGTTAGCGTTAGGATGAGGTTTAGGGTTAGGGTTAGGGTTACATTGAGGGTGAGGGTTAGTGTTAGGGTTACGGTTAGGGTGGGGTTGAGGGTTAGGATTAGGTTTTGGGTTAGGGTTATTGTTAGTTTTATGGTTAGGGTTAAGTTTACAGTGAAGGTGAGGCTCAGGGTGAACGTTATGGTTAGGGTTAGGTTGAGGTTTAGGGTTAGGCTTAGGGTTAGGGTGAGGGTGAGGGTTTGGATTAAGGTTAGGGTCACGGTGAGGGTGAGGGGTAGGGTTAGCGTTAGGCTGAGGTTTAGGGTTAGGGTTAGGGTTAGGGTGAGGGTGAGTTTTAGGGTTAGAATTAGGGTTAGAGTAAGGGTTAGGGTTTGGTTTAGGATTAGGTTTAGAGTGAGGGTGAGTGTGTGGATTAGGTTTAGAATTAGGCGTAAGTTTAGGATTAGGCTGAGAGTGATAGTGGGGATGAGGATTAGCTTTTGATTGATGGTTAGGTTTATGGTTAGGTTGAGGGTTAGGAGGAGGGTTAGGGTTAGGATTAGGGTTAGGGTGAGGGCTAGGATGAGGGTGATGTTTAGGTTAGGGTTAGGCTTAGGCTTAGGGTTAGGCTGAGGCTGAAGGTGAGGGTGAGGGTTAGGGTTAGGGTGATAGTTAGATTTACAGTTAGGGTGAGCTTTAGGATGTGGATTAGGGTAAGGGTGAGGGTTAGGGTGAGGGGGACAGTAAGAGTAAGGGTGAGAGTTAGGCTGAGGGTGAGTGTTATGGTAATGGTGAAGGTTAGGGTTAGAGTGAGGGTTAGGGTGAGGTTTAGGGTTAGGTTTAGGGTGAGGGTGAGGCTTACATTGAGGATTAGTGTTAGGGTTAGTTTGAGGTTTAGGATGAGGATGAGAGTTAGGATTAGGTTGAGGCCTAGGGTGAGGGTGAGGTTTAGGGTTAGGGTTAGGGTGAGGTTTAGGGTTAGTGTGAGGGTTAGGATGAAGGTTAGGCTGAGTGTTAGTGTTAGGGTTAGGGTGAGGATTAGGGTGAGGGTGAGGTTTAAGGTGAGGGTTAGGGTTAGGATGATGACTAGGGTTATTGTTAGGGTGAGGTTTATGATTAGGGTGATACTTAGGGTGAGGGTGAGGTTTAGTGTGAGGGTGATGGTGGAGGTGTAGTTGAGGGTTAGGGTTAGGGTGAGGGTTAGGGTGATGGTGACTGTGAGGGTTAGGGTGAAGTTGAGGGTTTGGGATAGGGTTAGTGTGCGGGTTAGGATTAGGGTTAGGGGTAGGGTGAGGGGTAGGGTGAGGTGTAGGGTTAGGGTTAGGGTGAGGGATAGGGTTAATGTGAGGATTAGGGTTACGGTTAGGGTTAGTGTGAGGATAAGGATAAGCGTGAGGTTTAGGGTGAGAGTGAGGTTTAAGGGTTAGCGTTAGGGTTAGGGAGAGGGTTAGTGTGAAAGGTAAGGTGAGGGTTAGGTTTAGTATGAGGGTGAGGGTTAGAGTTAGGTTTAGATTGCGGGGTAGGGTTAGGGTGAGGTTTAGGTTCTGGTTAGGGTTTGGGTTCGGGTTCGGGTTCAGGTGAGTTTTAGGGTTTGGTTGACGGTTAGGGTTAGGTTGAGGGTTAGGGTTACGGTGAGGATTAGTGTTAGGGTTAGGGTTAGGGTTATAGTGAGGGTAAGGGTTAGGATGAGGTTTAGGGTGAGGGTGAGTTTTAGGAATAGCGTTAGTGTTAGGGTGAGGGTTAGGGTGAGGGTTAGTATCCAGGTTAGGTTAGGTGAGGGTGAGGGTTATCCTTAGGTTTAGGGTTAGGTTTAGGGTGAGCGTTAGGGTGAGGGTGAGGGTTAGGGTTAAATTGAGGGTTAGGGTGAGCGTTAGGGTGAGATTTCAGTTGAGGGTTTGGGTTAGGGTTAGGGTGAGGTTGAGGGTGAGGGTGAGACTTAGGGTTAGATTTAGGGTGAGGATGAGGTTTAGGTTGAGGTTTAGTGTTTCTGTTAGGGTTAGGGTGAGGGTGAGGGTTAGGGTGATGGTAAGGGTTAGAGTGAGGTATTCAGGGAAGGTGAGGGTTAGGGATAGCATTAGGGTTAAGGATAGGTTTAGGGTGAGGGTTAGGGTTAGTGTTAGGGTTACGGTGAGGGTGAGGGTTAGGGTTAGTGTTAGGGTGAGGGTTAGGGTTAGGGTTAGGGTGACGGTGAGGGTAAGGGATAGGGTGAGGACTAGGGTTAGTGTTAGGGTTATGGTAAGGTTTAGGGTGAGGGTGAGAGTGAGAGTTAGGTTTAGGATTAGGCTTAGATGTAGGGTTCAGCTTAAGGTGAGGGTGAGGGTGAGTGTCAGATTTAGGTTTAGTGTGAGGGTTAGGGTTAGTGTTAGGATTACGGTGAGGGTGAGAGTTAGGGTTAGGGTGACGGTGAGGGTAAAGTTCAGGGTGAGGGCTAGGTTAAGGTTTAGGGTTAGGTTCATGTTTAGGTTTAGGGTGAGTGTGAGTTTGAGGGTTTGGTTTAGGATGAGGCTTATGTGTAGGGTTCGGCTTAGGGTGAGGGAGAGGGTGAGTGTGAGAGTTAGGTTTAGGGTGAGGGTTAGGGTTATGGTTATTTTTAGGGTGAAGGTGAAGGTGAGGGTTAGTGTTTGGGTGAGGGTTAGGGTTAGGGTTAAGTTTAGGGTGAGGTTTTGGGTTAGTGTTAGTGTTAGGATGAGGATTAGGCTGTGGGTTAGGTTTAGGTTTAGGGTGAGGGTAAGTGTTAGGGTGAGGGTGAGGGTTAGGTTTAGGATTAGGGTTAGGTTTAGGGTGAGTGTTAGGGATAGGGTTAGGATTAGGGTGAAGGTTTTGTTTAGGGTTAGGTTTAGAGTTAGGGTGAATTTGAGGGTGACTGTTAGCGTTTGGATTAGGGTTAGGGTTAGGCTGAGGTTGATGTTGAGCGTGAGGGTTAGGGTTAATGTGAGGCTTAGAGTTAGGGTTATCTTTAAGGTTAGGGTTAGGGTTAGGATGAGGGTAAGGGTTCGGGTAAGGGTGAGGGTGAGGGTTAGGGTTAGGCTTAGGGTTAGGGTGAGGTTTAGGGTGAGGGTTAGTGTTAGGGTTAGGGTTAGGGTGAGGGATAGGGTGAGGGTAAGGGTTAGGGTGAAGTTTTGGGTGAGGGTGAGGTATAGGCTTAAGGTCAGGGGAAGTGTTAGGGTCGAGGTTTCGGGTGAGGTTGAGGGTTATTGTTAGAATTAGGGTTATGGTGAGTGTGAGGGTTAGGGTGAGAGTTAGGGTTATGGTTAGGGATATGGTGAGGATTAGGGTTAGGGTTAGGTTTCCGGTGAGGGGTAGGGTTAGGGTTACAGTTAGGGTGAGGTTTAGAGTGAGGGTGACAGTAAGGGTAAAGGAGAGGGTTAGGATGAGGATTAGGGTTAGGGTTAAGGTGAGGGTGAGGATTAGATTGAGGATTAGTTTTAAGTTTAGAGTGAGGTTTAGGGTGAGGATGAGGGATAGGTATAGGGTTAGGTTGAGGTTGAGGGTTAAGATGAAGGTTAGGGTTAGTGTGAGGGTTAGTGTTAGGACTAGGTTTATTTTTAGGGTGAGTGTAAATGTTAGGGTGAGGGTTAGCGTTAGGGTGAGGGTTATAGATAGGGTTAGTGTTAGTGTTAGGTTCAGGGTTATTGTTAGGGTTAGGGTTAGGGTTACAGTTACGGTGAGAGTGAGGGTGAGGGTTAGGGTTTATGTGAGGGTTAGTGTTAGGGTGAGGTCTAAGGTTATGTTTAGGGTTAGGGTGAGGTTTAGATTTAGTGTGAGGGTGAGGCTGAGGGTCAGAGTGAGTTTAGGGTGAGGGTTAGGTTTATGGATAGGGTTAGGGTGAGAATGAGGGTTAGGGTGAGGGTGAGTGTGAGGGTGAGGGTGAGGGTTAGGTTTAGGGTGAGGGATAGGGTTATGGTTACGGATAGGGTGAGTGTGAGTGTGTGGGTTATGGTGAGCGTGATGGTGAAGTTGAGGGTGAGGGTGAGGGTTAGGATTTGGGTGAAGGTTAAGTTTAGGGTTTGGGTTAATGTTAGGTTGAGGGTTAGGGTTAGGGTTAGGATGAGGGTTATCCTGAGGGTTAGGTTTAGGGTTAGGGTGTGGGTAAGGGTTAGGGTGAGGGTGAGGGTTAGGATTAGGATAAGGGTTAGTTTTAGGGTGAGGGTTAGGCAGAGGGTTTTGGTTAGGATGAGGTTTAGAGTTAGGGTGAGGTTGAAAATTAGGGTTTGGTTTTGGATTAGGTTTAGGGTTAGGCTGAGTGTGAGGTTGAGGGTGAGGGTGAAGGTTAGGGTGAATGTTAGGGTTAGGGTTAATGTTAGGATGAGGGTTAGGTTAGGTTTCGGGTAAGGCTAAGGGTTCGGGTGAGAGTGAGGGTTAGGGCTAGGTTTAGGGTTAGGGTGACGTTTAGGGTGAGGTTTAGTTTTAGGGTTAGCGTTAGGGTTAGATTGAGCGTGAGGGTGTGGGTAAGGGTAAGGGTGAGTTTTAGGATGATGGTGAGGGATAGGATTAAGGTAAGGTTAAGGGTTACGGCGAGGCATAATGTGAGGCTGAGTGTTAATGTAGCATTAGGGGTACGGTGAGGGTGAGGGTTAGGGTGAAGGTAAGGGTTAGGGTTAGGGATAGGGTGAGGATTAGGGTTAGGGTTAGGTTTAGGATTACGGTGAGGCTTAGGGGTTAGGGTTAGGGTGAGGTTGAGGGTGAGTGTAAGGGTTAGGGTGAGGGTTATGGTGAGGTTGAGGTTGAGTGTTAGCATTAGGGTTAGGGTCAGGGTTTGGGTTAGGGTTAGGATTAGGGTTAGGGTGAGGGTGAGGGTTAGGATGAGGGTGAGTTTTAGGGTGGATGTTATGGTTAGGGTTAGGGTGAGGCTTAAGGTAATGGTGAGGGTTAGAGTGAGGGTGAGGGTTAGGGTTAGGGTGAGGGTTAAGTTTAGGGTGATGTTTAGGGTGAGGGTGAGGTTTAGGGTGAGGATTAGTGTAAGGGGGAGGATTAGGGTTAGGGTTAGGGTGAGCTTTAGGTTTATGTTTAGGGTGAGGGTGAGGGTTAGGATGAGGATGAGGGTGAGGGTGAAGGTGGAGGTTTAGGTGAGGATTAGGGTTAGGGTTAATGTTAGGGTGAGGGTGAGGGTTAGAGTTAGGGTTAGGGACCGGGTTAGGGTTAGGGTGAGGTTTAGGGTTAGGGTTAGGGTGAGGGTGAGGGTGAGGGTTACGGTTACGGTGAGCTTTAGTGTTATGGTTAGGGTGAGTTTATGTGTGAGGATTAGTGTTAGGGTTAGGGTTATGTTGAGGGTAAGTGTTAGGGTGAGGTTTAGGGTGAGAGTGAGTGTTAGGGTTAGCGTTAGGGTTAGGGTGAGGGTTAGAGTTAGGGTGATGTTTAGGCTGACGGTGAGGTTTCGGCTGAGGATTAGGGTTAGGGTGAGTATTACGGTTAGGGTGAGTGTGAGGGTTAGGATTAGGATTATGTTTAGTGTGAGGGTAAGGGTTATGGTGAGGGTTATGATGAGGTTGAGGTTTAAGGTTAGCATTAGGGTTAGGTTTAGGATTAGGGTTAGGGTTATTATTAGGGTTAGGGTGAGGGTGAGGGCTAGTGTTAGCATTAGGGTTAGGGTTACAGTTAGGGTGAGGGTGAGGGATTTGGTTAGGAAAGGATTAGGGTTAGGGTTAGGGTGAGGATTAGGGTGAGGGTGAGGTTTAATTTGAGGATTAGGGTTAGGGTGAGGATTAGGGTTAACGTTTGTGTTTGGGTTAGGGTTAGGGTGATGTTTAGGGTAAGGGTGATGGTTAGGGTGGGGGTGAGGCTGAGAGTGAGGGTGAGGGTGTAGGTGAGTGTTAGGGTGGTGCTGATGGTTGGGGTGACGGTGAGGGTTAGGGTAAAGTTGACGGTGAGGGTTCGCTTAGGGTTAGGGTGAGGGTTAGGGTTAGGGTTAGGGTTACTGTGAGGATAAGGGTTAGGGTGAGAGTGAGGATTAGGGTTAGCTTTAGGGTTAGGGGTAGGTTTAGGATGAGGGTTAAGGTGAGGTTTAGGGTTAATATGAGGGTGAGGGTTAGAGTTAGGTTTAGGGTGAGGGTTAGGGTTAGGGTTAGTGTTAGAGTGAAGGTTAGTGTGAGGGTTAGTGTGAGCATGAGGGTGAGGTTAAGGGTGAGGGTGAGGGTTAGGTTTTAGGAGAGGGTCAGGTTTACGGTTAGGGTTAAGGTTAGGGTGATGGTTAGGGTTAGGTTTAGGGTTAGGATGTGGGTTAGACTGAGGGTTAAGTTTAGGTTTAGGGTGAGGGTAAGGTTTAGAGTGAGGGTAAGGGTTACAGTGAGGGTGAGGGTTAGGTTTTGGATTAGGGTTAGGGTTAGGTTGAGGGTTTAGGGTTAGTGTTTGGATTAGAGTGAGGGTTAGGGTTAGGCTTAGGGTGAGGTTGAGGGTGAGGTTGAGGGTTAGGGTTTATGTGAGGGTTAGGGTTAGGATTAGCGTTAAGGTTATTGTGAGGGTTAGGTTTAGGGTTAGGGTTAGGATGAGGGTTAGGCTGAGGGTTAGGTTTAGGGTTCGGGTGAGGGTAAGGGTTAGGTTGAGGTTTAGGGTGAGGGTGAGGGTTAGGTTAAGGCTTAGGTTTAGGGTGAGGGTTAGGGTTAGGGTTAGAGTGAGAATGAGGTTTAGGGTTAGGGTGAGGTTGAGGGTTAGTGATAGGGTTGGGGTTAGTGTCAGGGTCAAGGTTAGGGTTAGCGTTAGAGTTAGGGTGACGATGAGTGTGAGGGTTAGGGTTAGGTTTAGGTTTAGGGTTAGGGTTAGGCTGAGGGTGAGGGTGAGGGTGAGTTTTAGGTTTAGGATGAGGGTTAGAGTTAGCGTTAGGGTTAGGGTTGGGTTGAGGGTTAGTGTTAGGGTTAGGAAGTGGGTTTGGCTGAGAGTTAAGGTTATGGTTAGGGTGAGGTTTAGGTTTAGTGTGAGGGTTAGGATGATGGTTAGGCTGATTGTTAGGGTTAGTGTAAGGGTGAGGGTAAGGGTTTGGGTGAGGGTGAGGGTTAGGTTTAGGGTTAGGTTCAGGGTTAAGGTGAGGGTTAGGAATAGGGTTAGGATTAGGGTGAGGGTTAGGGTTAGGGTTAGCGTTAGGGTGAGGTGTAGTTGAGGGTTAGGGTTAGAGTGAGGTTTAGGGTGACGGTGACGGTAAGGGTTAGGGTGAAGTTTAGGGTTTGGGATAGGGTTACTGTCAGAGTTAGGCTTAGGGTTAGGGTTAGTGTGAAGTTCAAGTTGAGGGGTAGGGTTAGAGTTAGGTTGAGGTATAATGTTAATGTGAGGATTAGGGTTAGAGTTAAGGTTAGTGTGAGGGTAAGGATAAGAGTGAGGGTTAGGGTGAGAGTGAGGTTTAGGGTTAGCGTTAGGGTTAGGGTGAGGGTTAGTGTGAAGGTTAAGGTGAGGGTTTGGGCTAGTATGAGGGTGAGGGTTAGGGTTAGGTTTAGATTGAGGGTTAGGGTTAGGGTGAGGTTTAGGGTCGGGTTAGGGTAAGGGTTCGGGTTCGGGTTCGGGTGAGTTTTAGAGTGTGGGTGACGGTTTAGGTTAGGGTGAGGGTTAGGGTTACGGTGATGATTAGGGTTAGGGTTAGGGTTATAGTGAGGGTAAGGGTTAGGATGAGTTTTAGGGTGAGGGTGAGGTTTAGGGATAGCATTAGAGTTAGGGTGATGTTTAGGGCTAGGGTTAGGGTTAGGGTGAGGGGTAGGGTGAGGTGTAGGGTTAGGGTTAGTGTGAGGGTTAGGGTTAATGTGAGGATTAGGGTTAGGGTTAGGGTTAGTGTCAGGATAAGGATAAGTGTGAGGCTTAGGATGAGATTGAGGTTTAGTGTTAGGGTTAGGGTTACGATGAGATTTAGGATGAGGGTTAAGGTGAGGTTTAGTGTTAGTATGAGGGTGAGGGTTATAGTTATGTTTACGGTGAGGGTTAGGTTTAGGGTGAGGTTTAGGGTCGGGTTAGGTTTCTGGTTCGGGTTCGGGAGAGTTTTAGGGTGTGGGTGAGTGTTAGGGTTCCTGTGAGGGTTAGGGTTATGGTGAGGATTAGGGTTAGGGTTAGGGTTATAGTCAGGGTAAGGGTTAGGATGAGGTTTAGGGTGAGGGTGAGGTTTAGGGATAGCGTTAGAGTTAGGTTGAGGTTTAAGGTAACGGTTAGGATCCAGGTTAGGTTAGGTGAGGATGAGGGTTATCGTTAGGTTTAGGGTTAGGTTTAGGGTGAGGGTAAGGTTTAAGGTGAGCGTTAGGGTGAGGGTGAGGGTTAAGGTTAAGTTGCGTGTTAGGGTGAGTGTTAGGGTGAGGGTTCAGTTGAGGGTTTGGGTTAGGGTTAGGGTGAGGTTGAGGGAGAGGGTGAGACTTAGGGTTAGGTTTAGGGTGAGGATAGGGTTTAGGTTTAGTGTTTGGGTGAGGGTTAGGGTGAAGGATAAGGTGAGGGTAAGGGTTAGAGGGAGGTTTAGGGGAAGGGTGAGGGTTAGGGATAGCATTAAGGTTAAGGATAGGTTTAGGGTGAGGGTTAGGGTTAGTGTTAGGGTTATGGTGATGGTGAGGGTTAGGGTTAGGGTTAGGGTTAGGGTGAGGGTTAGGTTTAGGGTTAGGGTGACGGTGAGGGTAAAGGTTAGGGTGAGTACTAGGGTTACGGTTAGGGTTAGGGTAAGGTTTAGGTTTAGGGTGAGGGTGAGAGTGAGAGTTAGGTTTAGGATTAGGCTTAGGTGTAGGGTTAGGCTTAGGGTGAAGCTGAGGTTGAGTGTCAGAGTTAGGTTTAGTGTGAGGGTTATGGTTATGGTTATTTTTAGGGTGAGTGTGAGGGTGAGGGTTAGGGTGAGGGTGAGGTTGAGGTTGAGAGTGAGGTGCAGGGTTAAGGTTTGTGTGAGGGATAGGGTTAGTTAAGGTTAGGGTGAGGGTTAGGGTTATGGTTAGTGTTCGGATGAGGGTTAGGTTTAGGGTTAGTGTGAGGGTAAGTTTTACGGTGAGCGTAGGTTAGGGTTAGGGTTAGGTTTAGGGTTTGGGTTAGGGTGAAGGTCAGGGATAGGGTTTGGATTAGAGTGAGGGTTTTGTTTAGGGTTAGGTTTAGAGTTAGGGTGAGGGTGACGGTGAGGGTTAGCGTTTGGATTAGGGTTAGGGTTAGGGTTAAGCTGATGTTGATGTTGAGGATGAGGGTTAAGGTTAATTTGAGGTTTAGCGTTAAGGTTAGTGTGAGGGTTAGGTTTAGGTTTAGGATGACGATAAGGGTTAGGGTGAGGGCTAGGGTGAGGGTGAGAGTTAGGGATAGGGTTAGGTTGAGGTTTAGTGTTAAGGTGATGGTTAGGGTTAGTGTGAGGGTTTGTGTTAGGACTAGGGTTAGTTTTAGGGTGAGGGTTAGTGTTAGGGTGAGTTATAGGGTTAGGGTGAGGGTTATGGTTAGGGCTAGGGTTAGTGTTAGCTTTAGGGTTATTGTTTGGGTTAGGGTTAAGCTTACGTTGATGGTGAGGGTGAGGGTAAATGTTAGGGTGAGGGTTACCGTTAGGGTGAGGGTTATGGTTAGGGTTAGGTTTAGTGTTAGGTTTGGGGTTATTGTTAGGGTTAGGGTTAGGGTTAAGGTTACGGTGATGGTGAGGTTGAGGGTAAGGTTTAGGGTTAGGTTGAGGTTTAGGTTTAGGGTTAGGGTTAGAGTTAGGGTTAGAGTGAGTGTGAGGTTTAGGTTTAGAGTTAGTGTTAGGGGGAGGGTTATGGTGAGGGTGAGGGTTAGAGTTAGGGTTAGGGTTAGTGTTAGGATTAGGATTAGGGTGAGGTTGAGTGTGAGGGTTAAGGTTAGGGTTAGTCTGAAGGTGAGGGTGAGGGTTAGGTTTAGGATTAGGGTGAGGTTTAGGATGAGGTTAAGGTTAGGATTAGGGTTAGGATGAGGGCAAGTATGAGGGTGAGGGTTAGGGTTAGCATTATGGTGAGGTTTAGGATTAGGGTTAGGTTTATGGTTAGGGTGAGGTTTAGGGTTAAGGTTACAGTGAGGGTAGGTTTAGGGTTAGGGTGAGGGTTAGTGTTAGGGTTAGGGTGAGGGTGAGGTTTAGGGTTAGAGTGAGGTTTAGTGTTAGGGTTAGGGTTAGGGTGAGGGTTAGAGTTCGGGTTAGGCTTAGGCTTAGGCCGATTGTGGTGGTGAGGGTTAGGGTTAGGGTTAGGGTGATGGTTAGGGTTAGGTTTAGGGTGAGGTTTAGGATGAGGTTTGTGGTTATGGTTATGGTTAGTGTTAGTTTTAGGGTTAAAATTAGGGTTAGGTTTAGGTTTAGGTTTAGGTTGAGGGTTTGGGTTAGGGTTAGGGTTAAGTTTAGGATTAGGGTTAGGGTTAGGGTTATTGTTAGTGTTATGGTTAGTGTTAAGTTTGCGGTGAGGGTGAAGCTCAGGGTGAGGGTTATGGTTAGTGTTAGGGTTTGGGTTAGGGTTAGTATTATTGTTAGGGTTAGGGTTAGAGTTACGGTCATGGTGAGAGTGAGGGTGAGGGTTAGGTTGAGGTTTAGGGTGAGGTTTAGGGTTAGGGTTAGGGTTAGGTTTAGGGTGCTGGTGAGGTTTAGGGTTAGAGTTAGGGTGAGTGGGAGGGTTAGGGTGAGGGTTAGGGTTAGGTTTAGTGTTACCATTAGGATGAGGGTGAGGGTTAGGTTGAGGTTTAGGGATAAGGTTAGGGTTAGGATTAGGGTTAGGGTGAGGGTGAGGGTTAGGGTTAGGCTTAGGATTAGGGCTAGGCTGAGGGTGAGGATTAGAGTTAGGGTGATGGTTAGGGTTAGGTTTAGTGTTATTGTTAGGGTTAGCGTTAGAGTTAACCTGATGGTGAGGTTGCGGGTAGTGTTTGGGTTACGGTTAAGCTGAGGTTTAGGGTTAGGTTTAGAGATAGGGTTAGGGTGAGGGTGAGGTTTAGGTTTAAAATTAGGGTTAATGTTAAGGTTAGGCTTAGGGTTAGAATGAGGCTGAGTTGGGGATGAGCATTAGGGTTAGGGTTAGGGTTAGGGTTAGGGTTAGGGTTATGGTTAGGGTTAGGCTAAGGGTTAATATTAGTGTTATGGTTAGTGTTAGGTTTAAGTTTGCAGTGAGGGTGAGGCTGAGGGTGAGGTTTATAGTTAGGGTTAGGGTTATGGTTAGTGTTATTGTTAGGTTTAGGGTTAGAGTTACGGTTAGGGTGAGGGTGAGGGTTAGGGTTAGGTGAGATTTATGGTGAGGTTTGGTGTTGGCGTTAGGTTGAAGGTGAGGATTATGTTTAGAGTTAGGGTTAGTGGGAGGGTTAGGGTGAAGGTTAGGGTTAGTTTGATTTTTAGGGATAGGTTTAGGGTTAGGATTAGGGTTAGGGTGAGGGTGAGTGTGAGTGTTAGGGATAGGGTTAGGCTTAGGTTTAGGGTTAGGCTGAGGGTGAGGGTGAGAGCGAGCATTTGAGTTACAGTGAGGGTGAGGATTAGAGTTAGGGTGAGGGTTAGGATGAGGGTTAGGGTTACAGTGAGGGTGAAGCTTAGGGTTAGGGTGAGGGTTAGGGTTAGGATTAGGTTTAGGGTGAGGGTGAGGGTTAGGATTAGGGTTAGAGTTAAGTTTATTGTTAATGTTATGGTTAAGGTTACTTCTGGAGTGAGGGTGAGGCTTAGTGTGAGGGTTAGGGTTAGGATTAGGGTTAGGGTTAGTATTAGGGTTAGGGTGAGGGTGAGTTTGAGGATGAAGGTTAGGGTTAGGGTGATGGTTAGTGTTACGGTTAGCTTGAAGTTTAGGATGAGGGTTAGGGATAGATTGAGTGTTAGGGTGAGGGTGAAGGTAAGGGTAAATTGAGGGTTAGGCTATGGGTGAGGGTTAAGATAAGGGTGAGTGTTAAGGTTAGGGTGAGGGTTAGGGTAAGTGTGAGGGTTAGGGGTTAGGGTGAGGGTGAGGGTTAGATTGAGGATTAGGGTTAGGGTTAGTGTGAGGTTTAGGGTGAGGATAAGGTTTTAGGTTTAGGTGAGGATAAGAGTTAGAATTAGGGTTAGGATGAGGGCTAGGGTGAGGCTGGGCTTAGGGTTAGGGTTAGGGTTAGGGTGCGGTTTAGGGTTAGGATGAATATTAGGGTTAGTGTGAGGGTTAGTGTTAGGGTTATGGTTAGTGTTAGGGTGGGGGTAAGTGTTAGGGTGATGGTTAAGTTTAGGGTGAGGGTTACAGTTAGGTTGAGGGTTAGGGTTCGTGTTAGGGTTATTTTTAATTTTAGGTTTAGGGTTATGTTCAGGGTGAGGGTGAGGGTGAGGGTTAGGGTTATTGTGAGGTTTATGGTTAGGATTTATGTTAGAGTTAGGGTTAGGGTTAGGGTGAGGTTTAGGGTTAGAGTTAGGCTTAGGGTGAGGGTTAGGTTGACGGTTCGGGTTAGGGTTAGTGTTAGTTTAGGGTTAGGGTGAGGGTTAGTTTGAGGGTTAGGGTTAGAGTTAGGGTTAGGTTTAGGATTTGGGTTAGGGTGAGGGTGAGTGTGTGGGTTAGGGTTAGGTTTAGGGTAAGGCTTAGGGTTAGGGTGAGGGTGAGTTTGAAGGTGAGGGTTAGGTTTAGGGTGAGTGTTAGGATTACGGTTAGGGTGAGGGTAAATGTGAGGGTTAGGGTTAGGATTAGGGTTAGTCTGAGGGCTAGGGTGAGGGTGAGGTTTAGGTTTATGGTTAGGGGGAGGTTTAAGGTTAGGGTTAGGTTGAGGATGAGGTTTAATTTTAGAGTTAGTGTTAGGGTGAGTGTGAGTGTTAGGGTTAGTGTTAGAGTTAATGTTAGGGTTATTGTTAGGGTTAGGTTGAGGGTTAGTTTTATGGTTAGGATTAGGATTAGGGTTACTATGAGGGTGAGTGTGAGGGTTAGGGTGAGGGTTAGGTTGGGCTTAGGGTTAGGCTGAGGGTGATGGTGAGGGTTAGGTTTAGGGTTAGGGTGAGGGTGAGGTTTAAGGTTAGAGTTAGTGTTAGTGTGAGGGTTAGTGTGAGAGTGAGTGTTAGGGTTAGGTTGTGGGTGAGGGTTAGGATTAGGTTGATGTTAAGGGTTATGGTCAGGGTGACGGTTAGGATGAGGGTTAGGGTTAGTGTGAGGGTTAGGGTGAGGGTGACAGTAAGGGTAAAGTTGAAGGTTAGGCTGAGTGAGGATTACTGTAAGGGTGAGGGTTAGGGCTAGGGTGAGGGTTAGGTTTAGGGTTAGGGTTAGGGTGTGGTTTAGATTGAGGATTCATTTTTGGGGTTAGTGTGAGATTTAGGGTGAGGATGAGGTTTAGGGTTGGGTTGAGCGCTAGGGTGAGGATGAGGGTTAGGGTTAGGGTTAGGGTGAGTGTTAGGTTTTGTGTGATCGTTAGGGTTAATGTGATGGTTAGTGTTAGGGTTAGGGTTAGTGTTGGGGTGAGGGTAAGTGTTAGGGTGAGGTTTAGGGTTAGGGTGAGAATTATGGTTAGAATGAGTGTTAGGGTTAAGTTTAGGGTTATTTTTAGGGTTATTGTTAGGGTTAGGATGAGGGTCAGGTTTAGGATTAGGGTTAGGGTGAGGGCTAGGGTGAAGGTGAGAATTAGGGTTAGGGTTAGGCTTAGGCTTAGGGTTAGGCTGAGGCTGAGTGTGAGGTTGAGGGTGAGGGTTAGCATGATGGTTAGGGTCATGATTAGAGTGAGGGTTAAAATGAGGGTTAGGTTTAGGGTGAGGTTTAGGGTGAGGGTGACAGTAAGGGTCAAGATGAGGGTTAGCGTGAGGACTAGGGTTAGGATGAGGGTGAGGATAAGATTGAGGATAGTGTTAAGGTTACAGTGACTTTTACGGTGATAATGAGGGTTAGGGTTAGGGTGAGGGCTAGGGAGAGGTTGAGGATTAGGGATAGGGTTAGGTTGAGGTTTAGGGTTAAGGTGATGGTTAGAGGGTTAGTGTGAGGGTTAGTGTTAGGACTAGGGTTAGTTTTAGGGTGAGGGTTAGTGTTAGGGTGAGTTATAGGGTTAGGGTGAGGGTTATGGTTAGGGTTAGGGTTAGTGTTAGCTTTAGGGTTATTGTTTGGGTTAGGGTTAAGCTTACGTTGAGGGTGAGGGTGAGGGTAAGTATTAGGGTGAGGGTTAACGTTAGGGTGAGGGTTATGGTTAGGGTTAGGGTTAAGTGTTAGGTTTAGGGTTATTTTTAGGGTTAGGGATAGGGTTAAGGTTACGGTGAGGGTGAGGGTGAAGGTAAGGTTTAGGTTTAGGTTGAGGTTTAGGGTTAGGGTTAGGGTTAGAGTTTGGGTTAGGGTGAGGGTGAGGTTTAGGTTTAGAGTTAGTGTTAGGGGGAGGGTTATGGTGACGGTAAGGGTTAGGGTTAGGGTTAGGGTTAGTGTTAGGATTAGGGTTAGGGTGAGGTTGAGTGTGAGGGTTAGGGTTAGGGTTAGTCTGAGGGTGAGGGTAAGGGTTCGGTTTAGGATTAGGGTGAGGTTTAGGATGAGGTGAAGGTTAGGATTAGGGTTAGGATGAGGGCAAGTGTGAGGGTGAGGGTTAGGGTTAGCATTATGGTGAGGTTTAGGATTAGGGTTAGGTTTATGGTTAGGGTGAGGGTTAGGGTTAGGGTTACAGTGAGGGTGAGATTTAGGGTTAGAGTTAGGGTTATTGTTAGGGTTAGGGTTAGGGTGAGTGTTAGGGTGAGGGTTAGGGTGAGGTTTAGATTTAGGGTTAGGCTTAGGCTTAGGCCGAGCGTGGTAGTGATGTTTAGGGTTAGGGTTAGAGTGAGGGTTAGGGTTAAGTTTAGGGTGACTGTTAGGATGAGGTTTGTTGTTATGGTTAGGGTTATGGTTAGTTTTAGGGTTATGATTAGGGTTAGGTTTAGGGTAAGGATTAGGGTTAGGGTTTGGTTTAGGGTTAGGGTTAAGTTTAGGATTAGGGTTAGGGTAAGGGTTATTGTTAGTGTTATGGTTAGTGTTAAGTTTGCGGTGAGGGTGAGGCTCAGGGTGAGGGTTATGGTTAGTGTTAGGGTTTGGGTTAGGGTTAGTTTTATTGTTAGGGTTAGGGTTAGAGTTGCGGTCATGGTGAGAGTGAGGGTGAGGGTTAGGGTGAGGTTTAGGGTGAGGTTTAGGGTTAGGGTTAGGGTTAGGGTGCTGGTGAGGTTTAGGGTTAGAGTTAGGGTGAGTGGGAGGGTTAGGGTGAGGGTTAGGGTTAGGTTTAGTGTTAGCATTAGGGTGTGGGTGAGGGTTAGGTTGAGGTTTAGGGATAGGTTTAGGGTTAGGATTAGGGTGAGTGTGAAGGTGAGGGTTAGGGGTTAGGGTTAGGCTTAGGCTTAGGGTTAGGCTGAGGGTGAGGCTGGGGGTGAGTATTAGTGTTAAGGTGATGGTTAGGGTTAGGGTTAGTGTTATTGTTAGGGTTAGGGTTACAGTTAAGGTGAGGGTGAGGTTGTACGTAGGGTTAGGGTTAGGGTTAAGCTGAGGTTTTGGGTTAGTTTTAGAGATAGGTTTAGTGTGAGTGTGAGGTTTAGAGTTAAAGTTAGGGTTAATGTTAGGGTTAGGCTTAGGGTTAGAATGAGGCTGAGCTTGGGCCTGAGGATTAGGTTTAGGGTTAGGGTTCTGGTTAGAGTTAGGGTTAGGTTTAGGGTTAGGGTTAGGCTAAGGGTTAATGTTAGTGTTATGGTTAGTGTTAGGTTTAAGTTTGCAGTGAAGGTGAGGCTGAGGGTGAGGTTTATGGTTAGGGTTAGTTTTATGGTTAGTGTTATTGTTAGGGTTAGGGTTAGAGTTACGGTGAGGGTGAGGGTGAGGGTAAGGCTTAGGTGAGATGGGTCAGGTTTAGAGTTAGGGTTAGGTTGAGGGTGAGGATTATGTTTAGAGTTAGCGTTAGTGGGAGGGTTAGGGTGAGGGTTAGGTTTAGGTTGTTTTTTAGGGATAGGGTTAGGGTTAGGATTAGGGTTAGGGTGAGGGTGAGGGTGAGGGTTAGTGTTAGGTTTAGGCTTAGGCTTAGGGTTAGGCTGAGGATGAGGGTGGGAGTGAGCGTTTGTATTACAGTGAGGGTGAGGATTAGAGTTAGGGTGAGGGTTAGGATTAGGGTTAGAGTTAGGTTTATTGTTAGTGTTATGGTTAAGGTTACTTTTGGAGTGAGGGTGAGGCTTATTGTGAGGGTTAGGGTTAGGATTAGGGTTAGGGTTAGGATTAGGGTTAGGGTGAGGGTGAGATTGAGGATGAGGTTGAGGGTTAGGGTTAGGTTTAGGGTGAGATTTAGGTTTAGGATTAGGGTTAGAGTTAGGGTTAGGGTTAGGGTGAGGGTAAGTGTTAGGGTGAGGGTTAGGTTTAGGGTTAAGTTTACAGATAGGTTGAGGGTTAGGTTTCCTGCTAGTGTTAATTTTAATTTTAAGTTTATTGTTACCTTGAGGTTGAGGGTGAGGGTGAAGTTTAGGGTTAGGGTTAGGGTGAGGTTTAAGGTTAGGATTAGGGTTAGAGTTAGGGTTAGGGTTAGGTTGAGGTTTAGGTTTAGAGTTAGGCTTAGGGTGAGGGTTAGTGTGAGGGTTAGGGTTAGGGTTAGTGTTAGGTTAGGGTTAGGGTGAGGGTTAGTTTGAGGGTTAAGGTTAGGTTTAGGTTGAGGTTTAGGTATAGGGTTAGGGTTAGAGTTAGGGTTAAGCTGATCGTGAGGTTTAGGGTTAGAGTTAGAGTTAGTGTTAGGGTTAGGTTTAGGGTGAGGGTTAGGGTGAGTTTTAGATTTCGGGTTAGGCTTAGGCGGATTGTGAGTGTGAGGGTTAGGGTTAGGGTGAGGGTTAGCGTTAGGTTTAGGGTGAGGGTTTGGATGAGGTATTTGGTTATGGTTAGGGTTAGTGTTACTTTTAGGGTTAGGGTTATGGTTAAGTTTAGGTTTATGGTTAGGGTTAAGGTGAGGGTTAGGTTTAGGGTTAGGCTTAGGGTTAAGGTTATGGTTATTGTTAGTGTTATGGTCAGTGTTAAGTTTGCAGTGAGGGTGAAGCTCAGGTTGAGGGTTATGGTTAGTGTTAGTGTTAGGGTTAGGGTTAAGGGTAGTGTTATTGTTAGGGTTAGGGTTAGAGTTATGGTCACGGTGAGAGTGAGGGTGAGGGTGAGGGTTAGGGTGAGGTTTAGGGTGAGGTTTAGGTTTAAGGTTAGGGTTAGGGTGCTGGTGAGCTTTAGGTTTATATTTAGGGTTAAGGGGAAGGATAGGGTGAGGGTTAGATTTAGGGTTAGTTTTATAGATAGGTTGAGGGTTAGGGTTCCTGCTAGGGTTATTTTCAATTTTAAATTTAGGGTTACGTTGAGGGTGAGGGTGAGGGTGAGGGTTAGGGTTAGGGTTAGGGTGAGGGTTAGGGTGAGGTTTAGGGTTAGAGTTAGGCTTAGGGTGAGGGTTAGTGTGAGGGTTAGGGTTAGGATTAGTGTTAGGTTAGGGTTAGGGTGAGGGTTAGTGTGAGGGTTAGGGTTAGGTTTTCATTGAGGTATAGGTATAGGGTTAGGGTTAGAGTTAGGGTTAGGTTGATCATGAGGTTTAGGGTTAGAGTTAGGGTTAGTGTTAGAGTTAGGTTTAAGGTGAGGGTTAGGGTGAGAGTTAGAGTTCGGGTTAGGCTTAGGCGGATTTTGAGGGTGAGGTTTAGGGTTAGGGTGAGGGTTAGCGTTAGGTTTAGGGGGAGGGTTTGGATGAGGTTTTTGGTTATGGTTAGGGTTAGTGTTACTTTTAGAGTTCGGGTTAGGGTTAGGTTTATGGTTAGGGTTAAGGTGAGGGTTAGGTTTAGGGTTAGGCTTAGGCTTAATGTTAGTGTTATTGTTAGTGTTATGGTTAGTGTTAAGTTTGCAGTGAGGGTGAGGCTCAGGTTGGCAGTGATGGTTAGTGTTAGGGTAAGGGTTAGTGTTAAGGTTAGTGTTATTGTTAGGGTTAGGGTTAGAGTTACGGTCACGGTGAGAGTGAGGGTGAGGGTAAGGATTAGGGTGAGGTTTAGGGTGAGGTTTAGGTTTAAGGTTAGGGTTAGGGTGCTGGTGAGGTTTAGGTTTAGAGTTAGGGTTAAGGGGAGGGTTAGGGTGAGGGTTAGGTTTAGGTTATTTTTAGTGTTATGGTTAAGTTTACCTTTGCAGTGATGGTGAGGCTGAGGGTGAGGTTTAGGGTGAGGATTAGGGTTAGGGTGAGGTTGAGGGTTAGGGTTAGGGTTAGGGTGAGGTTTAGGGTTAGGGTGAGGGTTAGGGTTAGTGTGAGGGTTAGTGTTAGGGTTATGGTTAGGGTTAGGGTCAGGGTTAGTGTTAGGTTCAGGGTTAGGGTTAGGGTTAGTGTTAGGGTTAGGGTTAGGGTGAGGGTTAGTTTGAGGTTTAGGGTTAGGCTTAGGTTTAGGATTAGGTTTGGGTGAGGGTCAGTGTGAGGGTTAGGGTTACGCTTTGGCTTAGGCTGAGGGTGAGGGTGGGGGTGAGGATTAGTGTTTGGTGATAGTTAGGTTTAGAATTAGAGTGACGGTTAGGATGAGGTTTAGGGTTACGATTAGGGTGAGGGCTAGGGTGAGGGTGAGAGTTAGTGTTGGGGTTAGGGTTAGGCTGAGGGTGAGATTGAGGGTGAGGGTTAGTGTTAGGTTGATGGTTAGGGTTACGGTTAGCTTGAAGGTTAGAATGAGGTTTAGGGATAGGGTGAGTGTTAGGGTGAGGGTGATGGTAAGGGGAAAGTTGAGGGTTAGGCTGTGGGTGAGGGTTAAGATAAGGGTGAGGGTTAGGGTTAGGGTGAGTGTTGGGATTAGGTTTAGAGTGAGGGTTAGTGTGAGTGTTAGGCCTAGGCTTAGGGTTTGGGTATGGGCTACGGTGAGGGTGAGGGTTAGGGTTAGGTTTAGGGTGAGCGGTAGGGTGAGGGTTAGGGTTAGTGTTAGGGTTAGGGTTGCAGTTAGGGTTAGGCTTAATGTTAGGCGGAGGGTGAGGGTGAGGGTGAGGTTTAGGGTTGGGTGAGGGTGAGGATTAGGGTAAGAATTAGGGTTAGGGGGAGGGTTAGTGTGAAGGTTAGGGTTAGGTTTAGTGTTACGGTTAGGGTTAGGGTGAGGTTGAGTGTATGGTTCAGGATTAGTCTTAGGCTGAGGCGGAGGCTTAGGCGGAGCGTGAGGGTGAGGGTGAGTGTTAGGGTTAGGGTTTTAGGGTTAGGGTGAGTGTTAGGATGAGGTTTAGGGTTAGCATTAGGGTTAGGGGGAGGGCTAGATTTAGGGTGAGGGTTAGGGTTAGCGTTAGGGTAAGGTTTAGGGTTAGGGTTAGGGTTATGGTGAGGGTGAAGGTTAGGGTTAGGGTTAGGGTTAGGGTGAGGCTGAGGGTTAGGATTAGGATTATGGTGAGGGTTTGTTTTAGGGTTAGAGTTACCGTGAGGGTCAGGTTTTGGGTTAGGTTTAAGGTTAGTGTTATAAGTTAAGTTTAGGCTTAGAATTACTTTAAGTGAGAGGGTGAGGGTGAGGGTTAGGATCAGGGTTAGGGTGAGGTTTAGTGTTAGGATTATGGTTAGAGTGAGGGTGAGGTTTAGGGTTAGAGTTAGGGTTAGGGGGAGGGTTAGGTTGAGTGTTAGGGTTAGGGTTAGTGTTAGGGTTAGGGTGAGGGTTAGGTTGAGGTTTAATGTTAGGGTTCGTGTTAGGTTTAGGATTAGGGTGAAAGTCAGGGTGAGTTTGTGGGTTAGGGTTAGGGTTTGGCTTAGGCTTAGTGTTAGGCTAAGGTATGGGTGGGGATGAGGATTAGGTTTAGAATGATGGTTAGGGTTATGGTTAGGTTAAGGGTTAGGATAAGTGTTAGTGTTAGGATTAGGGTTAGCGTGAGGGCTAGGGTGATGGTGAGGGTTAGGGTTAGGGTTAGGCTTAGGCTTAAGTTTAGGCTGAGGCTGAGGGTGAGGGTGAGGGTTAGGGTTAGGTTGATGGTTGAGGTTGCCGTTAGGGTGAGGGTTAGGATGAGGATTTATGTTACGGTGAGGGTTAGGGTGAGGGTGATCGTTACGGTAAGGTGAGGGTTAGGATTAGGGTGAGGTTGAGGTTTAGATTCAGGATTAGTGTTAATGTTAGTGTGAGGTTAAGGGTGAGGATGAGGTTTAGGGTTAGGTTGAGGGCTAGGTTGAGGGTGAGAGTTAGGGTTAGGGTGAAGTTTAGGGTTAGGGTGATGGTTAGGGTTAGTGTGACGGTTAGTCTTATGGTTAGGGTTAGGGTTAGGGTGAGGGAAAGTGTTAGGGTGATGGTTAGGGTTAGGGTGAAGGTTATGGTTAGGATGAGGGTTAGGGTTAGGGTTAGGTTTATTGTTAGGGTTAGGGTTAGGGTTAGGGTTATGTTGAGAGTGAGTGTGAGAGTGAGGGTTAGGGTTAGGATGAGGTTTAGGTTTCAGATTAGGGTTAGAGTTAGGGTTAGGGTGAGGGTGAAGTTTAGGGTTAGAGTAAGGGTTAGTGTTAGTGTTACGATTAGGGTGAGGCTAAGTTTGAGGGTTAAGGTTAGGGTTCGGTTTAGGCTTAGGGTTAGGCTCAGGGTGAGGGTGGGGATGAGGAATAGGTGTAACTTGATGGTTAGGGTTAGGGTTAGGTTTAGGGTTAGGGTTAGGGTTACGGTTAGGGTTAGGGTTAGGTTGAGGTTGAGAGTTAGATTGAGGTTTAGGGTTATGTTGAGCGTTATGGTTAGGGTGAGGGTTAGGTTTAGTGTTAGGGTTGTTGTTAGGGTTAGGGTTAGGGTTACAGTGAAGTTGAGGGTGAGGGTTAGGTTTAGAGTTAGGGTGAGGTTTAGTTTTAGGGTTAGGGTTAGAGTTAGGTTTAGGGTGATCGTGAGGTTTAGGTTTAGTGTTAGAGTTATTGTTAGGGTTAGGGTTAAGGTGTGGGTTAGGGTGAGGGTTAGGGTGAGGGTAAGGGTTAGGTTTAGCGTGAGTGTTAGGATGAGGTTTAGGTTTAGGTTTAGGGTTAGTGTTAGGTTTAGTGTTAGGGTTAGGATTAGGTTTAGGGTTAGGGTTAGGGTTTAGGTGAGTGTTAGGGTTAGTGTTAGGGTTCGGCTTAGGCTTAGGGTTAGGTTTAGGATTATTGTTAATGTTATATTTAGTGTTAATTTTGCGGTGAGGGTGAGGCACAGGGTGAGGTTTATGGTTATTGTTAGGGTTAGGGTTAGGGTTACTGTTATTGTTAGGGTTAGGGTTAGAGTTACGGTCACTGTGAGAGTGAGGTTGAGGGTGAGGGTTGGGGTGAGGTTTACGGTGAGGTTTAGGGTTAGGGTTAGTTTTAGGGTGCTGGTGAAGTTTAGGGTTAGAGTTCAGGTTAGGGTGATGGTTTAGGGTGAGGGTTAGGTTTAGGTTTAGTGTTAGCATTACAGTGAGGGTGAGGGTTAGGTTGAGGTTTAGGGATAGGTTTAGGGTTAGGATTAGGGTTAGGGTGAGAGTGAGGGTGAGGGTTAGTGTTAGGGTTAGGTTTAGGCTAAGGGTTAGGCTGAGGGTGAGGGTGGAGGTGAGGATTATTGTTAAGGTGATCGTTAGGTTTAGGGTTAGTGTCATTGTTAGGGTTAGGGTTAGACTTATGGTGATGCTGAGAGTGCGGTTGAGGGTAAGTGTTAGGGTTAATGTGAGTGTTAGGGTGAGGATTAGGGTTAGGATTAGTGTTAGGGTGAGGGCTAGGATGACTGTGAGTGTTAGGGTTAGGGTTAGGCTGAGGTTTAGGGTTAGGGTTAGGGTGAGGGTGACGTTTCATTTTAGAGTTAGGGTTAGGGTGAGGGTTAGGGTTAGGGTTAGTGTTTGGGTTAGGGTTAGGGTTAGTGTTAGGGTTAGGTTGAGGGTTAGGGTTAGGGTTAGGATTAGTTTTAGGGTGAGGGTGAGGGTGAGTGTGAGGGTTAGGTTTAGGGTTAGATTTAGTGTTAGGCTGAGGGTGAGGGTGATGGTGAGGCTTAAGGTGAGGGTGAGGTTTAAGGTTAGAGTAGGTGTTAGTGTGAGGGTTAATGTTAGGGTTAGGTTGAGGGTGAGGGTTAGGATTAGGGTGAAGCTTAGGGTTACGGTCAGGGTCAGGTTAGGATGAGGGTTAGGGTTAGTATGAGGGTTAGGGTGAGGTTGACAGGACAGTAAGGGTAAAGTGGAGGGTTATCTGAGAGTGAGGATTACGGTAAAGGTGAGGGTTAGTGTTAGGGTGAGTGTTAGGTTTAGGTTTAGGGTGAGGGTTTGGTTTAGATTGAGGATTAGTCTTAGGGTTAGTGTGAGGTTTAGGGTGAGGATGAGGGTTAGGGTTAGGTTGAGGGCTAGGTTGAGGGTGACGATTAGGGTTAGGGTTAGGGTGAGTGTTAGGTTTTGTGTGATCGTTAGGGTTAATGTGAGGGTTAGTGTTAGGGTTAGGGTTAGTGTTGGGGTGAGGGTAAGTGTTAGGGTGAGGTTTAGGGTTAGGGTTAGGATGAGGGTCACGGTTAGGATTAGGGTTAGGGTGAGGGCTAGGTTGAGGGTGAGGATTAGGGTTAGGGTTAGGCTTAGGTTTAGGCTGAGGCTTAGGGTGAGGTTGAGGGTTAGGGTTAGCATGATGGTTAGAGTCATGGTTACGGTGAGGGTTAGGATAAGGGTTAGGGTTAGGGTGAAGTTTATGGTGAGGGTGACAGTAAGTGTCATGGTGAGGGTTAGGGTGAGGATTAGGGTTAGGGTTAGGGTGAGGGTGAGGTTAAGATTGAGGATTAGTGTTAAGGTTAGAGTGAGTTTTAGGGTGATAATGAGGGTTAGGGTTAGTGTGAGAGCTAGGGTGAGGGTGAGGGTTAGGGATAGGGATAGGTTTAGTTTCAGGGTTAAGCTGATGGTTAGGGTTAATGTGAGGGTTAGTGTTAAGACTAGGGTTAGTTTTAGGGTGAGGGTTAGTGTTAGGGTGAGTTATAGCGTTAGGGTGAGGGTTATGGTTAGGGTTAGGGTTAGTGTTAGGTTTAGGTAATTGTTAGGGTTAGGGTTAGCGTTAAGGTTATGGTGAAGGTGAGGGTGAGGCTAAGGGTTAGGTTTAGGGTGAGGCTTAGGTTTAGGGTTAGGGTTAGAGTTAGGGTTAGGTTGAGGGTGAGGTTTAGGTTTAGAGTTAGGGTTAGGGTGAGGGTTAGGGTGATTGTAAGGGTTAGGGTTAGGGTTAGGTTTAGTGTTAGGATTAGGGTTAGGGTGAGTTTAAGTGTGAGGGTTAGCGTTAGGGTTAGGCTGAGTTTGAGGTTGAGTGTTAGGGTTAGGGTGAGGGATTGGGTTAGGGTTAGGATTAAGGTGAGGGTTAGGATGAGGTTTAGTGTAAGGATTAGGGTAGGATGAGGGCAAGGGTTAGGGGGAGGATTAGGGTTAGAATTATGGCGAGATTTAGGATTAGGATTAGGTTTAGGGTTAGGGTTATTGTTAGTGTTATGATTAATGTTAAATTTAAGGTGAGGGTGAGGCTGAGGGTGAGTTTAAGGTTTAGGGTTATGGTGAGGTTTAGGGTTAGTGTTAAGGTTAGGTTTAGGGTGAGGGCTTGGGTTAGGGTTAGGGTTAGGGTGAGGGTGAGGGTTAGGGTTAGGGTTTGGGTTAGGGTTATTCTAGGGTTTGGGTAACGGTTAAGCTGAGGGTGAGGGTGAGGGTTAGGTTAGGGTTAGGGTGAGGTTTAGATTTAGGGTTAGGTTTAGAGTTAGGTTTAGGGTGATGGTGAGATTTAGGGTTAGAGTTAGGGTTAGTGTTAGGTTTAAGGTTATTGTGAGGGTTAGGGTGAGGGTTAGAGTTAGGTTTAGGGTTAGGTTTAGGATGAGGGTTAGGGCTATGTTTAGGGTGAGGTTTAGGATGAGGTTTAGGGTTAGGTTGAGGGTTAGGGTTAGTTTTACGGTTAGGATTAGGGTTAGGGTTAGGGTTAGGGTAAGAGTTAGGGTTTGGCTTAGGGTTAGGGTTAGGGTTATTGTTAGTGTTATGGTTAGTGTTAAGTTTGCGGTGAGGGTGAGGCTCAGGGTGAGGGTTATGGTTAGTGTTAGTGTTTGGGTTAGGTTTAGTATTATTATTAGGGTTAGGGTTAGAGTTTCGGTCATGGTGAGTGTGAGGGTGAAGGTTAGGGTGAGGTTTAGGGTGAGGTTTAGGGTTAGGGTTAGGGTTAGGTTTAGGGTACTGGTGAGGTTTAGGTTTAGAGTTAGGGTGAGGGGAGGGTTAGGGTGAGGGTTGTTAGGTTTAGTGTTAGTATTAGTGTGAGGGTGAGGGTTAGGTTGTGGTTTAGGGATAGGGTTAGGGTTAGGATTAGGGTTAGGGTGAGGGTGAGGGTGAGGGTTATGGTTAGGCTTAGGCTTAGGGTGAAGCTGAGGGTGAGGCTGGGGGTGAGGATTAGGGTTAGGGTTAGGGTTATTTTTAGGGTTAGGGTTAGAGTTACTGTGACGGTGAGGGTGCGGGTAGGGTTAGGGTTAGGGTTAGGCTGAGGTTTAGGGTTAGGTTTAGAGATAGTGTTAGGGTGAGGGTGAGGTTTAGGGTTAAAGTTAGGGTTAATGTTAGGGTTAGGCTTAGGATTAGGATGAGGGTGAGGGTGGGGGTGAGGACTAGGGTTAGTGTTAGGGTTAGAGTTAGGGTTAGGGTTAGGGTAAGGGTTAATGGTAGTGTTACGTTTAGGTTTAAGTTTGCATTCAGAGTGAGGCTTAGGGTAAGGTTTATGGTTAGGGTTAGGGTTAGGGTTAGTGTTATTGTTAAGGTTATGTTTAGAGTTTCGTTGAGGGTGAGGGTGAGGGTTAGGGTTACGGTGAGATTTAGGGTAAGGTTTAGTTTTAATGTTAGGTTGAGGGTGAGGATTAGGTTTAGAGTTAGGGTTATTTGGAGGGTTAGGGTTAGGGTTAGGGTTAGGTTGATTTTTAGGGATAGGGTTAGGTTTAGGATTAGGGTTAGGTTGAGGGTGAGTGTGAGGGTTATGTTTAGGGTTAGGCTTAGGCTTAGGGTTAGGCTGAGGGTGATGTTGGGGGTGAGGGTTAGTTTTACAGTGAGGGTGAGGATTAGGGTTAGGGTGAGGGTTAGGATGAGGGTTAGGGTTACAGTGAGGGTGAGGGTTAGGGTTAGGGTGAGGGTTAGGGTTAGGATTAGGGTTATGGTGTGGTTGAGGGTTAGGATTGGGGTTAGGGTTAGGTTTATTGTTAGTGTTATGGTTAAGGTTACTTTTGGAGTGAGGGTGAGGCTGAGGGTGAGGGTTAGGGTTAGGATTAGGGTTTGGGTGAAGTTGAGGGTTAGGATTGGGGTTAGGGTTAGGTTTATTGTTAGTGTTATGGTTCAGGTTACTTTTGGAGTGAGGGTGAGGCTGAGGTTGAGGGTTAGGGTTAGGATTAGGGTTAGGGTGAGGTGGCGGGTTAGGATTGAGGTTAGGGTTAGGTTTATTGTTAGTGTTATGGTTAAGGTTACTTTTGGAGTGAGCATGAGGCTGAGGGTGAGGGTTAGTGTTAGGATTAGGGTTAGGGTGAGGGTTAGGGTTAGGGTGATGGTTAGTGTTTTGGTTAGCTTGAAGTTTAGGATGAGGTTTAGGGATAGACTGAGTGTTAAGGTGAGGGTGAAGGTAAGGGTAAATTAGAGGGTTAGGCTGTAGGTGAGGGTTAAGATAAGGGTGAGGGTTAGGGTTACAGTGAGGGTTAGGGTAAGTGTGACGGTTATGGGTTAGGGGGAGGGGGAGGGTTAGATTGAGGATTAGGGTTAGGGTTAGTGTGAGGTTTAGGGTGAGGATAAGGGTTGAGGGTTAGGTAATGGTAAGAGTTAGAATTAGGGTTAGGGTGAGGGCTAGGGTGAGGTTGATGGTTAGGGTTAGGGTTAGGGTTAGGGTGAGGTTTAGGGTTAGTGTGAGGGTTAGTGTTAGGGTTACGGTTAGTGTTAGGGTGATGGTTAGGGTTAGGGTGAGGTTTATATTTAGGTTGAGGGTTAGGGTTCGTGTAAGGGTTATTTTTAATTTTAGGTTTAGGGTTACGTTGAGGATGAGGGTGAGGGTGAGGGTTAGGGTTAGGGTTAGGGTGAGGTTTAGGGTTAGGATTAGAGTTAGAGTTAGGGTTAGGGGTAGGGTGAGGTTTAGGGTTCGATAGGCTTAGTGTGAGGGTTAGGTTGACGGTTAGGGTTAAGGTTAGTGTTAGGGTAGGATTAGGATGAGGGTTAGTGTGAGGGTTAGGGTTAGGGTTAGGTTTAGTATTAGGGTTAGGGTGAGGGTGAGTGTGTGTGTTAGGGTTAGGTTAAGGGTTAGGCTTAGGGTTAGGCTGAGGGTGTGGTTGAGGGTGAGGGTTAGGTTTAGGGTGAGTGTTAGGATTAGGGTTAGGGTGAAGGTTAGGTTGAGGGTTAGTGTTAGGATTAAGGTTAGTCTGAAGGCTAGGGTGAGGGTGACTTTTAGGGTTAGGTTTAGGGTGAGGTTTATGGTTAAGGTTAGTTTGAGGGTGAGGTTTAATTTTAGAGTTAGGGTTTTGGTGAGTGTTAGGGTTAGGGTTAGTGTTAGGGTTAATGTTAGGGTTAGTGTTAGGGTTAGGGTGAGGGTTAGGGTTATGGTTAGGATTAGGATTAGGGTTACTGTGAGGTTGAGTGTGAGGGTTAGGGTGAGGGTTAGGGTTAGGCTTAGGGTTAGGCTGAGGTTTAGGGTGAGGTTGAGGGTTAGGGTTAGGGTGAGGGTGAGGTTTAGGGATAGAGTTAGTGTTAGTGTGAGGGTTAGTGTGAGAGTGAGTGTTAGGGTTAGGTTGTGGGTGAGGGTTAGGATTAGGGTTATGCTTGCTTAGGTTTATGGTCACGGTGAGGGTTAGGATGAGGGTTAGGGTTAGTGTGAGGGTTAGGTTGAGGGTGACAGTAAAGGTAATGTTGAGGGTTAGGCTGAGAATTAGGATTACAGTAAGTGTGAGGGTTAGGGTTAAGGTGAGGTTTAGGGTTAGGGTTAGGGTGTGGTTTAGATTAAGGATTAGTTTTTGGGGTTAGTGTGAGGTTTAGAGTGAGGATGAGGATTAGGATTAGGTTGAGGTGTAGGGTGAGGATAAGGGTTAGATTTAGGGTTAGGGTGAGTGTTAGGGTTAGGGTGATCGTTAGGGTTAGTGTGAGGGTTAGTTTTAGGCTTAGGGTTAGTGTTAGGGTGAGGGTAATTGTTAGGGTGAGGTTTAAGGTTAGGGTTAGTGTTATGGTGAGAATGAGGGTTAGGGTTAGGTTTAGGGTTATTTTTAGGGTTAGGGTTAGGGTTAGGATGAAGGTCAGGGTTAGGATTAGGGTTAGGGTGAGGTCTAGGGTGAGGGTGAGGGTTAGGGTAGAGTTAGGCATAGGCTTAGGTTTAGGCTGAGGCTGAGGGTGAGGTTGAGGGTTAGGGTTAGCATGATGGTTAGGGTCATGGTTAGGGTGAGGGTTAGGATGAGGATTAGTTTTAGGGTGAGGGTTAGGGTAAGGGTGACAGTAAGGGTCAAGTTGAGGGTTAAGGTGAGTATTAGGGTTAGGGTTAAGGTGAGGGTGAGAATTAGATTGAGGATTAGTGTTAAGGTTAGTGTGAGGGTTAGTGTTAGGACTAGGGTTAGTTTTAGGGTGAGGGTTAGCTTTAGGGTGAGGGTTATGGTTATGGTTAAGGTTAGTGTTAGGTTTAGGGTTTTTGTTAGGTTTAGGGTTAGGGTTAATGTTGCGGTGAGGGTGAGGGTAAGTGTAAGTTTTAGGGTTAGGGTGAGGTTTAGGTTTAGGGTTAGGGTTAGGTTTATTGTTAGTGTTATGGTTAGTGTTAAGTTTGCGGTGAGGGTGAGGCTCTGGGTGAGGTTTATGGTTAGTATTACGGTTAAAGTTAGGGTTAGGGTTAGTATTATTGTTAGGGTGAGAGTTTGAGTTATGGTCATGTTGAGAGTGAGGGTGAGGGTTAGGGTGAGTTTTAGGGTGAGGTTTAGGGTTAGGGTTAGGTTTAGGGTTAGGGTGCTGGTGAGGTTTAGGGTTAGAATTTGGGTGAGGGTGAGGGGGAGGGTGAGGGTTAGGGATAGATTTAGGGTTACGATTAGGGTTAGGGTGAGGGTGAGGGTGAGGGTTATGGTTAGGCTTAGGCTTACAGTTAGGCTGAGGTTGAGACTGGGGGTGAGGATTAGGTTTAGGGTGATGGTTAGGGTTAGGGTTAGTGTTATTGTTAGGGTTAGGGTTAGAGTTACCATGAGGGTGAGTGTGCGGGTAGGGTTAGGGTTAGGGTTAGGCTGAGGTTTACGGTTAGGTTTAGAGATAGGGTTAGGGTGAGGGTGAGGTTTAGGGTTAAAGTTAGGGTTAGGGTTAGGGTTAGGCTTAGGGTTAGGCTGAGGGTGAGGGTGGGGTGAGGATTAGGGATAGGGTTAGGGTAAGGGTTAGGGTTAGGGTTAGGGTAAGGGTTAATATTAGTGTTATGGATAGGTTTAAGTTTGCAGTGAGTGTGAGGATGAGGGTGAGATTTATGTTTAGGGTTAGGGTTATGGTTAGTGTTATTGTGAGGGTTAGGGTTAGAGTTACGGTGAGGGTGAGGGTGAGGGTGCGGGTTAGGCTTACGGTGAGATTTAGGGTGAGGTTTAGGTTTAGGGTTAGGTTGAGGGTGTGGATTAGGTTTAGAGTTAGGGTTAGTGGGTGGGTTAGGGTGAGGGCTAGGGTGAGGGTTAGGGTTAGGCTTAGGGTTAGGCTGAGGGTGAGGGTGATGGTGAGGGTTAGGGTTAGGGTGAGGGTGAGGTTTAGGTTTAGAGTTAGGGTTGGGGGAGGGTTAGGTTGAGGGTTAGTGTTAAGGTTAGTGTTAGTGTTAGGATTAGGATTAGGGTTAGGATGGGGTTGAGTATGAGGGTTAGGGTTCGGGTTAGGCTTAGGCTTAGGGTTAGGCTGAGGATGAGGGTGAGGGTTAGGGTTAGGGTCAGGTTTAGGGTTAGGATTAGGGTGAGGGATTGGATAAGGTTTAGGGTTAGGATGAGGGCAAGGTTGAGTGTGAGGTTTAGGGTTAACATTATGGCAAGGTTTAGGATTAGGGTTAGTTTTAGGGTTAGGGTGAGTGTTAGGGTTAGGGTTACGATGAGGTTGAGGTTTAGGATTAGGGTGAAGTTTATGGTTAGTTTTAGGGTGAGGGTGATGGTTAGGATTAGGGTTAGGATTAGGTTTATTGTTAGTGTTATGGTTAAGTTTTCGGTGATGGTGAGGCTGAGGGTGAGAGTTAGGGTTAGGGTTAGGGTTAGGGTGAGGGCTTGGGTTAGGTTTAGGGTTACGGTGAGGATGAGCGTTAAGGTTAATGTTAGGGTTAGGGTTATTGTTAGGGTTAGGGTTAGAGTTATGGTGAGGGTGAGGGTGAGGCTGAGGTTTAGGGTTAGGGTTAGCGTGAGGTTTAGGGTTACAGTAAGGGTTAGGGAGATACTTAGGGTGAGGGTTAGGGTTAGGTTTAGTGTTAGGGTTAGGGTTAGGGTGAGGGTTACGTTGAGGTTTAGGGTTAGGGTTAGGGTTAGGTTTAGGATTAGGGTTATGGTGAGGGTGAGTGTGAGGGTTAGGGTTAGGTTTAGGCTTAGACTTAGGGTTAGGCTGTGGGTGAGAGTGGGGATGAGGATTAGGTTTTGGGTGATGGTTAGGGTTAGTGTTAGGTTTAGGGTTATGATTAAGGTTAGGGTTAGCATTAGGGTTAGGGTGAGGGCTAGGGTGAGGGTGAGGGTTAGTGTTAGGATTACGCTTAGGCTTTAGGGTTAGGCTGATGGTGAGGTTGAGGGTCAGTGTTAGGGTTAGGGTGATGCTTAGGATTATGGTCAGGGTGAAGGTTTGGAAGAGGGTTATGGTTAGGGTGAGGGATTTGCGTGAGGGTGACGGTAAGGGAAAATCTGAGGGTTAGGCTGAGAGTGAGGATTAAGGTAAGGTCTAGGGTTAGGGTTAGGGTTAGGGTTAGGGTGAGGTTAAGTTTGATGATTAGGTTTAGGGTTAGTGTGAGGTTTAGAGTGAGGATGAGGGTTCGGGTTAGGGTGAGGGCTAGGTTGAGGGTGAGCGTTAGGGTTAGGCTTAGGGTGAGGTTTGATGTTAGGGTGATGGTTAGGGTTAGTGTGAGTGTTAGTGTTAGGGTTAGGGTTAGTGTTAGGGTGAGGGTAAGTGTTAGTTTGAGGGTTAGGTTTAGGGTGAAGGTTATGGTTAGAATGAGGGTTAGGGTTAGGGGTAGGGTTATTGTTAGGTTAGGGTTAGTGTTACATTTACGGTGAGGGTGAGTGTTAGGGTTAGGTTTAGGGTGTGGTTTATGTTTAGGGTTAGGGTTAGAGTTAGGGTTAGGGTGAGGGTGAAGTTTAGGGTTAGAGTTAGCGTTAGTGATAGTGTTAGGTTTAGGGTGAGTGTCAGTGTGAGGGTTAGGGTTAGGCTTAAGCTTAGGGTTAGGCTTAGGCTTAGACTGAGCGTGAGTATGAGGGTTAGGATTAGGGTTAGAGTGAGGTTTAGGTTTAGGGTTACGGTGAGGGTTAGGGTTAGGGTTAGTGATAGTGTTAGAGGTAGGGTTAGGGTGAGGGTGACAGTAAGGGTAAAGGTGAGGCTTAGGTTTAGGGTCAGGATTAGATTGAATTTGAGTGTGAGGGTTACAGTTAGGGGTAGGGTTAGGCTTAGGGTTAGGGTGAGAGTTAGGGTTAGGGTTAGGGTTAGTGTTGCTGTTAGGGGTAGTGTTAGGGTGAGGGTTAGGGTGAAGGTGAGGATTAGGGTTAGGATTAGGATTAGGATTAAATTGAGGGTGAGTGTGAAGGTTAGTGTTAGGGTTAGGGTTAGGGTGAGCTTGAGCGTTAGGGTTAGGGTTAGGGTTAGGGTTAGGGTTAGGGTTAGGGTTAGGGTTAGGGTTAGTGTTAGGGTTGGGGTTAGGGTGAGGGTTAGGGTTAGGGTTAGTGTTAGGGTTGGGGTTAGGATGAGGGTTAGGATGAGGGTGAGGGTTAGGGTTAGGTTTAGGATTACGATTAGGGGTAGTGTTAGGGTGAGTGCTTGGGTTAGGCTTAGGGTTAGGATTAGTCTTAGCATTAAGCTGAGAGTGAGGTTGAGGGTTAGGGTTAGGGTTCAGGTTAGCGTTAGCATTTGGGTGACAGTAATGGTTCGGGTTATGTTTAGGGTTAGGGTGAAGTTTTTGAGTTAGGTTTTCAGTTAAGGATTAGGGGGAGAGTTAGGATGAGGATTAGGTTTAGGATTAGGGTTAGGGCGAGGGCTAGGTTGAGGGTGAGGGTTAGGGTTATTTTTAGGGTGAGGTTAAGGGTTAGTGTTAGGGTAAGGGTGAGGGTTAGAATGAGGGTTAGGGTTATGGTGAGGGAGAGGGTTAGGGTTAGGGTTAGAGTTAGGGTGAGGATGAGGGTTAGGGTGAGTGTGAGGGTTAGGATTAGGGTTAGGGTTAGGATTATTGTTAGTGGTATGGTTCTGGTTACCTTGGCAGTGATGGTGAGGCTGAGGGTGAGGGTTAGGAATAGGATTAGGGTTAGGTTAAGTTTCAAGTTAGGATTGGTGTTATTGTTAGGGTTAGGGTTAGAGTTAAGGTGAAGGTGAGGGTGAGGGTAAGCGTTAGGGTTAGGGTTAGGGTTAGGGTGAGGTTTAGTGTCAGGGTTAGGATTAGGGTTAGGGTGAGGCTGAGTATGAGGGTTAGGGTTAGGGTTAGGTTTAGGCTTTGGTTTAGGTTGAGGGCGATTGTGAGTGTGAGGGTTGGTGTTCGTTTGAGGTTTAGGGTTAGTATTACATTGAGTGTCAGGTTTAGCATTAGTTTGAGGGTTACAATTAGGTTTAGGATTAGGGTGAGGTTTAGGGATAGGGTTAGGGTTTGGGTTACAATGAGGTTTAGGGTTACAATTAGGGTTAGGGTGAGGGCTAGGGTGAGGGTGAAGTTTAGTGTTAGGGTTAGTGTGAGGTTTAGATTTAGGCGTAGGGTTAGGGGGAGGGTTAAGTTTCGGTTTACATTGAGGGTGAGGGTTAGGTTTGAGGTGAGGGTTATGTTGAGGACTAATGTGAGGGTGAGGGTTAGGGTTAGGGTGAGGGTGAGGGTTAGATTGAGGTTTAGGTTTAGGGTTAGGGTTAGGGTTAGGATTAGGGTTATGCTGAGGGTGAGTGTGAGGGTTACTGTTTGGGTTAAGCTTAGGCTTAGGGTTAGGCTGAGGGTGATGGTTGGGATGAGGATTAGGTTTAGATTGATGGTTCCGGTAATGGTTAGGTTGAGAGTTAGGATGAGGGTTAGGGTTAGGCTTAGGCTTAGGTTTAGGCTGAGGCTGAAGTCGAGGGTGAGGGTTAGGGTTAGGGTGATGGTTAGGGTTACGGTTAGTGTGAGGGTTAGGATGAGGGTTAGCTTTGTGGTGAGGGTTAGGATGAGGGTGACAGAGTAAAGGTGAGGGTTAGGCTGAGGGTGAGGGTTATTGTAAGGGTGAGGGTTCTGGTTAGGGTTAGGGTGAGGGTAAGGGTTAGATTGCGGATTAGTGTTAGGGTTAGTGTGAGGTTTAGGGTGAGGATGCGTGTTAGGTTTAGGGTGAGGGTAGGGTGAAGTTGAGGGTTAGCGTTTGGGTTAGGGTGAGGTTTAGGTTTAGGGTAATTTTTAGCGTTAGTGTGAGTGTTAGTGTTAAGGTTAGTGTAAGTGTTAGGGTGAGGGTAAGTGTTAGAGTAAAGTTTAGGTTTAGGGTGAGGTTTAGGATTAGGGTTAGGGTTAGGGTTAGGGTGAGGGTGAGGTTTAGGGTTAGAGTTAGGGTTGGGGTGAGGCTGAGGTTTAAGGTTAGGGTTAGGGTTAGTGTTAGGGTTAGAGTTAGGGGGAGGTTTAGTGTGGGTGTGAGGGTTAGTGTTAGGGTTAGGGTTAAAGTGTGGGTGAGTGTGAGGGTTAGGGTTAAGGTTAGGGTTAGGTTTAGAATTTGGGTGAGTGTGAGGGTGAGGGTTACGGTTAGGGTGAATGTTGGGGTTAGGGTTAGAATGAGGGTTAGGCTTAGGCTTAGGGTTTGGGTATGGGCTAGGTTGGGGTGAGGGTTAGGGTTTGGGTTAGTGTGAGGGGTATGGTGAGGGTTAGGGTTAGTGTTAGGGTTAAGGTTGGGGATAGGGTGAGTTTTAGTGTGGGTTTGAGGGTTGGTGTTAGTTTGGATTAGGGTTAGGGTTAAGGTGAGGGTGAGTGTGAGGGTTAGGGTTAGGGTTAAGGTTAGGTTTAGAGTTAGGGTGAGGGTGAGGGTGAGGGTTACAGTTAGGGTGAGTGTTGGGGTTAGGGTTAAAGTGAGGGTTAGGATGAGGGTTAGGCTTAGGCTTAGGGTTTAGGTATGGCCTAGGGTGAGGGTGAGGGTTAGGGTTGGGGTGAGGGGTAGGTTGAGGGGTAGGGTTAGTGTTAGGGTTAGGGTTGGGGTTAGGGTTAGGCTTAATGTTAGGCAGATGGGGAGGGTGTGGGTGAGGTTTAGGGTTAGGGTGAGGGTGAGGTTTCGGGTTAGAGTTAGCATTAGGGTAAGGGTTAGAGTGAGGGTTAGGATTAGGGTTAGTGTTACTGTTAGGGTTAGGATGAGGGTGAGTGAGAGGGTCAGGGTTAGTCTTAGACTGAGGCGGAGGCTTAGGCAGAGCGTGAGGGTGAGGGTGAGGGTTAGGGTTAGGGTTTTAGGGTTACGGTGAGTGTTAGGATGAGGTTTAGGTTTAGCATTAGAGTTAGGGTGAGGGCTAGAGTTAGGGTGAGGGTTAGGGTTAGCTTTAGGGTGAGATTTAGGGTTAGGGTTATGGTAAGGGTTAAGGTGAGGCTGAGGGTTAGGATTAGGGTTTGAGATATGATGAGGGTAAGGGTTTGGGTTAGGGTTAGCGTTAGGGTGAGAGTTAGGGTTCGGGTTTAGTTTAGGGTTGGATGAGGTTTAGGGTTCAGGTTACAGTGAGGGTGAGGGTTAGGGTTAGGTTGAGGGTTAGGGTTTGCATTAGGGTTAGGGTGAGGTTTAGGGTTAGGGTTAGGGTGAGGTTTAGGATGAGGATTAGGGTTAGGATTAGGTTTAGGGTGAGGGCTAGGGTGAGGGTGAGGGTTAGGGTTATTGTTAGAGTGAGGTTTAGGTTTAGGTTTAGGGTTAGGTTTAGGTTTAGGATGAGGGTTAGGTTTATAGTGAGGGTGAGGGTTAGTGTTACGGTGGGGGTTAGGGTAAGGATGAGGGTTAGGGTGAGTGTGAGGGTTATGGTGAGGGTTAGGGTTAGGGTTAGAGTGAGGGTTAGGGTTAGGATGAGGGTTAGGGTTACGGTGAGGTTAGGGTTAGGGTGAGTGAGGATTAGGGTTAGGATTAGGTTTAGGGTGAGGGTGATTGTTAGGATTAGTGTTAGCGTTAGGAGTATTAGTGTTATGGTTCTGGTGACTTTTGCAGTGATGGTGAGGCTGAGGGTGATGGTTATGGATAGGATTAGGGTTAGGTTTAGGTTTCGAGTTAAGATTAGTGTTATTGTTAAGGTTAGGGTTAGAGTTACAGTGAGGGTGAGGGTGAGGGTAAGGCTGAGGGTTAGGGTTAGGGTTAGGGTGAGATTTAGTGTCAGGTTTAGGATTAGGGTTAGGGTGAGTGTGAGGTTTAGGGTTAGAGTTAGGGTTAGGGGGAGGGTTAGTGTGAAGGTTAAGGTTAGGGTTAGTGTTATGGTTAGGGTTAGGGTGAGGGTGTGTGAGGGTCAGGGTTAGTCTTAGGCTGAGGCGGAGGCTTAGGCGGAGCATGAGGGTGAGGGTGAGTGTTAGTGTTAGGGTTTTAGAGTTAGGGTGAGTATTAGGATGATGTTTAGGGTTAGCATTAGGATTAGGGGGAGGGCTAGAGTTAGCGTGAGGGTTAGGGTTAGCGTTAGTGTGATGTTTAGGGTTAAGGTTAGGGTTATGGTGAGGGTGAGTGTTAGGGTTACGGTGAGGTTTAGGGTTAAGGTGAGGCTGAGGGTTAGGATTAGGATTAGGGTGAGGGTTTGTGTTAGGGTTAAAGTTACGATGAGGTTCAGGGTTTGGGTTAGGTTTAGGGTTAGTGTTATAGTTAAGGTTAGGGTTAGAGTTACAGTAAGGGTGAGGGTGAGGGTGAGGGTTAGGATCAGGGTTAGGGTGAGGTTTAGTTTTAGGATTATGGTTATGGTGAGGGTGAGGTTTAGGGTTAGAGTTAGGTTTAGGGGGAGGGTTAGGTTGAGTGTTAGGGTTAGTGTTAGGGTTAGGGTGAGGGTTAGGTTGAGGTTTAATGTTAGGGTTAGGGTTAGGTTTAGGATTAGGTTGACGGTAGGGTGAGTGTGAGGGTTAGGGTTAGGGTTTGGCTTAGGCTTACGGTTAGGCTGAGGGTATGGGTGTTGAAGAGGATTAGGTTTAGAATGATGGTTAGGGTTATGGTAGGTTATGGGTTAGGATGAGGGTTAGGGTTAGGATTAGGGTGAGGGTGAGGGTTAGGGTTAGGGTTAGGCTTAGGCTTAGGCTTAGGGTTAGGCTGAGGCTGAGGGTGAGGGTGAGGGTTAGTGTTAGGGTGACTGTAAGTGTAAAGGTGAGGGTTAGGCTGAGGGTGAGGCTTATGGTAAGGTGAAGGTTAGGGTTAGGGTGAGGTTGAGGGTTAGATTCAGGATTAGTGTTATGGTTAGTGTGAGGTTAAGGGTGAGGATGAGGGTTATGGTTAGGTTGAAGGATAGGTTGAGGTTGAGAGTTAGGGTTAGGGTGAGGTTTAGGGTTAGGTTGATGATTAGGGTTAGTGTGAGGTTTAGTGTTATGGTTAGGGTTAGTGTTAGGGTGAGGGTAAGTGTTAGAGTGAGTGTTAGGGTTAGGGTGAAGGCTATGGTTATGATGAGGGTTAGGGTTAGGTTTAGGGTTATTGTTAGGGTTAGGGTTAGGGTTATGTTGAGGGTGAGGGTGAGCGTTAGGGTTAGGATGAGGTTTAGGTTTCAGGTTAGGGTTAGAGTTAGGGTTAGGGTGAGGGTGAGGTTTAGGGTTAGAGTTAGGGTTAGTGTTAGTGTTAGGTTTAGGTTTAGAATTAGGGTTAGGGTTAGGATTAGGGTTAGGGTGAGGGTTACGGTGAGGGTTAGGGTTACGTTTAGGGTTAGGGTGAGAGGGAGGGTTAGGGTTAGGGTTAGGGTGAGGGTGAGGGTTAGATTGAGGGTTAGGGTTATGTTGAGGGTTATGGTTAGGGTGAGGGTTAGGTTTAGTTTTAGGGTTATTGTTAGGGTTAGGGTTAGGGATACGGTGAGGTTGAGGATGAGGGTTAGGTTTAGGGTTAGGGTGAGGTTTAGTTTTAGTGTTAGGGTTAGAGTTAGGGTTAGGGTGATGGTGAGGTTTAGGGTTAGATTTAGGGTTAGTGTTAGGGTTAGGTTAAGGTGATGGTTAGGGTGAGGTTTAGAGTTCGGGTTAGGCTTAAGCTTAGGCTTAGGCTTAGGCCGAGAGTGAGGGTTAGGGTTAGGGTTAGGTTTAGGATGAGTCCTAGGATGAGGTTTATGGTTAGGGTTAAGGTTAGGTTTAGGTTTAGTGTTAGGGTTAGGGTTAGGGATAGGGTGTGGGTTAGGGTTAGGGTTAGGTTTAGGGTGAGGGTTAGGGTTAGGGTTAGGCTTAGGCTTAGGCTTAGGCTTAGTGTTATGTTTAGGGTTATTGTTAGTGTTATGTTTAGTGTTACGTTTGCGGTGAGGGTGAGGCACAGGGTGAGGTTTATGGTTATTGTTAGGGTTAGGGTTAGGTTTAATGTTATTGTTAGGGATAGGGTTAGAGTTACGGTCACTGTGAGAGTGAGGGTGAGGGTGAGGATTAGGGTGAGGTTTCCCGTGAGGTTTAGGGTTAGGGTTAGGGTTAGGGTGAGAGTGAGGGTGAGGGTTAGTGTTAGGGTTAGGCTTAGGCTGAGGGTGAGGGTTGGAGTGAGGGTTAGGGTTAGGATGATCCTTAGGTTTAGGGTTAGTGTTATTGTTAGGGTTAGGGTTAGAGTTACAGTGAGGCGGAGTTTGGGGATGAGGGTTAGGATTAGGGTCAGTGTGAGGTTTAGGGTTAGGTTTAGAGATAGGGTTAGGGTGAGGGTGAGGTTTAGGGTTAGAATTAGGGTTAATGTTAGGGATAGGCTTAGGGTTAGGCTGAGGGTGAGGGTGGGGTTGAGGATTAGGGTTAGGTTTAGGGTTCGGGTTAGGGTTAGAGTTAGGGTTATGGTAAGGGTTAGGGTTAGGATTAGGATTAAGGTTAAGTTGAGGGTGAGTGTGAGGGTTAGAGTTAGGGTTAGGGTTAGGATTAGGGTTAGGGTATGTGCTAGCATGAGGGTTAGGGTTAGGTTTAGGGTTAGGGTGATGTTTAGCGTTAGTTTTAGTGTCAGAGTTAGGGTTAGGGTTATGGTTAGAGTTACGGTGAGGGTGAGGTTTAGGTTTAGGTTTAGGGTTAGGGTTATTCTTAGGGTTAGGGTTAGGGTTAAGGTTAAGGTAAGGGTGAGGTTGAGGGTAATGTTGAGGGTTAGGGTTAGGGTTAGGATGAGATTTTCAGTTAGGGTTAGGGTTAGGGTTAGGTTCAGGGTGAGGTTTAGGGTTAGAGTTAGTGTTAGGGTTAGGTTAGTGTTACAGTTAGGGTTATGGTGAGGGCTAGTGTGTGGGTGAGGGTTAAGGTTAGCGTTAGGCTTTGGCTTTGGGTTAAGATGAGGGTGAGGGTGAGGGTGAGGGATAGGGTGAGGGTGAGGGTGAGATTTAGGGTTAGAGTTAGTGTAGGGTGAGGGTTAGGGTTAGGGTTAGGGTGAGGGTCATGGTTATGGTAAGGGTGAGGCTTAGGTTTAGGGTGAGGGTTAGGGTTAGGATGAAGGTTAGGGTGAGGGTGAGGGTTAGGATTAGGGTTAGAGTTAGGATTATTGTAAGTTTTTTTGTTCTGGCTACCTTGGCAGAGACGGTGAGACTGAGGGTGAGGGTTAGGTATAGGATTAGGGTTAGGGTTTGGTTTAGGGTTAGGATTAGTGTTATTGTGAGGTTTAAGGTTAGAGTTACGGTGAGGGTGAAGGTGAGGGTAAGGGTTAGGGTTAGGATTAGGGTTAGGGTGAGGTTTAGGGTCAGGGTTAGGATTTGGGTTAGGGTGAGTGTGAGGTTTAGGGTTAGAGTTAGTGTTAGGTGGAGGGTTCGCGTGAGGGTTAGGGTTAGGGTTAGTTTTAGGCTTAGGGTTAGGGTGAGGGTTAGGGTTAGGATTAGTGTTAGGGTGAGGGTGAGTGTGAGGGTTAGGGTTAGGGTTTGGGTTAGGCTTAGTTTTAGGCTGAGGGTGAGATTGAGGTGAGGGTTATGGTTAGGGTGATGATCGGGGTTAGGTTTAGGGTAAGGGTGAGGTTTAGGTTGAGGATTAGTGTTTGGGTTAGTGTGAGGTTTAGGTGAGGATGAGTGTTAGGGTTAGGTTGAGGGCTAGGGTGAAGGTGAGGGTTAGCTTTAGGGATAGGGTGAGGTTTAGGTTTAGGGTGATTGTTAGCGTTAGTGTGAGGGTTAGTGTTAGGGTTAGTGTTAATGTTACGGTGAAGATAAATGTTAGGGTAAGGTTTAGGTTTTAGGGTGAGGTTTAGGATTAGGGTTAGGGTTAGGGTTAGGGTGAGTGTGAGGGTTAGGATAAGGGTTAGGTTTAGGGTTAGAGTTAGGGTGAGGTTGAGGGTGAGGGTTACAGTTAGGGTGAGTGTTGGGGTTAGGGTTAGAATGAGGGTTAGTGTGATGGTTAGGCTTATGCTTAGGGTTTGTGTATGGGCTATGGTGAGTGTGAGGTTTAGGGTTAGGTTTAGGGTGAGGTGTAGGGTGAGGATTAGGTTTAGTGTTAGGGTTAGAGTTGGGGTTAGGGTTAGGCTTAATGTTAGGCAGAGGGTGAGGGTCAGGGTGAGATTTAGGGTTAGGGTGAGGGTGAGGTTTAGGGTTATAGTTAGGGTGAGGGTTAGTGTGAGGGTTAGGGTTAGGGTTAGTGTTAGGTTTAGGGTTAGGGTGAGGGTGAGTGTGAGGGTCAGGGTTAGTCTTAGGCTGAGGTGGAGGCTTAGGCAGAGCATGAGGGTGAGGGTGAGTGTTAGTGTTAGTGTTTTAGGGTTAGGGTGAGTGTTAGGATGAGTTTTAGGGTTAGCATTAGGGTTAGGGGGAGGACTAGAGTTAGGGTGAGTTTTAGGGTTAGGTTTAGAGTGAGGTTTAGGGTTAAGGTTAAGGTGAGGCTGAGGGTTAGGATTAGGATTAGGGTGAGGGTTTATGTTAGGTTTAGAGTTAGGGTGAGGTTCAGGGTTTGGGTTAGGTTTAGGGTTAGAGTTATAGTTAAGGTTAGGGTTAGAATTACAGTAAGAGTGAGGGTGAGGGTGAGGGTTAGGATCAGGGTTAGGGTGAGGTTTAAGGTTAGGATTATGGTTAGGGTGAGGGTGAGGTTTAGGGTTAAATTTAAGGTGAGGGGGAGGGTTAGGTTGAGTGTTATGGTTAGGGTTAGTGATAGGGTTAGGGTGAGGGTTAGGTTGAGGTTTAATGTTAGGGTTAGGGTTAGGTTTAGGATTACGTTGAAGGTGAGGGTGAATGTGAGGGTTAGGGTTAGGGTTTGGCTTAGGCTTACGGTTAGGCTGAGGGTATGGGTGGGGATGAGGATTAGGTTTAGTATGATGGTTAGGGCTATGGTTAGGTTAAGGGTTAGGATGAGGGTTAGGGTTAGGATTAGGGTTAGGGTGAGGGCAAGGTTGAGGGTGAGGGTTAGGTTTAGGTTTAGGCTTAGGCTTAGCGTTAGGCTTAGGCTGAGGGTGAGGGTAAGGGTTAGGGTTAGGGTGGTGGTTGGGGTTGCCGTTAGGGTGAGGGTTAGGATGAGGATTTATTCTATGGTGAGGGTTAGGGTGCGGGTGACCGTAAGGGTAAAAGTGAGGTTTCTGCTGAGGGTGAGGGTTATGGTACTGGTGAGGGTTAGGATTAAGGTGAGGGTGAGGGTTAGATTCAGGATTAGTGTTAGGGTTAGTGTGAGGTTAAGGGTGAGGATTAGGGTTAGGGTTAGGTTGAGGGCTAGGGTGAGGGTGAGAGTTAGGGTTAGGGTTTGGTTTAGGGTTAGGGTGATTGTTAGGGTGAGTGTGAGGGTTAGTGTTATGGTTAGGGTTAGTGTTAGGGTGAGGGTTAGGGTTAGGGTGAAGGTTATGGATAGGATGAGGGTTAGGGTTAGGGTTAGGGTTAGGGTTATTTTTAGGGTTAGGGTTAGGGTTAGGGTTATGTTGAGGCTGAGGGTTAGGGTTACGTTGAGGTTTAGGTTTCAGTTTAGGGTTAGAGTTAGGGTTAGGGTGAGGGTGAGGTTTAGGGTTAGAGTTAGGGTTAGGTTTAGGATGAGATTTAGGTTGAGGGTGAGGGTTAGGGTTAGTGTGAGGGTTAGTGTTAGGGTTAGGGTTAGTGTTAGGGTGAGGGTAAGTGTTAGCTTGAGGGTTAGGATTAGCGTGAGGGTTATGGTTATGCTGAGGGTTAGGGTTAGGGTTATGGTTATTGTTAGGTTTAGGGTTAGGTTTACGGTTACGGTGAGGTTGAGGGTGAGGGTTAGGGTTAGTTTAGGGTGTGGTTTAGTGTTAGGGTTAGAGTTAGAGTTAGGGTTAGAGTGAGGGTGAGGTTTAGGTGTAGAATTAGGGTTAGGGTGAGGTTTAGGGTGATTTTTAGGGTTAGAGTGAGTGGTAGTGTTAGCGTTAGGGTTAGTGTTAGGGTGAGGGTAAATATTGGGCTGAGGGATAGGGTTAGGGTGAGGGTTAGGGTTAGGGTTTGGGTTATTGTTAGGGTTAGGTTTATACGGGTCCGTTGAGGGTGAGGGTGTGGGTTAGAATTAGGGTTAGGATGAGGTTTAGGTTTCGGTTCCTGTTAGAGTTAGGCTTAGGATGAGGGTGAGGTTTAGGGTTAGAGTTAAGGTTAGTGTTAGGGTTAGGGATAGGGTGAGGTTTAGGGTTAGGCTTTGGCTTAGGCTTAGGCTTAGGCCGAGCATGAGGGGGAGGGTTAGGTTTCGGGTTAGGGTGAGGTTTTGGGTTAGGATTAGCGTGAGTGTTAGGATGAGGTTTAGGGTTAAGATTAGGTTTAGGGTGAGGGCTAGGATGAGGGTTAGGGTCAGGGTTAGGGTTAGGATAGGGTTATGTATAGGATTTGGGTTAGGGTGAGGGTGAGTGTGAGGGTTAGGTTTGGGCTAGGCTTAGGGGTAGGGTGAGGGTTAGGGTTATGTTTTGGGTTAGGGTGAGGGTGAGGCTGAGGATTAGGTTTAGGTTTAGGGTTTGGTTTAGGGTTAGGGTTTGTGTTAGTGTTAGGGTTACGGTTATGGTTACACTGAGGTTAGTTTTTGGGTTAGGGTTTGGGTTAGGGTTATGGTGAACGTTAGGTTTAGGGTTAGGGTTAGGGTTAAGTTAGGGTTAGGCTGAGGGTGATGGTGGGGCTGAGGATTAGGGTATGGTTAGGGTTATTGTTAGGGTTATGGTTAGGGTGAAATTTGCAGTGAGGGTGAGGCTGAGGGTGAGGGTGAGGGTTATGGTTAGTGTGTGGGTTAGGGTTAGGGTTACTGTTATTGTTAGGGTTAGGGTTAGAGTTACAGTGAGGTTGAGGGTTAGTGTTAGGGTTAGTTTTAGGATTAAGGTTAGGGTTAGGGTTAGGGTGAGGGTGAGGTTTAGGGTTAGAGTTAGGTTTGTGGGAGGGTTACGGTGAGGTTTAGGGTTAGGGTTAGTGTTAGGGTTAGTTTGAGGGTGAGGGTTAGGTTGAGGTTTAGAGAAAGGGTTAACTTTAGGACTAGGGTTAGGGTGAGGGTGAGTGTGAGGGTTAGGTTGAGGGTTAGGCTGAGACTTAGGTTTAGGCTGAGGGTGAGGATGGGGGTGAGTATTAGGGTTAGATTGATGGTTAGGTTTAGGGTTAGGGTTATTGTTAGGGTTAGGGTTAGAGTTATGGTGAGGGTGAGGGTGTGGGTGAGGGTTAGGGTTAGGGTTAGGGTGGGGTTTAGGGTTAGGGTTAGGGTGAGGGTGAGGTTTAGGGTTAGATATAGGTTTAGGGGGAGGGTTAGGTGAGGGTTAGGTTTAGGGTTAGTGTTAGGGATAGGGTGAGGGTTAGGGTTCGGTCGAGGTTTAGGGTTAGGGTTAGGGTTTGGGTTAGGGTTAGTGTTAGGATGAGGGTAAGTGTTAGGGTGAGGGTTTGTGTTTGGGTGAGGGTTAAGTTTTGGGTGAGGGTGAGGGTTAGTATTCGGGTTGGTGTTAGGGTAATTGTTAGTGTTATGATTAAGGTAAAATTTACGGTTAGGGTGAGTTTGAGGTTGAGGGTTAGGTTTAGGGTTAGGGTAATGTTTAGGGTTCGGGTTCGGGTTAGGGTTAGGGTTAGGGGTAGGGTGAGGGTTTGGGTTATGTTTAGGGTTACGGTGAAGGTGAGGGTTAGGGTGAGGTTTAGGGTTAGTGTGAGGGTTAGGGTGAGGGTGAGGTTTAGAGTTCGACTTAGGGTAAGGGGGATGGTTAGGTTGAAGGTTAGGGCTAGGGTTATTGTTAGGGTTAGGATTAGGGTGAGTGTTAGGTTGAGGTTTATGGTTAGGGTTATGCTTAGGATTAGGATTACTGTTATGATGAGGATGAGTGTGAGGGTTAGGGTTAGGTTTAGGCTTAGAGTTAGGCTGAGGGTTAAGGTGAGGGTAAGTTTTACGTTTAGGGTTAGGGTTAGGGTGAGGGTTAGGGTTAGGGTTAGGGTGAGGGTGAGGGTTCGATTGAGGATTAGGGTTATGTTCAGGGTTATGGTTAGGGTGAGGGTTAGGTTTAGTGTTAGGGTTATTGTTAGGGTTAGGGTTAGGTTTAAGGTGAGTTTGAGGGTGAGGGTTAGGTTTAGGTTTAGGGTGAGGTTTAGTTTTAGGTTTAGGTTTAGAGTTAGGGTTAGGGTGATGGTCAGGTTTAGGGTTAGAGTTAGGGTTAGTGTTAGGGTTAGGTATAAGGTGAGGGTTAGGGTGAGGTTTAGAGTTCGGATTAGGCTTAGGCTTAGGCTTTGGCCGAGAGTCAGGGTGAGGGTTAGGGTTAGGGTTAGGGTGAGGGTTAGGGTTAGGGTTAGGGTGAGGATTAGGGTTAGGTTTAGGGTGAGGGTTAGGATGAGGTTTAGGGTTAGGGTTAGGGCTAGGGTTAGGTTTTGTGTTAGGGTTAGGGTTAGTTTTAGGGTTAGGGTTAGGGTTAGGGTGAGGGTTAGGGTTAGGGTTAGGCTTAGGCTTAGGCTTAGGGTTAGGTTTACTGTTATTTTTAGTGTTATGGTTAGTGTTAAGTTTGCGGTGAGGATGAGGCACAGGGTGAGGGTTATGGTTATTGTTAGGGTTAGGGTTACTGTTATTGTTAGTTTTAGGGTTAGAGTTACGTTCACATTGAGAGTGAGGGTGAGGGTGACATTAGGGTGAGGTTTACGGTGAGGTTTAGGGTTAGGGTTAGGTTTATTGTAAGGGTGCTGGTGAGGTTTAGGGTTTGAGTTCAGGTTAGGGGTAGGGTTAGGGTGAGGGTTAGGGTTAGGTTTAGTGCTAGCATTAGGGTGAGGGTGAGGGTTAGGTTGAGGTTTAGGGATAGGGTTAGGGTTAGGATTAGGTTTAGGGTGAGAGTGAGGGTGAGGGTTAATGTTAGGGTTAGGCTTAGGCTTAGGGTTAGGCTGAGGGTGAGGGTGGGGGTGAGGATTTGGTTTAGGGTGATCGTTAGGTTTAGGGTTAGTGTTATTGTTAGGGTTAATGTTCGAGTTACGGTGAGGCTGAGGGTGCAGGTGAGGTTTAGGGTTAGGGTCAGGGTGAGGTTTTGGGTTAGGTTTAGAGATAGGGTTAGGGTGAGGGTGAGGTTTAGGGTTAGACTTAGGGTTAGTGATAGGGACAGGCTTAGGGTTAGGCTGAGGGTGAGGGTGGGGTTGAGGATTAGGGTTAGTGTTAGTGTTAGGGTTAGGGTTATAGTTAGGGTTAAAGTTAGGTCTAGGGTTAGGATTAGTATTAAGTTTAAGGTGAGGGTGAGTATGAGGGTTAGTGTTATTGTTAGGGTTAGGATTAGGGTTAGAGTGAGGGTGAGTTTTAGGGTTAGGGTTAGGTTTAGAGTGAGGTTTAGGGTGAGGGTTAGGGTTAGGGTTAGTTTTAGGGTTAGGTTTGGGGTTCGTGTTAGGATTCGGGTTACTGTGACTGTGAGTGTGAAGCTTAGGGTTAGGGTTAGTGTTAGGCTGAGGCTGAGGGTGAAGTTCAGCGTTAGATTTAGGGTTAGGGTATGGTTTATGTTTAGAGTGAGGGTTAGAGTGAGGGTTAGGGTTAAGATTAGGGTTAGGGTATGTGCTAGGGTTAGGGATAGGGTTAGGGTTCGGGTTAGGGTGACGTTTAGTGTTAGGTTTAGTGTCAGAGTTTGGATTGGTGTGAGGGTTTGGGTTAGGGTTAGAGTTACCGTTTGGGTGAGGTTTAGGCTTACGTTTAGGGTTAGGGTTATTCTTAGGGTTAGGGTTAGGGTTAAGGTTAAGGTAAGGGTAAGAGTGAGGGTGATGTTGGGGGTTATGGTTAGGGTTAGGATGAGGTTTAGAGTTAGGGTTAGGGTTAGGGTCAGGGTGAGGTTTAGGGTTAGAGTTAGGGTTAGGGTTAGGGTTAGGGTTAGTGTGAGTGTTAGGGTTAGGGTGAGAGTGAGGTTTAGGGTTAGAGTTAGGGTTTGGGAGATGGATAAGGTGAGGTTTAGGGTTAGGGTTACTGTTAGGGTTAGGGTGAGTGTGAGGGTTAGTTTGAGGTTTTGGGATAGGGTTACGTTTAGGTTTAGGTTTAGGGTGAGCGTGAGTGTGTGGGTTACGTTGAGGGTTAGACTTAGGCTTAGGTTTAGGCTAAGGGTCAGGGTGGTGGTGAGGATTAGGGTTAGGGAGATGGTTAGGGTTAGGGTTAGTGTTATTGTTAGGGTAAGTGTTAGAGTTACGATGAGGGTGAGGGTGCTGGTGAGAGTTAGGGTTAGGGTTAGTGTGGGGTTTACGGTTAGGGTGTGAGTTAGGGTTAGAGTTACTGTGAGGGTGAGGGTGCGGTTGAGTGTGAGGGTTAGGGTTAGTTTTACGGTTAGGATTAGGGTGAGGGCTAGGGAGGCGTTTAGGGTTAGGTTTGTAGTGAGATTTAGGGGTAGGATTAGATTTAGGGTTAGGGTGATGTGAGGTTTAGGGTTAGATTTAGGGTTAGGGTGAGGCTGAGGGTGAGGGTTAGGGTTAGGGTTAGTGTTAGGGTTTGGTTAGGGTTAGGGTGAGGTTAGGGGGAGGGTGAGGTTTAGGGTTAGGGTTAGGATTAGTGTGAGGGTTTGGGTGAGTGTGAGGGATAGGGTTAGGGATAGGGTTAGGGTTAGGGTTAGGGTGAGGGTTAGGGTTAGGTTTAGGGTGAGAATTAGGGTTCTGATAAGTTTAGCGTTATGGTGAGGATTAGGGTTAGGATTACGTTTAGGTTTGGGGCTAGGCTGATGGTGAGGGTGAGCGTTAGTTTTAGGGTAAGGTTTAGGGTTAGGGTTAGGGTTTGGGTGAGGGTTAGGATGAGGGTTAGTGTTACGGTGAGGGTGAGGGTTAGGGGTAGGTTGAGGGTTAGGTTTAGGATTAGGGTTAGGGTGAGGGTGAGTGTTAGGATTATTGTTAGGATTAGGATTTGGTTTAGGGTTAGGGTGAGTGTGAGGTTTAGGGTTAGGTTTAGGGTTAGGCTTAGGTTTAGTCTGAGGGTGATGTGGAGGGTGAGGGTTATTGTTAGGGTGAGGGTTAGGGTTAGGGTTAGGGTGAGAGATAGGGTTCGGGTTAAGTTTAGGGTTAGAGTGAGGTTTAGGGTAAGTGTTACAGTGTGGCTTAGGGTTAATGTTAGTGTGAGGAGTAGGATGAGGGTTAGGGTTAGGATTAGTCTTAGAATGAGGACTAGGATGAGGGTGAGGTTTAGGGTTAGGGTTAGGGTGACGTTTAGGTTTAGGGTTAGGGTTAGGGTAAGGGTGAGGGTGAGGTTTAAGGTTAGAGATAGGGTTAGGGTGAGGCTGAGGGTGAAGGTTAGGGTTAGTGTTAGTGTTAGATTTAGGGTTTCGGTGAGGGTTAGGATGAGGGTGAGTGTTAGCCTTGGTGTTAGGAATAAGATTAGGGTAAGTGTTAGGGTGAGTGTAAGGGTTAGTTTCACGGTGAGCGTGAGTGTTAGGGTTAGGTTGTGGGTTAGGGTTAGGCTTACGATTAGGGTGATGGTGAGAGTGAGGATTAGGTTTAGGGTAAGGGTTAGGGGTAGGGTTAGAGTGAGAGTTAGGGTTCGAGTTTAGGGTTAGGGTGTGATTTAGGGTTAGGATTACGTTGAGTTTGAAGGTTAGGCTTAGTTTGAGGGTTAGGGTTAGGCTTAGGATTAGGGTGAGGGTTAGGGTTAGGCTTAGGCTGAGGTTTAGGGTGAGGTTTTGGATTACGGTTAGGATTAGTGTTAGGGTGAGGGTGAGGTTTTGGGTTAGAGTTAGGTTTAGGGGCAGGGTTAGGGAGAGTTTTTGGGTTAGAGTTAGTGTTATGGTTAGGGTGAGGGTTAGGGTTTGGGGTAGGGTTATTGTTAGTGTTATGGTTAGGGTTAAGTTTGTGGTGAGGGCGAGGCTGAGGGTGGGAGTTATGTTTAGTGTTAGGTTTAGGGTGAGGTTTAGGGTTAGGGTTAGGTTAAGGGTTAGGGTGAGTGTGAGGTTTAGGGTTAGATTTAGGGTTAGGGTGAGGGTTAGGGTGAAGGCTAGGGTGTCGTTGAGGGTTATGGTAAGTGTTAGGGTTAAGTTTAGGGTGAGGGTTAGCTTGAGGTTTAGGGTTAGGGTTAGGATTAGGGTTAGGGTGAGGATTAGGGTGAGTGTGAGGGTTAGGTTTAGGGTTAAGCTTAGGTGTAGGCTGAGGGTTAGGTTGAGCGTGAGGTTAGGGTTAGGGGTTAGCGTTAGGGTGAGAGTTAGGGGTAGTGTTAGGGTGAAAGATAGGGTACAAGTTAAGTTTTGGGTTAGCGTTAGGTTTACGGTGATGGTTAGGATGAGGATTAGGGTTAGGATTAGGTTTATTGTGAGGGCTAGGGTGAAGGTGAGGGTTAGGGTTAGTGTTTGGGTGAGGTTTAGGTTAGGGTTAGTGTTAGGATGAGGGTTAGGGTTAAGGTGAGGGTTAGGGTTAGGGTTAGGGTAAGGGTTAGGGTAAGGATTTGGGTTAGGGTTAGGGTGAGTTTTAGGGTTACATTTAGGGTTAGGGGGAGGTTTAGGTCGAGCGGTAGGGTTAAGTTTAGTGTTAGGGTTAAGGTTTGGGTGAGTGTTAGCTTGAGGTTTAGGGTTATTTTTAGGGTTAGGTTTAGGATTAGAGTTAGCGTGAGGGTGAGTGTGAGGGTTAAGTTTAGGGTTAGTGTTAGCTTGAGGTTTTGGGTTAGGCTGAGGGTGAGGGTAGGGTGAAGATTAGGGGTAGGGTGAGGGTGAGTGTGAGGGTTAGGGTTAGGGTTAGGCTTAGGCTTAGGGTTAGGCTGAGGGTGAGGGTGGGGGTGAGGATTAGGGTTAGGGTGATGGTTATGGTTAGGGTTAGGGTGAGGGTTGGGATGAGGGTTAGGTTTAGGATTAGGGTTAGGGAGAGGACTAGGGTGAGGTTTAGGGTAAGGGTTAGGCTTAGGCTTACGGTTAAGCTGAGCGTGAGGTTGAGGGTAAGTTTTAGGTTTAGGGTGATGGTTAGGTTTACGGTTAGGGTGAGGGTTAGGATGAGGTTTAGGGTTAGGGTGAGGATGATGGTAAGTGTAAAGGTGAGGTTTAGGCTGAGGGTGAGGGTTAAGATAAAGGTGAGTGTTAGGGTTAGGGTTAGGATTAGGGTGAGTGATAGACTGAGGTTTAGGTTTAGGGTTAGTGTTAGTGTGAGGTTTAGGTTGAGGATGAGGGTTCGGGTTAGGGTGAGGGTGAGGATTAGACATCGGGTTAGGGTGAGGGCTTGGATGAGGGTTAGGGTTGGAGTTTGGGTTATGGTTAGGGTGAGGTTTAGGATTAGGGTTAGGATTAGGGTTAGTGTGAGGGTTAGTGTTAGGGTTAGGGTTAGTGTTGGGGTGAGGGTAACTGTTAGGGAGAGGGTTAGGGTTAGGGTGAGGCTTATGGTTAGGGTGAGGGTTAGGGTTAGGGTTAGAGTAATTTTTAGGGTTAGGATTACGGTTACAGTGAGGCTGAGAATTAAGGTTAGTGTTAGGGTGAAGTTTAGTGTTAGGGTTAGTGTTAGAGTTAGGGTTAGGGTGAAGTTGCGGTTTAGTGGTAGGATTAGGGTTAAGGTGAGGGTTAGGGTGAGGGTTAGGGTTGGGGTGAGGGTTAGGGTGGGGGTGACGGTAGGGGTAAAGATGAGGGTTAGGCTGAGGGTGAGCATTACGGTAAAGGTGAGGGTTAGGTTTAGGGTGAGGGTTAGGTTTAGATTTAGGGTGAGGCTGAGGGTTAGATTGAGATTTAGTGTTAGGGTTAGTGTGAGGTTTATGGTGAGGATGAGTGTTAGGGTTAGGGTGAGTGCTAGGGTGAGGTTGACGGTTAAGGTTAGTGTTAGGATGGGGTTTAGGGTTAGGGTGATTTTTAGGGTTAGTGTGAGCATTAGTGTTAGCATTAGGTTTAGTGTTAGTGTGAGGGTAAGTATTAGGATGAGGGTTAGGGTTAGGGTGAGGGATATGGTTAGGGTGAGGGTTAGGGTAAGGGTTAGGGTTATTGTTAGGGTTAGGGTTAGGGTTATATGGTTACGGTGAGGGTGAGGTTGTGGGTTATTTTTAGGGTTAGGATGAGGTTTAGGTTTCAGGTAAGGGTTAGAGTTAGGGTTAGGGTGAGGGTGAGGTTTAGGGTTAGAGTTAGCGTTAGTGTTAGGGTTAGGGATAGGGGGAGGGTTAGGGTTAGGCTTAGGCTTAGGCTTGGGCCAAGCATGAGGAGGAGGGTTAGGGTTCGGGTTAGGGTGAGGTTTAGGGTTAGGGTTAGGTTGAGGGTTAGGTTTAGGTTTAGGGTTAGGATTAGGTTTGGGGTGAGGGCTAGGGTGAGGGTTAGGGTGAGGGTTAGGTTTAGGATAGGGTTAGGTTTAGGATTTGGGTTAGGATGAGTGTGAGTGTGAGGGTTAGGTTTGGATTAGGCTTAGGGTTAGTGTGAAGGTTAGGGTTAGGGTTTGGCTTAGGTTGAGGGTGAGGCTGAGGATTAGTGTTAGGTTTAAGGTTTGGTTTAGGGTTAGGGTTTCTGTTAGGTTTAGGGTTAGGGTTAGGGTTACAGGGAGGGTTAGGTTTAGGGTTAGGGTTAGTGTTTGGGGGAGGGTTAGCGTGAGGTTTAGGGTTAGGGTTAGTGTTAGGGTTAGGCTGAGGGTGAGGTTTAGGTTGAGGATTAGGGATAGGGTTAAGTTTAGTTTTAGCATTAGGTTGAGCGTGAATGTGAGGGTTAGGTTGAGGGTTAGGCTTAAGCTTAGGGTTAGGCTGAGGGTGAAGGTGGGGGTGAATATTAGGGTTAGGGTGATTGTTAGGTTTACGTTTAGTGTTATTGTTAGGGTAAGGGTTAGAGTTAAGGTGAGGGTAAGGGTGCGGGTGAGACTTAGCTTTAGGGTTAGGGTGTGTTTTAGGGTTAGGATTATGGTTAGGGTGAGGGTGAGGGTTAGGGTTAGGGTTAGGGTTAGGGTTTGGGTTAGGGTTAGAGTTACTGTGAGGGTTAGGGTACGGGTGAATGTGAGGGTTAGGGTTAGGTTTAGGGTTAGGGTCAGGGTTAGGGTGAGGGCTGGGGTGAGGGTGAGTTTTAGGGTTAGGGTTAGGGTTTGGTTTAGGGATAGGGTTAGGGTTAGGTTTAGGGTGAGTGTGAGGTTTAGTGTGAAAGTTCGGGTTAGGGTGAGGCTGAGGGTGAGGGTTAGGGTGAGGGTTAGCATTAGGGTTAGGGTGAGAGTTAGGTTACAGTTTAGTTTAGGGTTAGGGTGAGGATTAGGGTTAGGATTAGGGTTAGGCTGAGGGCTAGGGTGAGGATGAGGGTTAGGCTTAGTGTTAGGGTAAGGTTTAGGGTTAGGGTTAGGGTTCGGGTTTGGGATAGGATGAGGGTTAGGGTTTCGGTGAGCATGAGCATTAGGATTAGATTGAGGGTTAGGGTTAGGATTAGTGTTAGGCTGAGGGTGACTGTTACGATTAGGGTTAGGATTAGGAGTAGGGTTAGGTTTAGGGTTAGGATTAGTGTTATTTTTAGGGTTTGGTTTATAGTTATGGTGAGGGTGAGGGGAGGGTGAGGATTAGGGTTAGGGTTATTGTCAGGTTCAGGATTAGGCTTAGGATTAGTGTTAGGGTGAGGGTGAGGTTTAGTTTTAGATTTAGGGTTAGTTGGAGGTTTAGGTGGGGGTTAATGTTAGGGTTAGTTTTATGTTTAAGGTTAGGGTGAGGGTTAGGTTGAGGTTAAGGGTTAGGGTTAGGGTTAGTGTTAGGATTAGGGTTAGGGTGAGGGTTAGTGTGAGGGTTAGGCTTAGGATTAGGCTTAGGCTTAGGGTAAGGCTGAGAGTGAGTGTGGGGCTGTGGATTAGGGTTAGGGTGATTGTTAGGTTTAGGCTTAGTGTGAGGGTTAGGATGAGAGTTAGGGTTAGGATTAGGGTTAAGGTGAGGGCTTGGGTGAGGGTGAGGGTTAGGGTAAGTGTTAGGCTTAGGCTTAGGGTTAGGCTGAGAATGAGGTTGAGGGTGAGTGTTAGGGTTAAGGTGAGATTTAGTGTTAGGGTTACGGTTAGAGTTAGGATTCGGGTGAGTGTGAGGTTTAGGGGTAGAGTTAGGGTTAGGGTGAGTGTTAGGCTTAGGGTGACGATTAAGGTGGGAGTGATGGTAAGGTAAAGGTGAGGGTTAGGCTGAGTGTGAGGGTTATTGAATGGGTTAGCGTTTGTGTTAGGGGGAGGGATAGGATTAGGCTGAGTGTGAGGGTGAGGGTTAGATTGAGGATTAGTGTTAGGGTTTGTGTGAGGTTTAAGGTGAGGATGAGGGTTAGGGTTAGGGTAAGGCCTAAGGTGAGGATGAGGGTTAGGGTTAGTGTTAGGGTGAAGTTTAGGGTTAGGGTTAGGGTTAGGATTAATTTTAGAGTTAGGCTTAAGGTGAGGGTTAGGGTGAGGGTGAGGTTTAGGGTTAGGGTTAGGATTAGGATTAGGTTTAGGTTTAGGGTAAGTGTGACTTTTAGGGTTAGGGTTAGGGTTAGGCTTAGGGTTAGGCTTAGGGTGATGGTGGGGGTGAGGGTTATTGTTAGGGTGAGGGTTAGGCTTAGGCTTAGGGTGAGAGATAGGGTTCCGGTTATGTTTAGGTTTAGAATGAGTATTGGGTAAGGGTTACAGTGAGGGTGAGGGTTAGGGTTAGGTTGAGGTTTCGGGTTAGGGTTTGGTTTAGGGTGAGGGTGAGGGTGAGGGTAAGGGTTAGGGTTAGTGTTAGGGTAAGGGTTAGGATGAGGGTTAGGGTTAGGATTAGGGTTAGGGTTAGGGTTAGGGTTAGAGTTCAGGTTAAGTTGAGGGTGAGGGTGAGGGTTAGGGTTAGGGTGGGGGTTAGGGTTAAAGTTATTATTAGGTTTAGTGTTAGAGTTAAGGTTAGGTTGAGGGTGAGGGTGAGGGTTAGGTTTAGGGTTAGGTGTAGGGGGAGGTTTAGGGTTAGGGTTAGGGTTAGAGTTAGTGTGAGGGTGAGGTTTAGGGGTAGAGTTAGGGTTAGGGGGAGGGTTAGAGTCAGGTTTAGTTTTAGGGTTTGGGTGAGGATGAGGGTTAGGTTGAGTTTTAGGGATATGGTTAGGTTTAGGATTTGGTATCGTTTGAGGGTGAGTGTGAGGGTTAGGGTGATGGTTAGGCTTACGGTGAGGGTTAGGCTGAGGGTGAGGGTGGGGGTGACGATTAGGGTTAGGGGGATAGTAAGGGTTAGGGTTAGTGTTATTGTTAGGGTTAGAATTAGAGTTACTGTGAGGGTGAGGTTGGCGGTGAGGGTTAGGTTTAGGGTTAGGGTGGGGTTTAGGTTTAGGGTTAGTGTTAGGGTTAGTGTGAGGTTGAGGGTTAGGTTGAGGTTTAGGGTTAGGTTTAGGGTTATTGTGAGGGTTAGGGTTAGGGTTAGAGTTAGTGTTTGGGTTACGGTAAGTGTTAGTGTGAGGGTTTGGGTTAGGGTGAGGGTTCTGTTTAGGGTGAGGGTTAGAGTTAGGTTTATTGTTAGGGTTAGGGTTAGGGTTAAGGTTACGTTGAGGGTGAGGATTAGGGTTGGGGTTAGGATGAGGTTTAGGTTTAGGGTTAGTGTTACAATTAGGGTTAGGGTGAGAGAGAGGTTTAAGGTTAGAGTTAGGGTTAGTGTTAGGGTTAGAGTGAGGGCTAGGGTGAGGCTTAGGTTTAGGGTTAGGGTGAGGGTTAGGATGAGGTTTAGGGTTAGGATTAGGGTTAGGGTTAGGGCTAGGGTAAGGGTTAGGGTTAGGGTTATGGATAGGGTTAGGTTTGGGATTAGGATTAGGGTGAGGGTGAGTGTGAGGGTTAGGGTTAGGTTTATTGTTAGGATTAGGCTTAGGGTTAGGGTGAGGGTTAGGGTTAGGGTTTGGGTTAGGGTGAGGTTGATGCTGAGGATTAGGGTTTGGTTTAGGGTTAGGGTTAGTGTTAGTTTTAGGGGTAGGGTTAGGTTTAGCGTTAGGTTTTGGCTGAGGTTGAGGGTGGTGGTGAGGATTAGGGTTAGGTTTACGGTTCTGGTTATTGTTAGTGTTATGGTTAGGGTTAATTTTGCAGTGAGGTTGAGTTTGAGTTTGAGTGTTATGGTTAGACATTGGGTTATGGTTAGGGTTAGTGTTATTGTTAGGGTTAGGTTTAGAGTTACGGTGAGCTTGAGGGTGAGGGTGAGAGTTAGGGTTAGGATGAGGTTTAGGGTGAGATTTGGGGTTAGGTTTAGGGTTAGGGTTAGGTTGAGTGTGAGGTTTAGGGTTAGAGTTAGTTTTAGGGGGAGGGTTAGGGTGAAGTTTAAGGTTAGGGTTAGTGTTAGGGTTAGGGAGAGCGGCAGGGTTAGGATGTGGATTAGGGATAGGTTTAGGGTTAGGATTAGGGTTAGGGTGTGGGTGAGTGTAAGGGTTAGTGTGTAAGGGTTAGGCTTAGGCTTAGGGTTAGGCTGAGAGTGAGGATGAGGGTGAGATTTAGGGTTAAAATTAGGGTGGGGTTTAGGGTTAGGTTTAGGGTAAGGGTTTGGGTGAGGGTGAGGTTTAAGTTTAGATATAGGGTTAGGGGGGTGGTTAGGGTGAGGGTTATGGTTAGGGTTAGTTTTAGCGTTAGGGTGAGGGTGAGGGTTAGGTTTAGGGTTAGGATTAGTTTTAGAGTGAGGGTGAACGTGTGTGTTAGGGTTAGGTTTAGGGTTAGGCTTAGGATTAGGCTGAGGGTGAGTTTGAGGTTGAGGGTTAGGGTTAGGGTGAGGGTTAGGATTCGGGTTAAGTTTAGGGTTAGGGTGAGGGTTTGGGTAAGGGTTATGGTGAGGGCGAGGTTTAGCGTTAGATTGAATGTTAGGGTTAGGGTTAGGGTGCGTGTGAGGGTGAGGGTTAGAGTTAGGGTGAGGGTTAGGGTTAGGGTGAGGGTTAGGATGAGTGTTAGGGTTAGAGTTAGATTTAGGGTGAGTCTGAGGGTGAGGGTTAGGGTGAGGGTTAGTGTTAGATTTAGGGTTAGGGTGAGGGTGAAGCTGAGGTGAGGTTGAGGGTTAAGGTTAGCATGAGTGTTAGGGTGAGGGTGAAGGTTAGGGTTAGTTGGAGGGTTAGGTCGAGGGTTAGGGTTAGGGTTACTTTTAGGGTTAAGGTTAGAGTGAGGGTTAGGTTGAGGTTTAGGGTTCGTGTTACAGTTAGGATTAGGATTAGGGTAAGTGTTAGGCTGAGTGTGAGATTTAGGGTTAGGGTTAGGTTTAGACTTAGGTTTAGGCTGAGGGTGAGGGTGAGGGTGAAGGTTAGGGTTAGGGTGAGGGTTAGGGTTAGGTTTAGGGAGAAAGATAGCGTTTGGGTTATGTTTAGGGTTAGGTTTAGTTTGAGATTTAGGGTTAGGGTTAGGGTGAGGGTGAGGGTTAGGGTTAGGATGAGGGTTAGGATGAGGATTAGGGTTATGATTAGTGTTAGGGTGTGGGCTAGGGTGATGGTGATTTTTAGGGTTAGTGTTTGGGTGAGGTTTAGTGTTAGGGTTAGGGTTAGGGTTAGGGTGAGTGTTAAGATGAGAGTTAGTGTTACCATGACGTTAGGGTTAGGGTTATGGTGAGGGTGAGGGTTAGAATTAGGTGTAGGGTGAGGGTGAGTGTTAGGATTAGGGTTAGTGTTAATTTAGGTTTAGGATTAGTGTTATTGTTAGGGTTAGGATTAGACTTACAGTAAGTTTGAGGGTGAGGGTGAGGGTTAGGGTTAGGGTGAGGGTTAGGATTGGGGTTATGGGGAGGGTTATGATGGGGGTTAGGTTTAGGATTAGGTTTAGGGTGAGGGTTACACTTACGGAAGGGTGAGGGTTAGGGTTAGGGTTAGGATTAGGGTTAGGGTTAGGGTTATTGTTAGGGTTAGGGTTAGGGTTATGGTTACGGTGAGGGTGAGGGTTAGGGTTAAGTTTAGGGTGAGGTTTTTAGTGTTAGGGTTAGGGTTAGAGTTAGGGTTAGGGTGAGGGTGATGTTTAGGGGTAGAGTTAGGGTTACGGTGAGGGTCAACATGAGGGTTAGGGTTACGGTGAGGGTTAAGGTGGGGGTGATGGTAAGGGTAAAGATGAGGATTAGGCCTAGGATGAGGGTTATGGTAAGGGTGAGGGTGACGGTTAGGGTGAGGATGAGAGTTAGGGTTAGGGTGAGTGCTAGTATGAGGGTGAGGACTAGGTTTAGTGTTAGGGTGAGGTTAGGGTTAGTGAGGGGTATGGTTAGGGTTAAGGATAGGGTTAGGTTTAGGTTTAGTGTTAGGGTTAGGTTTAGGGTTAGGGTAGGGTTAAGGTTAGGGTTAGGGTTATTGTTAGGGTTAGGGTTAAGATGAGGTTTCGGTTTAGGGTTCGGGTTAGAGTTAGGCTTAGGGTAAGAGTGAGGTTTAGGGTTAGATTTAGGGTTAGTGTTAGGGTTAGGGTTAGCATGAGGGCTCGGTTTAGGGTTAGGCTTAGGCTTTGGTTTAGGCTTAGGCCCAGCATGTGGATGAGGGTTAGGGTTAGGGTTAGGGTGAGGGTAATCGATACGGAAGGGTGAGGGTTTGGGTTAGGGTGAGGGTTAGGGTTAGAATTACGTTTAGGGTGAGGGGGAGGGTTAGGATTAAGGTTAGGGTTAGGGTTATTGTTAGGGTTAGGGTTAGGGTTATGGTGAGGGTGACGGTTAGGGTTAAGTTTATGGTGAGGTTTTTAGTGTTAGTGTTAGTGTTAGGGTTAGGATTAGGGTGAGGTTTAGGGGTAGAGTTAGGGTTAGGGTTATGGTTAGGGTGAGGGTTAGGGTTAGGGTGAAGGTTAAGGTGGGGTGACGGTAAGGGTAAAGATGAGGTTTAGGCCTAGGGTGAGGGTTATGGTAAGGGTGAGGGTTAGGGTTAGGGTTAGGGTTAGGGTGACAGTCAGTGTTCAGGTTAAGTTTAGGGTTAGGGTGAGGTTTAGGGTGAGGATGCGGGTTAGGGTTAGGGTGAGGACTAGGGTGAGAGGGAGGATTAGGATTAGTGTTAAGGTGATGTTAGGGTTAGGGTGAGGGTTATGGTTAGGGTTAGGGTTAGGGTTAGGGTTAGGGTTAGGTTTAGTTTTAGGGTTAGGGGTAGGATTAGGGTAGGGTTAAGGTTAGGGTTAGGGTTATTGTTAGGGTTAGGGTGAGGGTTATGGTTATGGTTAGGGTTAGGGTTAGGGTTAGGGTTAGGTTTAGTTTTAGGGTTAGGGGTAGGATTAGGGTAGGGTTAAGGTTAGGGTTAGGGTTATTGTTAGGGTTAGGGTTAGGATGAGGTTTAAGTTTAGAGTTAGGGTTAGTGTTAGGGTTAGGGTAAGGGTGAGGTTTAGGGTTAGAGTTAGGTTTAGTGTTAGGGTTAGGGTTAGGGTGAGGTTTAGGGTCAGGGTTAGGCTTCGGCTTTGGTTTAAGCTTAGGCCCAGCATGTGTGTGAGGGTTAGGATGAGGTTTAGGGTGAGGGTTAAGGTTAGGGTTCGGGTGAGGTTTAGGATGATTTTTAGGGTTAGGATTAGTGTTAGGGTGAGGGCAAGGGATAGGGTTAGGATGATTATTCGGGTTAGGTATAGGGTTAGATTTAGGATTAGGGTTAGTGTGAGGGTTAGTGTGAGGGTTAGGTTTAGCATTAGGGTTATGCTTAGGGTTAAGGTGAGGGTTAGGGTTAGGGTTTGGTTAGGGTGAGGGTGAGGCTGAGGAGTAGGGTTAGGTTGAGGTTTAGGTTTATGGTTAGGTTTATGGTTTGGTTAGTGTTAGTCTTAGGCTTAGGACGAGCATGTGGGTGAGGGTTAGGGTTAGGGTTAGGGTGAAGGTTAGGTTTAGGGTTATGGTGAGTGTTAGGATGATGTTTATCGTTAGGATTATGTTTAGGGTGAAGGCTAGGGTGAGGCTTTGGGTAAGGGTTAGGGTTAGTTGTAGTGTTAGATTTAGGATTAGGGTTAGGGTGAGTGGGAGTGGGAGAGTCAGGGTTAGGGTTTGGCTTAGGTTTAGGGTGACCGTTATGGTTATGGTTATGGTTAGGGTGAGGGTAAGGCTGAGGATTAGGGTGAGGTTTAGGGTTACGGTTAGGGTTAGTGTTATTGTTAGGGTTAGGGTTAGAGTTACGGTGAGGGTGAGGGTGAGGGTTAGGATTAGGATTAGATTGGGGTTTAGGGTTAGGGTTAGGGTTAGTGTTAGTGTGAGGGTGAGGTTTAGGGTTAGATATAGGGTTAGGAGGAGGGTTAGCGTGAGGGTTATGGTGAGGGTCAGTGTTAGGGTTTGGGTTAGGGGGAGGGGGAGGCTGAGGATTAGTGTTAGGTTTAGGGTTTGGTTTAGGGTTACAGTTTGTGTTAAGTTTAGGGTTAGGGTTAGGGTTACGGTGAGGTTTAGGGTTTGGGTTAGGGTTAAGTTAGGGTCAGGCTGAGGGTGAAGGTGGGGGTGAGGATTAGGTTTATGGTTATGGTTAGGGTTAGGGTTATTGTTAGTGTTATGTTTAGGGTTAAGTTTGCAGTGATGGTGAGGCTGAGGGTGAGGGATTGGTTAGGGTTAGGGTGAGGGTTAGGGTTACTGTTATTTTTAGGGTTACGGTTAGAATTACAGTGTGGTTAAGTTTGAGGGTGAGGGTTATGGTTATGGTTAGAATGAGGTTTAGGTTAGGGTTAGGGTGAGGGTGAGGGTGAGGTTTAGGGTTAGATTTAGGGTTTGGGGTTGGGTTATGGTGAGGTTTAGCGTTAGGGTTAGAGTTAGGGTGAGGGTGAGGTTTAGGTTGAGGTTTAGGGAGAGGGCTACATTTAGGTTTAGGCTTTGGGTGAGCGTGAGTATGTGGGTTAGGTGGAGAGTTAGGCTTAGTCTTAAGGTTAGGCTGAGGGTCAGGGTGGGGTTGAGGATTAGGGTTAGGGTGATGTTTAGGATTAGGGTTAGTGTTATTGTTAGGGTAAGGGTTAGAGTTACAGTGAGGGTGAGGGTTCTGGTGAGAGTTAGGGTTAGGGTGGGGTTTAGGGTTAGGGTTAGAGTTAAGGTGAGGGTGAGGGTTAGGGTTAGTACTAGCGTTAGTGTTAGAGTGAGTTGTAGGCTTAGGTTTTGAGTTAGGGTTAGAGTTACTGTGAGGGTGAGGGTGCGGTTGAGTGTGAGGGTTAGGGTTAGGTTTAGATTTATGGTTAGGGTTAGGGTGAGGGCTAGGGAGAGGTTTAGGGTTAGAGTTAGGGTGAGGTTTTGGGGTAGGGTTAGATTTAGGGTTAGGGTGAGTGTGAGGTTTAGGGTTAGATTTAGTGTTAGGGTGAGGATGAGGGTGAGGTTTAGGGTTAGGGTTAGTGTGAGGCTGAGGTTTAGGATTAGGATTAGGGTGAGGTTTAGGGTGAGGGTGAGGTTTAGGGTTAGGGTTAGGCTTAGGGTTAGGGTTAAGGTGAGTGGAGGGTTAGGTTTAGGGTTAGGGTTAGGGTTAGTGTTAGGGTTAGGGTTAGGATTATGTTTAGGGTTAGCCTGAGTGTGAGGGTTAGGGATAGGGTTAGGGTGAGGGTTAGGGTTAGGGTTAGGGTTAGAGTTATGGTTCAGTTAACTTTAGGTTTAGGGTGAGGATTAGGGTTAGGATTAGGTTTAGGGTGGGGGCTAGGGGGATGGTGAGGTTTAGGGTTAGTTTTAGGGTAAGGTTTACGGTTAGGATTAGGGTTCGGGTGAGGGTTAGGACGAGGGTTAGGCTTACGGTGAGGGTGAGGGTTAGGCTTAGGTTGAGGTTTAGGGTAAGTCTTAGGCTTAGGGTTAGGCTGAGCATGAGGTTGAGAGTGAGGGTTAGTGTTAGGGTGCTGTGTAGGTTTTAGGTTAGGGTGATTGTAAGGATGAGATTTAGGGTTAGGGTGAGGTTTAGGGTAATTATGATGGTAAGAGTAATGGTGAGGTTTGGGCTGAGTTTGAGGTTTAACAGAAGGGTGAGGGTTAGGGTAAAGTTTAGGGTTAGGTTAAGGTTTAGGGTTAGGGTTAGGGTGAGGGTTAGATTGAGGATTCGGTTTAGGGTTAGTTTGAGGTTTAGGGTGAGGATGAGGGTTAGGGTTAGGGTGACGGTGAGCATTAGAATTAAGTTTAGGGTGAGGGCTAGGGTGAGGGTGAGGGTTAGGGTTAGGGTTAAGCTGAGGGCTAGGGTGATTGTTAGGGTGAGTTTTAGGGTTAGTGGTAGGGTTAGGTTTAGGGTTAGGTTTGGGGATAGGGTCAGGGTTACGGTGAGGCTTAGTGTTAGGGATATGGTTAGGCTTAGGGTTAGGCTGAAGGTGAGGGTGGGGGTGAGGATTAGGTTTATGGTTATGGTTAGGGTTAGGGTTATTGTTAGTGTTATGTTTAGGGTTAAGTTTGCAGTGATGGTGAGGCTGAGGGTGAGGGATTGGTTAGGGTTAGGGTGAGGGTTAGGGTTACTGTTATTTTTAGGGTTACGGTTAGAATTACAGTGTGGTTAAGTTTGAGGGTGAGGGTTATGGTTATGGTTAGAATGAGGTTTAGGTTAGGGTTAGGGTGAGGGTGAGGGTGAGGTTTAGGGTTAGATTTAGGGTTTGGGGTTGGGTTATGGTGAGGTTTAGCGTTAGGGTTAGAGTTAGGGTGAGGGTGAGGTTTAGGTTGAGGTTTAGGGAGAGGGCTACATTTAGGTTTAGGCTTTGGGTGAGCGTGAGTATGTGGGTTAGGTGGAGAGTTAGGCTTAGTCTTAAGGTTAGGCTGAGGGTCAGGGTGGGGTTGAGGATTAGGGTTAGGGTGATGTTTAGGATTAGGGTTAGTGTTATTGTTAGGGTAAGGGTTAGAGTTACAGTGAGGGTGAGGGTTCTGGTGAGAGTTAGGGTTAGGGTGGGGTTTAGGGTTAGGGTTAGAGTTAAGGTGAGGGTGAGGGTTAGGGTTAGTACTAGCGTTAGTGTTAGAGTGAGTTGTAGGCTTAGGTTTTGAGTTAGGGTTAGAGTTACTGTGAGGGTGAGGGTGCGGTTGAGTGTGAGGGTTAGGGTTAGGTTTAGATTTATGGTTAGGGTTAGGGTGAGGGCTAGGGAGAGGTTTAGGGTTAGAGTTAGGGTGAGGTTTTGGGGTAGGGTTAGATTTAGGGTTAGGGTGAGTGTGAGGTTTAGGGTTAGATTTAGTGTTAGGGTGAGGATGAGGGTGAGGTTTAGGGTTAGGGTTAGTGTGAGGCTGAGGTTTAGGATTAGGATTAGGGTGAGGTTTAGGGTGAGGGTGAGGTTTAGGGTTAGGGTTAGGCTTAGGGTTAGGGTTAAGGTGAGTGGAGGGTTAGGTTTAGGGTTAGGGTTAGGGTTAGTGTTAGGGTTAGGGTTAGGATTATGTTTAGGGTTAGCCTGAGTGTGAGGGTTAGGGATAGGGTTAGGGTGAGGGTTAGGGTTAGGGTTAGGGTTAGAGTTATGGTTCAGTTAACTTTAGGTTTAGGGTGAGGATTAGGGTTAGGATTAGGTTTAGGGTGGGGGCTAGGGGGATGGTGAGGTTTAGGGTTAGTTTTAGGGTAAGGTTTACGGTTAGGATTAGGGTTCGGGTGAGGGTTAGGACGAGGGTTAGGCTTACGGTGAGGGTGAGGGTTAGGCTTAGGTTGAGGTTTAGGGTAAGTCTTAGGCTTAGGGTTAGGCTGAGCATGAGGTTGAGAGTGAGGGTTAGTGTTAGGGTGCTGTGTAGGTTTTAGGTTAGGGTGATTGTAAGGATGAGATTTAGGGTTAGGGTGAGGTTTAGGGTAATTATGATGGTAAGAGTAATGGTGAGGTTTGGGCTGAGTTTGAGGTTTAACAGAAGGGTGAGGGTTAGGGTAAAGTTTAGGGTTAGGTTAAGGTTTAGGGTTAGGGTTAGGGTGAGGGTTAGATTGAGGATTCGGTTTAGGGTTAGTTTGAGGTTTAGGGTGAGGATGAGGGTTAGGGTTAGGGTGACGGTGAGCATTAGAATTAAGTTTAGGGTGAGGGCTAGGGTGAGGGTGAGGGTTAGGGTTAGGGTTAAGCTGAGGGCTAGGGTGATTGTTAGGGTGAGTTTTAGGGTTAGTGGTAGGGTTAGGTTTAGGGTTAGGTTTGGGGATAGGGTCAGGGTTACGGTGAGGCTTAGTGTTAGGGATATGGTTAGGCTTAGGGTTAGGCTGAAGGTGAGGGTGGGGGTGAGGATTAGGGTTAGGGTTAGTTTTAGGGTTATCGTTAGTGCTATGGTTAGGGTTAAGTTTGCCGTGAGGTTGAGGCTGAGGGTGAGAGTTATGGTTATGGTTAGGGTTAGGTTTTAATATTATTGTTAGGGTTAGGGTTAGAGTTATGTTTAGGTTGAGGGTGAGGGTGAGCGTTAGGGTTAAGGTGAGGTTTAGGGTTAGGGTTAGGTTTAGGGTGAGGGTAAGGGTAAGGGTTAGGGTATGGATGAGGTTTAGGTTTGAGTTAGGGTTAGGTGGAGTGTTAGGGTAAGGTTTAAGTTTTGGGGTAGTGTTAAGGTTAGGGTGAGGGTGAGGGTGAGGGTTAGGCTTAGACTTAGGGTTAGGCTGAGGGTGAGGGTTAGGGTGAGGATAGGGGTTAGGTTGATGGTTAGGGTTAGTGTTAGTGTTATTTTTAGGGTCAGGGTTAGGGTTATGGTGAAGGTGAGGGTGCAGGTGAGGTTTCGTGTTAGGGTTAATGTGGGCTTTAATGTTAGTGTTAGGGTGAGGGTGAGGGTTAGATTGAGGATTAGTGTTAGGGTTAGTTTGAGTTTTACCGTGAGGATTAGTGTTGGGGTTAGGGTTAGTGCTAGGGTTAGGTTGAGGTTTAGGGTTAGTGTTAGGGTGAGATTTAGGGTTAGGGTGATGGTTAGTGTTAGTGTGAGGCTTAGTGTTCGGGTTACGGTTAGAGTTAAGGTGAGGGTAAGTGTTAGGGTGAGGGTTAGGTTTAGGGTGAGGTTAATGGTTTGGATGAGGGTTAGGGTTAGGGTTTTTGTTAGGTTTATGGTTAGGGTTACGGTTACTGTGAGGGTGAGTGTTAGGGATAGGGTTAGGATTAGTATTAGGGTTAGTGTTAGGGTAAGGGTAAGTGTTAGGGTGAGGGTTAGGGTTAGGGTGAGGTTTATGATTAGGGTGAGGGTCAGGGTTAGGGTTAGGGTTACATTGAGGGTTAGGGTTAGGGTTAGTGTGAGGGTTATTGTTAGGGTCAGGGTTACTGGTAGGGTGAGGGTAAGTGTTAGTGTGAGGTTTAGGGTTATGCTGAGGATTATGGTTAGGGTGAGAGTTAGGGTTATTGTTAGGGGTAGGTTTAGGGTTAGAGTTAGTTAGGGTGAGGGTGATATTAAGGGTTAGAGTTAGGGTGAGTGTTAGGGTTAGAGTGAGGTTTAGGGTTAGGGTTAGGCTTAGGCTTAGGCTTAGGCCGAGCATGAGGGTGAGGGTTAGGGTGCGGGTTAGGGTTAGGGTTAGGCTTATGGTTAGTGTCAGGTTTGGATGAGGTTTAGGGATAGGGTTAGGGTTAGGGTGAGGGCTAGGTTGAGGGTTAGGGTGAGGGTTAAGGTTAGGGATAGGGTTAGGTTTAGGATTAGGGTTAGGGTGAGAGTGATTGTGAGGCATAGGGTTAGGGTTACGATTAGGCTTAGAGTTAGGGTGAGGGTTAGGGTTAGCGTTTGGGTTAGGGTGCAGGCGAGGCCGAGGATTAGGTTTAGGTTTAGGGTTAGATTTAGGGTTAGGTTTAGGGTTAGTGTTAGTGTTAGGTTTAGGGTTACGGTGAGGGTTAGGGTAAGGGTTAAGTTTAGGCTTAGGGTTAGGCTGAGGGTGTCTGTGGGGGAGAGAATTAGAGCTAGGGTTAGGGTTAGGCTTAGGGTTAGGTTTATTGTTAGTGCTATGGTTAGGTTTAAGTTTGCAGTGAGGGTGAGGCTGAGGGAAAGGGTGAGGGTTAGGGTTAGGGCTAGGGTTCGTGTTATTGTTAGGGTTAGGGTTAGAGTTACGTTGAGGTTGAGGGTGAGGGTGAATGTTAGGGTTAGGGTGAGTTTTAGGGTTACGGTTAGGGTTAGGGCAAGGGTGAGTTTTAGGGTGAGGGTGAGGTTTAATGTTAGGAATAGGGTGAGAGTTAGGGTAGGGTTAGGGTGAGAGAAGGATTCAAGTTAAGTTTAGGGTTAGAGTGTGGGTTATGGTAAGGGTTACGGTGAGGTTGAGGGTTACGGTTAGGTTGAGATTTAGGGTTAAGATTAGATTTAGTGTTAGGGTGAGGGTTAGGGTAAGGTTTACGGTGAGGTTGAGGGTTAGAGTTAGGGTTAGAGTTAGGATTTGTGTTAGGGTGAGGGCTAGGGTGAGGCTGAGGGTTAGGGTAAAGGTTTGGCTTAGGCTTAGGTTTAAGCTGAGCGTGAGGTTGAGGGTGAGTGTTAGTGTTAGTGTAAGTGTGAGGTTTAGTGTTAGGGTTAGGGTTAGAGTTAGCATTAGGGTGAGGTTTAGGGGTAGAGTTAGTGTTAGGGTGAGGTTAGGCTTAGGGTGAGGGTTGGGTTGTGGGTGACTGTAAGGGTAAGGTGAGGGTTAGGCTGAGGGCGAGGGTCACGGTAAGGGTGAGAGTTAGGGTTAGAGCGAGGGTTAGGGTTAGGGTTAGGGTGAGGGTGAGGGTTATATTGATGATTAGTGTTAGCTTTAGTGTGAGGTTTACCGTGAGGATTAATATTAGGTTTAGGGCTAGGGTTAGGTTGAGGTTTAGGGTTAGTGTTAGCATGAGGTTTAGGGTTAGGGTGATTGTTAGATTTAGTGTGAGGCTTAGTGTTCGGGTTAAGTTTAGTGTTAAGGTGAGAGTAAGTGTTAGGATGAGGGTTAGGTTTAGGGTGAGGGTCATGAATAGGGTGAGGTTTAGGGTTAGGGTTAGGGTTTTTGTTAGGTTTAGGGTTAGGGTTGTTGTTAGTGTGAGGGTTAGGGTTCAGGTTAAGGTGAGGGTGAGGTTTAGGGTTAGGGTTAGGATTAGGGTTAGTGTTAGGGTGAGGGTAAGTTTTAGGGTGAGTGATAGGGTTAGGGTGAGGGTTATGGTTAGGGTGACGGTCAAGGTTAGGTTTAGGGTTACTTTGAGCGTGAGGGTTAGGGTTATGTTGAGGGTTAGTGTTAGGGTTAGGGTTAGGGTGAGTTTAGGGTTAGGGTTATTGTGAGTGCTAGTCTTAGGGTTAAGGTTAGGGGTAGGGTGAGGGTAAGTGTTAGGGTGAGGTTTAGGGTTAGGGTGAGGATTATGTTTAGGGTGAGGGTTAGGGTTATTGTTAGGGTTAGGTTTAGATTTAGGGTTAGGGTGAGGGTGAGATTTAGGGTTAGAGTGAGGATTAGTTTTAGGGTTATTGTTAGGGTTATTGTTAGGGTGAGGGTTAGGGTTAGGTTTAGGCTTAGGCTTAGGCTTAGGCTGAGCATGAGGGTGAGGGTTAGGGTTCGCGTTAGGGTTATGGTTAGTGTCAGGTTTAGGATGAGGTTTAGGGTTAAGATTAGGGTTAGGGTGAGGGCTAGGCTGAGGGTTAGGGTTAGGGATTGGGTTAGGTTTAGGATTAAGGTTAGGGTGAGGGTGAGGGTGAGGCTTAGGGTTAGAGTTAGGGTTAGGCTTAGAGTTAGGGTGAGGGTTTTGGTTAGGGTTTGGGTTAGGGTTAGGGTTAGGGTTACCGTGAGGGTCAGGGTTAGGTTAGGGTTTGTCTTAGGATTAGGCTTATTGTTAGTGTTATGGTTAGGGTTAAGTTTGCAGTGAGGGTGAGGCTGAGGGTGAGGGTGAGGTTTAGGGTTAGGGTTAGGGTTAGGGTTATTGTTAGGGTTAGGGCTAGAGTTACGGTGAGGTTGAGGGTGAGGTTGAAGGTTAGGGTTAGGGTGAGTTTTAGGGTTAGGGTTAGTGTTAGGGTGAGGGTGAGGTTTAGGGTTAGAGTTATTCTAAGTGTTAGGGTTAGGGTGAGGTTTCGGGTTAAGGTTAGGTTTGGGGTTATGGTAAAGGCGAGGTTTAGGGTTAGAATTAGGGTTAGGGTGAGGCTGAGGGTGAGGGTTAGGGTTAGGGTTAGTGTTAGCTTTAGGGTTAGGGTTAGAGTGAGGGTTATGGTGAGGGTGAGGTTTAGAGTTAAGGTTAGGATTAGGATTAGTGTCAGGGTTAGGGTGAGTGTGAGGTATAGGGTTATTGTTAGGATTAGGGTTAGGCTTAGGGTTAGCCTGAGGGTGGGGGTGAGTGTGAGGGTTAAGGTTAGGGTGAGGGTTAAGGTTAGGATTATGGGGAGGGTTAGGATGACTGTTAGGGTTAGTATTAGGGTTAGGATGAGGGGTAGGGTGAGGGTGAGGTTTAGGGATAGGGTTAGGGTTAAGGTAAGGGTGAGGGTGAGGTTTAGGGTTAGAGTTAGGCTTGAGTTAAGCCTGAGTGTGAGGGTGAGGGTTAGGGTGAGGATTAGGATTAGGGTAAGGGTTAGGGTGAGTGTGAGTGTTAGGGTTAGGGTAGGATTAGGTTTATGGTTACACTGATGTTTAGGGTGAGGGTGAGGGTAAGGGTTAGGATTAGGGTTAGGGTGAGGGCTAGGGTGAGGGTGAGGGTTAGGGAAAGGTTTAGGCTTAGGCTTAGGGTTAGGTTGAGCATGAGGTTGAGGGTGAGGGTTAGGGTTATGGATAGGGTGAGGTTTAGTGTTAGGGGTAGGGTTAGAGTTAGGGTTAGGGTGACGGTGAGGTTTAGGGGTTGGGTTAGGGTCAGGGTGAGGTGTAGGGTTAGGGTGAGGGTAAGTGTGGGGGTGACGGTAAGGGTAAAGGTGAGGTTTAGGCTGAGGGTGAGGGTTATGATAAGGGTGAGGGTTTGTTTAAGGGTGAGGTTTAGTGTTAGGTTTAGGATGAGGGTGAAGGTTAGATTGAGGATTAGTGTTAGGGTTAGTGTGAGGTTTAGGGTGAGAATGAGGGTTAGGGTTAGGGTGAGGGTTAGGTTGAGATTGAGGGTGAGTGTTAGATGGAGGATTAGTGTTACGGTTAGTGTGAGGTTTAGGGTGAGGTTAAGATTTAGGTTTAGGTTTAGGGTTAGGTTTAATGTTAGGGTTAGGCGTTAGGTGAGGGTTAAGGTAAGGGTGAGGTTTAGGTTTAGTGTTAGTACTAGGATTAGAGTTAGGGTTAGGGTGAGTGTGAGGGTTATGTTTAGGGTTAGGCTTAGTGTTAGGCTGAAGGTGAGGGTGAGGTTGAGGTTTATGGTTTGGGTGAGTGTTAGGGTTAGGGTTAGGGTGATAGTTAGAGTTCAGGTTAAGTTTAGGGTTAGGGTGATGGTTAGGGTAAGGGTTACAGTGAGGGTGAGGGTTAGGGTTAGTTTGAGGGTTAGGGTTAGCGTTAGTGTTAGTCTTAAGGTGAGGGTGAGGGTGATGGTTAGTGTTATTGTTAGGGTGAGGTTTAGGATGAGGTTTAGGGTTAGGATTAGGGTTAGGTTGAGGGCTAGGTTGAGGGTGAGGTTTAGGGTTAGGGTTAGGGTGAGGGTTAGGGTTAGGGTTAGGGTGAGGTTTTTGGTTAGGTTTATGGTTAGGGTTAGGGTGAGGTTGAGGTTTAGGGTTAGAGTTAGTGTTAGGGTGAGGCTGAGGGTTAGGGTGATGGTTAGGGTTAGTGTTAGAGAGGGTTACAGTGAGGATTAGTGTGAGGGTGAGGGGAAGGTTTTGTGTTAGGATTAGGATTAGGGTAAGTGTTGGGGTGAGTGTGAGGTTTAGGGTTAGGATTAGGTTTAGGCTTAGGTTTACGCTTAGGGTGAGGGTGAGGGTGAGGGTTAGGGTTAGGGTGAGAGTTAGGAGTAGGTTTAGGGTGAGAGTTTGGGTTCAGGTTAAGTTTAGGGTTAGGGTGAGGGTTAGGTTTAGGGTTACAGTGAGGGTTCAGGTTAGGCTTAGGATTAGGATGAGGGTTAGGGTTAGTGTTAGGGTCAGGGTTAGGGTTAGGATTAGGTTTCGGGTGAGGGCTAGGTTGAGGGTGAGGGTTGGGATTAGTGTTTTGGTGAGGTTTAGGGTTAGGGTTAGGATGAGGGTTAGGACATGGGTTAGGCTTACAGTGAGCATGAGTGTTAGGGTTAGGGTGAGGTTTAGGGTTAGTATTTGGGTTAGGGTGAGGGTGAGTTTTAGGATTATATTTAGGGTTAGGGGGAGGATTAGGTCAAGTGTTAGGGTTAGGGTTAGTATTAGGGTTAAGGTTACGGTGAGGGTTAGGTTGAGGTTTAGGGTTAGGGTTAGGGTTAGGATTAGTATTAGCGATAGGGTATGTGAGGGTTAGGGTTAGGCTTAGGCCTAGGGTTAGGGTTATGCTGAGGGTGAGGTTGGGTGTGAGTGTTAGAGTTAGGGTGATGGTTAGCGTTAGCGTTAGGGTGAGGATTATAATGAGGGATAGGGTTAGGATTATTGTTAGGGGGAGGGTTAAGATGAGGGTGAGGGTAAGGATAAGGGTTAGGCTTAGGCTTAGGTTTTGGCTGAGCATGAGGTTGAGGGTGAGGGTTAGGGTTAGGGTGATGCTTAGGTTTACGGTTAGGGTGAGGGTTAGGATGAGGTTTAGGGTTAGGGTGAGGATGATGGTAAGGGTAAAGCTGAGGTTTATGCTGAGGGTGTGGATTAAGATAAAGGTGAGGGTTAGCATTAGATTTAGGATTAGGGTTAGGGTTAGGGTGAGATTTGATTGAACATTAGGGTTAGGTTTAGGGTTAGTGTGAGGTTTAGGGTGAGGATGAGGGTTAGGGTTAGGATGAGGGTGAGGGTTAGAATTAGGGGTAGGGTGAGGGCTAGGGTGAGGGTGAGGGTTAGAGATAGGGTTAGGGTTAGGGTGAGGTTTAGGATTAGGGTGAGGGTTAGGGTTAGTGTGAGGGTCAGGGTTGGGTTAGGGTTAGTGTTAGGTGAGGGTAAGTGTTAGGGTGACGGTTAATGTTAGGGTGAGGGTTATGGTTAGGGCGAGGTTTAGAGATAGGTTTAGGTTTATTGTTAGGGTTAGTGTTAGGGTTACGTTTACGGTGAGGGTGAGGGTTAGGCTTAGGGTTAAGGTGAGGTTTAGTGTTTGGTTTAAGGTTAGAGTTAGGATTAGGGTGAGGGTGAGGTTTAGGGGTAGAGTTAGGGCTAGGGTGAATGTTAGGGTTAGGGTGAGTTTTAGCGTGGGGGTGATGGTAAGGGTAAAGTTGAGGGTTAGGCTGAGGGTGAGGGTTACGTGAAGAGTGAGGGTTAGGGTTAGGGTGAGGGTTAGGTTTAGGGTCAAGGTGAGGGTGAGGGTTAGATTGAGGATTAGTGTTAGGGTTAGTGTGAGGTTTAGGGTGAGGATGAGGATTAGGTTTAGGATGAGGGCTAGGGTGAGGATGAGGGATAGGGTTTGTGTCAGGGTAAGGTTTAGTGTTAAGGTGATGGTTAGGGTTAGTGTGAGCATTAGTGTTACGTTAGGGTTAGAGTTAGGGTGAGGGTAAATGTTAGGGTGAGGGTGAGGGTTAGGGTGTGGGTAATGGTTGAGGTGAGGTTTAGGGTTAGGGTTATTGTTAGGGTAAGGGTTAGGGTTACTGTTACAGTGAGGGTGAGGGTTAGGGTTAGGTTTAGGATGAGGTTTAGTTTTAGGGTTAGGGTTAGAGTTAGGGTTAGGGTGAGGGTTAGATTTAGGGTTAGAGTTAGGGATAGTGTTAGGGTTAGGAATAGGATGAGGGTTAGGGTTAGGCTTAGGCTTAGGCTTAGGCTGAGGCCGAGCAGGAGGGTGAGGGTTAGGGTTAGGTTTAGGGTTAGGGTTAGGGTTAGGGTTAGGGTGAGGTTTAGGATGAGGTTTAGGGTTAGGATTAGGTTTAGGGTGAGGACTAGGGTGATGGTTAGGGTGAGGTTTAGGGATAGGTTTAGGTTTAGGATTTGGGTTAGGGTGAGGGTGAGTGTGAGTGTTAGGGTTAGGGTTAGGGTGAGGCTTAGGGTTAGGGTGAGGGTTATTGTTAGGGTTTGGATTAGTGTTAGGGTGAGGCTGAGGATTAGGGTTAGGTTTAGGTTTAGGTTTAGTGTTTAAATTAGGTTTAGGATTAGTGTTAGTGTTAATGTTATGGTTAGGGTTACTTTGAGGGTTAGGTTTAGGGTTAGGGTTAGGGTTACACTAAGGATGAGGTGGGAGTGAGGATTAGGGTTAGGGATAGGGTTAGGGTTATTGTTAGTGTTATGGTTAGTGTTAAGTTTGGGGTGAGGGTGAGGCTGAGGTTGAGGGTTATGGTTAGGTTTAGGATTAGGGTTAGGGTTAGTGTTATTGTTAGTGATAGGGTTAGAGTTACATTGAGGTTGAGGTTGAGGGTCAGGGTTAGGTTTAGAGTGAAGTTTAAGATTATAGTTAGGGTTAGGGTTAGGGTGAGAGTGAGGGTGTGGTATAGGGTTAGAGTTAGTTTAGGGGGAGGGTTAGGGTCACGTTTAGGGTTAGGGTTAGTGTTAAGGTTAGGGTGAGGGTGAGGGTTAGGTTGAGGTTTAGGGATAGGTTTAGGGTTAGGATTAGAGTTAGGGTGAGCATGAGTATGAGGGTTAGGGTGAGGCTTAGGCTTAGGATTAGGCTGAGGGTGAGGGTGGGGTTGAGGATTAGGGTGAGGGTGATGGTTAAAGTTAGGGTTAGTGTTATTGTTAGGGTTAGGGTTCGAATTTCAGTGAAGGTGTGAGTGCTGGTGTGGGTTAGTTTTAGGGTTAGTGTTAGCCTTAGTGTTAGGCTGAGCATAAAGTTGAGTGTGAGGATTATTGTTAGGGATAGGGTGAGGTTTAGTGTTATGGTTAGGGTTAGAGTTAGGGTTAGGTTGAGGGTGAGGTTTAAGCGTAGGCTTAGGTTCAGGGTGAGGGTTAGGGTGAGGGTTAGATTGAGGATTAGTGTTAGGGTTAGTGTGAGGTTTAGGGTGAGGATGAGGTTTAGGGTTAGGGTTAGGTTTAGGATTAATGTTAGGGTTAGGTTTAAGGTGACGGTTAGGGTGAGGGGGAGGTTTAGGGTTAGAGTTATGGTTAGGATTAGGGTTAGGGTTAGTGTGAGTGTGAGGGTTAGATTTAGGGTTAGGGTGAGGGTTAGTGTTAGGCTGAAGGTGAGGGTGAGTGTTAGGGTAAGGGTGAGTGTTAGGGTTAGGTTTAGGGTGAGGGTTAGTGTTCGGGTTAAGTTCAGTGTGAGGATGAGGGTTAGGGTTAGGTTGAGGGTTAGGGTGAGGTTTAGGGTTAGGATTAGGGTGAGGTTTAGGGTTAGGTTTAGGGTTAGGGTTAACGATAGGGTGAGGGTTCGATTGAGGTTTAGGTTTCTGGTTAGGGTTTGTGTTACGTTTAGTGTGAAGATGGTTAGGGTTAGGGTGAGGATGAGGGTTAGAATTAGGGTTAGGGTGAGGGCTAGGTTGAGGGTTAGGATTAGGGTGAGGCTGGGGGTGAGGATTAGGGTTAGGGTTAGGGTTATTGTTAGGGTGAGGGTGAGTTTTAGGGTTAGAGTTAGGTTTTGGGGGAGGGTTAGGGTGAGGTTTAAGGTTAGGGTTAGTGTCAGTGTTAGGGTCAGGGTGAGGGTTAGTTTGAGGTTTAGGGATAGGTTTAGGGTTAGGATTAGAGTTAGGGTGAGCATGAGTATGAGGGTTAGGGTGAGGCTTAGGCTTAGTTTTAGGCTGAGGGTGATGGTGGTTGTGAGGATTAAGGTTAAGGTGATGGTTAGGTTTAGGGTTAGTGTTATTGTTAGGGTTAGGGTGTGAGTTTCGGTGAGGGTGAGTGTTCGGGTGAGAGTTAGTTTTAGGGTTAGGGTGGGGTTTAGGGTTAGGGTTAGGTTTAGGGTGAGGGTGAGGTTTAGTGTTAAATATAGAGTTAGGGGTAGGGTTAGGGTGAGGGTAAGGGTTAGGGTTAGTGTTAGGGTGAGGGTGAGGTTTAGGGTTAGACTTAGGGTTAAGGTGAGGCTTAGAGTGAGGTTTAGGATTAGGGTTAGGATTAGGATTACTGTAAGGATTAAGTTGAGTGTGAGTGTTAGGGTTTTGGTTAGGGTTAGGCTTAGGGATACACTGAGGGTGATGGTGAGTGTTAGGGTTAGGGTGAGGGTTAAGTTTAGGGTTAGGGTGAGAGTTAGGGTTCAGGTTAAGTTTTGGGTTAGGGTGAAGGTTAGGGTTACATTGAGAGTGAGGTTTAGGGTTAGGTTGTTGGTTAGGGTTAAGGTTAGGATGAGGTTTAGGTTTAGGGTTAGTGTGAGGCTTATGATGAGTATTAGGGTTAGGATTAGGGTTAGGGTTAGGCCTAGAGTGAGTGTTTGGGTTACATTAAGGGTGAGAGTTAGGGTTAGGGTGAGGGTTAGTGTTAGGATTAGGGTTAGGGTGAGGGTGAGGGTTCAGATTAGGGTTAGGGTTAGGTTTAGTGTTTGAGTTAGGGTTAGGGTTACGGTGAGGGTGAAGGTGAGGATTAGGGTTACGGTTATGTTGAAGTTTAGGGTTAGAGTTAGTGTTAGGGTGAGGGTGAGGTTTAGTGTTAGAGCTAGGTTTAGGGTGAGGGTTAGGTTTAGGTTTAGTGTTAGGGTTAGTGTTATGGTTAGGTTTAGAGTGAGTGTTAGGGGAAGGGTATGGTTTAGGGTTTGGGTTACGGATAGAATTATTGTTAGGGTGAGGGTGAGTGTGTGTTTTAGGGTTAGGTTTAGGGTTAGGCTTAGGGTGAGGCTGAGGGTGAGGTTGAGGGTGAGGGTTAGGGTTAGGGTGAGGGTTAGGGTTAGGTTTACTGGCAGTGTTAGGATGAGTGTCAGGTTTAGGATTAGGGTTAAGGTAAGGGCTAGGGTGAGGATGAGGTTTAGGGTTAGGTTTAGGCTTAGGTTTAGCTTTAGGGTTAGGGTGAGGGATAGGGTGAGTTTGAGGTTTAGGGTTAGAGTTAGGGTTAGGGTGAGGCTGAGGGTGAGGGTTAGGTTTAGGGTTTGAGTTAGTGTTAGAGTCAGGGTTATCATGAGGGTTAGGGTCAGGGTTAGGGTGAGGGTGAGGGTTAGGGTTATGGTTAGGATTACGTTTAGTGTTAGGGTAGTGTGAGGGTTAGTTTTAAGTTTAGGTTTAGGCTTAAGGTTAAGCTGAGGGTGAGGGTGAGGGTTAGGGTTAGGGTGAGGGTTAGGGTTAAGGTTATGGGGATGTTTAGGATGAGGTTTAGGGTTAGGATTAGGGTTAAGGTGAGGGTGAGGTTTAGGGTTAGGGTTAGGGTGAGGTTTATGGTTAGGGTTAGGGTGAGGGTGAGGGTGAGGTTTAGGGTTAGATTCATGGTAAGGTTGAGGCTGAAGTTCAGGGTTAGTGTTAGGGTTAGTGTTACAGTTAGAATTAGGGTGAGGGTTAGGGTGAGGGTGAGGGTTAGGCCTAGAGTTCGGATTAGGATTAGGGTAAGGTAAGGGTGAGTGTAAAGGTTAGGTTTAGGGTTAGGCTTAGGCTTAGGGTTAGGCTGTGAGTGAGGGTCAGGGTGAGGGTTAGGGTTACAGTAAGGGTGAGGGTTAGGGTGAGGGTGAGGGTTAGGATTAGGGGTAGGGTTAGGGTTATTGTTAGGGTTAGGGTTAGGGTTACGGTGAGGGCTAGGGTTAACGTTAGGGTTAGGGTTAGGCTTAGGTGAGGTTGGGGTGAGGGTGAGGATTAGGATTAGGGTTAGGGTTAGGGTTATTGTGAGTGTTATGGTTAGGGATAAGTTTGCGGTGAGGGTGAGGCTGAGGGTGAGGGTTATGGTTATGGTTAGTGTTAGGGTTAGTGTTATTGTTAGGGTTAGGGTTATAGTTACGGTGAGATTGAGGGTGAGGGTGAGGGTTCGATTTAGGGTGAAGTTTAGGGTTTGGGTTAGGGTTAGAGTTAGTGTTAGTGTGAAGGTGAAATTTAGGGTTAGAATTAAGCTTAGGGTGAGGGTTAGGGTTAGGGTTAGGGTTAGCTTTAGAGTGAGAGTTAGGGGGAGGGTTTGGGTTAGGGTTTGGTTTAGGAATAGGATTAGGGATAGGTCGAGGGTTAGGGTTAGGGTTAAGTTTTGTGTTAGTGTTAGTGTTAGGGGGAGTGTTAGGATGAGGGTTAGGGTTAGGATTAGGGTTAAGGTAAGGGCTAGGGTGAGGGTGAGGTTTAGGGTTAGGTTTCGGTTGAGGTTTAGGGTTAGGGTTAGGGTTAGGGTTAGGGTGAGGGTAAATTTTAGGGTTAAAGTTAGTGTTAGGGTGAGGCTGAGGGTCAGGGTTAGGTTTAGGGTTAGTGTTAGGGTTAGGGTTAGGGTTAGTTGAGGGTTAGAGTGAGGGTGAGGGTTAGGGTTAGGGTTAGGTTTAAGATTAGGTTTAGGGTTAGGGTGAGTCTGAGGGTTAGGGTTAGGTTTAGGGTTAGGATTAAGTTTAGGCTGAGAGTCAGGGTTAGGTTGAGGGTTAGGGTTAGGGTGAGAGTTAGGTTTAGGGTTATGGGGAGGTTTAGGATGAATGTTAGGGTTAAGATTAGTGTTAGGGTGAGGGCTAGGGTGAGGGTGAGGTTTAGTGTTAGGGATACGGTGAGGTTGAAGGTTAGGGTTAGGGTTAGGTTTAGGGTGAGGGTGAGGTTTAGGGTTAGAGTTAGGGTAAGGTTGAGGCTGAGGGTGAGGGTTAGGTTTAGGGTTAGTGTTAGAGTTAGGGTTAAGGTGAGCTTTAGGATGAGGGTGAGGGTTAGGCTTAGGGTTAGGATTAAGATTAGGGTAAGTGTTAGGGTGAGTGTGAGGGTTAGAGTTAGGGTTAGGCTTAGGCTTAGGGTTAGGCTGAGAGTGAGGGTGAGTGTGAGGGTAAGGGTTAGGGTGAGGGTTAGGGTTAGGTTGAGGGGGAGAGTTAGGGTTCGATTAATTTTAGGGTTAGGTTGAGGGTTAGGGTTAGGATTAGTATTAGGGTGAGTGCTAGGGTGAAGGTGAGGGTTAGGGTTAGGGTTAGGATGAGGGTTAGGTTTACGGTGAGGGTGAGGGTTAGGGTTAGGTTGAGGGTTAGGGTTAGGTTGAGGGTTAGAGTTACGATTATGGTTAGGGTGATGGTGAGTGTTAGGATTAGGGTTAGGGTGAGGGCTAGGGTGAGGGTGAGTGTTAGAGTTAGTGTTAGGTTTAGGGTGGGGTTTAGGATTAGAGTGAGTGTTAGGGTTAGTGTGAGGGTTAGTGTTAGGTTTAGGGTTAGTGTTAGGATGAATGTAAGTGTTAGGGTGAGGGTTAATGTTAGGGTGAGGGTTATTGTTAGGGTTAGGGTTAGGGTTATGATTACGGTGAGGGTGAGGGTTAGGTTTAAGTTTAGGGTGAGGTTTAGTGTTAGGGTTAGGGTTAGAGTTAGGGTTAGGGTGAGGGTGAGGTTTAGGGGTAGGGATAGGGTTAGGGTGATGGTTAGGGTTAGGGTTAGTGTTATTGTTAGGGTTAAGGTTCGAGTTATGGTTAAGGTGATGGTGTGGTTGAGGTTTAGGGTTAGGTTTAGGGTGGGGTTAAGGGTTAGGGTAAGGTTTAGGGTGAGGGTGAGGTTTAGGTTTAGATATAGGGTTAGGGGGAGGCTTAGGGTGAGGGTTAGTGTTAGGGTTAGTGTTAGGGATAGGGTGAGGGTGAGGGTTAGGTTTAGGGTTAGGGTGAGCGTGACGTTTAGGGTTAGCTTAGGGTTAGGGTTAGAATTATGGAGAGGGTGAGGGTGCGGGTGAGTGTGAGGGAAAGGGTTAAGTTTAGGGTTAGGCTTAGGGTTAGGCTTAGGGTTAGGCTGAAGGGAGGGTGATGGTGCGGGTTAGGGTTAGGGTGTGGGTTAGGGTTAGGGTTATGGGGAGGGTTAGGATGAGCGTTAGGTTTAGGATTAGGGTTAGGGTGATGGCTAGTGTGAGGGTGATTGTTAGTGTTAGGGTTAGGGTTAAGTTGAGGCTTAGGGTGAGGTTTAGGATTAGGGTTAGGATTAGGATTAGAGATTTAGGGTTACTCTTAGGGTTAAGGTTAGGGTGAGGGTTAGGTTGAGGTTTAGGGTTAGGATTAGTTTTAGGGTTAGGATTAGGGTTCAGGTTAGGTTTAGTGTTAGGTTTAGGGTTAAGGTTAGCCTTAGGCTTAGGGTTAGGCTGAGGGTGAGGGTGGAGGTGAGGATTAGGGTTAGGGTGATGGTTAGGGTTAGGGTTAGGTTGAGGGTTAGCATTAGGATTAGGGTTAGGGTGAGGGCTAGGGTGAGGATGAGGGTTATTGTAAGGGTTAGGCTTAGTCTTAGGGTTATGCTTAGCATGAGGTTGAGGGTGAGGGTTAGGGTTAGGGTGAGGGTTATGGTTAGGGTGAGTGTTAGGGTTATGGTTACGGTTATTGTTAGGGTTAGGGTTAGGGTTACGATTACAGTGAGGGTGAGTGTGAGGGTTAGGGTTAGGTTTAGGTTGAGGTTTAGTGTTAGGGTTAGGGTTAGAGTTAGGGTTAGGGTGAGGGTGAGGTTTACGGGTAGGATTAAGCTCAGGGTGAGGGGTAGGGTTAGGGTGAGTTTTAGGGTGGGGGTGACGGTAAGGATAAAGCTGAGGGTTAGGCTGAATGTGAGAGTTATGGTAAGGGTGAGGGTTAGGTTTGGGGTGATATTTCGGGTTAGGGTTAGGGTGAAGGTGTGGGTTAGATTGAGGATTAGTGTTAGGGTTAGTGTGAGGTTTAGGGTGATGATGAGGTTTAGGGTTAGGGTTAGTGTTAGGCTTAATGTTAGGGTTAGGCTTAAGGTGAGGGTTAGGTGAGGGTGGGGTTTAGGGTTAGTGTTAGGATTAGGATTACGGTTATGGTGAGGGTTAGTGTGAGGTTTAGGGTTAGGGTTAGGGTTAGGCCTAGTTTTTGGCTGAAAGTGAGAGTGAGGGAGGAGAGTTAGGGTTTGGGTGAGGGTTAGGGTTACAGTTAGGGTGAGAGTTAAGGTTCGGGTTAAGGGTTAGGGGGAGGGTTAGAGTAAGGTTTACAGTGAGGCTGAGGGTTAGGGTTAGCTTGAGGGTTAGGATTAGGGTTAGGGTGAGGGCTGTGGTGAGGGTGAGGTTTACTGTTAGGTTTAAGTTGAGGTTTAAGTTTAGGTTTAAGGGTAAGGTTAGGGTAAGGGTGAGGGTGATATTTAGGGATAGAGTTAGGGTTATGGTGAGGTTTAGGTTGAGGGTTAGGTTTAGGGTTAGTGTTAGATTAAGGTTTAGGTTTAGGGTTATGGTTAGGGTGAGGGTTAGCTTGATGGTTAGGGTTACAGTGAGGGTGAGGGTTAGGGTTAGGGTGAGGGTTAGGTTTAGATTTAGGGTTAGGGTGAGGGGGAGTGTTAGGAATAGGGTTAGGGTGAGAGTTAGGCTTAGGTTTCGGTTGAGGGTGAGGGTGAGGGTTAGGGTTAAGTTTAGGGTGAGGGTTAGGATGAGGATTAGGGTTAGGATTAGGGTTAGGGTGAGGGTGAGGGTTAGGGTTAGTGTTTGGGTGAGGTTTAGGGTTAGGGTTAGGGTGAGGGTTAGGATGAGGGTTAGAGTTATGGTGAGTGTGAGTTTTAGGGTTAGGGTTAGGGTTAGGGTTATGATTAGTGTTACGGTGAGGGTGAGGGTTATTGTTAGGGTTAGGCTTAGGGTTAAGGTTAAGGTGAGGGTGAGGGTTAGGTTTAGGGTCAATTTGAGGTTTAGTGTTAGGGTTAGGGTTAGAATTATGGTTAGGGTTCCGGTGAGGTTTAGGATTAAAGTTAGGGTAATTGTGAGGCTTAGGTTGAGGTTTAGGTTTAGGGTTAGTGTTAGAATTAGGTTTAGGGTGAGGGTGAGGGTGAGGGTGAGGGTGAGGCTTAGGCTTAGGGTTAGGTTTAAGATTAGGGTAAGGGTTAGGGTGAGTGTGAGAGTTAAGTTTAGGATTAGGCTTAGGGTTAGGCTGAGAGTGAGGGTGAGGGTGAATGTTAGGGTTTTGGTGAGGGTTAGGGTTAGTGTTAGCGTGAGAGTTAGGGTTTGGTTAAGTTTAGGGTTAGGGTGAGGGTTACGGTTAAAATTAGGATTAGGGTGAGGGTTAGGGTTAGGGTTTGGGTGAGGGTGAGTGTTAGGGTTAGGCTTAGGGTGTGGTTTAGTATTAGGGTGAGTGTTAGGGTTAGTGTGAGTGTTAGGGTTAGGGTTAGGGTTTGGGTTAAGGTTAGGGTTAGGGTTAGGGTTAGTTTTAGGGTTAGATTTAGGGTAGGGTTAGGGTTAGGGTTACGGTTATTTTTAGTTTTAGGGTTAGGATGAGGTTTAGGTTTAGGGTTAGGGTTAGAGTTAGGGTTTGGATGAGGGTGAGGTTTAGGTTTAGAGTTAGAGTTAATGTTAGGTTTAGGGTTAGGCCGAGGCTTAGGGTTAGGGTTAGGATTAGGCTTTGGCTTAGGCTTAGGCCCAGCATGTGGGTGAGCGATAGGTTTAGGTTTAGGGTGAGGGTTAAGGTTAGGGTTAGGCTGAGGGTTAGGATGAGATTTACGGTTAGGAATAGGGTTAGGGTAGGGGCTAGGTTGAGGGTTAGGTTAAGGGTTAAGCTTAGGGATAGGGTTAGGTTTAGGATAAGATTTAGGATGAGGGTGAGTGTGAGGATTAGGGTTAGGGTTAGGGTGAGGTTTAGGGTTAGGGTTTGGTTAGGGTGAGGGTGAGGCTGAGGATTAGTTTTAGGTTTCGGTTTAGGTTTAGGGTTAGGGTTAGGGTTAGTGTTAGGGTTAGGCTTACAATGAGGTTTAGGGTTATGGATAGGGTTATGGTTGGGGTTAGGGTTAGTGTTATTGTTAGGGTTAGAGTTGCGGTGAATTTGAGGGTGAGGGTGAGGGTTAGCGTTAGGGTGAGGTTTAGGGATAGGGTTAACGTTAGGGTGAGGGTAAGGGTGAGGTTTAGGTTTAGAGTTAGGGTTAGGTTTTGGGTTAGGGTGAGGATTAGATTGAGGATTAGGGTTATGGTTAGTGTGAGGTTTAGGTTGAGGATGAGGGTTAGGGTTAGGGTGAGGGTTAGGGTTAGAATTAGTGTTAGGGTGAGGGCTTGGGTGAGGGTGAGTGTTAGGGTTAGGCTTAGGGTGTGGTTTAGTATTAGGGTGAGGGTCAGGGTGAGTGTTAGGATGAGGGTTAGGTTTATTGTAAGGGTGAGGTTTAGCATTAGGGTGAGGGTTGGGTTAGGATTAGGGTTAGGGTGAGGGTGAGGGTGAGTGTGAGGATTAGGGTAGGGTTAGGGTTAGGGTTAGGTTTATGCTTAGGATTAGTTTTATTGTTTGGGTTAGGGTTAGAGTTACAGTGAGGGTGAGGGTTAGGCTTAGGCTTAGGCTTATGCTTAGGGATAGGCTGAGCTTGAGGTTGAGGGTGAGGGCTAGGTTTAGGGGGATGGTTAGGTTTATGGTTAGGGTGAGGTTTAGGATGAGGTTTAGGGTTAGGGTGAGGTTTAGGGTGAGGAAGATGCTAAGGGTAAAGGTATGGTTTAGGCTGAGGGTGAAGGTTAAGATAAGGGTGAGGGTTAAAGTTCAGTTTAGGGTTATGGTAAGGGTTAGGGTTAGAGATAGGGTGAGTGTTAGATTGAGGATTACGGTTAGGGTCAGTGTGAGGTTTAGTGTGAGGATGCGGTTAGGTTTAGGGTGAGGGTGAGGGTTAGGATAAGGTTTAGGGTTAGGGTGAGGTTTAGGGTGAGGAAGATGCTAAGGGTAAAGGTATGGTTTAGGCTGAGGGTGAAGGTTAAGATAAGGGTGAGGGTTAAAGTTCAGTTTAGGGTTAGGGTAAGGGTTAGGCTTAGAGGTAGGGTGAGGGTTAGATTGAGGATTACGGTTAGGGTCAGTGTGAGGTTTAGTGTGAGGATGAGGGTTAGGTTTAGGGTGAGGATGAGGGTTAGAATCAGGGTTAGGGTGAGGGCTAAGGTGAGGGTGAGGGTTTGGGTTAGGGTTTGGGTGAGGTTTAGGATTAGGTTGAGGGTTAGGTTTAGTGTGAGGGTTAGTGTTAGGGTTAGGGTTAGTGTTAGAGTGAGGGTAAGTGTTATGGTGAGGGTTAGCCTTACGGTGAGGGTTATGGTTAGGGTGAGGGATAGGGATAGGGTTAGGGTTATTTTTAGGGTTAGGGTTAGGGTTACGGTTACGGTGAGGGTGAGGGTGAGGGTTAGAGTTAGGCTTAGGCTTAGGGTGAGGTTTAGTGTTAGGGTTAGGAATAGAGTTAGGGTTAGGGTGAGGCTGAGGGTGAGGGTTAGGTTTAGGGTTAATGTTAGAGTTAGGGCTAGGGTGAGGTTTAGTTTTAGGGTTAAGTTAGGCTTAGGGTTAGGGTTAGGGTGAGGGTTAGTGTGAGGGTTATGGTTATGTTAGGCTTAGGCTTAGGGTTAGGGTGAGGGTTAGGTTTAGGGTTTGGGTTAGGGTGAGGGTGATGCTGAGGATTAGGGTTAGGTTTAGGTTTAGGTTTAGGTTTAGGGTTAGCGTTAGGGATAGGGTTAGGTTTACGGTGAGGGTTAGGCTTAGGGTTAGGCTGAGTGTGAGGGTGTGGTTGAGGATTAGGGTGGGGGTTAGGGTTAGGGTTAGGGGAGGGTTAGGATGAGCATTACGGTAAGGATTAAGGTTAGGTTGAGGGCTAGGATGAGCGTGAGATTTAGGGTTAGGCTTAGGGTTAGAGTTAGGGTGAGGGTGAGGTTTAGGGTTAGAGTTAGGGTTAGGGTGAGGCTGAGGATGAGGGTTAGGTTTAGTGTTAGAGTAAGGGTTAGGGTGAGTGTTAGGGTGAGGGTGAGGGTTAGGGTTAGGGTTGGGCTTAAGCTTAGGTTTAAGCTGAGTGTGCGTGTGATGGTGAAGGTTAGGGTTAGGGTGAGGGTAAGTGCTGGGTTACAGTGAGCGTGAGGGCTAGGGTTAGGTTGAGGGTTAGGGTGAGGGTAAGGGTTAGAATTAGTGTGAGGGTTAGGGTTAGGGTTAGGTTTAGGCTTAGGGTTACACTGAGGGAGAGGGTGAGCGTAAGGGAGAGGGTTAGGGTGAGGTTTAGGTGTAGAGTTAGGGTTAAGGTGAAGGTTAGGGTGAGGGTTAGGGTGAGGGTTCGGTTTAGGGGTAGGTTGAGGGTGTGGGTTAGATTGAGGATTAGTGTTAGAGTTATTGTGAAGTTTAGGGTGAGGATGAGGGTTAGGTTTATAGGTTTATTGTGAGTGTTAGGTTGAGGGTGAGGGTTAGGGTTAGGGTTAGGGTGAGGATGAGGTTTAGGGGTAGAGTCAGGCTTAGGGTGAGGTTTAAGTTGAGGGTTTGGGTTAGGGTAAGGGTTAGGGTGGGAGTGACGGTACGGGTAAACGTGAGGGTTAGGCTGAGGTTGTGGGTTATCGTAAGGGTGAGGGTTAGGGTTAGGGTGAGAATTAGGGTTAGGGGTAGGGTGAGGGTGAGGGTTTGATTGAGTATTAGTGTTAGGGTTAGTGTGAGGTTTAGGGTGAGGATGAGTGTTAGGGTTAGGGTGAGGGCTAGGGTGAGGGTGAGGGTTAGGGTTAGGGTTAAGGTGAGGTTTAGGGTTAGGGTGATGGTTAGGGTTAGTGTGAGGTTTAGTGTTAGGATTAGTGTGAGTGTTCGGTTGAGGGTAAATGTTAGGGTAAGGCTTAAGATAAGGGTTAGTTTTAGAGTTAAGGTTAGGGTTATTGTTAGGGTTAGGTTTAGGGTTATGGTTAAGTTAAGGGTGAGGTTTAGATTTAGTGTTAGGATGAGGTTTAGGTTTAGGGTTAGGGTTAGAGTTAGGGTTAGGGTGAGAGTGAGGTTTAGGATTAGAGTTAGGGTTAGTGTAAGGGTTAGGGTTAGGGTGAGGGTTAGGGTTAGGGCTAGGCTTAGGCTTAGGCTTAGGCCGAGCATGAGGGTGAGGGTTAGGGTTAGGTTTAGGGTGAGGGTTAGGGTTAGGGTTAGGGTGAGGGTTAGGATGAGGTTTAGGGTTAGGATTAGGGTTAAGTTGAGGGCTAGGGTGAGGCTTATAGTGAGGGTTTGGGTAAGGTTAGGGTTATGTTTAGGATTAGGTTTAGGGTGAGGGTGAGTGTGAGGGTTAGGGTTAGGGTTAGGGTAAGGGTTACAGTGAGGGTTAGGATTAGGGGTAGGTTTAGGCTTAGGGTTAGTCTGAGTGTGAGGGTGGGGGTGAGGATTAGTGTTAGGGTTAGGGTTTGGTTTAGGGTTAAGTTTAGGGTTAGGGTTAGTGTTAGAGCTAGGGTTAGGGTTAGAGTTACAGGGAGGGTTAGGTTAGGGTTAGGGATAGGCTTAGGTTTAGACTGAGGGTTAGGGTGGGAGTGAGGATTAGGGTAGAGTTAGTGTTAGGGTTAGGATTATTTTTAGTGTTATGGTTAGGGTTAAGTTTTAGGTGAGGGTGAGGCTGAGGGTGAGGTTTATGTTTAGGGTTAGTGTTAGGGTTAGGTTTAGTGGTATTGTTATATTTAGTGTTAGAGTTATGGTGAAGTTGAGGGTGCGGTTGAGAGTTAGGGTAAGGGTGAGTTTTAGGGTGAGGTTTAGGGTGAGGGTTAGGGTTAGGGTAAGGGTGAGGATTAGGGTTAGAGTTACGGTTATGGGGATGGTTAGATTGAGGTTTAGGGTTAGGGTTTCTGTTAGGGTTAGGGTGATTGTGAGGGTTAGTTTGAGGTTTAGGGTTAGGATTAAGTTTAGGATTAGGGTTAGGGTAAGGGTAAGTGTGAGGGTTAGGATGAGGGTTAGGCTTAGACTTAAGGTTAGGCTGAGGGTGAGGGTGGGGGTGAGGATTAGGGTTAGGGTTAGGGTTTGTGTTATTGTTAGTATTAGTGTTAGAGCTACAGAGAGGGTGAGGTTGCGGGTGAGGGTTAGGTTTAGGGTTAGGGTGGGGTTTAGGGTTTGGGTTAGGGTTAGGTTGATGGTGAGGGTGAGGGTTAGGGTTAGTTATAGGGTTAGGGGGAGGGTTAGGGTGAGCGTTAGGGTGAGGCTTAGTGTTAGGGTTAGGGTGAGGGTGAGGCTTAGGTTGAGGTTTAGGGTTAGGGTTAGGGTAAGTGTGAGGTTTTGTGTAAAGGTTAGGGTTAGTGTTTGAGTGAGGGTAAGTGTTAGGGTGAGGGTTTGGGTTAGGGTCAGTGTTATGGTTTTGGTGAGGTTTCGTGTTAGGTTTAGGGGTTGGGTTAGGGTTAGGGTGAGGCTTAGGGTCAGAGTGAGGCTGAAGGTGAGGGTTAGGGCTAGGGTTATTTTTAGGGTTAGGGTTAATGTGATGATTAGGGTGAGGGTTTGGGTTAGGATTAGGAATAGGCTTAGGGTTAGGGTGAGTGTGAGGTTTAGGGTTAGGGTTAGGGTGAGAGTTAGAGTTCCGGTTAAGTTTAGGGTTAGGGTGAGTGTTAGGGTACGGGTTAAGGTGAGGTTTAATGTTAGGGATAGTTTGAGCATTAGGGTTAGGTTAGGGTTAGGGTGAAGTTGAGTGTGAGGGTTAGGGTTATTGTTAGGGTGAGATTGAGGGTGAGGGTTAGGGTTATTGTTAGGGTGAGGGTTAGGATGACTGTTAGGGTTAGGATTAGGTTTAGAGTGATGGCTAGCATGAGGGTGAGGTTTAGGGTTAAGGTTACGGTGAAGTTTAGTGTTAGGGTAAGGTTTAGGGTTAGGGTGAGGGTGAGCTTTAGGGTTAGAGTTAGGGTTAGGGTGAGGCTGAAGGTGAGGGTTGGGTTAGGTTTAAGGTTAGGATTAGGCTTAGGGTTAGGCTTAGGCCGAGCATAAGGGGGAGGGTAAGTGTTAGGGTTAGAGTGAGGTTTAGGATGAGGTTTATGGTTAGGATTAGGTTTAGAGTGAGTTCTCGGGTGAGGGTTAGGGTGAGGGTTGGGGTTAGGGATAGGATTAGGTTTAGGATTTGGGGTACGGTGAGTGTGAGTGTGAGGGTTAGGCTAAGGGTTAGGATTAGGCTTAGGGTTAGGGTGAGGGTTAAGGTTAAGGTTTGTGTTAGGGTGAGTGTGAGGCTGAGGATTAGATTTAGGTTTAAGGTTAGGTTTAAGGTTTGTTTTAGCGTTAGGGTTAGGGTTAGGTTTAGGGTTAGAGTTAGGGTTAAAGGGAGGGTTAGGGTTAGGGTTAGGCTGAGGGTGAGGTTGGGGGTGAGGATTAGGGTTAGAGTTAAGTTTAGGGTTAGTCCTATTGTTAGTGCTATGGTTAGGGTTAAGTTTTCAGTGAGGGTGAGGCTGAGGGTGAGGGTTATGTTTAGCGTTAGGGTTAGGGTTAATGTTGTTAGGGACAGGATTAGAGTTAGGGTGATTTAGAGGGTGAGGGTGAGGGTTAGGGTTAGGGTGAGTTTTAGGGTTAGGGTGAGGGTGAGGTTTAGCGTTAGAGTTATGGTTTGGGGGAGGTTTTGGGGTAGGTTTATGGTTAGGGTTAGTGTAAGGGCTAGGGTGAGGGTGAGAGTTAAGTTGAGGTTTAGGGATAGGGTTAGGTTTAAGATTAGGGTTAGGGTGAGCATGAGGGTGAGGGTTAGGGTGAGGGTTAGGCTTAGGCTTAGTGTTAGGCTGATGGTGAGGGTGGGGGTGAGGATTAGGGTTAGGGTGATGGTTAGGGTTAGGCTTAGTGTTATTTTTAGAGTTAGCATTAGAGTTTTGGTGAGGGTGAGGATGCGGTTGAGGGTTAGTGTTAAGGTTAGGGTGGGTTTTAGGGTTAGGGTTAGGGTTATGGTTAGGTGGAGGGTGAAGTTTACGGTTAGATACAGGGTTAGGGGGAGGGGTAGGTTGAGGGTTAGGGTTAGGGTTTGTGTTAGGGTTAGGGTGAGGGTGAGGATTAGGGTTAGGGTTATGGTTAGGGTGAGGTTTAGGGTTAGGGTTTGGTTTAGAGTTATGGTGAGGGTGAGGGTGCGGGTGAGTTTGAGGGTTAAGGTTAGGTTTCAGGTAAGGCTTGTGGTTAGGCTTAGGGTTAGGCTGAGGGTGAGGGTGAGTGTGAGGGTTAGGGATAGGGTGAGGGTTTCGGATAGGGTTATAGGGAGGGTTAGGATGAGGGTTAGGGTTAGGTGTAGGGTTAGGGTGAGGGCTAGGGTGAGGATGAGGTTTAGGGTTATGGTTAGGGTGAGGTTTAGGTTTAGGGTTAGGCTTAGGGTTAGGGTGAGAGTAGGGTTTAGGGTTAGAGTTAGGGATAAGGTGAGGCGGAGGTTGAGGGTTAGGGTTAGGGTTAGGATTAGGATTAAGTTAAGCGTAAGGTGAGTGTGAGGGTTAGGGTTAGGGTGAGGGTTAGGGTTAGGGTTAAGGTGAAAGTTAAGGTTCAGGTAAAGTTTAGGGTTAGGGTGAGGGTTAGAGTTAGTGTTAAGTTGAGCGTGAGGATTAGGGTTAGGTTGAGTGTTAGGTTTAGGGTTAGGTTTAGGGTGAGGTTTAGGGTTTGGGTTAGGGTGAGTTTTAGGATGAGAAGTAGGGTTAGGATTAGGGTTAGGATGAGGTATAGGTTGAGGGTGAGGGTTAGGTTTAGTGTTAGGGTGACTTTTAGTGTTAGGTTTAGGCCTTAGGGTGAGGGTTAGGATGAGGTTTAGGGTTAGAGTAAGTGTGAAGGTTAGGGTTAGGTTGAGGGTTAGGATTAGGATTAGCGTTAGTGTGAGTTTGAGGATTAGGATTAGGGTTAGGTTTAGGGTTATTGTTAGGGATAGGGTTAGGGTTACGATTATGGTGAGGTTGAGGTTTAGGGTTAGGGTTAGGGTGAGGTTTTTAGTGTTATGGTTAGGGTTAGAGTTAGATTTAGCGTGAGGTTCGGGTTACTGTGAGGGTTATTGTTATGTTTAAGTTTTGGGTTACGGTGAGGATTATGGTTATGGTTATGGTTAGGGTTAGGGTTATGATTAGGGTTGGGGTTAGGGTGAGATTTAGTAGTTTTGGGTGAGGGTGGGATTTATGGTTAGAGTTAGGGTTAGGGTGAGGGTTAGGGTGGGGTTTAGGGTTAGGGTTCAGATTAGGCTGAGGGTTAAGGTGGGGGTCATGATAAGGTTAAATGTCAGGGTTAGGCCTAGGGTGAGGGTTAGGGTTAGGGTGAGGGCTAGGGTGAGGGTGAGGATTAGGGTTAGTGTTAGGATTAGGCTGAGTGTGAAGTTGAGGGTAAGGGTTAGGGTTAGGGTGAGTGTTAGGGTTAGGATTAGTGGGAGGGTTAGGATGAGGGTTAGGGTTAGGATTAGGGTTAGTGTAAGGGCTAGGATAAGGGTAGGTTTAGAGTTAGGGTTAGGGTCATGTTTAGGGTTAGGGTTAGGCTAAGGGTTATGGTGAGGGTGAGGTTTAGGGTTAGAGTTAGGGTTAGGATGAGGCTGAGGGTGAGGGTTAGGGTTAGGCTTAGTGTTAGTGTTAGGGTTAGGGTGAGGGTTAAGGTGAGATTGAGGGTTAAGGTTAGGGTTAGTTTTAGGCTTAGGATTAGGCTGAGTGTGAGGGGGAAGCTGAGTGTTAGGGTTAGGGTGAGGTTTAGGGTTAGGGTTATGGGGAGGGTTAGTATGAGGGTTAGGGTTAGGATTAGGGCTAGGATGTGGGCTAGGGTGAGGGTGAGGTTTAGGGTTAGGTTTAGGTTGAGGTTTAGTGTTAGGGATAGAGTGAGTGTTATGATGAGGGTTAGGTTTAGGATTAGGGTTAGCATTAGGGCTAGTGTGAGGTTGATTGTTAGGGTAAGCGTTAGGCTTAGGCTTAGGTTTAGGCTGAGCATGTGGTAGAGGGCGAGGATTAGCTTTAGGGTTCTGTTGAGGTTTAGTGTTAGGGTTAGGGATAGAGTTCGGGTTAGGGTGAGGGTGAGGTTTAGGGGTAGAGTTAGGGTTAGGATGAGGGTTAGGTTTAGAGTGAGGATTAGGGTGGGGGTGATGTTAAGGGTAAATGTGAAGTTTAGGCTGAGGGTGAGGGTTACGGTAAGGGTGAGGGTTAGGGTTAGGTTGAGGGTTAGGGTTAGGGTTAGGGTGAGGGTGAGGATTAGATTGAGAATTAGTGTTAGGCTTAGTGTCGGGTTTAGGGTGAGGATGAGGCTTAGGGTTAGGGTGAGGGTAGGGTGAGTGTGAGGGTTAGGGTTAGTGTTAGGGTGAGGGTTAGTGTTAGGGTTATGGTTAGGGTTAGTGTTAGTGTGAGGTTTAGGGATGGGGTTAGGGTTAGGATTAATGTTAGGGTTAGGCTTAAGGTGAGGCTTAGGGTGAGGGTGAGCGTCAGGGTTAGGGTTTGATTGGGATTTGGGTTAGGGTGAGTGTGAGGGTTAGGGTTAGGGATAGGGATAGGCTTAGGTTTAGGCTGAGGGTGAGGGTGAGTGTGAGGCGTAGAGTTAGGGTGAGGGTTAGGGTTTGGGTTAAGTTTAGGGTTAGGGTGAGGGTTAGGGTAGGGGTTACAGTGAGGCTGAGGGTTAGGGTTAGGTTGAGGGTTAGGATTAGGTTTAGGGTTAGGGTGAGGGTGAGGATTAGTGTTAAGGTTATTTTTAGGATGAGGTTTAGGATGAGTGTCAGGGTTAGGATTAGGGTTAGGGTGAGGGCTAGCATTAGGGTGAGGTTTATTGTTAAGGTTAGGGTGAGGTTTAGGTTTAGAGGTTAGGTTAGGGTGAGGCTGAGTGTGAGGGTTGGGTTAGGGTTAGGTTTAGGTTGATGGTGAGTGTTAGGATTAGGGTTAGGGTTAGGGTTAGGGTTAGGTTCAAGGTCAGGATTAGTGTTATTGTTAGGGTTAGGGTTAGAGTTAAGGTGAGGTTGAGGGTGAGGGTGAGGGTGAGGGGTATGTTTATTGTTAGGGTGAGTTTTAGGTTTAGGGTTAGTGTTAGGGTGAGTGTTAGGATGAGGGTTAGGGTTACGGTAAGGGTGAGGGTTATGGTTAGGCTGAGGGTTAGGGTCAGGATTAGGGTTAATGTGAGGTTGAGGGTTAGGGTAAGGGTTAGGGTTAGGGTTATTGTTAGGGTTAGGGTTACGGTTACAGTGAGGTTGAGGGTTAGGGTTAGAGTTAGGGTGAGGTTTTTAGTGTTAGGTTTAGGGTTAGAGATAGGATTAGGGTGAGGGTGAGGTTTAGGGGTAGAGTTAGGGTTAGGGTGAAGGTTAGTGTGAGGGTTAGGGTTAGGGTGAGTGTGAGGGTGATGGTTAGATTGAGGATTAGTGTTAGGGTTAGTGTGAGTTTGAGGTTGAGGATGAGGTTTAGGCTTAGGGTGAGGGCTAGGGTGAGGGTGAGGATTAGGTTTAGTGTTAGGGTTAGGGTGAGGGTTATGGTTAGGGTTTGGGCTAGGTTTAGGTTTAGGTTTAGTGTTACGGTTAGGGTTTGGTTTAGGGTAAGTTTAGGGTAAGTATTTTTTTTAGGGTTATTATTAGGGCTAGGGTTAGGATGAGGTTTAAGTTTACATTTCGGTTTAGAGTTAGGATTAGTTTTAGGGTGAGGTTTAGAGTTAGAGTTAGCGTGATTGTTAGGGTTAGAGTTAGGGTTAGCGTTAGGTTTAGGGTTAGGCTTAGGCTTTGGCTTAGACTTAGGCCCAGCATGTGGGTGAGGGTTAGGGTAAGGGTTAGGGTGAGTGTTAAGGTTAGGGTTAGGGTGAGGATTAGGATGAGGTTTAGGGTTAGGATTAGGGTTAGGCTGAGGAGTAGGGTGAGGGTTAGGGTGAGGGTTAGGCTTAGGGTGAGGGTGAGGTTTAGGGTTTGATTTAGGGTTAGGGGGAGTGTTAGTTCGAGGTTAGGGTTAGGGTTAGTGTTAAGGTAAAGGTTAGCTTGATGGATAGGTTGAGGTTTTGGGTTAGGGTTATGGTTAGGGTTAGGATTAGGGTTAGGCTGAGGGTTTGTGTGAGGTTTAGGGTTAGGCTTAGGTTTAGGTTTAGGTTTAGTGTTAGGATTAGTGTTATTGTTAGGGTTAGGGTTAGATTTATGGTAAGGTGAGGGTGAGGGTGAGGGTGAAGTTTAGGGTTAGGGTTAGGGTGAGGTTTATGGTTAGGGTTAGGATTAGGGTTAGGGTGAGGGTGAGGTTTAGGGTTAGATTTTGGGTTAGGGGCAGTATTAGTTCGAGGGTTAGGGTTAGGGTTAGGGTTAAGGGTAGGTTGATGGTTATGTTGAGGTTTTGGGTTAGGATTAGGGTTAGGGTTAGGGTTAGGGTGAGGGTGAGGGTGAGGGTGAATGTGAGGGTTAGGGTTAGGCTTAGGCTTAGGCGTAGGGTTAGGCTGAGGGTGAGGGCGGGGGTGAGGATTAGGGTTATGGTGATGGTTAGGGTTAGGGTTAGGGTTAGGTTGAGGGTTAGAATGAGGGTTAGGTTTAGGATTAAGGTTAGGGTGAGGGCTTGGGTGAGGGTGAGGATTAGGGTAAGGCTTAGGCTTAGGGTTAGGCTGAGCTTGAGGTTGAGGGTGAGGGTTTCCGTTAGGGTGATAGTTAGGTTTACGGTTAGGGTGAGTGTTTGTATGAGGTTTAGGGTTAGGGTGTGGGTTAGGGTGATTATGATGGTAAGGGTAAAGGAGAGATTTTGGCTGAGCGTGAGTGTTAAGATAAGGGTTAGGGTTAGGGTTATTTTTCGGGTTAGGGTAAGGGTTAGTGTTAGGGTTGTGGTGAGGGTTAGATTTAGGATTCAGTTTAGGGTTAGTGTGAGCTTTAGGGGGAGGATAAGGGTTAGGGTTAGCGTAGGGTGAGGGATAGAATTAGGGTTAGGGTGGGGGCTAGGGTGAGGGTGAGGTTTAGGTTTAGGGTTAGGGTGAGGGCTAGGGTGAGTGTTAGGTTGAGGTTTAGTGTTAGGGATATGGTTAGGTTTAGGATTAGGTTTAGGGTGAGGGTGAGTGTGAGGGTTAGGGTGAGGGTTAGGATTAGGCTTAGGGTTAGGGTGCGAACTAGGTGTAGGGTTTGGGTTAGGGTTACAGTGAGGGTAAGGGTTAGGGACAGTGTCAGGCTTTGGGTTAAGCTGAGGGTGAGGGTGGGGTTTGGTTTAGGTTATTGTTAGTGTTATGGTTAGGGTTAAGTTTGCAGTGAGGGTGAGGCTGAGGGTGAGGGTTATGGTTAGGGTTAGTGTTTGGGTTAATGTTATTATTAGGTTTAGGGTTAGAGTTACGGTGAGGTTGAGAGTTAGGGTGAGGGTTAGTGTTAGGGTGATGTTTAGGGTGAAGTTTAGGTTTAGGGTTAGGTTTAGCGTTAGGGTGAGGGTGAGTTTTAGGTTTTGATATAGGGTTAGGGGGAGGGTTAGGGGGAGGGTTAGGTTTAGGGTTAATGTTAGGCTTAGGGTTAGGGTGAGGGTTAGGTTGAGGTTAAGGGTTAGGGTTAGTGTGAGGTTTAGTATTAGGGTTAGGGTTAGTGTTAGGGTTAGGTTGAGCGTTTGGGTTAGGGTGAGGTTATGTTTAGGGTGAGGGTTAGGGGTAGTGTTAGGGTTATTGTTAGGGTTAGGCTTAGGGTTATGGTTACAGTGAGGGTGAGAGTGAGGGTTAGGGTTAGGGTTAGGATGAAGTTTAGTGTTATGTTAGGGTTAGAATTAGGGTTAGGGTGAGACTGAGGTTTATGTGTATAGTTAGGCTTAGTGTTAATTTTAGGTTTAGGGTGAGGGTTAGGGTTAGGCTTAGGCTTCGGCTTAGGCTTAGGCTTAGGCCGAGCATGAGGGTGAGGTTTAGGGTTAGGGTTAGAATGAGGGTTAGGGTTAGGGTTAGGGTGAGCGTTAGGATGAGGTTTAGGGTTAGGATTAGGGTTAGGATGAGGGCTAGGGTGAGGGTTAGGGTAAGGTATAGGGTTACGTTTAGGATTAGGGTTAGGTTGAGATTGAGGGTGAGTGTGAGGATTAGGGTTAGGGTTAGGATTAGGCTTCGGGTTAGGGTGCGGACTAGGGGTAGGGTTTGGGTTAGGGTTTCGGTGAGGGTTAGGGTTAAGGATAGGGTTAGGCTTTGGGTTAAGCTGAGGGTGAGGGTGGGTTTGGTTTAGGTTATTGTTTGTGTTATGGTTAGGGTTAAGTTTGCAGTGAGGGTGAGGCTGAGGGTGAGGGTTATGGTTATGGTTAGGGTTTGGGTTAATGTTTTTATTAGGGTTAGCGTTAAAGTTACGGTGAGATTGAGGGTGAGGGTGAGGGTTAGGGTTAGGGTCAGAGCTACGGAGAGGGTGAGGGTGCGGGTGAGGGTTAGTTTTAGGGTTAGGGTGGGGTTTAGGGTTAGGGTTAGGGTTAGTGTTAGTGTGAAGGTGAGGTTTAGGGTTAGATATAGGGTTAGGGGGAGGGTTAGGTGGAGGGTTAAGGTGAGGCTTAGTGTTAGTTTTAGGGTGAGGTTGAGGGTTAGGTTAAGGTTTAGGGTTAGGGTTAGGGTTAGGGTTAGTGTGAGGGTTAGTGTTAAGGTTAGGGTTAATGTTTGGGTGAGGTTAAGTGTTAAGGTGAGGGTTTGGGTTAGGGTGAGGTTATGGTTTTGGTGAGGTTTAGTGTTATTGTTAGGGTTAGGGTTAGGATGAGGGTGAGGCTTAGGGTTAAAGTTAAGGTTAGAGTGAGGCTGAGGGTGAAGGGTGAGGGTTAGGGTTAGGGTTATTGTTAGGGTTAGGGTTAATGTGATGGTTAGGTTGAGGGTTAGGTTTAGTGTTAGGGTTAGGATTAGGATTAGGCTTAGGGTTAGAATGAGTGTGAGGTTTTGTGTTAGGGCAAGTGTTAGGCTTAGGGTTAGTCTGAGGGTGAGGCTGAGAGTTAGGGTTAGGGTGAGGTTTAGGGTTAGGGTTAGGGTGAGAGATAGGGTTCCGGTTAAGTTTAGGTTTAGGGTGAGGGTTAGGGTACGGGTTAATTTGAGGGTGAGCGTTAGGTTTAGGTTGAGCTTTAAGATTAGATTAGGGTTAGGGGTAGGATTAGGGTGAGGGTGAGGTTTAGGTTTAGGGTGAGATTTAGGGTTAGGGTTAGGGTGAGGGTGAGGTTTAGGATTAGAGTTAGGTTTAGGGTGAGGCTGAGGGTGAGGGTTAGGGTTAGGGTTAGTGTAAGAGTTAGGGCTAGGGTGAGGGTTAGTGTTAGGATTAGGATTAAGATTAGGTTTAGGGTTAGGATGAGGGCTAGGGTGAGGTTGAGGAGTAGGGTTAGTGTTAGGGTGAGGTTTATGGGTAGCATTAGGGTTAGGGTGAGGGTTTGGATGAGAGTTAGGATTACAGTGAGGATGAGGGTTAGGGTTAGTTTGAGGGTTAGGGTTAGGATTAGGGTTAGGGTGAGGGTGAGTGTTAGGATTAGGGTTAGGCTTAGGTTTTGGGTTAGGGTTAGAGTTATTGTTAGCTTTAGGTTTAGATTTATGGTAAGGGTGAAGGTGAGGGTGAGGGTGAACGTTAGGGTTAGGGTTAGGGTGAGGTTTATGGTTAGGGTTAGGATTAGGTTTAGGGTGAGGGTGAGGTTTAGGGTTAGATTTAGGGTTAGGGGGAGTGTTAGTTCGAAGTTAGGGTTAGGATTCGGGTTAGCGTGAGGGTGAGGGTAAGGGTTAGGGTTAGGTTTAGGCTTAGGCTTAGGGTTAGGCCGAGGATGAGGGCGGGGGTAAGGATTAGGGTTAGGGTGATGGTTAGGGTTAGGGTTAGGTTGAGGGTTATAATGAGCGTTAGGGTTAGGATTAAGGTTAGGGTGAGGGCTTGGGTGAGGGTGAGGATAAGGGTAAGGCTTAGGCTTAGGGTTAGGCTGATCTTGAGGTTGAGGGTGAGATTTTGGTTAGGGTGATGGTTAGGTTTACGGTTAGGGTGTGGGTTTGTATGACTTTTAGGGTTACGGTGATTATGATGGTAAGGGTAAAGGAGAGGTTTTGGCTGAGCATGAGTGTTAAGATAAGAATGACGGTGAGGGTTAGGTTTAGGGTTAACGTAAGGGTTAGTGTTAGGGTTAGGGTGAGGGTGAGATTGAGGTTTCAGTTTAGGGTTAGTGTGAGGTTTAGGTTGAGGATGAGGGTTAGGGTTAGGGTGAGGGTGAGGGATAGAATTAGGGTTTGGCTTAGGTTTAGGGTTAGGATTAGTGTTATTGTTAGGGTTAGGTTTAGATTTATGGTAAGTGTGAAGGTGAGGGTGAGGGTGAAGTTTAGGGTTAGGGTTAGGGTGAGGTTTATGGTTAGGGTTAGGATTAGGTTTAGGGTGAGGGTGAGGTTTAGGGTTAGATTTAGGGTTAGGGGGAGTGGTAGTTCGAGGTTAGGGTTACGGTTAGTTTTAAGGTTAAGGTTAGGTTGATGGTTACGTTGAGGTTTTGGGTTAGGTTTATGGTTAGGGTTAGGATTAGGGTTAGGGTGAGGGTGAGTGTGAGCATTAGGTTTAGGCTTAGGCTTAGGCTTAGGGTTAGGCTGAGGGTGAGGGTGGGGGTGAGGATTAGGGTTAGGGTGATTGTTAGGGTTAGGGTTAGGGTGAGGGTTAGAATGAGGGTTAGGATTAGGATTAGGGTTAGGGTGAGGGCTAGGGTGAGGGTGAGGATTAGGGTAAGGCTTAGGCTTAGGTTTAGGTTGAGCTTGAGGTTGAGGGTGAGGGTTTCGGTTAGGGTGAGGGGTAATATGAGTTTTAGGGTTAGGGTGTGTGTTAGGGTGATTGTTAGGATGAGGGTTAGGGTTACAGTGAGGTTGAGGATTAGGGTTAGGTTGAGGGTTAGCGTTAGGATTAGGGTTAGGGTGAGGGTGAGTGTTAGGATTAGGGTTAGGTTTAGGGTTAGGATTAGTGTTATTGTTAGGGTTAGTGTTAGGATTAGGGTTAGGGTGAGGGTGAGGTTTAGGGTTAGATTTAGGCTTAGGGTGAGGATTAGGGTTAGGATTAGGGTGAGATTTTGGGTTCCGCTTATGTTTAGGGTTAGGGTTAGGTTGAGGGTTAGGTTTAGCGATAGCGTGATGTTTAGTGTTAGGGTTAGGGTTAGGGTTAGGATGAGGATTAAAGTTAGGATTAAGGTTAGGGTGAGGACTAGGGTGAGGTTGAGGGTTAGTGTTAGGGTTAGGGTGAGGATTTGGATGAGGGTTAGGGTTACAGTAAGGGTGAGGTTTAGGGTTAGGTTGAGGGTTAGCGTTAGGATTAGGGTTAGGTTGAGGGTGAGTGTTAGGATTAGGGTTAGGCTTGGGGTTAGGTTTAGGTTTAGGGTTAGCATTAGTGTTATTGTTTGGGTTAGGGTTAGATTTATGGTAAGGTGAGTGTGAGGGTGAGGGTGAAGTTTAGGGTTAGGGTTAGGGTGAGGTTTATTGTTAGGGTTAGGATTAGGGTTAGGGTGAGGGTGAGGTTTAGGGTTAGATTTTGGGTTAGGGGGAGTGTTTGTTCGAGGTTTAGGGTTAGGGTTAGGGTTAAGGTTAGGTTGATGGTTATGTTGAGGTTTATGGTTAGGATTAGGGTTAGTGTTAGGATTAGGTTTATTGTGAGGGTTAGTGTGAAGGTTAGGATTGGGTTAGGTTTAGGCTTAGGGTTAGGCTGAGGGTGAGGGCGGGGTTGAGGATTAGGGTTACGGTGATGGTTATGGTTAGGGTTAGGTTGAGGGTTAGAATGAGGGTTAGGTTTAGGATTAAGGTTAGGGTGAGGGCTTGGGTGAGGGTGAGGATTAGGGTAAGGCTTAGGCTTAGGGTTAGGCTGAGCTTGAGGTTGAAGGTGAGGGTTTAGGTTAGGGTGATGTTTAGGTTTACGGTTAGAGTGAGGGTTTGTATGAGGTTTAGGGTTAGGGTGTGGGTTAGGGTGATTATGATGGTAAGGGTAAAGGAGAGGTTTTGGCTGAGGGTGAGTATTAAGATAAGGGTGAGGGTTAGGGTTATTTTTCGGGTTAGGGTAAGGGTTAGTGTTAGGGTTATGGTGAGGGTTAGATTTAGGATTCAGTTTAGGGTTAATGTGAGGTTTAGGGTGAGTATAAGGGTTAGGGTTAGGGTGAGGTTGAGGGATAGAATTAGGTTTAGGGTGGGGGCTAGGGTGAGGGTGAAGTTTAGGTTTAGGGTTAGGGTGAGGGCTATGGTGAGTGTTAGGGTGAGGTTTAGTGCTAGGGATAGGGTTAGTTTTAGGATTAGGTTTAGGGTGAGGGTGAGTGTGAGGGTTATTGTTAGGGTTAGGGTTAGGCTTAGGGTTAGCGTGCGGACTAGTGGTAGGGTTTGGGTTAGGGTTACGGTGAGGGTTAGGGTTAGGGATAGGGTTAGGCTTTGAGTGAAGGTGAGGGTGAGGGTGGGGTTTGGTTTTGTTTATTGTTAGTGTTTTGGTTAGGGTTAAGTTTGCAGTGAGGGTTAGGCTGAGGGTGAGGGTTATGGTTAGGGTTAAGGTTTGGGTTAATGTTATTATTAGGGTTAGGGTTAGAGTTACGGTGAGGTTGAGGGTGAGGGTGAGGGTTAGGATTAGGGTGATGTTTAGGGTGAGGTTTAGGTTTAGGTTGAGGTTTAGTGTTAGGGTGAGGGTGAGTTTTAGGGTTTGATATAGGGTTAGGGGGAGGGTTAGGGTGAGGGTTAGGGTTAGGGTTAATGTTAGGTTTGGGGTGAGGGTGAGGGTTAGGTTGAGGTTAAGGGTTAGGGTTAGTGTGAGGATTAGTATTAGGGTTAGGTTTAGTGTTAGGGTTAGGGTAAGTGTTAGAGTGAGCGTTTGGGTTAGGGTGAGGGTTATGTTTAGAGTGATGGTTAGGGGTCGGGTTAGGGTTATTGTTAGGGTTAGGGTTAGGGTTACGGTTACAGTGAGGGTGAGAGTGAGGGTTAGGGTTAGGGTTAGGATGAGTTTTAGTGTTATGTTAGGGTTAGAATTAGGGTTAGGTTGAGACTGAGTTTTATGTTTACAGTTAGGCTTAGTGTTAGTTTTAGGTTTAGGGTGAGGGTTAGGGTTAGGCTTAGGCTTTGGCTTAGGCTTAGGCTGAGCATGAGGTTGAGGATGAGGGTTAGGATGATGTTTAGGGTTAATATTAGGGTTAGGGTTAGGTCTAGGGTGAGGGTTAGGTTGAGGGTTAGGTTTAGGGATAGAGTCAGGTTTAGGATTAAGGTTAAGGTGAGGTTGAGTGTGAGGGTTAGGGTTAGTGTTAGGATTAGGCTTAGGGTTAGGGTGAGGGTTAAGATTAGGGTTTGTGTTGTGGTGAGGGTGAGGCTGAGGATTAGGGTTTGATTTAGGATTAGATTTAAGGTAAGGTTTAGGGTTAGGTTTAGGGTTCCCTTGCGGGTTTTGGTTAGGCTTAGGGTTAGGCTTAGGGTTAGGCTGAGTGTGAGGGTGAGGGTGAGGGTGAGGGTTAGGGTTAGTGTAAGGGTGAGGGTTAGGATGAGGGTTAGGCTTAGGATTAGGGTGAGGGTGAGGTTTAGGGTTAGGGTGAGTTTTAGGGTTAGGGTTAGTGTTAGGGTTAGGGTGAGGTTTAGGATTAGAGTTAGGTCTCGGATGAGGCTGAGGTTGAGGGTTAGTTTTAGGGTTAGTGTTAGAGTTAGCATTAGGCTGAGGGTTAATGGGAGGGTGAGGGTTAGGCTTAGGGTTAAGAGTAGGATTAGGGTAAGGGTTAGTGTGAGTTTAAGGGTTAGGGTGAGTGTGAGGGTTAGCTTTAGGGTTAGGCTTCGGCTTAGATTTAGGCTGAGGGTGAGGGTTACGTTTAGGGTGAGTGTTAAGTTTAGGGTTAGGGTGAGGGTTAGTCTGAGGGTGATGGTTAAGCTCAGGTTTAGGATTAGGATTAGGTTAAGATTTATGGTGAGTGTGAGGGTTAGGATTAGGGGTAGGCTTCGGCTTAGGGTTAGGCTGAGGGTGAGGGTGAGGGTGAGGGTGAGGATTTGGGTGAGTGTTTGGGTTAGGGTTAGGGTGAGATTTTGGGTTCGGATTAATTGTAGGGTTAGGGTGAGAGTTAGGGATAGGTTGAGGCTTAGGGTAAATGATAGTGTGATGGTTAGGGTGAGGGTTAGGGTTAGGATTAGGATTAGGGTTAGGTTTAGGGTTAGGATGAGGGCTAGGGTGAGGTTGAGGGTTATAGTGTTAGTGTTAGGGTGAGGTTTATGGTTAGCTTTAGGGTTAGGGTGAGGGTTTGGATGAGAGTTAGGATTACAGTGAGGGTGAGGTTTAGGGTTAGTTTGAGGGTTAGGGTTAGGATTAGGGTTAGAGTGAGGGTGAGTGTTAGGATTAGGGTTAGGCTTAGGTTTAGGGTTAGGATTAGTGTTATTGTTAGGGTTAGGTTTAGATTTATGGTAAGGGTGAGGTTGAGGGTGAGGGTGAAGGTTAGGGTTAGGGTTAGGGTGAGGTTTATGTTTAGGGTTAGGATTAGGTTTAGGGTGAGGGTGAGTGTGAGAGTTAGGGTTAGGCTTAGGCTTAGGCTTAGGGTTAGGCTGAGGGTGAGGGTGGGGGTGAGGATTAGGGTTAGGGTGATGGTTAGGTTTAGGGTTAGTGTGAGGGTTAGAGTGAGGGTTAGGATTAGGATTAGGGTTAGGGTGAGGGCTAGGGTGAGGGTGAGGATTAGGGTAAGGCTTAGGATTAGGGTTAGGCTGAGCTTGAGTTTGAGGGTGAGGGTTTCGGTTAGGGTGAGGGTTAGTTTGAGCTTTAGGGTTAGGGTGTGGGTTAGGGTGAGGGTTTCGATGAGGGTTAGAGTTACAGTGAGGTTGAGGATTAGGGTTAGGTATAGGGTTAGGGTTAGGATTAGGGTTAGGGTGAGTGTGAGTGTTAGGATTAGGGTTAGGCTTAGGTTTAGGGTTAGGTTTAGGGTTAGGATTAGTTTTATTGTTAGGGTTAGGGTTAGGTTTATGGTGAGGGTGAGGGTGAAGTTTAGGGTTAGAGTTAGGGTGAGGTTTATGTTTAGTGTTAGGATTAGGGTTAGAGTGAGGGTGAGGTTTAGGGTTAGATTTAGGCTTAGGGTGAGGATTAGGGTTAGGATTATGGTGAGAGTTTGGGTTCTGCTTATGTTTAGTGTCAGGGTGAGTGTTAGGGTTAGGTTGAGGGTTAGGTTTAGGGATAGTGTGATGGTTAGAATTAGGGTTAGGGTTAGGGTTAGGATGAGGATTAGAGTTAGGATTAAGGTTAGGGTGAGGACTAGGGTGAGTTTGAGGGTTAGTATTAGGGTTAGGGTGAGGGTTTGGATGAGGGTTAGGGTTACAGTGAGGGTGAGGATTAGGGTTAGGTTGAGGGTTAGTGTTAGGATTAGGGTTAGGTTGAGGGTGAGTGTTAGGATTAGGGTTAGGCTTAGGGTTAGGTTTAGGATTAGGCTTAGCATTAGTGTTATTGTTAGAGTTAGGGTTAGATTCATGGTAAGGTGAGGGTGAGGTTGAGGGTGAGTTTGAGGGTGATCTTTAGGGTTAGGGTTAGGGTGAGGTTTATGGTTAATGTTAGGATTAGGGTTAGGGTGAGGGTGAGGTTTAGGGTTAGATTTATGGTTAGGGTGAGGATTAGGGTTAAGATTAGGTGAGAGTTTGGGTTCCGCTTATGTTTAGGGTTAGGGTGAGGGTTAGGGTTAGGTTGAGGGTTAGGTTTAGGGATAGTTTGATGGTGACAGTTAGGGTTAGAGTTAGGGTTAGGATGAGGATTAGAGTTAGGATTAAGGTTAGGGTGAGGACTACGGTGAGGTTGACGGTTAGTATTAGGGTTAGGGTGAGGGTTTGGATGAGGGTTAGGGTTACAGTAAGGGTGAGGATTAGGGTTAGGTTGAGGGTTAGCGTTAGGATTAGGGTTAGGTTGAGGGTTAGTGTTATAATTAGGGTTAGGTGTAAGGTTAGGTTTAGGATTAGGGTTAGGATTAGTGTTATTATTCAGGTTAGAGTTAGATTTATGTTAAGGTGAGGGTTAGGGTGAGAGTGAAGGTTAGGGTTAGGGTTAGGGTGAGGTTTATGGTTAGGGTTAGGATTAGGGTTAGGGTGAGGGTGAGGTTTAGGGTTAGATTTTGGGTTAGGGGGAGTGTTAGTTTGAGGGTTAAGGTTAGGGTTAGGGTTAAGGTTAGGTTGATGGTTATGTGGAGGTTTTGGGTTAGGATTAGGGTTAGGGTCAAGATTAGGGTGTGGGTTAGGGTGATTATGATGGTAAGGTTAAAGGAGAGGTTTTGGCTGAGGGTGAGTGTTAAGATAAGGGTGAGGGTTTGTGTTATTTTTCGGGTTCGGGTAAGGATTAGTGTTAGGGTTAGGGTGAGGGTAAAATTGAGGATTCGGTTTAGGGTTAGTGTGAGGTTTAGGGTGAGGATGAGGGTTAGGGTTAGGGTGAGGTGAGGGATAGAATTAGGTTTAGGGTGAGGGCTAGGTTGAGGATGAGGTTTAGTTTTCAGGTTAGGGTGACGGCAAGGGTGAGTGTTAGGTTGAGGTTTAGTGTTAGGGATAGGGTTAGGTTTAGGATTAGGGTTAGGGTGAGGGTGAGTGTGAGGGTTTGGGTTAGGGTTAGGATTAGGCTTAGGGTTAGGGTGAGGATTAGTGTTAGGGTTTGGATCAGGGTGAGGTTTAGGTTAGGTTTAGGGTTAGGATTATGGTGACGGTGAGATTTAGGGTTAGATATAGAGTTAGGGGTAAGGTTAGGATGAGGGTTATGGTTAGGGTTAGTGTTAGGCTTAGGGTAAGGGTGACGGTTAGGTTGAGGTTAAGGGTAAAGGTTAGGGTTAGTGTTAGTGTGAGGGTTAGTGTTATGGTTAGCGTAAGTGTTAGGGTGAGGGTTTGGGTTAGGGTGAGGGTAATGGTTAGGGTGAGGGTCAGGGTTAGGGTTAGGGTTATTGTTAGGGTTAGGGTTAGGGTTACGGTTACAGTGAGGAAGAGAGTGAGGGTTAGGTTTAGGGTTAGGATGAGTTTTAGGGTTATGTTAGGGTTAGAATTAGGGTTAGGGTGAGAGTTTGGTTTTGGTTTAGATTTAGGCTTAGTGTTCGTTTTATGGTTAGTGTGAGAGTTAGGGTTAGGGTTAGGCTTAGGCTTAGGCTTAGGCGGAGCATGAGGTTGAGGGTGAGGGTTAGGATGAGGTTTAGGGTTAGTATTAGGTTTAGGGTTAGGGCTAGGGTGAGGGATAGGTTGAGGGTTAGGGTTAGGGTGAGAGTTAGGTTTAGTATTAAGGTTAGGGTGAGGTTGAGTGTGAGGGTTAGGGTTAGGGTTAGGATTAGGCTTAGGGTTAGGGTGAGGGTTAAGATTAGGTTTTGGGTTATGATGAGGGTGAGGCTGAGGATTAGGGTTTGGTTTAGGGTTAGATTTGGCGTTAGGTTTAGGGTTAGGTTTAGGGTTATAGTGAGGGTTAGTGTTAGGGTTACGGTTAGGCTGAGGGTGAGGGTGCGGGTGAGGGTGGGAGTGAGGGTTAGGGTTAGGGTTAGGGTTAGATTTAGGGTTATTGTTAGTGTTATGGTAAGGGTTAAGTTTGCAGTGAGGGTGAGGCTGAGGTTGAGGGTTATGGTTAGGGTTAGGGTTAGTGTTAGTGTTAGTGTTGTTACTGTGAGGTTGAGGGTGATGGTGATAGTTTAGAGTTAGGGTGAGGTTTAGGGTGAGGTTTAGGGTTAGGTTTAGGGTTAGGTTTATTCTGAGGGTGAGGTTTAGGGTTAGAGTTAGGGTTAGGGGGAAGCTTAGGGTGAGGTTTAGCGTTATGGTTAGTGTTAAGGTTAGGGTGAGGGTGAGGGTTATGATGAGGTTTAGGGATAGGATTAGGGTTAGGATTAGGGTTAGGGTGAGGGTGAGTGTAAAGGTTAGGGTGATAGTTAGGCTTAGGCTTAGGGTTAGGATGAGGCTAAAGGTGGGGGTGAGGATTAGGGTTAGGGTGATGGTTAGGTTTAGGATTAGTGTTATTGTTAGAGTTAGGGTTAGAGTTCCGGTGAGGGTGAGGGTGCGGGTGAGGGTTAGGTTTAGGGTTAGTGTGAGGGTTAGTGATTGGGTTAGGATTAGTTTTAGGGTCATGGTATGTTTTAGGGTGAGGGTTTGGGTTAGTGTGAGGGTTATGGTTAGGGTTAGGGTGAGGTTTAGGGTTTGGGTTAGAGTTAGGTTTAGGGTGAGAGGTAGGGGGAGGTTTAGGGTTAGGGTTAGGGTTAGGATTAGGGTTAGGTTGAGGGTGAGTGTGTGTGTTAGGGTTAGGTTTAGGATTAGGCTTAGGTTTAGGCTCAGGGTGAGGTTGACGATGAAGGTTAGGGTTGGGGTGAGCATTAAGGTTCGGGTTACGATTAAGTTTAGGGTAAGGGTTAGGGTAAACGTTATGGTGAGGGAGAGGGTTAGGATTAGTTTGAAGGTTAGGGTTAGGGTGAGGGTGAAGATTAGCATTAGGGTTAGGGTGAGAGTTAGGATGAGGGTTACTTTTAGGATTAGGGTTAGAGTGAGGTCTATTTTGAGTGTGAGGTTTAGGCTTAGGGTTAGGGTGACGTTTAGGGTTAGGGTAAGGGTTAGGGTTAGGGTGAGGGTGAGGTTTAGCGTTAGATTTGGTGTTACGGTGAGGCTGAGGTTGAGCATTAGGTTTAGGGTTAGAGTTAGATTTAGGGTTAGGGTGAGGGTGAGGTTTAGGCTTAGGGTTAGGCTTAGGGTTAGGATTAGGATTAGGGTAAGCTTTCGGGTAAGTCTGAGGGTTAGGGTTAGGGTTAGGGTTAGGTTTAGGGTTAGGCTGAGTGTGAGCATGAAGGTGAGAGTTAGGGTTAGGGTGAGGTTTAGGGTTAGGGTTAGGGTGAGTGTTAGGGTTAGGTTGAAGGTTAGGGTTAGGGTTATGTTGAGGGTTAGGGTTAGGGTTAGCGTGAGGGTTAGGTTGAGGATTAGGGTTAGGATTAGAGTTAGGGTGAGGGCTAGGGTGAGGGTGAGTATTGGGGTTAGTGTTAGTGTGAGGTTTAGGGTTAGGGTTAGGGAAAGGGTGAGGTTTAGGTTGAGGGTTAGGGTTATCGTGACATGAGGGTTAGTGTTAGGGTGGGGCTTAGGGTTAGAATTAGGGTTAGGGTGATCCTGAGGTTTAGGATTAGTGTTATGGTTAGGGTTAGGTTTAGGGTTAGGATTAGTGTTATTTTTAGGGTTAGGGTTAGATTTACTGTGAGAGTGAGGGTGAGGGTGAGGGTGAGAGTTAGGTTTAGTGTGAGGTTTAGGTTTAGGGTTAGGATTAGTGTTAAGGTGAGGGTGAGGTTTAAGGTTAGATGTAGGTTTAGGGGGAAGGTTAGATCGAGGGTTAGGGTTAGGGTTAGGCTTAGGCTTAGGGTTAGGCTGAGGTTGAGGGTGGGGGTGAAGATTAGGGTTATGGTGATGGTTAGGATTAGGGTTAGGGTGAGGGCTAGGGTGAGGGTGAGGGTTAGTGTAAGGCTTAGGCTTAGGGTTAGGCTGAGCGTGAGGTTTTGGGTGAGGGTTAGGGTTAGGGTGATGGTTAAATTTACGGTTAGGGTGAGGGTTAGGGTGAAGTTTAGGGTAAGGTTGAGGGTAAGGGTGAGGATGATGGTAAGGGTAAAAGTGAAGTTTACACTGAGGGTTAGGGTTAAAATAAGTCTGAGAGTTAGGGTTAGGTTTAGGTTTAGGATAAGGGTGAGGTTTAGGCTTAGGGTGAGGGTTAGATTGAGGATTACGGTTAGGGTTAGTGTGAGGTTTAGGGTGAGGATGAGCGTATGGGTTAGGGTGAGGGTGAGGGTTAGAATTAGGGTTAGGGTGAAGGCTAGGGTGAGGGTGAGGGTTAGGGTGAGGGTGAGGTTTAGGGTTAGATATAGGGTTAGCGGGATGGTTAGGCTTAGGGTCAGTGTTAGGGTTAGGGTGAGGGTGAGGGTTAGGTTGAGGTTAAGGTTTAGGGTTACAGTTAGGGTTAGTGTGAGTGTTAGTGTTAGGGTTAGAGTTAGTGTTAAGGTGAGGGTAAGTGTTTGGGTGTGGGTTTGGTTTAGGGTGAGGGTTATTGTTAGGGTGAGGGTTAGGGTTAGGTTTAGGGTTATTGTTAGAGTTAGGTTTACGGTTACGGTTACAGTGAGGGTCAGAGTGAACTTTAGGGTTACGGTTAGGATAAGGTTTAGGGTTAGGGTCAGGGTTAGAATAAGGGTTAGGCTGAGAGTGAGGTTTAGGTTTAGACTTAGGGTTAGTGTTAGTTTTAGGGTTAGGGTGAGGGTTAGGGTTAGGCTTAGGCTTAGGCTTAGGCTTAGGCGGAGCATGAGGTTGAGGGTGAGGGTTAGGATGAGGTTTAGGGTTAGGATTAGGGTTAGTGTTAGGGCTAGGATGAGGGTTAGGTTAAGGTTAGAGTTAGGGATAGGGTTCGTTTTAGGATTAATGTTAGGTTGAGGTTGAATGTGAGGATTAGGGTTAGGTTTAGGATTAGGCTTAGAGTTAGGGTGAGGGTTAAGGTTAGGGTTTGGGTTAGGGTGAGGGTGAGACTGAGGATTAGGGTTTGGTTTAGGGTTAGGTTTAGGGTTAGGTTTAGGTTTAGGGTTAGGGTTGCGGTGACGGTTAGGTTTAGGCTTAGGCTTAGGGTTAGGGTTAGAGGTATGGTTAGGGGGACTGTTAGGTTGCGGTTTAGGGTTAGGGTTAAGGTTAGGGTTAGGGTGATTTGTGAGGGTTAGGTTGAGGTTTAGGGATAGGGTTAGGTTTAGGATTAGGGTTAGGGTGAGGGTGAGTTGAGGGTTAGGTTGAGGGTTAGGCTTAGGCTTCGGGTTAGGCTGAGGGTGAGGGTGGGCGTGAGGATTAGGTTTAGGGTGATGGTTTTGTTTAGGGTTAGTGGTATTGTTAGGGTTAGGGTTACATTTCCGGTGAGGGTGAGGGTGCGGGTTAGGGATAAGGTTAGGGTTATTGTTAGGGTTAGGTTTAGGGTTAGCCTGAGGGTTAGCCTGAGGGTAATGTTGAGGGTGAGGTTTATGGTTAGGGTGAGAGTTAGTCTTAGGGTTAGGGTGATGTTTAGGGTTAGTGTGAGGGTTAGTGTTAGTGTTAGGGTGAGTGATAGGTTGAGGGTAAATGGTAGGCTGAGGCTTATGGTAAGGGTGAGGGTTAGGGTTAGGTTTAGAGTTATTGTTAGGGTTAAGTTTAAGGTTATGTTTAAAGTGAGGGTGAGGATGAGGGTTAGGTTTAGTGTTAGGATGAGGTTTAGGGTTAGGGTTAGGGTTAGAGTTAGGGTTAGGGTGAGAGTGAGGTTTAGGGTTCGAGTTAGGGTTAGTGTTAGCATTAGGGTTTGGGTGAGGGTTAGTGTTAGGACTAGGCTTAGGCTTAGGCTTAGGCTTAGGCCCAGCTTGAGGGTGAGGGTTAGTGTTAGGGTGAGGGGGAGGTTTAGTTTAGGCTTAGTGTTAGGATTAGGGTGAGGTTAAGGGTTAGGGTGAGGTTTAAGGTTAGGTTAGGGTGAGGGTTAAGATGAGGGTTAGGGTTTCAGTGAGAGTGAGGATTAAGGTTAGGGCGAGGCTTAGGGTTAGGGTTATGGTTAGGGTGAGGGTGATGGTTAGGATTAGGGTTAGGGTTATTGTAAATGTTATGGTTAGGGTTACAATTCCAGTGAGGGTGAGGCTGAGAGTGAAGTTTAGGGTTAGGGTAAGGGTTACTTTTTGGGTTAGGATTAGTGGTAATGTTAGGGTTAGGGTTAGACTTACGATTTGGGTGAGGGTGAGGGTTAGGGTTAGGGTTAGGGTGAGGGATAAGGTAAGGGTTAGGGTTAGGGTTAGATTGGGGATTAGGGTTAGGGTTAGTGTGAGGTTTAGGGTGAGGATGAGGGTTAGGGTGAGGGTTAGGGTTAGAGTTAGGATTAGGTTGAGGGCTAGCGTGAGGGTGAGTTTTAGTGTTAGGGTTAAGTTTATGGTGAGGTTTAGATTGAGGGTTAGGTTTAGGTTTAGGGGTAGGGTTAGCTTTAGTGTGAGGGTTTCGGTTAGGGCGAGAGTGAGGTTGAGGGTAAGGGTTATGGTGAGGGTTAGGGTAATGGTGAGGGTTAGGGTTAGGATTAGGGTTAGGTTTAGGGATAGGTTGAGTTTGAGGGTGAGGATGAGGGTCAGGGATAGGGTTAGGGTTATGGTTAGGGTGAGGTCTAGGGTGAGGGTGAGGGTTAGGGTGAAGGTGAGGGTGAGGGTGAGGGTCTTGGTTAGGTAATGGTTAGGGTTAGGGTGAGGATTAGTTGAGGGTTATGGTAAGGGTGAGCTTGAGGTTTAGGGTTTGGGTTAGAGTTAGGTTTAGGGTGAGAGGTAGGGGGAGGTTTAGGGTTAGGGTTAGGGTTAGGATTAGGGTTAGGTTGAGGGTGAGTGTGTGTGTTAGGGTTAGGTTTAGGATTAGGCTTAGGTTTAGGCTCAGGGTGAGGTTGACGATGAAGGTTAGGGTTGGGGTGAGCATTAAGGTTCGGGTTACGATTAAGTTTAGGGTAAGGGTTAGGGTAAACGTTATGGTGAGGGAGAGGGTTAGGATTAGTTTGAAGGTTAGGGTTAGGGTGAGGGTGAAGATTAGCATTAGGGTTAGGGTGAGAGTTAGGATGAGGGTTACTTTTAGGATTAGGGTTAGAGTGAGGTCTATTTTGAGTGTGAGGTTTAGGCTTAGGGTTAGGGTGACGTTTAGGGTTAGGGTAAGGGTTAGGGTTAGGGTGAGGGTGAGGTTTAGCGTTAGATTTGGTGTTACGGTGAGGCTGAGGTTGAGCATTAGGTTTAGGGTTAGAGTTAGATTTAGGGTTAGGGTGAGGGTGAGGTTTAGGCTTAGGGTTAGGCTTAGGGTTAGGATTAGGATTAGGGTAAGCTTTCGGGTAAGTCTGAGGGTTAGGGTTAGGGTTAGGGTTAGGTTTAGGGTTAGGCTGAGTGTGAGCATGAAGGTGAGAGTTAGGGTTAGGGTGAGGTTTAGGGTTAGGGTTAGGGTGAGTGTTAGGGTTAGGTTGAAGGTTAGGGTTAGGGTTATGTTGAGGGTTAGGGTTAGGGTTAGCGTGAGGGTTAGGTTGAGGATTAGGGTTAGGATTAGAGTTAGGGTGAGGGCTAGGGTGAGGGTGAGTATTGGGGTTAGTGTTAGTGTGAGGTTTAGGGTTAGGGTTAGGGAAAGGGTGAGGTTTAGGTTGAGGGTTAGGGTTATCGTGACATGAGGGTTAGTGTTAGGGTGGGGCTTAGGGTTAGAATTAGGGTTAGGGTGATCCTGAGGTTTAGGATTAGTGTTATGGTTAGGGTTAGGTTTAGGGTTAGGATTAGTGTTATTTTTAGGGTTAGGGTTAGATTTACTGTGAGAGTGAGGGTGAGGGTGAGGGTGAGAGTTAGGTTTAGTGTGAGGTTTAGGTTTAGGGTTAGGATTAGTGTTAAGGTGAGGGTGAGGTTTAAGGTTAGATGTAGGTTTAGGGGGAAGGTTAGATCGAGGGTTAGGGTTAGGGTTAGGCTTAGGCTTAGGGTTAGGCTGAGGTTGAGGGTGGGGGTGAAGATTAGGGTTATGGTGATGGTTAGGATTAGGGTTAGGGTGAGGGCTAGGGTGAGGGTGAGGGTTAGTGTAAGGCTTAGGCTTAGGGTTAGGCTGAGCGTGAGGTTTTGGGTGAGGGTTAGGGTTAGGGTGATGGTTAAATTTACGGTTAGGGTGAGGGTTAGGGTGAAGTTTAGGGTAAGGTTGAGGGTAAGGGTGAGGATGATGGTAAGGGTAAAAGTGAAGTTTACACTGAGGGTTAGGGTTAAAATAAGTCTGAGAGTTAGGGTTAGGTTTAGGTTTAGGATAAGGGTGAGGTTTAGGCTTAGGGTGAGGGTTAGATTGAGGATTACGGTTAGGGTTAGTGTGAGGTTTAGGGTGAGGATGAGCGTATGGGTTAGGGTGAGGGTGAGGGTTAGAATTAGGGTTAGGGTGAAGGCTAGGGTGAGGGTGAGGGTTAGGGTGAGGGTGAGGTTTAGGGTTAGATATAGGGTTAGCGGGATGGTTAGGCTTAGGGTCAGTGTTAGGGTTAGGGTGAGGGTGAGGGTTAGGTTGAGGTTAAGGTTTAGGGTTACAGTTAGGGTTAGTGTGAGTGTTAGTGTTAGGGTTAGAGTTAGTGTTAAGGTGAGGGTAAGTGTTTGGGTGTGGGTTTGGTTTAGGGTGAGGGTTATTGTTAGGGTGAGGGTTAGGGTTAGGTTTAGGGTTATTGTTAGAGTTAGGTTTACGGTTACGGTTACAGTGAGGGTCAGAGTGAACTTTAGGGTTACGGTTAGGATAAGGTTTAGGGTTAGGGTCAGGGTTAGAATAAGGGTTAGGCTGAGAGTGAGGTTTAGGTTTAGACTTAGGGTTAGTGTTAGTTTTAGGGTTAGGGTGAGGGTTAGGGTTAGGCTTAGGCTTAGGCTTAGGCTTAGGCGGAGCATGAGGTTGAGGGTGAGGGTTAGGATGAGGTTTAGGGTTAGGATTAGGGTTAGTGTTAGGGCTAGGATGAGGGTTAGGTTAAGGTTAGAGTTAGGGATAGGGTTCGTTTTAGGATTAATGTTAGGTTGAGGTTGAATGTGAGGATTAGGGTTAGGTTTAGGATTAGGCTTAGAGTTAGGGTGAGGGTTAAGGTTAGGGTTTGGGTTAGGGTGAGGGTGAGACTGAGGATTAGGGTTTGGTTTAGGGTTAGGTTTAGGGTTAGGTTTAGGTTTAGGGTTAGGGTTGCGGTGACGGTTAGGTTTAGGCTTAGGCTTAGGGTTAGGGTTAGAGGTATGGTTAGGGGGACTGTTAGGTTGCGGTTTAGGGTTAGGGTTAAGGTTAGGGTTAGGGTGATTTGTGAGGGTTAGGTTGAGGTTTAGGGATAGGGTTAGGTTTAGGATTAGGGTTAGGGTGAGGGTGAGTTGAGGGTTAGGTTGAGGGTTAGGCTTAGGCTTCGGGTTAGGCTGAGGGTGAGGGTGGGCGTGAGGATTAGGTTTAGGGTGATGGTTTTGTTTAGGGTTAGTGGTATTGTTAGGGTTAGGGTTACATTTCCGGTGAGGGTGAGGGTGCGGGTTAGGGATAAGGTTAGGGTTATTGTTAGGGTTAGGTTTAGGGTTAGCCTGAGGGTTAGCCTGAGGGTAATGTTGAGGGTGAGGTTTATGGTTAGGGTGAGAGTTAGTCTTAGGGTTAGGGTGATGTTTAGGGTTAGTGTGAGGGTTAGTGTTAGTGTTAGGGTGAGTGATAGGTTGAGGGTAAATGGTAGGCTGAGGCTTATGGTAAGGGTGAGGGTTAGGGTTAGGTTTAGAGTTATTGTTAGGGTTAAGTTTAAGGTTATGTTTAAAGTGAGGGTGAGGATGAGGGTTAGGTTTAGTGTTAGGATGAGGTTTAGGGTTAGGGTTAGGGTTAGAGTTAGGGTTAGGGTGAGAGTGAGGTTTAGGGTTCGAGTTAGGGTTAGTGTTAGCATTAGGGTTTGGGTGAGGGTTAGTGTTAGGACTAGGCTTAGGCTTAGGCTTAGGCTTAGGCCCAGCTTGAGGGTGAGGGTTAGTGTTAGGGTGAGGGGGAGGTTTAGTTTAGGCTTAGTGTTAGGATTAGGGTGAGGTTAAGGGTTAGGGTGAGGTTTAAGGTTAGGTTAGGGTGAGGGTTAAGATGAGGGTTAGGGTTTCAGTGAGAGTGAGGATTAAGGTTAGGGCGAGGCTTAGGGTTAGGGTTATGGTTAGGGTGAGGGTGATGGTTAGGATTAGGGTTAGGGTTATTGTAAATGTTATGGTTAGGGTTACAATTCCAGTGAGGGTGAGGCTGAGAGTGAAGTTTAGGGTTAGGGTAAGGGTTACTTTTTGGGTTAGGATTAGTGGTAATGTTAGGGTTAGGGTTAGACTTACGATTTGGGTGAGGGTGAGGGTTAGGGTTAGGGTTAGGGTGAGGGATAAGGTAAGGGTTAGGGTTAGGGTTAGATTGGGGATTAGGGTTAGGGTTAGTGTGAGGTTTAGGGTGAGGATGAGGGTTAGGGTGAGGGTTAGGGTTAGAGTTAGGATTAGGTTGAGGGCTAGCGTGAGGGTGAGTTTTAGTGTTAGGGTTAAGTTTATGGTGAGGTTTAGATTGAGGGTTAGGTTTAGGTTTAGGGGTAGGGTTAGCTTTAGTGTGAGGGTTTCGGTTAGGGCGAGAGTGAGGTTGAGGGTAAGGGTTATGGTGAGGGTTAGGGTAATGGTGAGGGTTAGGGTTAGGATTAGGGTTAGGTTTAGGGATAGGTTGAGTTTGAGGGTGAGGATGAGGGTCAGGGATAGGGTTAGGGTTATGGTTAGGGTGAGGTCTAGGGTGAGGGTGAGGGTTAGGGTGAAGGTGAGGGTGAGGGTGAGGGTCTTGGTTAGGTAATGGTTAGGGTTAGGGTGAGGATTAGTTGAGGGTTATGGTAAGGGTGAGCTTGAGGTTTAGGGTTTGGGTTAGAGTTAGGTTTAGGGTGAGAGGTAGGGGGAGGTTTAGGGTTAGGGTTAGGGTTAGGATTAGGGTTAGGTTGAGGGTGAGTGTGTGTGTTAGGGTTAGGTTTAGGATTAGGCTTAGGTTTAGGCTCAGGGTGAGGTTGACGATGAAGGTTAGGGTTGGGGTGAGCATTAAGGTTCGGGTTACGATTAAGTTTAGGGTAAGGGTTAGGGTAAACGTTATGGTGAGGGAGAGGGTTAGGATTAGTTTGAAGGTTAGGGTTAGGGTGAGGGTGAAGATTAGCATTAGGGTTAGGGTGAGAGTTAGGATGAGGGTTACTTTTAGGATTAGGGTTAGAGTGAGGTCTATTTTGAGTGTGAGGTTTAGGCTTAGGGTTAGGGTGACGTTTAGGGTTAGGGTAAGGGTTAGGGTTAGGGTGAGGGTGAGGTTTAGCGTTAGATTTGGTGTTACGGTGAGGCTGAGGTTGAGCATTAGGTTTAGGGTTAGAGTTAGATTTAGGGTTAGGGTGAGGGTGAGGTTTAGGCTTAGGGTTAGGCTTAGGGTTAGGATTAGGATTAGGGTAAGCTTTCGGGTAAGTCTGAGGGTTAGGGTTAGGGTTAGGGTTAGGTTTAGGGTTAGGCTGAGTGTGAGCATGAAGGTGAGAGTTAGGGTTAGGGTGAGGTTTAGGGTTAGGGTTAGGGTGAGTGTTAGGGTTAGGTTGAAGGTTAGGGTTAGGGTTATGTTGAGGGTTAGGGTTAGGGTTAGCGTGAGGGTTAGGTTGAGGATTAGGGTTAGGATTAGAGTTAGGGTGAGGGCTAGGGTGAGGGTGAGTATTGGGGTTAGTGTTAGTGTGAGGTTTAGGGTTAGGGTTAGGGAAAGGGTGAGGTTTAGGTTGAGGGTTAGGGTTATCGTGACATGAGGGTTAGTGTTAGGGTGGGGCTTAGGGTTAGAATTAGGGTTAGGGTGATCCTGAGGTTTAGGATTAGTGTTATGGTTAGGGTTAGGTTTAGGGTTAGGATTAGTGTTATTTTTAGGGTTAGGGTTAGATTTACTGTGAGAGTGAGGGTGAGGGTGAGGGTGAGAGTTAGGTTTAGTGTGAGGTTTAGGTTTAGGGTTAGGATTAGTGTTAAGGTGAGGGTGAGGTTTAAGGTTAGATGTAGGTTTAGGGGGAAGGTTAGATCGAGGGTTAGGGTTAGGGTTAGGCTTAGGCTTAGGGTTAGGCTGAGGTTGAGGGTGGGGGTGAAGATTAGGGTTATGGTGATGGTTAGGATTAGGGTTAGGGTGAGGGCTAGGGTGAGGGTGAGGGTTAGTGTAAGGCTTAGGCTTAGGGTTAGGCTGAGCGTGAGGTTTTGGGTGAGGGTTAGGGTTAGGGTGATGGTTAAATTTACGGTTAGGGTGAGGGTTAGGGTGAAGTTTAGGGTAAGGTTGAGGGTAAGGGTGAGGATGATGGTAAGGGTAAAAGTGAAGTTTACACTGAGGGTTAGGGTTAAAATAAGTCTGAGAGTTAGGGTTAGGTTTAGGTTTAGGATAAGGGTGAGGTTTAGGCTTAGGGTGAGGGTTAGATTGAGGATTACGGTTAGGGTTAGTGTGAGGTTTAGGGTGAGGATGAGCGTATGGGTTAGGGTGAGGGTGAGGGTTAGAATTAGGGTTAGGGTGAAGGCTAGGGTGAGGGTGAGGGTTAGGGTGAGGGTGAGGTTTAGGGTTAGATATAGGGTTAGCGGGATGGTTAGGCTTAGGGTCAGTGTTAGGGTTAGGGTGAGGGTGAGGGTTAGGTTGAGGTTAAGGTTTAGGGTTACAGTTAGGGTTAGTGTGAGTGTTAGTGTTAGGGTTAGAGTTAGTGTTAAGGTGAGGGTAAGTGTTTGGGTGTGGGTTTGGTTTAGGGTGAGGGTTATTGTTAGGGTGAGGGTTAGGGTTAGGTTTAGGGTTATTGTTAGAGTTAGGTTTACGGTTACGGTTACAGTGAGGGTCAGAGTGAACTTTAGGGTTACGGTTAGGATAAGGTTTAGGGTTAGGGTCAGGGTTAGAATAAGGGTTAGGCTGAGAGTGAGGTTTAGGTTTAGACTTAGGGTTAGTGTTAGTTTTAGGGTTAGGGTGAGGGTTAGGGTTAGGCTTAGGCTTAGGCTTAGGCTTAGGCGGAGCATGAGGTTGAGGGTGAGGGTTAGGATGAGGTTTAGGGTTAGGATTAGGGTTAGTGTTAGGGCTAGGATGAGGGTTAGGTTAAGGTTAGAGTTAGGGATAGGGTTCGTTTTAGGATTAATGTTAGGTTGAGGTTGAATGTGAGGATTAGGGTTAGGTTTAGGATTAGGCTTAGAGTTAGGGTGAGGGTTAAGGTTAGGGTTTGGGTTAGGGTGAGGGTGAGACTGAGGATTAGGGTTTGGTTTAGGGTTAGGTTTAGGGTTAGGTTTAGGTTTAGGGTTAGGGTTGCGGTGACGGTTAGGTTTAGGCTTAGGCTTAGGGTTAGGGTTAGAGGTATGGTTAGGGGGACTGTTAGGTTGCGGTTTAGGGTTAGGGTTAAGGTTAGGGTTAGGGTGATTTGTGAGGGTTAGGTTGAGGTTTAGGGATAGGGTTAGGTTTAGGATTAGGGTTAGGGTGAGGGTGAGTTGAGGGTTAGGTTGAGGGTTAGGCTTAGGCTTCGGGTTAGGCTGAGGGTGAGGGTGGGCGTGAGGATTAGGTTTAGGGTGATGGTTTTGTTTAGGGTTAGTGGTATTGTTAGGGTTAGGGTTACATTTCCGGTGAGGGTGAGGGTGCGGGTTAGGGATAAGGTTAGGGTTATTGTTAGGGTTAGGTTTAGGGTTAGCCTGAGGGTTAGCCTGAGGGTAATGTTGAGGGTGAGGTTTATGGTTAGGGTGAGAGTTAGTCTTAGGGTTAGGGTGATGTTTAGGGTTAGTGTGAGGGTTAGTGTTAGTGTTAGGGTGAGTGATAGGTTGAGGGTAAATGGTAGGCTGAGGCTTATGGTAAGGGTGAGGGTTAGGGTTAGGTTTAGAGTTATTGTTAGGGTTAAGTTTAAGGTTATGTTTAAAGTGAGGGTGAGGATGAGGGTTAGGTTTAGTGTTAGGATGAGGTTTAGGGTTAGGGTTAGGGTTAGAGTTAGGGTTAGGGTGAGAGTGAGGTTTAGGGTTCGAGTTAGGGTTAGTGTTAGCATTAGGGTTTGGGTGAGGGTTAGTGTTAGGACTAGGCTTAGGCTTAGGCTTAGGCTTAGGCCCAGCTTGAGGGTGAGGGTTAGTGTTAGGGTGAGGGGGAGGTTTAGTTTAGGCTTAGTGTTAGGATTAGGGTGAGGTTAAGGGTTAGGGTGAGGTTTAAGGTTAGGTTAGGGTGAGGGTTAAGATGAGGGTTAGGGTTTCAGTGAGAGTGAGGATTAAGGTTAGGGCGAGGCTTAGGGTTAGGGTTATGGTTAGGGTGAGGGTGATGGTTAGGATTAGGGTTAGGGTTATTGTAAATGTTATGGTTAGGGTTACAATTCCAGTGAGGGTGAGGCTGAGAGTGAAGTTTAGGGTTAGGGTAAGGGTTACTTTTTGGGTTAGGATTAGTGGTAATGTTAGGGTTAGGGTTAGACTTACGATTTGGGTGAGGGTGAGGGTTAGGGTTAGGGTTAGGGTGAGGGATAAGGTAAGGGTTAGGGTTAGGGTTAGATTGGGGATTAGGGTTAGGGTTAGTGTGAGGTTTAGGGTGAGGATGAGGGTTAGGGTGAGGGTTAGGGTTAGAGTTAGGATTAGGTTGAGGGCTAGCGTGAGGGTGAGTTTTAGTGTTAGGGTTAAGTTTATGGTGAGGTTTAGATTGAGGGTTAGGTTTAGGTTTAGGGGTAGGGTTAGCTTTAGTGTGAGGGTTTCGGTTAGGGCGAGAGTGAGGTTGAGGGTAAGGGTTATGGTGAGGGTTAGGGTAATGGTGAGGGTTAGGGTTAGGATTAGGGTTAGGTTTAGGGATAGGTTGAGTTTGAGGGTGAGGATGAGGGTCAGGGATAGGGTTAGGGTTATGGTTAGGGTGAGGTCTAGGGTGAGGGTGAGGGTTAGGGTGAAGGTGAGGGTGAGGGTGAGGGTCTTGGTTAGGTAATGGTTAGGGTTAGGGTGAGGATTAGTTGAGGGTTATGGTAAGGGTGAGCTTGAGGTTTAGGGTGTGGGTGAGCGTTAGGTTTAGGGTGAAGGTTCGGGTGATGGTGAGGGTTAGGGTGAGGTAGAAGGTTAGGGTTAGGGCTAGGTGAGGGTTAGTGTTAGGGTTAGGATTAGGGTGAGGGTTAGGATTAGGTTTACGGTTAGGGTGAGGTTTAAGGTGAGGGTGAGGGTTAAGGTTAGGGTTAGGTTTGTGGTGTGGATAAATGATAGCATGAAGGTTAGTGTGAATGTTAGACTTAGCATTAGGGTTAGGGTGAGGGTGAGGGTGAGGATTAAGGTGAGTTTTAGGGTTAGGGTGAGGGTTAGGGTTAGGCTTAGCGTGAGGGTGACGGTTAGAGTTAGATTTACGGTGAGGATTCGGTTAAGTGTGAGGTTTATTGTGAGGATGATGTTAAGTGTTAGGATGAGGGTTAGGGTGAGGGTGAGGGTTAGGGTTAAGGTTTGGGTTAGGGTGAGGGTTAAGGTTAAGGTTATGCTTAGGGTTAGGGTGAGGGTTAGGCTGAGGATTAGGGTTATGTATAGGGTGAGGGTTAGGGTGAAGGTGAGGGTTAGGTTTCGGGTGAGGGTTAGGGTTGTTATTAGGGTTAGGGTCAGATTTAGGGTGACAGTGAGGTTTTGGGTGAGGGTTAGGTTGAGGGTTTGTGGTAGGGTTAAGTTGAGGGTTAGGGTAAGGGGTAGGGTTACGCTTAGGCTGAGGGTTAGGTTTATTGTGAGAGTTAGGGTTGGGGTTAGGGTTAGGATTAGTGTGAGGGTAAGAATTAGGTTCATGGCAAGGGTGAGGGTGAGGTTTAGGGTTAGGAATAGTGATAGGATTATTGTAAAGCTGAGGGTGAGGGTGAGGTTTAGGGTTAGGGTTAGGGTGAGGGCTTGAGTGAGGGTTAAGGTAAGGTTAAGGGTTAGGGTGAGAGTGATGGTAAGGGTAAAGGTGAGGGTTAGCCTGAGGGTGAGGTTTAAGAAAAGGGTGAGGGGTAGGGTTAGGGTGAGGGTTAGGTTAAGGGTTCGGGTTACGGTTAGGGTGAGGGTTAGGATGAGGTATAGGGTTAGGATTAGGGTTACAGTGAGGGCTAGGGTGAGGGTTAAGGTTAGGATTAGCTTTAGGGTGAGGTTTACGGTTAGAGTTAGGGTTAGGGTGAGGGTTAGGATGAGGTTTAGGGTTAGGGTTAATTTTAGGTTTAGGGTTAGGGTGAGGGTAAGGGTTAGGTTTATGGTTAGGATTAGGGTTAGAGTGAGGGTGAGTGTGTGGGTTAGGGTTAGGTTTAGTATTAGGCTTAGGGTTAGGCACAGGGTTAGGGTGAGGGTTTAGGTTAGGGTGAGGGTTTGGTTTAGGGTTATGGTGAGGGTTAGGGTGAGGGTTAGGTTTGGTTAGGGTTATGGTGAGGGTTAGGGTGAGGGTTAGGTTTAGGATTGAGGTTAGGATGAGGGCTAGAGTGAGGTTGAGGTTTAGGGTTAGGGTGTGGTTTAGGGTTAGGTTTAGCGTTAGGGTCAGGGTGAGTTTGAGGTTTAGGGTTAGAGATAGGTTTAGGGTGAGGGTTAGGGTGAGGGTTAGATTTAGGGTTAGTGTTAGGGTTAATGGTAGGGTGAGCGTTAGGGTGAGGGTTAGGGTTAGGGATAGTGTTAGGTTTAGTATTAGGTTTAGGGTTAGGGTGAGTGTGAGGGTTAGGGTTTGGATAAGATTTAGGCTTAGTGTTAGGCTGAGGTAGAGTGTAAGTGTGAGGGTTAGGGTTAGGGTGCGGGTTAGGGTTAGGTTTAGGTTTAGAGTTAGCCTTCAATTGAGGTTTCGTGTTAGGGTTAGGGTTAGTGCGAGGGTTAGTTTTAGGGTTACAGTGAGGCTTAGGGTTAGGCTTAGGATTAGGCTTATGAATAGGCTGAGGGTGAGGGTGGGGGTGAGGATTAGGTTTAGGGTTAGGGTTAGGGTTAGGTTTATTGGTAGTTTTATGGTTAGTGTAAATTTTGTGGTGAGGTTGAAGTTGAGGGTGAGGGTTAGGTTTAGGTTGAGGTTTAGGGTGAGGTTTAGGGTTAGGTTTAATTTTAGGTTGAAGGTGAGTGTGAGAGTTAGGGTTAGGGTTAGGGTTAGTCTTAGGGTTAGGGTGAGGATTAATGTTAGGGTTTCGTTTAGGGTAAGGTTGAGGCTGAGGATAGGGTGAGTTTTAGGGTTAGGTTTAGGTTTAGGGTTAGGGTTAGGCTGATGGTGAGAGTCGGGGTGAGGATTAGGGTTATGGTTAGGGTTAAAATTAGGGTTATTGTTAGTGTTATGATTTGGGTTTAGTTTGCGGTGAGGGGGAGCCTGAGGTCGAGGGTTATGGTTAGGGTTAGGCTTAGTCTTGGGGTTAGGCTGAGGGTGAGTATGGTGGTGAGGATTAGGTTTTGGGTGATGGATAGTGTTAGGGTTAGGTTGAGGGTGAGGATGAGGCTTAGCATTAGGATTAGGTTTAGGGTGAGAGCTAGGGTGAGGGTGAAGGTTAGGGTTAGGGTTAGGCTTAGGCTTAGGGTTAGGCTTAGGGTGAGGGTGAGGGTGAGGGTTTGGGTTAATGTGATGGATAGGGTTAGGTTTAGGGTGAGTTTTAGGATCTGGGTTAGGGTTAGGGTGAGGGTTAGCATGAATGTGACGGTAAGAATAAAGTTGAGGGTTAGGCTGAGGGTGAGTGTTCCCCTAAGGGTGAGGGTTAGGATTAGGTTGAGGTTAGGGTAAGGGTTAGGATGAGGGTTAGGGTGAGGGTGAGGGTTAGATTGAGGATCAGGGTTGGGGTTTGTGTGAGGTTTAGGGTGAATGATGAGGGTTTGGGTTAGGGTGAGGGTTAGGGTTAGAATTAGGGTTAGAGTGAGGGCTAGGGTGAGGCTGAGGGTTAGGGTTAGGGTTAAGGTGAGGTTTAGGTTTCGGGTGAGAGTTAGGGTTACTGTGAGTGTTTGTGTTAGAGTTAGGATTAGTGTTAGGGTGAGTGTAAGTGTTAGGGTGAGGGTTAGGGTTAGGGTGATGGTTAGGGTGAGGGTTAGGGTTAGGTTTAGGGTGATTGTTAAGTTTCGAGTTAGGGTTACGTTGAGGGTGAGGGTGAGGGTTAGGGTTAGGGTGAGGTTTAGGTTTAGGTTTAGGGTTAGAGTTAGGGTGAGGGTGTGGATGAGTTTTATGGTTACAGTTAGGATTCAAGTGAGGGTGAGGATGAGGGTTAGGGTTAAGGTTAGTTTTAGGTTTAGGGTTAGGCTGAGGTTTAGGGTTAGGGTTATGGTTAGGATTAGGGTTAGGGTGAGGGTTAGGGTTAGGGTTAGGATGAGGGTTAAGAAGAGGTTTAGTTTTAGGATTATGGTTATGTTGAGGGCAAGGGTGAGGGTGAGGTTTAGGGTTAGGTTTAGGGTGAGGTTTAGGGTTAAGGTTAAGTTTAGGGTCAGTGTGAGTTTGAGGTTTAGTGTTAGAGATAGGGTTAGGTTGAGGGTTAAGATGATTGTTAGTGTTAGGGTTAGCGTTAGGGTTAGGGTGAGGGTTAGGGTGAGGTTGTGTGTTTGGGTTTGGGTTAGGATTAGGATTAGGGTCAGGGAGAGGGTGAGTGTGAGGGTTAGGGTTAGGGTTAGGCTTAGGGTTAGGCTCAGGGTGAGGGTGAGGGTGAGTGTTAGGGTTAGGATGAGTGTTAGGGTTAGGGTGAGGCTTATGGTTAGGGTTAGGGTGAGAGTTATTGTTCGAGTTTGGTGTTACGGTGCGGGTTAGGTTGAGGGTGTGAGTAATGTTAAAGTGAGGTTTAGGCTGAGGGTGAGGGCTACGGTAAGGGGGAGGGTTAGAGTTAGGGTGAGGGATAGGGTAAGGGTTAGGGTTAGGTTTAGGGTGAGGGTGAGGGTTAGATTGAGGATTAGTGTTAGGTTTAGTGTGAGGTTTAGGGTTTCGCTGAGCGGTAGGATTAGTGTGAGCGTTAGTGTTAGGGTGAGGGTAAGTGTTAGGGCGAGGTTTAGGTTTAGGGTGAGGGTTATGGTTAGGGTGAGGCTTACGATTAGGGTTAGGGTTGTTGTTAGGGTTAGGGTTACAGTTACGTTGAGGGTAATCGTGAGGGTGAGGGTGAGGTTTAATGCTAGGGTTAGGGTGAGATTTTGGGTTAGGGTGTTAGAGTTAGGGTTAGGGTGAAGGTCAGGTTTAGGGTTAGTGTTAGTGTTAGGGTGATGGTTAGGGTGAGGGTTAGGGTGAGGGTTAGGGTCAGGGTTAGGGTTAGGGTGAGTGTTAGGTTGATGGTAAGGGTTAGGGCTTGGGTTTGTTTTAGGATAAAGGTTAGTGTGAGGGTGAGTGTGACCGTTAGGGATAGGGTTAGGGTTAGGCTTAGGGTTAGGCTGAGGGTGAGTGTGAAGGTGAGGACTAGGGTTAGGGTGCCGGTTAGGGTTAGGGTTAGGGTTAGAATTAGCCTTAAGGTGAGGTTTATGGTTAGGGTTAGGATTAGGATTCTGGTGAGTGTGAGGGTTACAGTTAGCTTGAGTGTTAGGGTGAGGGGTAGGGTTAGGGTTAGGGTGAGGGTTAGGGTTAATGTGAGTTTTAGGGTTATGGTTAGGGCTAGGGTTAAGTTGAGGGTTAGGTTGAGGGTTAGGTTGAGGGTTAGGGTTTGTGTTAGGGTTAGGGTGAGGGGGAGGTTTACTGGGAGCTTTAGGTCAGGCTTAGTGTTAGGATTAGGGTGAGGTAAAGGGTTAGGGTGAGGGTTAAGGTTAGGTTAGGGTGAGGGTTAAAATGAGGGTTAGGGCGAGTGTTAGGGTTAGGATTATGGTTAGGGTAGGGTGATGGTTAGGATTAGGGTTAGGGTTATTGTAAATATTATGGTTAGGGTTATATTTCCAGAGAGGGTGAGGCTGAGAGTGAAGGTTAGGGTTAGGGTAAGGGTTAGTTTTAGGGTTAGGATTAGTGGTAATGTTAGGGTTAGGGTTAGACTTACGATTTGGGTGAGGGTGAGGGTTAGGGTGAGGTTGAGGGTGAGGGTAAGGGTTAGGGTTAGGATGAGGTTTAGGGTTAGGGTTATGGTTAGGGTGAGGTCTAGGGTGAGGGTGAGGGTTAGGGTGAAGGTGAGGGTGAGGGTAAGGGTCTTGGTTAGGTAATGGTTAGGTTTAGGGTGAGAATTACTTGAGGGTTAGGGTAAGGGTGAGCTTGAAGTTTAGGGTGTGTGTGAGCGTTAGGGTTAGGGAGAGGGTTCGGGTGATGGTGATGGTTAGGGTGAGGTAGAAGGTTAGGGTTAGGGTTAGGTGAGGATTAGTGTTAGGGTTAGGGTTAGGGTGAGGGTTAGGATTAGGTTTAGGGTTAGGGTGAGGTAAAGGGTGAGGGTGAGGGGTAAGGTTATGGTTAGGTTTGTGGTATGGATAAGTGATAGCATGAGGGTTAGGGTGAGTGTTAGACTTAGCATTAGGGTTAGGGTGAGGGTTAGGGTGAGGATTAGGGTGAGTTTTAGGGTTAGGGTGAGGGTTAGGGTTATGCTTAGCGTGAGGGTGACGGTGAGGGTGACGGTTAGGGTTAGAGTTACGGTGAGGATTTGGTTAAGTGTGAGGTTTAGGGTAGGATCAGGTTAAGGGTTAGGATGAGCATTAGGGTGAGGGTGAGGATTAGCGTTAAGGTTTGGGTTAGGGTGAGGGTTAGGGTGAGGGTTAGGGTTAGGGTTATGCTTAGGGTTAGGGTGAGGGTTATGCTGAGGGTTAGGGTTATGATTAGGGTGAGGTTTACGGTGAGGGTGAGGGTTAGGGTTGTTATTAGTGTTAGGGTCAGATTTAGGGTTACGGTGAATTTTTGAGTGAGGGTTAGGCTGAGGGTTAGAGTTATGGTTAAGATGAGGGTTAGGGTAAGTGGTAGGGTTATGGTTAGAGTGAGGGTTAGGTTTATTGTGAGAGTTTGGGTTAGGGTTAGAGTTAGGATTAGTGTGAGGGTAAGAATTAGGTGACTGTTAGGGTGAGGGTGAGGTTTAGCATTAGGAATAGTGATAGGATTAGTGTAAATCTGAGGGTGAGGGTGAGGTTTAGGGTTAGGGTTAGGGTGAGGGCTTGGGTGAGGGTTAGGGTAAGGTTGAGGGTTACGGTGAGAGTTATGGTAATGGTAAAGTTGAGGGTTAGCCTGAGGGTGAGGGTTAAGATAAGGGTAAGGTTTAGGGTTACGGTGAGGGTTAGGTTAAGGGTTCGGGTTACGGTTATGGTGAGGGTTAGATTGAGGATTAGGGTTAGGGTTAGTGTGAGGTTTAGGGTGAGATTGAGGGTTTGGGTTACGGTGAGGGTGAGGGTTAGAATTAGGATTAGGGTGAGGGCTAGGATGAGGGTGAGGTTTAGGTTAGGGTTAGGGTTAAGGTTTAGGGTTACTGTGAGGGTTAGGGTTAGTGTGCGGGTTAGTGTTAGAGTTAGGGTTAGTGTTAGGGTGAGGGTAAGTGTTAGGGTGAGTGTTTGGGTTAGGGTGAGGATTATGTTTAGGTTGAGGGTTAGGTTTAGGGTTAGGGTTATTGTTAGGGTTAGGATTAGGAATAGGGTTAGGGTGAGGTTGAGTGTGTGGGTTAGGGTTAGGTTTAGGTTTAGGCTTAAGGTTAGGCTGAGGGTGAGGTTGAGGATGAGGGTTAGCTTTAGGTTGATGGTTAGGGTTAGGGTTAGGGTGAGGGTTAGGATGAGGGTTAGAGTTAGGATTAGTGTTTGGGTGAGGGCTAGGGTGAAGATGAGGTTTAGGGTTATGTTTAGGGTGAGGTTTAGTTTTAGGGTTAGGGTTAGGGTTAGGGTTAAGGTGAGGCTGAGGTTTAGGTTTAGAGATTGGGTTAGGGTGAGGGTTAGGCTTAGGGTTAATGTTCGGTTTAGGTTTAGGGTGAGGGTTAGGGTTAGGATGAGGGTTAGGGTTAGGGCTTGGAGTAGGATTAGTGTTAGGGTGAAGGTGAGTGTGAGTGTGAGGGTTAGGGTTAGGCTAAGGGTTAGGCTTAGGTTTAGGCTGAGGTTGAGGGTGAGTGTTAAGGTGAGGGTGAGGGTGAGGTTTAGGGTTAGATTTAGGGTTAGTGTGAGGGTTAGTGTTAGGATTGGTGTTAGGGTTAGGGTTAGGGTGAGGGTTAGTGTGAGGGTTATGGTTAGGGATCAGGTTAGGTTTAGGATTAGGGTTAGTGTGAGTATGAGTGTGAGGATTAGTGTTAGGGTTAGGCTGAGGGTGAGGGTGAGGGTTAGGGTTAGGGTGAGGGTTAGGGTTAGGGTTAGGGTGAGGGTTAGGATGAGGGTTAGAGTTAGGATTAGGGTTTGGGTGAGGGCTAGGGTGAAGATGAGGTTTAGGGTTATGTTTAGGGTGAGTTTTAGGGTTAGGGTTAGGATTAGGTTTAGGGTTAAGGTGAGGGTGAGGTTTAGGTTTAGAGTTAGGGTTAGGGTGAGGGTAAGGGTTAGGGTTAATGTTCAGTTTAGGGTTAGGGTGAGGGTTAGGGTTAGGGTGAGGGTTAGGGTTAAGGCTGGGAGTAGGATTAGTGTTAAAGTGTGGGTGAGTGTGAGTGTGAGGTTTTGGGTTCGGGTTAGGTTTAGGCTTAGGTTTAGGCTGAGGTTGAGGGTGACGGTTAAGGTGAAGGTGAGGGTGAGGTTTAGGATTAGAATTACGGTTAGTATGAGGGTTAGTGTTAGGATTGGTGTTAGGGTTAAGTTTAGGGTGAAGGTTAGGGTGAGCATTATGTTTAGGGATCGGGTTAGATTTAGGATTAGTTTAGCTTGAGTGTGAGTGTGAGGATTATTGTTAGGGTAGGTTTAGGGTTAGGCTGAGGGTGAGGGTGAGGGTTAGGGTTAGGGTGAGGGTTAGGGTTAAGGTTAGGGTGAGGGTTAGGATGAGGTATATGGTTAGGATTAAGGTTACCGGGAGGGCTATTGTCAGGGTTAAGGTTAGGGTTAGGTTTAAGGTGAGGATTAGGGTTCGGGTTAGGTTTAGGACTTGTGTTAGGGTGTGGGCTAGGGTGAGGGTGAGGGTTAGGGTTAGGGTTAGTCTTAGTCTTAGGGTTAGGCTGAGGGTGAGGGTGGGGGTGAGGAATAGGTTTTGGGTGATTGTTAGGGTTAGGGATAGGGTGAGGGTTAGGATGAGGGTTAGGGTTAGGATTATGTTTAGCGTGAGGGCTAGGGTGAGGGTGAGGGTTAGAGTTAGGGTTAGTCTTAGTCTTAGGGTTAGGCTGAGGATGAGGGTGTGGGGGTGAGGAATAGGTTTGGGGTGATGGATAGGGTTAGGGTTAGGGTGAGGGTTAGGATGAGGGTTAGGGTTAGAATAATTTTAGGGTGAGGGCTAGGGTGAGGGTGAGGGTGAGGGTGAGTGATAGGGTTAGGCTGATGGATAGTGTTAGGTTTAGGGCAAGTGTTAGGATGAGTGTTAGGGTAAGGGTGAGGATTAGGCTGAGCATGACGGTAACAGTAAAGGTGAGGTTTAGGTGGAGGGTGAGTGTTCCCCTAAGGGTGAGTGGTAGGATTAGGGTGAGGGTTAGCATCAGGTTTAGGGTGAGGGTTAGGGTGAGGGTGAGTGTTAGATTGAGGATTAGGGTAAGGGTTAGGGTGAGGTTTAGGCTGAGGATGAAGTTGAGGGTTAGGGTGAGGGTTATGGTTAGAATTAGGATTAGAGTGAGTGCTCGGGTGAGGGTGAGGGTTAGGGTTAGGGTTAGGGTGACTGTGAGGTTTCGGGTTAGGGTGAGAGTTAGGGTTACTGTGAGGGTTAGTGTTTGAGTTAGGGTTAGGGTAAGGGTTAGGGTAAGTGTTAGGTTGAGAGTTAGGGTTAGGGTGAGTGTTATGTTTAGTGTGAGGGTTAGGGTTAGGTTTAGGGTTATTGTTAGGTTTAGGGTTAGTGTTACAGGGAGGGTGAGGGTGAGGGTTAGGGTTAGGGTGAGGTTTAGGATTAGGGTTAGGGTTTTAGTTAGGGTTAGGGTGAGGGTGAGTTTTAGGGTTAGGGTTAGGGTTAGGGTGAGCTTTTGGACGAGGGTTAGGGTTTCAGTGAGGGTGAGTGTTAGGGTTAGTTTGAGTGTTAGGGTTAGGATTAGGATTAGGGTGAGGGTGAGTGTTAGCATTAGGGTTAGGCTTAGAGTTAGGGTTAGGTTTAGGGTTAGGATTAGTGTTAATGTTTGGGTTAGGGTTAGAGTTACGGTGAGGGTGAGGGTGAGTTTTAGGGTGATGGTTAAGATGAGGTTTAGGGTTTCAGTGTGGGTGAGGGTTAAAGTTAGGGTGAGGGTTAAGGTTAGGATTAAGGTTAGGGTGAAGGTGATGGTTAGGATTAGGGTTAGGGTTATTGTAAATGTTATGTTTAGGGTTACATTTGCAGTGAGGGTGAAGCTGAGGGTGAAGGTTAGGGTTAGGGTAAGGGTTAGTTTTAGGGTTAGGATTAGTGTCAATATTAGGGTTAGGGTTAGATTTACGGTTTGGGTGAGGGTGAGGGTGAGGGTTAGGGTTAGGGTTAGGGTGAGGTTTAGAGTTAGGGTTAGGATTAGGGATAGGGTGAGGGAGAGGTTTAGGACAAGAGTTAGGTTGAGGGGGAGGGTAAGGGTGAGTGTTAGGTTTAGGGTTAGTGTTAGGGTTAGCGTTAGGTTTAGGGTGAGGGTAGGGTTGAGGTTTAGGGTTAGGGTTAGGTTTAGGGTTAGGATTCGGGTTAGGGTGAGGGTGAGGGTGGGGGTCAGGATTAGGGTTACAGTGATTGTTAGTTTTAGCGTTAGGTTGAGGGTTAGAATGAGGGTTAGGGTTTGGATTAAGTTTAGGGTGAGGGCTCGGTTGAGAGTGATGTTAGTTCGAGGTTTAGGGTTAGGGTTAGTGTTAGGGTCAAGGGTAGGTTGATGGTTATGTTGAGGTTTTGGGTAGGGTTAGGGTTAAGGTTAGGCTTAGGCTTAGGGTTAGGCTGAGGGTGAGGGCGGGGGTGAGGATTAGGGTTACGGTGATGGTTAGGGTTAGGGTTAGGTTGAGGGTTAGAATGAGGGTTAGGGTTGGATTAAGGTTAGGGTGAGGGCTCGGGTGAGGGTGAGGATTAAGGTAAGGCTTAGGCTTAGGATTAGGCTGAACTTGAGGTTGAGGTTGAGGGTTTCGGTTAGGGTGATGGTTAGGTTTATGGTTAGGGTGAGGGTTTGTATGAGGTTTAGGGTTAGGGTTTGGGTTAGGGTGATTATGATGGTAAGGGTAAAGGAGAGGTTTTGGCTGAGGGTGAGTGTTAAGGGTAAGGGTTAGGGTTAGGTTTAGGGTTAGGGTAAGGGTTAGTGTTAGGGTTACGGTGAGGGTTAGATTGAGGATTCAGTTTAGGGTTAGTGTGAGGTTTAGGGTGAGGATGAGGGTTAGGGTTAGGGTGAGGGTGAGGGATAGAATTAGGGTTAGGGTGAGGGCTAGGGTAAGGATGAGGTTTAGCTTTTGGGTTAGGTTGAGAGCTAGGGTGAGTGTTAGGGTGAGGTTTAGTGTTAGGGATAAGGTTAGGTTTAGGATTAGGTTTAGGGTTACGGTTAGGATTAGGCTTAGGGTTAGGGTTAGGATTAGGCTTAGGGTTAGGCTGAGGACTCAGGGTTAGGATTAGGGTGATGGTGAGATTTAGGGTTAGAGTGAGGTTTAGGGTTAGGGTTAGGTTTAGGGTGAGAGTTAGTTTTAGGATTAGAGTTAGGTCTCGGGTGAGGCTGAAGGTGAGGGTTAGGGTTAAGGTTAGTGTTAGATTTAGGGTTTGGGTGAGGGTTAGGGTGAGTGTGAGGGTTAGGGTGAGTGTGAGGGTTAGGCTTAGGGTTAGGCTTCGGCTTGGGGTTAGGCTGAGGGTGAGGGGTAGGTTTAGGGTGAGTGTTTCGGTTAGGGTTAGGGTGAACATTAGGCTGACGGTGAGGGTGAGGGTGAGGATTGTGGTTAGGGTGAGGGTTAGGTTTAGGGTTAGGGTGAGAGTTTGGGTTTGGGTTAAGTTTAGGGTTAGGGTGAGGGTTAGGGTTAGGTTGAGGGTTAGAGTTAGAGATAGTGTGATGGTTAGGGTTAGGGTTAGGATGAGGTTTAGGGGTAGGATTATGGTTAGGGTGAGGTCTAGGGTGAGGTTGAGGGTTAGGGTTAGTGTTATGGTGAGGTTTAGGTTTTGGGTTAGGGTTAGCGTGAGGGTTTGAATGAGGGTTAGGATTACTGTGAGTGTGAGGGTTAGGGTTAGGTTGAGGGTTAGGGTTAGGATTAGGGTTAGGGTGAGGGTGAGTGTTAGGATTAGGGTTAGGCTTATGTTTAGGGTTAAGGTTAGTGTTATTGTTAGGGTTAGGGTTAGATTTATGGTAAGGGTGAGGGTGAGGGTGAGGGTGAATGTTAGGGTTAGGGTTAGGTTGAGGTTTATGGTTAGGGTTAGGATTAGGTTTAGGGTGAGGGTGAGGTTTAGTGTTAGATTTAGGGTTAGGGGGAGTGTTAGTTCGAGGTTAGGGTTAGGTTTAGTGTTAGGGTTAAGGTTAGGTTGATGGTTACGTTGAGGTTTTGGGTTAGGGTTAGGGTTAGTGTTATGATTAGGGTTAGGTGAGTGTGAGTGTGAGGTTTAGGGTTAGGGTTAGGCTTAGACTTAGGGTTAGGCTGAGGGTGAGGGTGGGGGTGAGGATTAGGGTTAGGGTAATGTTTAGGGTTAGGGTTGGGGTGAGGGTTAGAATGAGGGTTAGGGTTAGGATTAGGGTTAGGATGAGGGCTAGGATGAGGGTTTCGATTATGGTGAGGCTTAGTATGAGGTTTAGGGTTAGGCTGTGGGTTAGGGAGATTATGATGGTAAGGGTAAAGGAGAGTTTTTGGCTGAGGGTAAGTGTTAAGATAAGGGTGAGTTTTAGGGTTAATTTTCGTGTTAGGTTAGGGTTACTGTTAGGGTTAGGGTGAGGGTTAGATTGAGGATTTGGTTTAGGGTTAGTGTGAGGTTTAGGGTGAGGATGAGGGTTAGGGTTAGGGTGAGGGTGAGGGATAGATTTAGGGTTAGGGTGAGGGCTAGGGTGAGGATGAGGTTTAGGTTTAGGGTTAGGGTGAGGGCTATGGTGAGTGTTAGGGTGAGGTTTAGAGTTAGGGATAGGGTTAGGTTTAGGATTAGGTTTAGGTTGAGGGTGAGTGTGAGCATTAGGGCTAGGGTTAGGATTAGGCTTAGGGTTAGGGTAAGGATTAGTGTTAGGGTTTGGGTTAGGGTGAGGGTGAGGCTGAGGATTAGGGTTAGGTTTAGGATTAGGGTTAGGTTTAGGGTTAGGGTTAGGTTTAGACTTAGGGTTAGGGTTAGGGTTAGGGTTATGTTGAGGGTTATGTTTAGGGATAGGGTTAGGCTTAGGGTTAGGCTGAGGGTGAGGATTAGGGTTAGGGTTAGGGTTTGGTTTAGGTTATTGTTAGTGTTATGGTTAGGGTTAAGTTTGCGGTGAGGGTGAGGCTGCGGGTGAGGGTTATGGTTATGGTTAGGGTTAATGTTATTGTTAGGGTTAGGGTTAAAGTTACGGTGCGGTTGAGGGTAAGGGTGAGGATTGGTGTTAGGGTGAGGTTTACGGTGAGGTTTTGGGTTAGGTTTAGGGTTAGGGTTAGGGTGAGGGTGGGATTTAGTGTTAGATGTAGGGTTAGGGGAAAGGTTAGGGTGATGGTTATGGTTAGGGTTAGTATTAGGCTTAGGGTAAGGGTGAGGGTTAGGTTGAGGTTAAGGGTTAGGGTTAGGGTTAGTGTTAGTGTGAGGGTTAGTGTTAGGGTTAGGGTTAGTATTAAGGTTAGCGTAAGTGTTAGGTTGAGGGTTTGGGATAGGGTGAGGTTATGGTTAGGGTGAGGGTTAGGGTTAGGTTTAGGGTTATTGTTAGGGTTAGGGTTAGAGTTACGGTTACAGTGAGGGAGAGAGTGAGGGTTAGGGTTAGGGTAAGGATGAGGTTTAGGGTTATGTTAGGGTTAGAATTAGGGTTAGGGTGAGAGTGAGGTTTAAGTTTAGAGTTAGGCTTTGTGTTAGATTTAGGCTTAGGGTGAGGGTTAGGGTTAGGCTTAGGCTTAGGCCGAGCATGAGCTTGAGGGTGAGGTTTAGGATGAGGTTTAGGCTTAGGATTAGGTTTAGGGTTAGGGCTAGGTTGAGGGTTGGGTTGAGGGTTAGGGTTAGGGTGAGAGTTAGGTTTAGTACTAAGGTTAGGGTGAGGTTGAGTGTGAGGTTTAGGGTTAGAGTTAGGATTAGGCTTAGGGTTAGGATGAGGGTTAAGATTAGGGTTTGTGTTATGGTGAGGGTGAGGCTGAGGATTAGGGTTTGGTTTAGGGTTAGATTTAGGCTTAGGTTTAGGGTTAGGGTTAGGGTTATGGTGAGGGTTAGGGTTAGTGTTAGGCTTAGGCTTAGGGTTAGGCTGAGGGTGAGGGTGGGGGTGAGGATTAGGGTTAGGGTTAGGTTTAGGGTTATTGTTAGCGTCATGGTTAGGGTTAAGTTTTCAGTGAGGGTGAGGCTGAGGTTGAGGGTTATGGTTATGGTTAGGGTTAGGGTTAGTGTTAGTGTTATTGTTAGGGTTAGAGTTACTGTGAGGTTGAGGGTGAGGGTGAGGCTTTACGGTTAGGGTGAGGTTTAGGGTGAGGTTTAGGGTTAGGTTTAGGGTTAGGGTGAGGGTGAGTTTTAGGGTTAGAGTTAGGGTTGCGGGAGGGTTAGGGTGAGTGTTAGGGTTCGGGTGAGCGTGAGGGTTAGGATGAGGTTTAGAGATAGGTTTAGGGTTAGGATTAGGTTAGCGTGAGGGTGAGTGTAAGGGATAGGGTGAGGGTTAGGCTTAGGCTTAGGGTTAGGATGAGGGTGAGGGTGGGGTTGAGGATTAGGGTTAGGGTGACGGTTAGGGTTAGGATTAGTGTTATTGTTAGAGATAGGGTTAGAGTTCCAATGAGGGTGAGGTTGCGGGTGAGGGTTAGGTTTAGAGTTAGTGTGAGGGTTAGTGTTAGGGTTAGGATTAGTGTTAGGGTCAAGGTAAGTGCTAGGGTGAGGGTTTGGGTTAGTGTGAGGGTTATGGTTAGGGTTAGGGTGAGGTTTAGGGTTTGGGTTAGAGTTAGGTTTAGGGTGAGAGGTAGGGGGAGGTTTAGGGTTAGGGTTAGTTATAGGATTAGGGTTAGGGTGAGGGTGAGTGTGTGTGTTAGGGTTAGATTTAGGATTAGGCTTAGGTTTAGGCTGAGGGTGAGGGTGAGGGTGAGAGTTAGGGTTAGGGTGAGGTTTAGGGTTAGGGTTAGGGTGAGTGTTAGGGTTAGGTTGAGGGTTAGGTTTAGGATTATGGTGAGGGTTAGTGTTAGGGTTAGGGTGAGGGTTAGGGTTAGGGATAGGGTTAGATTTAGGATTAACATTAGGTTGAGGTTGAATGTGAGGGTTAGGGTTAGGTTTAGGATTAAGCTTAGGGTTAGGGTGAGGGTTAAGGTTAGGGTTTGGATTAGGGTGAGGGTGAGGCTGAGGATTAGGGTTTGGTTTAGGGTTAGGTTTAGGGTTAGGTTTAGGTTGAGGGTCAGGGTTAGGGTTACGGTGACGGTTAGGCTTAGGTTTAGGCTTAGGATTAGGGTTAGAGTTATGGTTAGGGTGACTGTTAGGTTGAGGTTTAGGGTTAGGGTTAGTGTTAGGGTTAGTGTGATTGTGAGGGTTAGGTTGAGGTTTAGTGATAGGGTTAGGTTTAGGATTAGGTTTAGGGTGAGGGTGAGTGTGAGGGTTAGTTTGAGGGTTAGGCTTAGGCTTCGGGTTAGGCTGAGGTTAAGTGTGGGGGTGAGGATTAGGGTTAGGGTGATGGTTTTGTTTAGGTTTAGTTATATTGTTAGGGTTAGGGTTAGATTTCCGGTGAGGGTGAGGGTGCGGGTCAGGGTTAGGGTTAGGGTTAGGGTGGGGTTTAGGGTTAGGGTTAGGGTAAGGATTTGGGTGAGGGTGAGATTTAGTGTGAGATATAGGGTTAGGGGGAGGGTTAGGGTGAGGGTTAGGGTTAGGGTTAGTGTTAGGGTTAGGGTTAGGGTGAGGGTTAGGTTGAGGTTTAGGGTTAGGTTAGGGTTAGTTTGAGGGTTATTGTTAGGGTTAGGGTTAGTGTTAGTGGGAGGGTAAGTGTTAGGGTAAGGGTTTAGGTTGGGGTGAGGCTTATGGTTAGGGTGAGTGTTAGGATTAACGTTAGAGTTATTGTTAGGGTTAGGTTTAGGGTTAGGCTTAGGGTTAGCCTGAGGGTGATGTTGAGGGTGAGGTTTATGGTTAGGGTGAGGGTTAGGCTTAGGGTTAGGGTGATGGTTAGGGTTAGTTTGAGGGTTAGTGTTAGGATTAGGGTGTTAGGTTAAGGGTAAATGTTAGGGTGAGGCTTATAGTAAGTGTGAGGATTATGGTTAGGGTTAGAGTTATTGTTAGGATTCAGTTTAAGGTTCTGTTTAATGTGAGGGTGAAGGTGAAGGTTAGGTTTAGTGTTAAGATGAGGTTTAGGGTTAGGGTTAGGGTTAGAGTTAGGGTTAGGGTGAGAGTGAGGTTTAGGGTTAGAGTTATGGTTAGTGTTAGGGTTAGGGTTAGGGTGAGGGTTAGGGTTAATACTAGACTTAGGCTTAGGCCTAGGCCCAGCTTGTCGGTTAGGGTTAGGGTGAGGGTGAGGGTTAGGGTGAAGGTTAGGATGAGGTTTAGGGTTAGGATTAGGGTTAGAGTTTGGGTTAGGGTGAAGGTCAGGTTTAGGATTAGTGTTAAGGTTAGGGTGATGTTTAGGGTGAGGGTTAGGGTTAGGGTTAGTGTTAGGTTTAGGTTTAGGGTGAGGGTTAGGTTGAGGGTAAGGATTAGGGATAGGGTTAGGTTTAGGATTATGGTTAGTGTGAGGGTGAGTGTGAGGGTTAGGGTTAGGGTTAGGTTTAGGCTTAGGGTTAGGCTGAGGGTGAGGGTGAAGGTGAGGATTAGGGTTAGGGTGCTGGTTAGGGTTAGGGTTAGGGTTAGAATTAGCCTTAAGGTGAGGTTTAGGGTTAGGGTTAGGTTTAGGGTTCTGGTGAGGTTGAGGGTTAGAGGTAGCTTGAAGGTTAGGGTAAGAGGTAGGTTTAGGGTTAGGGTGAGTGTTTGGGTTAATGTGAGGTTTAGGGCTAGGTTTAGGGTTAGGGTTAGTTTCAAGGTTAGTTTGAGGGTTAGGGTTTGTCTTAGGGTTTGTCTTACGTTTAGGGGGAGAGGGAGGTTTAGGTTAGGCTTAGTGTTAGGATTAGGGTGAGGTTAAGGGTTAGAGTGAGGGTTAAGGTTAGGTTAGGGTGAGGGTTAAGATGAAGGTTAGGGTTTCAGTGAGAGTGAGGGTTAAGGCTAGGGCGAGGGTTAGGGTTAGGTTTATGGTTAGGGTGAGGGTGATGGTTAGGATTAGGGTTAGGGTTATTGTAAATGTTATTTTTAGGGTTACGTTTCCTGTGAGGGTGAGGCTGAGAGTAAAGTTTAGGGTTAGGGTAAGGGTTAGTTTTAGGGTTAGGATTAGAGGTAATGTTAGGGTTAGGGTTAGACTTACGATTTGGGTGAGGGTGAGAGTGAGGGTTAGGGTTAGGGTTAGGGTAAGGGTTAGGGTTAGGGTTAGATTGAGGATTAGGGTTAGGGTTAGTGTGAGGTTTAGGGTGAGGATGAGGGTAAGGGTGAGGGTTAGGTTTAGAATTAGGATTAGGTTGAGGGCTAGCGTGAGGGTGAGTGTTAGGGTTAGGGTTAAGTTTATGGTGAGGGGTAGGTTTAGGTTTAGGGTGAGGGTTAGGATTAGTGTGAGGGTTACTGTTAGGGTGAGAGTGAGGGTGAGGCTAAGGGTTATGGTGAGGGTTAGGGTGAGGGTGAGGGTTAGGGTTAGGTTGAGGTTTAGGGTGTTTGTTAGTGTTAGGTTTAGGGTTAGTGTTAGGGTTAGGGTTAGGGTGAGGGTTAGGTTGAGGGTAAGGGTTAGGGCTTGGGTTAGTTTTAGATTTATGGTTAGGGTGAGGATGAGTGTGAGGGTTAGGGTTAGGGTTAGGCTTAGGCTTAGGGTTAGGCTGAGGGTGAGGGTGAAGGTGAGGATTAGTGTTAGGTTGCCGGTTAGGGTTAGGGTTAGGGTTAGAATTAGCCTTAAGGTGAGGTTTAGGGTTAGGGTTAGGTTTAGGGTTCTGGTGAGGGTGAGGGTTAGAGATAGCTTGAGGGTTAGAGTGAGGGGTAGGGTTTGGGTTAGGGTGAGGGTTAGGGTTAATGTGAGGTTTAGGGTTAGGGTTAGGTTTAGGGTTAGGTTGAGTGTTAGTTTGAGGGTTAGGGTTTGAGTTAGGGTTAGGGTGAGGGGGAGGTTTAGGGGGAGGTTTAGGTCAGGCTTAGTGTTAGGATTAGGGTGAGGTAAAGGGTTAGGGTGAGGGTTAAGGTTAGGTTAGGGTGAGGGTTAGGGTTTCAGTGAGAGTGAGGCTTAAGTTTAGGGCGAGGGTTAAGGTTAGGATTATGGTTAGCGTGAGGGTGATGGTTAGGATTAGGGTTAGGGTTATTGTAAATGTAATGGTTAGGGTTTCATTTGCAGTGAGGGTGAGGCTGAGAGTGAAGGTTTGGGTTAGGGTAAGGGTTAGTTTTAGGGTTAGGATTAGTGGTAATGTTAGGGTTAGGGTTAGACTTACGATTTGGGTGAGGGTGAGGTTGAGGGTTAGTGTTAGGGTTAGGATGAGGTTTAGGGTTAGAGTTAGGATTAGGGATAGGGTGAGGTTGAGGATTAGGGTTAGACTTAGGTTGAGGGGGAGGTTTAGGGTGAGGGTTAGGGTTAGGGTTAGTGTTAGGGTTAGGGTTAGGATTAGGCTTAGGCTTAGGGTTTGGCTGAGGTGAGGGTGGGTGTGAGGATTAAGTTTAGGGTGATGGTTAACCTTAGGGTTAGGGTGAGGGTTAGGATGAGGGTTAGGTTTAGGATTAGGGTTAGGGTGAGGGCTATGGTGAGGGGAGGGTTGAGGTTAGGGTTAGGCTTAGGCATAGGTTTAGAATGAGGATGATGGTGAGGGTGAGGGTTAGGGTCATGGTGATGGATAGGGTTAGGGTTAGGGCGAGGGTTAGGATGAGGGTTCGGGTTAGGGTGAGGGTTACGATGAGCGTGATGGTAAGAGTAAAGTTGAGGGTTAGGCTAAGGGTGAGAGTTAGGGTAAGGGTGAGGGTTAGGGTTAGGGTGAGGGTTAGTGTAAGTGTTAGGGTTAGGGTTAGATTGGGGATTAGGGTTAGGGTTAGTGTGAGGTTTTGGGGGAGGATGTGGGTTAGGTTGAAGGTTAGGGTTAGAATTAGGGTTAGGGTGAGGGCTAGCGTGAGGGTGAGGGTTAGGGTTAGCCTTAGGTTTATGGTGAGGTTTAGGGTGAGTGGTAGGTTTAGGTTTAGGGTGAGGGTTAGGTTTAGTGTGAGGGTTACGGTTAGGGTGAGAGTGAGGGTGAGGTTAAGGGTTAGGGTTAGGATTAGGGATAGGGTTAGGGATAGGCTGAGGTTGAGGGTGATGATGAGGGTCAGGTTTAGGGTTAGGGTTATGTTTAGGGTTGAGGTCTAGGGTGAGGGTGAGTGTTAGATGAAGGTGAGGGTGAGGGTGAGGGTCTTGGTTAGGTAATGGTTAGGGTTAGGGTGAGGATTAGTTGAGGGTTATGGTAAGGGTGAGCTTGAGGTTTAGGGTGTGGGTGAGCGTTAGGATTGGCGTGAAGGTTTGGGTGATGGTGAGGGTTAGGTTGAGGTAGAATGTTAGGGTTAGGGTTAGGTGAGGGTTAGTGTTAGGGATATGATTAGGGTGAGGGTTAGGATTAGGTTTAGGGTTAGGGTGAGGTTTAGGGTGAGGGTGAGGGTTAAGGTTAGGGTTAGGTTTGTGGTGTGGGTAAGTGATAGCATGAGGGTTAGGGTGAATGTTAGACTTAGCATTAGGGTTAGGGTGAGGGTGAGGGTGAGGATTAGGGTGAGTTTTAGGGTTAGGGTGAGGGTTACGGTTAGGCTTAGCGTGAGGGTGACGGTTAGGGTTAGAGTTACGGTGAGGATTCGGTTAAGTGTGAGGTTTCGGGTGAGGATGAGGTTAACTGTTAGAATGAGGGTTAGGGTGAGGGTGAGGGTTAGGGTTAAGGTTTGGGTTAGGCTGAGGTTTAGGGTTATGTTTAGGGTGAGTGTTAGGGTGAGGGTTAGAGTTAGGGTTGTTATAAGGCTTAGGGTCAGATTTAGGGTGACGGTGAGGTTTTAGGTGACGGTTAGGTTGAGGGTTAGAGTTAGGGTTAAGGTGAGGTTTAGGGTAAGGGGTAGGGTTACGGTTAGGGTGAGGGTTAGGTTTAGTGTGAGAGTTAGGGTTAGGGTTAGGGTTACGATTAGTTTGAGAGTAAGAATTAGGGTGAGGTTGAGGTTTAGGGATAGTAATAGTGATAGGATTAGTGTAAATCTGAGGGTGAGGGTGAGGTTTAGGGTTAGGGTTAGGGTGAGGGCTTGGGTGAGGGTTAGGGTAAGGTTGAGGGTTAGGGTGAGAGTGATGGTAAGGGTAAAGGTGAGGGTTAGGCTGAGGGTGAGGCTTAACATAAGGGTGAGGGTAAGTGTTAGGGTGAGGGTTAGGATAAGGGTTCGGGTTACGGTTAGGGTGAGGGTTAGATTGAGGATTATGGTTAGGGTTAGTGTGAGGTTTAGGGTGAGATTGAGGGTTACCGTTAGGTTTAGGGTTAGGTTTAGAAATAGGGTATGGGTGAGGACTAAGATGAGGGTGAGGTTTAGGTTAGGGTTAGGGTTAAGGTTAGGGTGAGTTTTAGGGTTACTGTGAGGGTTAGGGTTAGTGTGAGGATTAGGGTTAGAGTTAGGGTTAGTGTTAGGTTGAGGGTAAGTGTTAGGGTGAGGTTTTGGTTTAGGGTGAGGGTTATGTTTCGGTTGAGGGTTAGGTTTAGTGTTAGGGTTATTGTTAGGGTTAGGATTAGGATTAGGGATAGGGTGAGGATGAGGGTGGGGATGAGGAATAGGTTTTGGGTGGTGGTTAAGGTTAGGGTTAGGGTGAGGGTTAAGATGAGGGTTGGGGTCAGGATAAGTTTTAGGGTGAGGGCTTGGGTGAGGGTGAGGGTTAGGGTTAGGGTTCAGCTTAGGCATAGGTTTAGGCTGAGGGTGAGGGTGAGTGTGAATGATAGGGTTAGGGTGATGGATAGGGTTAGGGTTAGGGTGAGTGTTAGGATGAGTGTAAGGGTTAGGGTGAGGGTTAGGTTGAGCATGACGGTAACAGTAAAGGTGAGGTTTAGGCTGAGGGTGAGTGTTCCTTTAGGGTGAGGGTAAGGATTAATGTGAGGGTTAGCATAAGGGTTAGGGTGAGGGTGAGGTTAGGGTGAGGGTCAGGGTTAGATTGAGAATTATGGTTAGGTTTAGGGTGATGTTTATGGTGAGGATGATGGTTAGTGTTAGGGTGAGGGTTATGGTTAGAATTAGGGTGAGAGTGAGGGCTACGGTTTGGGTGAGGGTTAGGGTTAGGGTTAGGGTTAGGGTGAGGTTTAGGATTAGGGTGAGAGTTAGGGTTACTGTGAGGGTTAGTGTTAGAGTTAGGGTTAGGTTAAGGTTTAGGGTAAGTGTTAGGGTGAGGGTTAGGGTTAGGGTGAGTGTTATGTTTAGGGTGAGAGTTAGGGTTAGGTTTAGGGATATTGTTAGGTTTAGGGTTAGGGTTACAGTGAGGGTGAGGGTGAGTGTTAGGGTTAGGGTGAGGTTTAGGGTTAGGGTTAGGGTTTTAGTTAGGGTTAGGGTTAGTGTGAGTTTTAGGGTTAGAGTTAGGGTTAGGGTGAGGGTTAGGATGAGGATTAGGGTTATGCTTAGGGTTAGGGTGAGGGCTAGGGTGAAGGTGAGGGTTAGGGTTAGTGTTAAGGTGAGTTTTAGGGTTAGGGTTATGGTTAGGGTGAGCTTTTGGATGAGGGTTAGGGTTACAGTGAGGTTGAGGGTTAGGGTTAGTTTGAGTGTTAGGGTTAGGATTAGGATTAGGGTGAGGGTGAGTGTTAGCATTAGGGTTAGGCTTAGGGTTAGGTTTAGTTTTAGGGTTAGGATTAGTGTTAATGTTAGGGTTAGGGTTAGACATACGGTTTGGGTGAGGGGGAGGGGGAGGGTTAGGGTTAGGGTTAGGCTGAGGTTTAGAGTTAGGGTTAGGATTAGGGATAGTGTGAGTGAGAGGTTTAGGGTTAGAGTTAAGTTGAGGGGGAGGGTAAGGCTGAGTGTTAGGGTTAGGGTTAGTGTTAGGGTTAACGTTAGGTTTAGGGTGAGGGTAAGGTTGAGGTTTAGGGTTAGGGTTAGGTTTTGGGTTAGGATTAGGTTTAGGTTGAGGGTGAGTGTGAGGGTTAGGGTTAGGATTAGTCTTAGGCTTAGGGTTAGTCTGAGGGTGAGGGTGAGTGTGAGGATTAGGCTTAGGGTGATGGTTAACCTTAGGATTAGGGTGAGGGTTAGGATGAGGGTTAGGGTTAGGGTTAGGATTAGGGTTAGGGTGAGGGTGAGGGTTAAGGTTAGGGTTAGGTTTGTTCTGTGGATAAGTGATAGCATGAGGGTTAGGGTGAGTGTTAGACTTAGCATTGGAGTTATAGTGAGGATTAGGGTGAGTTTTAGGTTTAGGGTGAGGGTTAGGGTTAGGCTTAGCGTGAGAGTGACGGTGAGGGTGACGGTTAGGTTTAGAGTTACGGTGAGGATTCGGTTAAGTGTGAGGTTTAAGGTGAGGATGAGGTTAAGTGTTAGGATGAGGGTTAGGGTGAGGGTGAGGCTTAGGGTTAAGGTTTCGGTTAGGGTGAGGGTTAGGCTGAGGGTTAGGGTTATGATTAGGGTGAGGGTTAGGGTGAGGGTTAGGGTGAGGGTGAGGGTTAGGGTTCGGGTGAGGGTTAGGGTTGTTATTAGGGTTAGGGTCAGATTTACGGTGACAGTGAGGTTTTGGGTGAGGGTTAGGGTGAGGGTTAGAGTTAGGGTTAAGATGAGGTTTAGGGTAAGGGGTAGGGTTACGGTTAGGGTGAGGGTTAGGTTTAGTGTGAGAGTTAGGGTTAGGGTTAGGATTAGTGTGAGGGTAAGAATTAGCTGAGTGTTAGGTGAGGGTGACGTTAAGGGTTAGGAATAGTGATAAGATTAGTGTAAATCTGAGGGTGAGGGTGAGGTTTAGGGTTAGGGTTAGGGTGAGGGCTTGGGTGAGGGTTAGCGTAAGGTTGAGGGTTAGGGTGAGAGTGATGGTAAGGGTAAAGGTGAGGGTTAGGCTGAGGGTGAGGCTTAAGATAAGGGTGAGGGTTAGGGTTAGGGTGAGGGTTAGGTTAAGAGTTCGGGTTACAGTTAGGGTGAGGGTAAGATTGAGGATTAGGGTTAGGGCTAGTGTGAGGTTTAGGGTGAGGTTGAGGGTGAGTGTTAGGGTTAGAATTAGGGTTAGGGTGAGGGCTAGGATGAGGGTGAGGTTTAAGTTAGGGTTAGGGTTAAGGTTAGGATGAGGTTTAGGGTTACTGTGAGGGTTAGGGTAAGTGTGAACATTAGGGTGATGGTTAGGGTTAGTGTTAGGGTCAGAGTAAATGTTAGGGTTAGGGTTAGGGTTAGGGTTAGGGTTAGGGTTAGGGTTAGGGTTAGGGTTAGGTTTAGGATTATTGTGAGGGTTAGGGTTAGGGTTAGGGTTAGGCTTAGGGTTAAGTTGAGGGTGAGGTTTAGGTTTAGAGTTACAGTTAGGGTGAGTGTTAGGGTTAGGGTTAGTGTTAGGTTTAGGATTATTGTGAGGGTTAGGGTTAGGGTGATGGTTAGGGTTAGGGCTGGGATTAGGATTAGTGTTAGGGTGAGTGTGAGTGTAAGTGTGAGCGTTAGGGTTAGGGTCAGGCTTAGGTTTAGGCTGAGGTTGACGGTCACGGTTAAGGTGAGGGTGAGGGTAAGGTTTAGGGTTAGAGTTAGGATTATTGTGAGGGTTAGTGTTAGGATTGGTGTTAGGGTTAGGGTTAGGTGAGGTTTAGGGTGAGGGTTATGTTTAGGGAGCGGGTTAGATCTATGATTAAGGTTAGCTTGAGTGTGAGTGTGAGGGTTAGTGTTAGGGTTAGGTTTAGGGTTAGGCTGAGTGTGGGGGTGAGGGTTACGGTTAGGTTGAGGTTTAGGGTTAGGGTTAGGGTGAGGGTTAGGATGAGGTATAGCGTTAGGATTTGGATTCGGGTTAGGGTTAAGGTGAGGGTTAATGTTAGGGTTAGGGTGAGGGTTAGGGTTATTGTTAGTGTTATGGTTAGGGTTAAGTTTGTGGTTAGGTTGAGGCTGAAGGTGGGTATTAGGGTTAGGATTAGGATTAGGGTTAAATTTAGGGTTAGGATTAGTGTTATTGTTAAGGTTAGGGTTAGAGTTATGGTGAGGGTGAGGGTGAGGGTTTGGGTTAGGGTTAGGGTGAGGTTTAGGGTTAGGGTTAGGGTAGGGTGATGGTTAGGGTTAGTGTGAGGGTTAGTGTTTGGGTTAGGGTTATTGTTAGGGTAAGGTAAGTGTTATGGTGAGTGTAAGGGTTAGGGTGAGGGTTAGGGTTAGAATGAGTGTTAGGGTTAGGGTTAGGCTTATTGTTAGGGTAAGGTAAGTGTTAGGGTGAGGGTAAGGGTTAGGGTGAGGGTTAGGGTTAGAATGAGGGTTAGGGTTAGGGTTAGTGTTATTTTTAGGGTTAGGGTTAGGATTAGGGTTAGGGTGAGGGGTAGGCTGACGAAGAGGTTTAGAGTTAGGGTTAGGGTTAGGCTTAGGATTAGAATGAGGCTGAGTATGAGGTTGAGGTTTAGGGTTAGCGTGATGGTTAGGGTATGTTTTGGGTGAGGGTTAGAATGATTGTTAGGGGTAGGGTGAGGATTAGGGTGAGGGTGACAGTAAGGGTGAAGGTGAGGGTTAGGGTTAGGGTGCGAGTTAGGGTGAGGATTAGGGTTAGGGTTAGGGTGAGGGTGAGGTTTAGATTGAGTATCAGTGTTAGGGTTAGTGTGAGGTTTAGGGTGAGGATGAGGGTTAGGGTTAGTGTGAGGGCTATGGTGAGGGTGAGGGTTAGGTTTAGGGTTATGTTGAGGTTTAGGGTTAAGGTGATGTTTAGGGTTAGTGTGACAGTTAGCGTTAGTATTAGGGTTAGTTTCAGGGTGAGGGTTAGCATTAGGTTGAGGTTTATGTTTAGGGTTAGTGTTAGCGTTAGGGTTGGGTTATTGTTAGGGTTAGGGTTACTGTTACGGTGAGGGTGAGGGTTAGGGTTAGGGTTAGGGTTAGGGTAAGGGTTAGGGTTAGGGTTAGATTGGGGATTAGGGTTAGGGTTAGTGTGTGGTTTAGGATGAGGATGAGGGTTAGGGTGAGGGTTAGGGTTAGAATTAGTATTAGGTTGAGGGCTAGCATGAGGGTGAGGGTTAGGGTTATGGTTAAGTTTATGGTGAGGTTTTGGGTGAGGGGTAGGTTTAGGTTTAGTGTGAGGGTTAGGATTAGTGTGAGGGTTAAGGTTAGGGTGAGAGTGAGGGTGAGGCTAAGGGTTATGGTGAGGGTTTGGGTGAAGGTGAGGGTTAGGGTTAGGATTAGGGATAGGGTTAGGGATAGGCTGAGGTAGAGGGTGTGGGTGAGGGTGAGGTTTAGGGTTAGGGATATGGTTATGGTGAAAGTGAGGGTTAGGCTCTCAATTAGATAATGGTTAGGGTTAGGGTGAGGATTAGTTGAGGGTTAGGGTAAGGGTGAGCTTGAGGTTTAGGGTGTGGGTGAGCGTTAGTGTTAGGGTGAGGGTTCAGGTGAGGTAGAAGGTTAGGATTAGGGTTAGGTGATTGTTATTGTTAGGGTTAAGGTGAGGGTGAGGGTTAGGATTAGGTTTAGGGTTAGGGTGAGGTTTAGGGTGAGGGTGAGGGTTAAGGTTAGGGTTAGGTTTGTGGTGTGGATAAGTGATAGCATTAGGGTTAGTGTGAGTGTTAGACTTAGCATTATGGTTAGGGAGAGGGTTAGGGTTAGGCTTAGCGTCAGGGTGACGGTGAGGGTGAAGGTTAGGGTTAGAGTTACGGAGAGGATTCGGTTAAGTGAGAGGTTTAGGGTGAGGATGAGGCTAAGTGTTAGGATGAGGTTTAGGGTGAGGGTGAGGGTTAGGGTTAAGATTTGGGTTAGGGTGAAGGTTAGGGTGAGGGTTAGGGTTAGGGTTATGCTTAGGGTTAGGGTGAGGGTTAGGCTAAGGTTTAGGGTTATGATTAGGGTGAGGTTTAGGGTCAGGGTTAGGGTGAGGGTTAGTGTGAGAGTGAGGGTTAGGGTTGTTATTAGGGTTAAGGTCAGATTTAGGGTGACAGTGAGGTTTTGGGTGAGGGTTAGGTTGAGTGTTAGTGGTAGGGTTAAGGTGAGGGTTAGGGTAAGGGGTAGGGTTACGGTTAGGGTGAGGGTTAGGTTTATTGTGAGAGTTAGGTTTAGGGTTAGGGTTAGGATTAGTGTGAGGGTAAGAATTAGGGTCATGGCTAGGGTGAGGGTGAGGTTTAGGGTAAGGAATAGTGATAGGATTAGTGTAAATCTGAGGGTGAGGGTGAGGTTTAGGGTTAGGGTTAGGGTGAGGGCTTTGGTTAGGGTTAGGTTAAGATTGAGGGTTAGGGTGAGAGTGATGGTAAGGGTAAATGTGAGGTTTAGGCTGAGGGTGAGGGTTAAGATAAGGGTGAGGGTTAGGGTTAGGGTGAGCGTTATGTTAAGGGTTCGGGTTACGGTTAGGGTGAGGGTTAGATTGAGGATTAGGTTAGGGTTAGTGTGAGGTTTAGGGTGAGGTTGAGGGATAGGGTTAGGTTGAGGGTTAGGGTTAGAATTAGGGTTAAGGTGAGGGCTAGGGTGAGGGTGAGGTTTAGGTTAGGGTTAGGGTTAAGGTTTGGGAGAGGTTTAGGGTTAGTGTGAGCTTCAGTGTTAGTGTGAGGGTTACTGTTAGAGTGAGGGTAAGTGTTAGAGTGAGAGTTTGGGTTATGGTGAGGGTTATGTTTAGTTTGAGGGTTAGGTTTAGGGTTAGGGTTATTTTTAGGTTTAGGATTAGATTAGGGTTAGGGTGAGGGTGAGTGTGTGGGTTAGGTTTAGGTTTAGGTTTAAATTTAGGCTGAGGGTGAGGTTGAGGCTGAGGGTTAGGGTTAGGGTGATGGTTATGGTTAGGGTTAGGGTTAGGGTTAGGATGAGGGTTAGAGTTAGGATTAGGGTTTGGGTGAGGGCTAGGGTGAAGGTGAGTTTTGGGGTTATGTTTTGGGTGAGGTATAGGGTTAGGGTTAAGGTTAGGGTTACGGTTAAGGTGAGGGTGAGGTTTAGGTTTAGAATTAGGGTTAGGGTGACGGTTAGGGTTAGGGTTAGTCTTAGGTTTAGGGTTAGGGTGAGGGCTAGGATTAGGGTGAGTTTTAGGGTCAGGCCTGGGATTAGGATAAGTGTTTTTGTGAGGGTGAGTGTGATTTTGAGGGTTAGGGTTAGTGTTAGGCTTAGGTTTAGGCTGAGGTTGGCGGTGAGGGTTAAGGTGAGGGTGAGGGTGAGGTTTAGGGTTAGAGTTCGGTTAGTGTGAGGGTTAGCGTTAGGGTTGGTGTTAAGGTTAGTGTTAGGGTGAGGGTTTGGGTGAATGTTATGGTTATTGATCGGATTAGATTTAGGATTAGGGTTAGCGTGAGTGTGAGTGTGAGGGTTTGTGTTAGGGTTAGGTTTAGGGTTAGGCTTAGTGTTAGGCTGAGGGTTAGGGTGAGGGTGTAGGTTAGGGTGAGGGTTTGGTTTAGGGTTAAGGTGAGGGTTAGAATGAGGGTTAGGTTTAGGATTGGGGTTAGGGTGAGGGCTAGGGTGAGGTTGAGGTTTAGGGTTAGGGTGTGGTTTAGGGTTAGGTTTAGGTTTAGGGTCAGGGTGAGTTTGAGGTTCAGGTTTAGAGATAGGTTTAGGAGGAGGGTTAGGGTGAGGGTTAGGTTTAGGGTTAGTATTAGGGTTAGGGTTAGGGTGAGCGTTAGGGTGAGGGTTAGGGTTAGGGATAGTGTTAGATTTAGGATTAGGGTTAGGGTGAGGGTGAGTGTGAGGGCTAGGGTTAGGGTTAGGTTTAGGCTTAGGGTTAGGCTGAGGTAGAGTGTAAGTGTGAGAGTTAGGGTGTGGGTTAGGGTTAGGGTTAGGTTTAGAGTTAGCCTTAAGGTGAGGTTTAGTGTTAGGGTTAGGGTTAGGGTGAGGGTTAGGTTTGGGGTTATGGTGAGGCTTAGGGTTAGGCTTAGGATTAGGCTTATGATTAGGCTGAGGGTGAGGGTGGGGGTGAGGTTTAGGGTTAAGTTTAGGGTTAGAGTTAGGTTTATTGGTATTTTTATGGTTAGGGTAAAGTTTGCGGTGAGGTTAAGGTTGAGGGTGAGTATTAGGTTTAGGTTGAGGTTTAGGGTGAGTTTTAGAGTTAGGTTTAAGGTTAGATTGAGGGTGAGTTTGAGAGTTAGTGTAAGGCTTAGGGTTAGGCTTAGGTTTAGGGTGAGGTTTTATATTAGGGTTTGGGTTAGGGTGAGGGAGAGGCTGAGGATTAGGGTGAGGTTTAGTGTTAGGTTTAGGTTTAGGTTTAGGATTAGGGTTAGGCTGAGGGTGAGGGTGGGGGTGAGGATTAGGGTTTGGGTTTCGGTTTAAATTCAGGTTATTGTTAGTGTTATGGTTTGGGTTTAGTTTGCGGTGAGGGCGAGCCTGAGGTTGAGGGTTATGGTTAGGGTTAGGCTTAGTCTTAGGGTTAGGCTGAGGGTGAGTATTGGGGTGAGGAATAGGTTTTGGGTGATGGTTAGGGTTAGGGTTGTGTTGAGGGTGAGGATGAGGCTTAGCGTTAGGATTAAGTTTAGGGTGAGGGCTAGGGTGAGGGTGAGGTTTAGGGTTAGGGTTAGGCTTAGGCTTAGGGTTAGGCTTAGGGTGAGGGTGAGTTTGAGGGTTTGGGTTAGGGTGATGGATAGGGTTAGGGTTAGGGTGAGTGTTAGGATGAGGGTTAGGGTTAGGGTGAGGGTTAGCATGCATGTGGCGGTAAGAGTAAAGGTGAGGGTTAGGCTGAGGGTGAGTGTTCCCCTAAGGGTGAGGATTAGGATTAGGTTTAGGTTTAGGGTAAGGGGTAGGATGAGGGTTAGGGTGAGGGTGAGGGTTAGATTGAGAATCAGGGTTGGGGTTTGTGTGAGGTTAAGGTGAGGATGAGGGTTAGGGTTAGGGTGAGGGTTAGGGTTATAATTAGGGTTAGGGTGAGGGCTAGGGTGAGGCTTATGGTTAGGGTTAGGGTTAAGGTGAGGTTTAGGGTTCGGGTGAGAGTTAGGGTTACTGTGAGGGTTAGTGTTAGAGTTAGGGTTAGTGTTAGGGTGAGGGTAAGTGTTAGGGTGGGGGTTAGGGTTAGGGTATGTTTTATGGTTAGGGTGACTGTTAGGGTTAGGTTTAGGGTGATTGTTAAGTTTCGAGTTAGGGTTACGTTGAGGGTGAGGGTGAGGTTTAGGGTTAGGGTGAGGTTTAGGTTTAGGGTTAGGGTTAGAGTTAGGGTGAGGGTGAGGGTGAGGTTTAGGGTTACAGTTAGGGTTCAAGTGAGGGTTAGGATGAGGGTTAGGGTTAGGGTTAGTTTTAGGTTTAGGGTTAGGGTGAGGTATAGGGTTAGGGTTATGGTTAGGATTAGGTTAGGGTGAGAGTTAGGGTTAGGGTTAGGATGAGGGTTAAGAAGAGGGTTAGTTTTAGGATTATGGTGATGGTGAGGGCTAGAGTTTGAGGTTTAGTGTTAGAGATAGGGTTAGGGTGAGGGTTAGGGTTATTATTATTGTTATGTTTCAGGTTAAGTTTGTGGTTAGGGTGAGGCTGAAGGTGGGTATTAGGGTTAGGATTAGGATTAGGGTTAGATTTAGGGTTAGGATTAGTGTTATTGTTAAGGTTAGGGTTAGAGTTATGGTGTGGGTGAGGGTGAGGGTGAGGGTTAGGGTTAGGGTTTGGGTGAGGTTTAGCGTTAGGGTTAGGGTAGGGTGATGGTTAGGGTTAGTGTGAGGGTTAGTGTTTGGGTTAGGGTTATTGTTAGGGTAAGGTAAGTGTTAGGGTGAGGGTAAGGGTTAGGGTGAGGGTTAGGGTTAGAATGAGGGTTCGGGTTAGGGTTAGGGTTATTGTTAGTGTAAGGTATGTGTTAGGGTGAGGGTAAGGTTTAGGGTGAGGGTTAGGGTTAGAATGAGGGTTAGGGTTAGGGTTACTGTTATTTTTAGGGTTAGGGTTAGGATTAGGTTTAGGGTGAGGGGTAGGGTGAGGATGAGGTTTAGGGTTAGGTTTAGGGTTAGGCTTAGGTTTAGAATGAGGCTGAGTGTGAGGTTGAGGGTTAGGGTTAGCTTGGTGGTTAGGGTTATGTTTAGGGTGAGGGTTAGAATGATTGTTAGGGGTAGGGTGAGGGTTAGGGTGAGGGTGACAGTAAGGGTAAAGGTGAGGGTTAGGGTTAGTGTGATGGCTATGGTGAGGGTGAGGTTTAGGTTTAGGGTTATGTTGAGGTTTAGGGTGAAGGTGATGTTTTGGGTTAGTGTGACGGTTAGTGTTAGTATTAGGGTTAGTTTTAGGGTGTGGGTTAGCATTAGCGTGAGGTTTATGTTTAGAGTTAGTGTTAGCGTTAAGGTTGGGTTATTGTTAGGGTTAGGGTAACTGTTAGGTTAGGATGAGGGTTAGGGTTAGGTTTAGGGTGAGGTTTAGGTTTAGGGTCAGGGTTAGAGTTAGGGTTAGGGTGAGGGTGAGGTTTAGGTTTAGGGTTAGGATTAGCTGGACGGTTAGGTTGCGAGTTAGGGTGAGGGTTAGTGTTAGGATTAGGGTTAAGGTGAGGGTGAGTGTGAGGGTTAGGGTTAGACTTAGGTTTATGTTTAGGCTGAGGCTGAGTGTGAGGGTGAGTGTTAGGGTTAGATTCAAGGTTAGGGTTAAGGTTAGGTTGATGGTTAGCGTTATTGTAAGAGTGAGGGTTAGGATGAGGTTTAGGGATAAGGTTTAGGGTTAGTATGAGGGCAAGGGTGAGCGTGAGCTTAGGGTTATCATTATGGCGAGGTTTAGGATTAGGGTTAGGTTTAGTGTTAGGGTGAGGGTTAGGGTTAGGGTTACTGTGAGAGGGAGGTTTAGTGTTAGGGTGAGGGTGAGGGTTAGTATTAGTGTTATGGTTAGGGTTATTGTTAGTGTTAACATTAAGGTTAAGTTTACAGTGAGGTTGAGGCTGAGGGTGAAGTTTAGGGTTAGGGTCAGGATGCGATTTATGGTTAGGATTATTGTTAGTGTTAGGGTGAGGGCTTGGTTTAGGTTGAGGTTTACTGTTAGGGTGAGGGTTAGGATTAGGTTTAAGGTTAGGGTTAGTGTTATTGTTAGGGTTAAGGTTAGAGTTACTGTGAGGATGAGGGTGAGGGTGAGTGTGAAGTTAGGGTTAGGGTTAGCCTTAGTCTTAGGTTTAGCCCGAGCGTGAGGGTGAGGTTAAGGGTTAGGATTACAGTGATTGTTAGAGTTTAAGGGTTAGGGTGAGGGTTAGGGTGAGGTTTAGGTTTAGGATTAGGGCTAAGGTGAGGGCTAGGGTGAGGGTGAGGTTTAGGGTTAGCGTTAGGGTGACGTTTAGGGTTAGTGTTAAGTTTAGGGTTAGGGTGAGTGTTAGTGTGAAGGTTACGGTTAGGGTGAGGGTTAGGGTTAGGGTGAGGATTAGGGTTAGGGTTAGGGTGAGAGTGAGGGTTAGATTAGGGTTAGGGTTAGGGTTATTGTTAGTGTTATGGTTAAGTTTAAGTTTATGGTGAGGGTGAGGCTCAGGGTGACGGTTAGGGTTAGGGTTAGGGTGAGGTTTAGGTTAGGGTTAAGGTTAGGGTTAGGGTGAGGGTTTGGGTTAGGGTTAGGGTTACGGTGAGGGTGTGGGTGAGGGTTAGTGTTAGGGTTAGTGTCATTGTTAGGTTTAGGGTTAGAGTTACAGTGAGGGTGAGGGTAAGGGTGACGTTTAGGGTTAGGGTGAAGGTGAGGGTGAGGTTTAGGGTTAGGTTGAGTGTTAGGGTTAGGGTTAGTGTTAGGGTTAGGGTTAGGGTGAGGGTTTTAGGGTTAGGGTTAGGTTTAGGATTAGGGTTAATGTTAGGGTGAGTGATTGTGTTAGGTTTAGGGATAGGGTTAAGGCTTAGCGTTAACCTGGTGGTGAGGGTTAGGGTGAGGTTTAGGGTTAGATTACGGTGAGTGTGAGGGTTAGGGTTAGGGTGAGTTTCAGGGTTAGGTTTAGGGTTAGGGTTATTGTTAGTGTTATGGTTAAGGTTAAGTTTACGGTTAGGGTGAGGCTGACGTTTAGGGTTTGGTTTAGGGTTAGGGTGACGTTTAGAGTTACGGTTAGGGTTAGGGTGATGGTTAGGGTTAGTGTTATTGTTAGGGTTAAGGTTAGAGTTACGGTGAGGGTGAGGGTTAGATTTAGGTTTAGGGTGAGGGTTAGGGTGAGGGTGAGGGTGAAGTTTAGGGTTAGAGTTAGAGTTAGAGGGAGGGTTAGGGGCAGGGTTAGGTTGAGGTTTAGGGTTAGTGTTCGGGTTGGGTTTAGGATTAGGGTTATGATGAGGCTGAGTGTGAGGGTTAGGGTTAGGATTAGGCTTAGGCTTAGGGTTAGGCTGAGGGTGAGGGTGGGGTTGAGGATTAGGTTAAGGTTGATGGTGAGGGTTAGGGTTAGGTTTAGGGTTAGGATTAGGGTTAGGATGATGTCTAGGGTTAGGGTGAGGGTTAGGGTTAGGGTTAGGCTTAGGGTTACGGTCAAGGTTATGGTTAGGATGAGGGTTAGGCTTAGGGTGAGGGTGCAGGTAAGGGTAAAGGTGAGAGTTAGGCTGAGAGTGAGGATTAAGTTAAGGGTGAGGGTTAGGGTTAGGGTGTGGGTTAGGGTTATGGTTAAGTTGAGGGTGAGGTTTATATTGAGGATTAGTTTTAGGGTTAGTGTGAGTTTAGGATGAGGATGAGGGTTAGGGTTAGGGTGAGGGCTAGGGTGAGGGTGAGGGTTAGGGTTAGTGTGAGTGCTAGTGTTAGGGTTAGATTTAGTGTTAGGGTGAATTTAAGGGTTAGGGTGAGGGTTAGTGTTACCGTGAGTGTTATGTTTAGAATGAGGGTTAGGTTTAGGGTTAGGGTTACTGTTAGGGTTAGGATTAGTTTTACTGTTGAGTGTGAGGTTTAGTGTTAGGTTGAGGATTAGGTTTATGTTTACTGTTAGGGTTAGTGTTAGGGTTAGGGTGATGGTGAGGTTTATGGTTAGAGTTAGCTTTTGTGTTAAGGTTAGGGTTAGTTTGAGGGTTAGTGTGAGGGTTAGGTTTAGGCTTAAGCTTAGGCTTAGGGTTAGACTTAGGCCAAGCATGAGGGTGAGGGTTAGGGTTAGGGTTAGGGTGAGGGTTAGGATGAGGTTTAGGGTTAGGACTAGGGTTAGGGTGAGCGCTAGGTTGAGGGTTACTGTGAGGGTTAGGGTTAGGTTTAGGATTAGGTGTAGGTTGAGAGTGAGTGTGAGGGTTAGGTTTAGGGTTAGGCTTAGGTTTAGGGTGAGGGTTAGGGTTAGGACTTGGTTTATTGTGAGGGGGAGTGTTAGGGTTAGTGTGAGTGCTAGTGTTATGGTTAGGTTTAGTGTTAGGGTGAATTTATGTGTTAGGGTGAGGGTTAGGTTTTGGGTGAGTGTTATGGTTAGAATGAGGGTTAGGGTTAGGGTTACTGTTAGGATTAGGATTAGGTTTACTGTTAAGTTGAGTGTTAGGTTTAGGGTTAGGGTGAGGGTTAGGTTTATGTTTAGGGTTAGGGTTAGAGTTAGGGTTAGGGTGAGGGTGTGGTTTAGGGTTAGAGTTAGCTTTTGTGTTAGGGTTAGTGTTAGGTTGAGGGTTAGTGTGAAGGTTAGGTTTAGGCTTAAGCTTAGGCTTAGGGTTAGGCTTAGGCCCGAGCATGAGGGTTAGGGTTAGGGTTAGGGTTAGAGTGAGGGTTAGGGTTAGGGTCAGGGTGAGGGTTAGGATGAGTTTTAGGGTTAGGATTAGGGTTAGTGTGAACGCTAGTTTGAGGGTTACTGTGAGGGTTAGGTTTAGGTTTAGGATTAGGTGTAGGTTGAGGGTGAGTGTGAGGGTTAGGGTTAGTGTTAGGGTTAGTCTTAGGGTTAGGGTGAGAGTTAGGGTTAGGGTTTGGTTTAGGGTGAGGGGGAGGTTTAGGGTTAGGGTTAGGGTGAGGGTGAGGGTGAGGGTTAGGGTTAGGGTTAGTGTGAGTGTTAGGGTTATGTTGAGGGTTATGGTTAGGGTGAGTGTTAGGGCTAGGGTTAGGTTTAGGGTCAGGAATAGGGTGAGGGTGAGGTTTAGAATTAGGGTGAGGGTGAGGTTTAGGGTGAGGGTGAGGTTTAGGGTTAGTGTTAGTTTGAGGTTTAGGGTTATGGTTAGGGTTAGGGAGAGTGTGAGTTTTAGGTTTAGATTTACGGTGAGGGTGAGGTTAGGGTGAGGTTTAGGGTTAGTATGAGGGTAGGGGTAGGGGTAGGTTGAGGGTTAGCGTTAGGGTGAGTGTTAGGGTTAGGATTATGGTTAAGCTATGTGCTAGGGTGAGTGTTAGGTTTAGGGTTAGGTTGATGTTGAGGGTTAGTGTTAGTGTTAGATTTAGGTTTAGGGTTGGGGTTAGGGTTAGGATTAGGGTTAAGGTAATGGTGAGTGTGAGGGTTAGAGTTAGTGTTACCCTTAGGTTTAGGCTGAGTCTGAGGCTGAGTGTGAGGTTTCGGATTAGAGTGAGGGTTAGTGTGAGTGTTAGTGTTAGGATTAGGGTTAGGATATATGCTAGGGTGAGGGTTAGGTTTAGGGTTAGGATGAGGTTTAGGGTTAGGGTTAGAGTCAGTGTTAGGGTTAGGGTGAAGGTTTGGGTTAGGGTTAGAGTTACGGTTAGGGTGACGTTTAGGGTTAGGTTTATGGTTAGGGTTATTCTTAGGTTTAGGGTTAGGGTTAAGGTTAAGGTAAGGCTGAGCATGAGCGTGATGTTGAGGGTCAGGTTTAGGGTTAGGATGAATTTTAGAGGTAGGGTTAGGGTTAGGGTTAGGGTGATTGTGAGGGTTAGTGTTAGGGTTGGGTGAGGTTTAGGATTAGGGATAGGGGTAGGGTTAGGATGAGTGTGAGGGTTAGGGGTAGGGTTTGGGTGAGGGTGAGGGTTAGGTTTGGAGTGAGGGTTAAGGTGAGGACTAAGGTGAGCGTGAGGGTTAGGGTTAGGCTTAGGGTGAGGGTTAGGTTGAGGTTTAGGGTAAGGATTAGGGTTAGGGTTAGGATTAGGGTTAGGGTGAGGGTGAGTGTGAGGGTTAGGGTTAGGGTTAGTCTTTGGCTGAGGGTTAGGCTGAGGGTGAGGGTGGGGTTGAGGATTAGGTTTAGAGTGATGGTTCAGGTTATCATTAGTTTGAGGGTAAGGATGCGGGTTAGGGTTAGGATTAGGGTTAGGGTGAGGGCTAGATTGAGGATGAGGTTTAGGGTTTGGGATAGGGTGAGGTTTAGGGTTAGGGTTAGGGTGAGGTTGAGGTTTAGGGTTAGAGTTAGGGTTAGGATTAGGATTAGGGTAAGGGTTAGGTTGAGTGTGAGGGTTAGGGTTAGGGTTAGGGTTCGGCTTAGGGTTACACTGAGGGTGAGGTTGAGGGTGAGGGTTAGGTTTTGAGTGAGGGTTAGGGTTATGTTTAGGGTGAGAGTTAGTGTTCAGGTTAAGTTTAGGGTTAGGGTGAGGGTTAGGGTTATGTTTACGTTGAGCTTGAGGGTTAGGTTTAGTTTGAGCGTTAGGGTTAGGTATAGGGTTAGGGTGAGAGCTAGGGTGAGGGTGAGCGTTAGGGTTAGTGTTAGGGTGAGGTTTCGGTTTAGGGTTAGGTTTAGGGTGAGGGTGAGAATGACGGTTAGGGTTACGGTAAGGGTGATGGTTAGGGTTAAGTGGAGGGTTATTGTTACTGTTAGTGTTAGGGTGAGGGTAAGTGTTAGGGTAAGGTTTAGGTTTTGGGTGACGTTTACATCAGGCTTAGGGTTAGGGTTAGGGGGAGGGGGAGGTTTAGAATTAGAGATACGGTTAGGGTGAATGTTAGGGTTAGGGTTAGGTTTAGGGATAGGGTGAGGTTTAGGGTTTGGTTTAGGTTTAGAGTTAGGCTTAGGGAGAGGGTGAGATTTAGGGTTAGAGTTAGGGTTAGGGTGAGGGTTAGGTTTAGGCTTAGTGTTAGGGTTAGGGTGAGGGTGAGAGTTAGGGGGAGGGTTAGGGTTAGGGTTAGGTTTAGGGTGAGGATTAGGGTTAGGGTAAGGGTGAGTGTGTGTGTTAGGGTTAGGTTTAGGGTTAGGCTTAAAGTTAGGCTGAGGGTGAGGTTGAAGGTGAGGGTTAGGGTTAGGTTTAGTGTTAGGGTTAGGGTTAGGGTGAGGGTGAAGGATAGGGTTAGAGTTAGGGTGAGGGTGAGGGATAGGGTTAGAGTTAGGATTAGGATTAGGGTTATTGTTAGGATTAGTGTGAGGGTTAGTGTTAGGGTAATTGTTAGGCTTAGGGTTAGGCTGAGGGTGAGGGTGAGGTTGAGGGTTAGGGTTTGGGTGAGGGTTAGGATTAGGATTAGGGTGAGGTTTAGTGTTAGGGTTAAGTTGAGTGTTAGGGGGAGGGTTATGGTTAGGTTTAGGGTTAGGTTTAGGGTTAGGGTTAGGGTGATGGTGAGGTTTACGGTTATAATTAGGGTTAGGGTGAGGCTGAGGGTGAGGCTTAGGGGGTTAGTGTTAGTGTTAGGGTTAGGGTTAGGGTGAGGGTTAGGGTGAGTGTGAGGGTTAATGTTAGGGTTAGGGTTTGCCTTAGGTTCAGGCTGAGGGTGAGGGTGAGGGTGAGTTTTAGGTTTAGAGTTAGAGTTAGTGTTAGGGTTAGGGTTAGAATGAGGGTCAGGTTTACGTTTAGGCTTAGGCTTAGGCTTAGGCTGAGCATGAGAGTGAGGTTAAGGGTTAGGGTGAGGTTTAGGGTGGGGTTGACGGTCAGGGTAAACGTGAGAGTTAGGCTGAGCGTGAGGGTTACTGAAAGGGTGAGGGTTAGGGTTAGGGTGAGGTTTAGGGTTAGGGGAAGAGTGAGGGTGAGGTTTATGTTTAGGGTTAGGTTCAGGTGTAGGATTAGGTTTAGGTTGAGGGTGAGATTATGGTTAGTGTTAGCGTTAGGTTGAGGCTGAGGGTGAGGTTTAGGTTTAGGGTTAGTGTTAGTGTTAGGGTTAAGGTGAGGGATAGGGTGAGGGTGAGGGTTAGGGTTAGGGATAGGATTAGGATTAGAGTAAGTGTTAGGGTGAGTGTGAGGGTTACTTTTAGGCTTAGGCTTAGGCTTAGGCTTAGGCTGAGGCTGAGGGTGATGGTGAGGGATAGGCATAGGATGAGGGTTTGGGTTAGGGTTAGGGTTAGGGTGAGTGTTAGTATGAGGGTTAGGCTTAGGATTAGGGTGAGGGTGAGGGCTAGGGTGAAGATGAGGTTTAGGGTCAGGGTTAGGGTTAGGGTGAGGTTTAGGGTTAGAATTAGGGTGAGAGTGAGGTTTAGGTTTAGATTTAGGGTTAGGGTGAGGCTGATTGTGAGGTTTTGGGTTAGGGTTAGCGTTAGATTTAGGGTTAGGGTGAGGGTTAGTGTGAGAGTTAGGCTTAGGGTTAGGATTAGGATTAGGGCAAGGGTTAGGGTGAGTGTGAGGATTAGGATTAGGTTTAGGGTTAGGCTGAGGATGATGTTGAGGGTGAGGGTTAGGGTTATGCTGAGGGTTAGGTTTAGGGCTAGGGTGAGAGTTAGCTTTCCAGTTAAGTTTAGGGTTAGGGTGAGGGTTAGGGTTACGTTTACGGTGAGAGTGAGGGTTAGGATTAAGTTGAGGGTTAGGGTTAGGGTTAGGGCTATGGTTAGGGTGAGGGTTAGGGTTAGGGTTAGTGTCAAGGTTAGGATGAGATTTAATGTTAGGATTAGGGTTTTGGTGAAGGCTAGGGTGAGGGTGAGGGTTAGGGTTAGGATGAGGTTTACAGTTAGGGTTAGGGTTAGGGTTAGGCTGAGGGTGAGGTTTAGGGTTAGAGTTAGGATTAGTGTTCAGGTTAGGGTTAGGTGAGGGTTCGGGTTAGGCTTAGGCTTAGACTTAAACTAAGGCAGAGCATGAGGTTGAGGCTTAGAGTTAGGGTCAGGGTGAGGGTTAGGGTTTGTGTGAGGGTGTGGGTGAGGGTGAGGGTTAGTGTTAGGCTTAGAGTGAGTGTTAGGGTTAGGGTGAGGGTTATGGTTAGGCTGAGGGTTAGTGTAAGCGTTATGCTTAAGCTTAGTCTTAGGGTAAGGCTGAGGGTTAGGGTGAGGGTGAGTGTAAGTGTTAGGGTTAGGGTTCGGGTTAGGCATAGTGATAGGCTGAGGGAGAGGTTAAGGGTGAGGTTTAGGTTTAGGGTGAGGGTGAGGTTTAGGCTTAGAGTTTGTGTTAAGGTGAGGGTTAGTGTGAGGGTTAGTGTTAGGGTTAGTGTTTGGGTTAGGTTGAGCGTGAGTTTTAGGGTGAGGTTTAGGGTTAGGGATAGGGTTAGGTGTAGGATTAAGGTTTGGGTGAGGATGAGTGTGATGGTTAGGGTTCGGTTAATGTTAGGGTTAGGCTTAAGGGTTAGGCTGAGGGTGAGGGTGAGGGTTAGGGTTAAGGTGAGGGTGAGGGTTAGGATGAGGGTTAGGTTTAGGATTAGGGTTAGTGTGAGGGCTATTGTGAGGGTGAGGATTAGGGTTAGGGTTAAGTTTAGGAATAGGGTGAGGGATAGGATTAGGGCTTGGTTTAAAGTTAGGGTTAGTGTTAGGGTTAGGGTGAGGGTTAGCTTGAGGGTTCCGGTTAGGATTAGGTTTAGGATGAGGGCTAGGGTGAGCGTGAGGACAAGGGATAGGGTTAGGGTGAGGTTTATTGTTTGGGTTAGGTTTAGATTTAGGCTGAGGATTAGGGTTAGGGTTATGGTGAGGGTCAGGGTTAGGTCTAGTTTGAGGGTTAGAATTAGGTTTAGGGTTAGGCTGAGGGTTAGGGTTAGGGTTAGGCTGAGGGTTAGGATGAGGTTTAGGGTTATAATTAGGGTTAGGGTGAGGGCTAGGGTGATTGTGAGGGTTATTGTTAGGGTTAGGGTGAGGTTTAGGGTTAATGTTAAGCATAGGGTTAGTGTGAGGGTTAAGGTTCGGGTTTGGGTGAGGGTGAGGCTTAGGTTTGGGGTGAGGGTTAGGGTGAGGACTAAGGTAAGGGTGAGGTTTACGGTTAGTGTTAGGTTTAGGGTGAGGGTTAGGTTGAGGTTTAGGTTTAGGGTTAGGATTAGGTTTAGGATGTGGGTGAGTGTGAGGGTTAGGGATAGGGTTAGGCTTATGCTTAGGCTTAGGGTTAGACTGAGGGTGAGGGTGAGGATTAGGATGAGGATTAGGTTTAGAGTCCTGGTTTAGTTTATGGTTAGGTTTAGTGTTAGGATGAGGGTTCGGGTTAGGATTAGGGTTAGGGTGAGGGCTAGGGTGAGTGTGAGGTTTAGGGATAGGTTTAGGCTTAGACTTAGGGTTAGGCTGAGGTTGAAGGTGAGGGTGAGGGTTAGGGTTAGGGTTAGGGTGATGGTTAGGGTTATGGTTAGGGTGAGGGTTAGGATAAGTGTTAGGGTAAGTGTGAGGGTTAGGATGAGGGTGACAATAAGAATAAAGGTGAGTGTTAGGCTGAGGGTGAAGTTTATGGTAGGGGTGAGGTTTTGGGTTATGGTTAATGTGAGGGACAGGGTTAGATTGAGGATTATTGTTAGAGTTAGTGTGAGGTTTAGTGTGAGGATGAGGGTTATTGTTAGGGTGATGGGTAAGTTGAAGTTGAGGGTTAGAGTTAGGGTTAGGGTGAGGTTTAGGTTTAAGGTGATGGTTAGCATTAGTGTGAGTGTTAGTGTTACGGTTAGTGTTAGTGTTAGGGTGAGGGTAAGTGTTAGGGTAAGGTTTAGGCTTAGGGTGAGGTTTAGGATTATGGTTAGGGTTAGGGTTAGGGTGAGGGTGAGGTTAAGGGTTAGAGTTAGGGTTAGGGTGACGGTTAGGATTAGGGTTAGGGTTAGTGTTAGGGTAAGGGTTAGGGTGAGGTTTAGTGTGGGGGTGAGGGTTAGTGATAGGGTTAAGATTAGGATTAGGGTTAAAGTGAGGGTGCGTGTGAAGGTAAGGGTTAGGGTTAGGGTTAGGTTTAGAGTTAGGGTGAGAGTGAGGATGAGGGTTAGTGTTAGGGTGAGGGTTAGGGTTAGGATTAGGATTAGGCTTAGGGTTAGGCTGAGGGTGAGGTTGAGGGTGAGAAATTTAGGGTTAGGGTGAGGGTTAGGCTTAGGATTATAGGGATGTTTAGGATGAGGTTTAGGGTTAGGATTAGGGTTAAGGTGAGGGCTAGGCTGAGGGTGAGGTTGAATTTTAGGGTTAGGGTGAGGTTTAGGTTTAAGTTTAGGGTTAGGGTGAGGGTCAGGGTGACGTTTATTGTTAGGGTTAGGGTGAATCTGAGGGTGTGGGTTAGGTTTAGGGTTAATGTTAGGGTTAGGGTTAAGGTGAGGGTTCGGGTGAGGGATCATGTTAGGGTTCGGATTAGGGTTAGGATTAGGGTTAGGGTTAGGGTGAGTGTGAGGGTTAGGGTTAGGCTTAGGCTTAGGTTGAGGGTGAGGGTGATGGTGAGGGTTAGGGTTAGGTTGAGTGTTAGAGCTATGTTTAGGGTGAGAGTTAGGGTTCGGGTTAAGTTTAGGGTTAGGTTGTAAGTTAGGGTTAGGGCTACGGTGAGGGTGACGGTTAGGGTTATGTTTAGGGTTAGGGTTAGGGTTTGGGTGAGGGTGAGGGTTAGTGTTAGGATTAGAGTTAGGGTGAGGGTTAGCAGGAGGGTTAGTGTTAGGATTCGGGTTAGGATGAGGGCTAGGGTGAGGGTGAGGTTTAGGGTTAGTGTGAGGGTGAGGTTTAGGGATAGAATTGGGGTAAGGGTGAGGGTGAGGTGAGGGTTAGGGTTAGAGTTAGCATTAGAGTTAGCGTTAGGTTGAGGGTTAGGTTGAGGGTGAGGGTTAGGCTTAGGGTTAGGATTAGGATTAGGGAAAGGGTTAGGGTGAGTGTGAGGGTTAGTGTTAGGGATAGGTTTAGGCTTAGGTTTAGGCTGAGGGTGAGGTTTAGGGTTAGGGTGAGGGTTAGAGTTAGGGTTAGGGTGTGTGGTAGGGTTCGGGTTACATTTAGTGTGACGATGAGTGTTATGGTTAGGTTGAGGTTTAGGGTTAGTTTAGAGTTAGGATGAGAGTTAGAGTTAGGGTTAAGGTGAGGGGTAGGATGAGGATTAGGGTTAAAATTAGGGTTAGGGTGAGGGCTAGGGTGAGGGAGAGGGTTAGGGTTAGTGTTAGCAAGAGGTTTAAGGTTCGGGTTAGGGTTAGGGTGAGGGTTACGATTAGGGTTACGGTCACGGTGAGGGTGAGGGTTAGGGTTACGGTGAGGGTGAGGGTTAGGGTTAGGTTGAGGTTTAGGGTGAGGGTGAGTTTTTGGATTAGGGTTAGGGTTAAGGTTAGGGTTAGGTTTAGGGTTAGGATTAGTGTTATTGTTAGGGTTAGGGTTAGAGTTACCGTGAGGGTGATGGTGAGGGTGAGGGTTAGGGTTAGGGTTAGGGTGATGTTTAGGGTAAGGTGAGGTGAGGTTTATAGTTAGATTTAGGGTTAGGGGGAGGGTTAGGTCGAAGGTTAAGGTTAGGCTTAGTGTTAGGATTAAGCTTAGGGTGAGGGTTATGTTGAGGTTTAGGGTTAGTCTTAGGGTTAGGTTTAGGATTAGGGTTAGGTTTAGAGTTACGGTGAGGTTGAAGTTGAGGGTGAGTGTTAGGGTTAGGGTGAGGTTTAGGGTTAGGGTTAGGATTAGGGTTAGGGTGAGGGTGAGGTTGAGGTTTAGGGTTAGGGTTAGGGTTAGGGTTAGGATTAGGGTTAAGGTGAGAGTGAGTGTTAGGGTTAGTGATAGGTTTAGGCTTAGGCCTAGGGTTAGGCTGAGGGTGAGGGTTGGGGTGAGGATTAGGGCTAGGGTGATGGTTAAGGTTAGGGTTAACCTTAAGGTTAAGGTTAAGGTTAACCACAAACTAACGTTTGTGGGTTAGGGTTAGTGTTAGTGTTACGGTGAAAGCTAGGGTGAGGGTTAGGGTAAGGCTTAGTATTAGGCTTAGGCTTAGTCTGAGTGTGTGTTTGAGGTTGAGGGTTAGGTTTAGGGTGATGCTTAGGTTGACGGTTAGAATGAGGTTTAGGGTTACTGTGAGGGTTAGGGTGAGGATTATGTTAATGTTAAAGGTGAGGTTTAGGCTAAGGGTGATGGTTAAGATAAGGGTTTGGGTTAGGGTTAGGTTTAGGGTTCAGGTAAGGGTTAGGGTTAGGGTGAGGGTGAGGGTTAGAATTAGGGTTAGGTCTAGGGTGAGGTTGAGGGTTAGGTTTAGGGTTAGGGTTAGGGTGAGTTTTAGGGCTAGGGTGAGGGTTATGGTTAGGGTGAGGGTTAGGGTTTGGGTTACGTTTATTGTAGGGTTAGGGTTACTGTTAAAGTTACAGTGAAGGTGAGGGTGAGGGTTAGGGTTAGGGTTAGAGTTAGGGTTAGGGTGAGGGTTAGGTTGAGGGTTGGGATTAGGGTTAATGTTAGGGTTAGGGTTAGTGTGAGAGTTAGGGGGACGTTCAGGGTTATAGGTTAGGGTTAGGATTAGAGTTAGGGCGAGGGTGAGTGTGTGTGTTAGGGTTTGGTTTTGGTTTAGGGTTAGGTTTAGGGTTAGGGTGAGGTTTTGGATGAAGGTTAAGGTTACAATGAGGGTGAGGGTGAGGGTTAGTGTGAGGGTTAGGGTTAGATTAGGGTTAGGGTGAGGGTGAGTCTTAGGATTAGGATTAGGGTTAGGGTTAAGGTTAGGTTTAGGGTTAGAATTAGTGTTATTGTTAGGGTTAGGGTTAGAGTTATGGTGAGGGTGACGGTAAGGGTGAGGGTTAGGTTTAGGTTTAGGCTTAGGATTAGGCTGAGGCTGAGGGTGAGGGTGAAGGTGAGGGTTAGGGTGAGGGTTAGGTTTAGGGTTAGGGTGATAGTTGGGGTTCGGGTTAAGTTTAGGTTTAGGGTGAGCGTTAGGGTAAGGGTTACAGTGAGGGTAAGGGTTAGGTTTATGGTTAGTGTTATGGTGAGGTTTAGGATGAGGGTTAGGTTTATGATTAGGGTTAGGGTGAGGATTAGGGTTAGGGTGAGGTTTAGGGTTAGGGTTAGGGTGAGGTTTAGGGTTAGGGTTAGGGTGAGGGTGAGCTATATGTTTAGAGTTAGGATTAGGGTGAGGCTGTTTGTGAGGTTTACGGTTAGGGTTAATGTTCGAGTTAGGATTAGGGTGAAGGTTAGAATGAGGGTGAGGGTTAGGCTTAGGGTTAGGATTAGGATTAGGGTAAGGGATAGGGTGAGTGTGAGGGTTAGGTTTAGGCTTAGGCTTAGGGTTAGGCTGAGGTTGAGGATGAGGTGTAGTGTTAGGGTTAGGTTGAGGTTTAAGGTTACGTTTAGGGTGAGAGTTAGGGTTTGGGTTAAGTTTAGGCTTAGGGTGAGGGTTACAGTTAGGTTTAGTGTTAGGCTGAGGTTTAGGGTTAGGGTTAGGGTTAGGGTGAGTGTTTGGATGAGGGTTAGAGTTATGGTGAGGGCGAGGGTTAGGGTTAGGCTGAGTGTTAGGGTTAGGATTAGGGTTAGGGTTAGGATTAGGTTTAGGTTTAGCTTTAGGATTAGTGTTATTGTTAGGGTAATGGTTAGAGTTACGGTGAGGGTGATGGTGAGGGTGAGGGTTAGGTTTAGGGTGAGTGTTAGGTTTAGGGTTAGGATAAGGGTTAGGGGTAGGGTGAGGTTTAGGGTTAGCTTTAGGGTTAGGGGGAGGGTTAGTTCGTAGGTTAGGGTTAGGGTGAGTGTTAGGGTTAAGGTTAGGGTGAGGGTTAGGTTGAGGTTAAGGGTTAGGGTTAGGGTTAGGATTAGGCTTAGGTTGAGAGTGACTGTGAGGGTAAGGTTTAGGGTTAAGCTTAGTCTTAGGGTTAGGCTGAGTGTGAGGATGGGTGTGAGGATTAGGGTTAGGGTGATGGATAGGGTGTGGTTTAGGGTTTGGGTTAGGGTTAGAATTAGGTTTAGGGTTAGGGTGAAGTTTAGGGTTAGAGTTATGGTTAGGGTGATGGTAAGGTTGAGGGTTAGGTTTAGGGTTAGGGTGAGACTTAGGGGGAGGGTTAGGATTAGGGATAGGTTTAGGATTAGGGTTAGGGTGAGGGTGAGTTTGTGGGTTAGGGTTAGGTTTAGGGTTAGGCTGAGGGTGAGGGTTAGGGTTAGGGTGAGGTTTAGGGTTAAGTTTAGGGTTAGGGTGAGAGTTAGGGTGCGGATGAGGGTTAGTGTTAGCGTGAGTGTTAGGGTTAGAATTAGGGTTAGGGGGAGGGTTCTGTTAAGTTTAGGGTTAGGGTGAGGTTTAGGGTTATGGTGAGGTTTAGGTTTAGTGCGAGGTTTAGTGTTAAGGTGACGGTAAGTTTTAGGGTGAGGTTTAGGGTTAGGGTGAGGGTTATGGTTAGGGTGATTTTTAGGGTTAGGGTTAGGTTTATTGTTAGGGTTAGGGTTAGGGATACGGTTATGGTGAGGGTTAGGGTGAGGGTAATGTTTAGGGTTAGGATTAGTGTGAGATTTAGGGTTACGGTTAGGGTTAGATTTAGGGTTAGGTTGAAGTTGAGGTTTAGGGTTACAGTTAGGGTTAGGATGAGGGTTATGATGAAGGTTAGGGTTAGTGTTAATGTTAGGGTTAGGATGAGGTTTAGGGTTAGGGTTAGGGTTAGTGATAGGGTTAGGATTAAGTTTAGGGTTAGGATGAGGGTGAGTGTGAAGGCTAGGTTTAGGCTTTGGGTTAGGCTGAGGTTGAGGGTGAAGGTGAGGGTTAAGGTTAGGGTGCGGGTTAGGGTTAGGTTTAGGTTTAGAGTTAGCCTTAAGGTGAGGTTTATGGTTAGGTTTAGGGTTCTGGGTGAGGGTTAGGGTTAGCATCAGGGTTAGGGTGAGGGTTTGGGTTAGGGTTAGGGTGAGTGTTAGGGTTAATGTGAGGTTTAGGGTTAGGGTTACGGTTAGGGTGAGGGTAAGGTTGAGGGTTAAGGTGAGTGTTAGGTTGACGGTGAGTGTGAGGTTTAGGGTTGGGGTTAGGTTTAGAGTGAGGGTTAGGGTGTGGGGTAGTGTTAGGTTTAGGGTGAGGATTAAGGATATTGTGAGGGTTAGGGTTTGAGTGAGGGTAAGGGTCAGGTGAGGTTTAGGGTTAGGGTGAGGGTTAGCATTAGGGTTAGGGTCAGGGTTAATATTAGGTTGGAAGTTAGGGTTAGGGTGAGAGTTAGGGTGAGTGTTAGGGTTAAGGTAAGTGATACGGTTAGGGTTAGGGTGAGGGTTATGTTTAGGGTGATGTGTAGAATGAGGTTGAGGGTTAGGGTGAGGGTGACAGTGAAGGTTAAGTTATGGATGAGGGTTAGTGTTAGGGTGAAGGTTAATGTTACGGTGAGGGTTATGGTGAGGGTGAGGATAAGGGTTAGGTTTATGGTGAGGGTTAGGGTTAGAGTTAGGGTGAGGGTAAGGGGAGGGGTAGGGTTAGAGTTAATGTTAGGTTTAGTGTGAGGGTTAGGGTTAGGGTGAGGATAAGGTAAGTGTGAGGGTTGGAGTGAGGGTGAGGGTTAGGGTTACTGTTAGTGTGAGGGTTAGGGTTACGGTTATGGTGAAGTTTAGGGTTAGGGTTATGTTTATTTTGACAGTGAGTGTTTGAGTTAGGATGAGTGTTCTTGAGAGTGTGAGAGTTAGGGTTTGGGTGAGGGTTAGGGTTAGCGTGAGTGTTAGGGTGATGGTGAGGTTCAGGGTTAGGGTTGGGGTTAGGGTTAGAGTGAGGGGTAGGGTGAGGTGTAGGGTTAGGGTTAGGGTGAGGGTTAGGTTTACTGTGAGGGTTAGGGTTAGGGTGAGGTTTAGGGTTACTCTGAGGGTTCAAGTTAGGATTAGGCTTAGTGTTGGGATGAGGGTAAGGGTTTGGTTGAAGGTTTGGGTTAGAGTGAGGGTTAGGGTTAATGTGAGGGTTAGGGTTATGGTGAGGGTTAGGGTTAGGGTGATGTTTAGGGTGAGATTAAGGGTTAGTGTGAGTGTGAGGGTGACGGTTCGGATGAGTGTTTGGGTTAGGTTTAGGTTGAGGTTGAGGTTGAGGGTGAGGCTTAGGGTTAATTTTAGGGTAAGGGTTAGTGTGAGGGTTTGGGATATGCTTAGTCTTAGGCTTAGGGTGAGGGTGAGTTTTAGGGTTAGGGTTAGGGTTGGGGATAGGTTTAGGTTGAGGATGAGGGTGATGGTTAGGGTTAGGATTAGTGTTAGGATGAGCCTGAGGGTGAGGGTGAGGGTGAGGTTTAGGGTTAGGGTGAGGGTTAGGCTAAGGGTTAGGGTGAGCGTTAGGTTTAGGGTGATGTTTAGGTTGAGGGTGAGGGTTAGGGTGAGGTTGAGGGTGAGGTTTCGGTTGAGGGTTTGGGTTAGGGTTAAGGTTAGGGTGAAGGTGAGTGTGAGGGTTAGGTTTAGGGTTAGGGTCAGGCTTAGGGTGAGGGTGATTGTGAGGGTTAGGGTTAGGGTTATGGTTAGGCTTAGGTTTAAGCTGAGGTTGAGGTGAGTTTGATGGTTAGGGTTAGGGTGACTGTGAGCAGTAGGGTTAGGGTTAGGGATAGGATGAGGGTTAGATGAGGGTGAGGGTTAGGGTTAGGGTGAGTGTTAGGCTTAGGGTTAGGGTGAGGGTGAGGGTGGGGGTGAGTATTAGGCTTAGAGTGATGGTTAGCCTTAGGGTTAGGGTGAGGGTTAGGATGAGGGTTAGGTTTAGGAGTAGGGTTAGGGTGAGGACTAGGGTGAAAGTGAGGGTTAGGTTTAGGGTTAGGCTTAGGCATAGGTTTAGGCAGAGGTTGATGGTGAGGGTAAGGGTTAGTGTTATGGTGATAGATATGTTTAGGTTTAGGGTGAGTGTTAGGATGAGGGTTCGGGTTAGGCTGACGGTTAGTAAAAGCCTGAGGGTTACAGTAAGGGTGAGGGTAAGGTTTAGGTTGAGGGTTAGTGTAAGGGTTAGGGTTAGGGTTAGATTGAGGATTAGGGTTAGGGGTAGTGTGAGGTTTAGGGTGATGATGAGGGTTAGGGTGATGGTTAGGGTTAGAATTAGGGTAAGGTTGAGGGCTAGCGTGAGGTTGAGGGTTAGGGTTAGGGTTAAGTTCAGGTTGAGGGTTAGGGTGAGCTGTAGGTTTAGGTTTAGGGTGAGGGTTAGGGTTAGTGTGAGGGTTACGGTTAGGGTGAGGGTGAGGGTGAGGGTAAGGGTTATGGTGAGTGTTAGGATGAGGGTGAGGGTTAGGGTGAGGGTGAGCGTTAGGATTAGGTTTAGGGTTAGGGTGAGGTATAGGGTGAGGGTGAGGGTTAAGTTTAGGGTTAGGTTTGTGGTGTGGGTAAGTGATAGCGTGAGGGTTAGGGTGTGTGTTACAGTTAGCACTAGGGTTAGGCTGAGGGTTAGGTTTAGGGTTAGGGTGAGGGTGCAGGTGAGAGTGAGGTTTAAGGTCAGGATTAGGGTGAGGTTTAGGGTTAGGGTGAGGGTTAAGGTTAGGGTTAGCGTGAGGGTGACGGTGAGGGTGACGATTAGGGTTAGAGTTAGGGTTAGAGTTAGGGCTAGGGTGAGGGTTAGTTTTAGGGTTAGAGTTAGGGTTAGTGTTATTGTTATGGTAAGTGTGAGGGTTAGGGTTAGGGTTAGGCTTAGGCTTAGGCTTAGGCGGAGCATGAGGGTGAGGGTTAGGGTTAGGATTAGGGTTAGGGTGAGGGCTATGGTTAGTGTTAGGGTGAGGGTTAGTGTTAGGGATAAGGTTAGGTTTAGGATCAGGGTTAGGGTGAGGGAGAGTGTGAGCTTTAGGGTTAGGGTTAGGCTTAGACTTAGGGTTAGGGTGAGGGTTAGGGTTAGGATTTGGGTTAGGATGAGGGTGTGGCTGAGGATTAGGGTTAGGTTTAGGATTAGGTTTAGGGTTAGGATTTAGGGTTAGGGTTAGGATTTGGGTTAGGATGAGGGTGTGGCTGAGCATTAGGGTTAGGTTTAGGATTAGGGTTAGGGTTAGGGTTAGGTTGAGGGTTAGGGTTTAGGCCTATTGTTAAGCTTAGGTTTAGGCTGAGGGTGAGGGTGGGGGTGAGGATTAGGGTTAGGGTTAGGGTTAAAATTAGGGTTATTGTTAGTGTTTTGGTTTGGGTTGTTTGCGGTGAGGGTGAGAATGAGGGTGAGGGTTATGGTTAGGGTTAGGCTGAGGGTGAGGGTGGGGGTGAGGAAGAGGTTTTGGGTGATGGTTAGGGTTAGGGTTAGGGTGAGGGTTAGGATGAGGGTTAGGGTTTGGATTAGGTTTAGGCTGAGGGCTAGGGTAAGGGTGAGGGTTAGGTTTAGGGTTAGGCTTAGTCCTAGGGTTAGGCTGAGGGTGAGGGTGAGGGTTAGGGTTAAGGTGATGGACAGGGTTAGGTTTAGGGTGAGTGTTAGGATGAGTGTTAGGGTTAGGATTAGGGTTAGGATGAGCGTGACGGTAAGAGTAAAGGTGAGGGTTAGGCTGAGGGTGAGTGTTCCCCTAAGGGTGAGGGTTAGGATTAGGGTGAGAGTTATGGTAAGGGTTAGGGTGAGGGTTAGGGTAATGGTGAGGGTTTGATTGAGGATTACGGTTAGGGTTAGTGTGAGTTTAGGGTGAGGATGAGGTTTAGGATTAGGGTGAGGGTTAGGGTTAGAATAGGGTTAGAGTGAGGGCTATGGTGAGGCTGACGGTTAGGGTTAGGGTGAGGTTTAAGGTTAGGGTGAGAGTTAGGGTTAGTGTGATGGTTTGTGTTATAATGAGCAATAGTGTTAGGGTGATGGTAAGTGTTAGGGAGAGGGTTAGGATTAGGATGAGGGTTTTGGTTAGGTTGAGGGTTAGGGTTAGGTTGAGGGTTATGTTTAGGGTCAGGGTAAGGGTTAGGTTGAGGGTTAGGGTTAGAGTGAGGGTTAAGGTTAGGGTGAGGGTCAGGGTTACGGTGAGGGTTTGAGTGAGGGTTAGGGTTAGGGAGAGTTTTAGGGTTACCGTTAGAGTTAGGGTTAGAGTAAGGTTGAGGTTTAGGGTTAGAGTTAGGGTTCTGGTGAGGGTTAGGATGAGGGTTAGGGTTAGGGTTAATCTTATGTTTAGGGTTAGTGTGAGATTTAGGGTTAGGGTTATGGTTAGGATTAGGGTTAGGTTGACGGTGAGTGAGTGGGTTAGGGTTAGGTTTAGGTTTAGGCTTAGGGTTAGTCTGAGACTTAGGTTGAGGGTAAGGGTTAGGATTAGGGTGAGGGTTAGGGTTAGGGTGAGGGTGAGGTTTAGGATGAGGGTTAGGTTTAGGATTAGGTTTAGGGTGAGGGTGAGGTTTAGGGTTAGTGTTAGGGTGAGGTTTAGGGTTAGGGTTAGGGTCAGTGTGAGTTTGAGGTTTAGCGTTAGAGATAGAGTTAGGGTGAGGGTTAGGCTGAGGGTTACTGTTAGGGCTGGTGTTAGGGTTAGAGTTAATGTGAGGGTTAGGCTGCGGATGTGTGTTAGGGTTAGGGTGAGGGTTAGGTTTAGGATTAGGGTTAGGGTGAGGGCTAGGTTGAGGGTGAGGTTTAGGATTAGGGTTAGGGAGAGGGTGAGTGTGACGGTTAGGGTTAGGGTTAGGTTTAGGCTTAGGGTTAGGCTGAGGGTGAGGATGAAGATGAGGGTTAGTGTTAGGTGAGTGTTAGGGTTAGGGTCAGGGTGAGAGTTAGGGTTCGGGTTAAGTTTATGGTTAGTGTGTGGGTTAGTTTGAGGGTGTCGTTAAGGTTAAAGTTGAGGGTTAGTCTGAGGGCGAGTGTTAAGGTAAGGGTGAGGCTTAGGGTTAGGGTGAGTGTTAGGGTGAGGATGAGGTTTAGGGTTAGGGTGAGGGTTAGAGTTAGAATTAGGGTTAGGGTGAGGGTTAGGGTTAGGGTTAGGGTTAGGGTGATGTTTAGGGTTATGGTGAGAGTTAGGTTTAGTGTGAGGGTTAGTGTTAGGGTGAGGGTAAATGTTAGGGTGAGGTTTAGCGTTAGGGTGAGGGTTATGGTTAGGGTGTGGTTTAGGTTTAGGGTTAGGGTTATTGTTAGGGTTAGGGTTAGGTTTATGTTTATGGTGATGTTGAGGGTGAGGGTGAGGTTTAGAGTTGGGGTTAGGGTATGATTTAGGGTTAGGGTTAGGGTTAGATTTAGGGTTAGGGTGAAGTTGAGGTTTAGGTTTAGAGTTAGGGTTAGGGTGAGGGTTAAGGTGAGGGTTAGGGTTAGGGTTACTGTTAGGGTTAGGCTTAGGGTGAGGGTTAGGTTTACGGATAGGGTAAGTTTAGGATTAGGGTTATGGTGAGGGTGAGTGTGAGGGTTAGGGTTAGTGTTAGGGTTAGGCTTAGGGTTAGCCTGAGGGTGAGGGTGAAGGTGAGGGTTAGGGTTAGGGTGCGGGTTAGGGTTAGGTTTAGGGTTAGAGTTAACCTTAAGGTGAGGTTTATGGTTAGGTTTAGGGTTCTGGTAATGATGAGGGTTAGAGTTAGCATCAGGGTTAGTGTGAGGGTTTGGGTTAGGGTTAGGGTGAGTGTTAGGGTTAATGTGAGGTTTACGGTTAGGGTTAGGGTTAGAGTGAGGGTTAGGTTGAGGGTTAGGGTTTGGGTTAGGTTTAGGCTGAGGGTGAGGGTTAGGGTAAGGTTTAGGTTAGGCTTAGTGTTAGGATTAGGGTGAGGTTAAGGTTTATGGTGAGAGTTAGGCTTAGGGTTAGGGTGAGAGTTAAGATGAGGGTTAGGGTTTCAGTGAGGGTGACGGTTAATGTTAGCGTGATGGTTAGGGTTAGGATTAGGGTTAGGGAGTGGGTGATGGTTAGGATTATGGTTAGGGTTGTTGTAAGTGTTATAATTACTGTTACATTTGCAGTGAGGGTGAGGCTGTCGTTGAAGGTTAGGGTTAGGGTTAGGGTTAGTTTTAGGGTTAGGATTACAGTTAGGGTTAGAATTAGGGTTAGGGTGAGGGCTAGCATGAGGGTGAGGGTTAGGGTTAGGGCTAAGTTTAGGGTGAGGGTTAGGGTGAGGGTTAGGGTTAGGTTTAGGGTGAGGGTTAGGTTTAGTGTGAGGGTTATTGTTAGGGTGATTGTGAGGGTGACGGTAAGGGTTATGGTGAGTTTTAGGTTGAGGGTGGGGGTTAGGGTTATGATTAGGTTTAGGGTTAGGGTGAAGTTTTGGTGGACGGTGAGGGTTCAGGTTAGGGTTAGGTTTGTGGTGTGGGTAAGTGATAGTATGAGGGTTAGGGTGAGTGCTAGAGTTAGCATTAGGGTTAGGGTGAGGGTTAGGATGAGTGTTGGGTTTAGGGTTTGGGTGAGGGTGAGGGTGAGAGTGCGGTTTAAGGTGAGGATTAGGGTGAGATTTTGGGTTAGGGTGAGGGTTAGGGTTATGGTTAGTGTGAGGGTGATGGTGAGGGTGACGGTTAAGGTTAGAGTTATCGTGAGGGTTCGATTAAGTGTGAGGTTGGGGAGAGGATGAGGTTAAGTGTTAGTGTGAGGGTTAGGGTGCGTGTGAGGGTTAGGTTTAGGGTTTGGGTTAGGGTGAGGGTTAGTGTGAGGGTGAGGGTTAGGGTTATGCTTAGGGTTAATTTGAGGGTTAGGCAGAGGGTTAGGATTAGGATTCGGTTGAGGGTTAGGTTGAGGGTTAGGATGAGGGTGAGGGTTAGTGTTAGGGTGAGGGTTACGGTTATTATTAGGGTTAGGGATAGGTTTAGGGTGACGGTGAGGTTTAGGGTGAGGGTTAGGGTGAGGGTTAGTGTTAGGGTTAATGTGAGTGTTAGTATAAGGGGTAGGGTTATGGATAGGGTTAGGGTTAGGATTAGTGTGAGTTTAAGAATTAGGGTGACGGTTAGGGTGAGGGTGAGGTTTATGGTTAGGAATAGTGATAGGGTTAGTGTTACGCTGAGGGTGAGCGTGAGGGTGAGGGTTGGGTTTAGGGTTGGGTGAGGGCTATGGTGAGGGTTAGGGTATGGGGGAGGGTTAGTGTGAGGGTGATTGTAAGGGTAAAATGAGGGTTAGGCTGAGGGTGAGAGTTAAGATAAGGGTGAGGGTTAGGGTTAGGGTGAGGGTTAGGTTAAGGGTTAGGGATAGGGTGAGGGTTAGATTGAGGATTAGGGTTAGGGTTAGTGTGAGGTTTGGGGTGAGGATGAGGGTTATGATTAGGTTGAGGGTTAGGTTTAGAATTAAGGTTACAGTGAGGGCTAGGGTGAGGGTGAAGTTTAGCTTTAGGGTTAGGGTGAGGTTTAGGGTTAAGGTGAGTGTAGGGGTTAGTGTGAGGGTTAGTGTTAGAGTTAGGGTTAGTGTTAGGGTGAGGGGAAGTGTTAGGGTGAGGGTTAGTGTTAGGGAAAGGGTTATGTTTGGGGTGAGGGTTAGTGTTAGGGTTAGGTTATGATTAGGGTTAGGGTTAGGGTGAGGGTGAGTGTGTGGGTTAGGGTTAGGTTTAGGTTTAGGTTTAGGGTTAGGCTGAGGGTGAGGTTGAGCTTGAGGATTAGGTTTAGGGTGATGGTTAGGGTTAGGGTTAGGGTGAGGGTTAGGATGAGGGTTAGGATGAAGGTGAGGTTTAGGGTTATGTTTAGGGTGAGGTTTATGATTAGGGTTAGGGTTAGGGTTAGGTTGAGGTTGAGGTTTAGGTTTAGAGTTAGGGTTAGGGTGACAGTTAGTGTTAGGGTTAGTGTTAGGTTTAGGGTTAGGGTGAGTGTTAGGGTTAGGTTTAGGTTTATGGTGAGGGTGAGTTTTAGGGTTATGATGAGGCTTAGGGTTAGTATGAGTGTTAGTGTTAGGGTGAGGGTAAGTTTTAGGTGAGGGTTAGGATTAGGTTTAGGTTTAGGTTGAGGTTTAGGGTGAGGGTGAGTTTTAAGGTTAGGGATAGCTTTGTGGTGTGGGTAAGTGATAGCATGAGGGTTAGTGTGAGGGTTAGAGTTAGCATTAGGGTTAGGGTGAGGGTGCAGGTGAGAGTGAGGGTTAGGGTGAGGATTAGGGTGAGGTTTAAGGTTAAGGTGAGGGTTAGGGTTAGGGTGAGTGTTATGATTAGGGTTATCCTTAGGGTTAGGGTGAGGGTTAGACTGAGGGTTAGGCTTAGGATTAGGGTGTAGGTTAGGGTGAGGTTTAGGGTGAGGGTGAGAGTTAGGGTGAGGGTGAGGGTTAGGATTATTATTAGGGTTAGAGTCAGGTTTCGGGTGACGGTGAGGTTTAGGATGAGGGTTGGGGTGAGGTTTAGGGTTAGGGTTAAGGTGAGTGTTAGGATAAGGGTTAGGGTTATGGTTATGGTGAGGGTTAGGTTTAGTGTGATAGTTAGGTTTAGGGTTAGGGTTAGGATTAGTGTGAGGGTAAGAATTAGAGCGATGGTTAGGGTGAGGGTGAGGTTTAGGGTTAGGAATAGTGATAGGGTTAGTGTTACGCTGAGGGTGAGTGTGAGGGTTAGGGTTAGGTTTAGGGTTTGGGCTAGGGTGAGGGTTACGGATAGGGTGAGGTTAGGGTGAGGGTGATGGTAAGGGTAAAGGTGAGGGTTAGGCTGAGGGTGAGGTTTAATATAAGCGTGAGGTTTAGTGTTAGGGTGAGGGTTAGGGTAAGGTTTCGGGTTAGGGTTAGGGTAAGGGTTAGATTGATTATTAGGGTTAGGGTTAATGTGAGGTTTAGGGTGAGGATGAGGGTTAGGGTTAGGGTGAAGTTGAGTGTTAGAATTATGGTTAGGGTGAGGGCTAGGGTGATGGTGAGGGTTAGAGATAGGGTTAGGTTTAGGGTGAGGTTTAGGATTAGGGTGAGGGTTAGGGTTAGAATTAGGGTTAGCGTGAGGGCTAGGGTGAGGTTTAGTGTTAGGTTTAGGGTTAGGGTGAGGTTTAGGTTTAGGGTGAGGGTGAGGTTAAGGTTTAGGGTGAGGGTTAGGGTTAGGGTTAGGGTGACGATAAGGTTGAGGGTTACGCTGAGTGTTAGGGTGACGGTCAGGGTGAGGTTTAGGGTTGGGGTTAGGGTTAGAGTGAGGGTTAGGGTGAATGGTAGATTAGGGTTAGGGTGAGGATTAGGGTTACTGTGAGGGTTAGGGTTAGAGTGAGGATAAGGGTTAGGGTGAGGGTTAGGGATAGGGTGAGGGATAGCATTAGGGTTAGGGTGAGGGTTAGTGTTAGGTTGGAGGTTAGGGTTAGGTTGAGGGTTAGAGTGAGTGTTAGGTTTCGTGTGAGTGATAGGGTTAGGGTTAGAGTGAGGGTTATTGTTAGGGTGATGTGTAGAATGAGGGTTAGCGTTAGGGTGAGATTTAAGGTAAGGGTAAGGTTTAGGGTGAGGGTGAGGGTGAGTGTAAGGGTTAGGATTAGGGTGAGGGTTAGTGTTAGGGTTAGGGTTAGAGTTAGGGAGAGGGGTAAGTTCAGGGGTAGGGTTAAAGTTAAAGTTAAAGTTAGTCTGCGGGTTAGGGTTAGGGTGAAGATAAGGTAAGGGTGAGGGTTGGTGTGAGGGTGAGTGTTAGAGTGAGGATGAGGGTTCTGGAGAGTGTGAGGGTTAGTGTTTGGGTGATGGTTAGGGTTAGTGTGAGTGTTAGGGTGACGGTGAGGGTGAGTGTTAGGGTTGGGATTAGAGTTAGAATGAGGGGTAGGGTGAGGGGTAGGGTTAAGTTTAGGGTGAGGGTTAGGGTTACTGTGAGGGGTAGCGTTAAGGTGAGGTTTAGGGTTACTGTGAGGGTTCAAGTTAGGGTTAGGCTTAGTGTTAGGGTGAGGGTAAGGGTTAGGTTGAGGATTAGGGTTAGGGTGAAGGTTAGGGTTAATGTGAGGGTTAAGTTTAGGGTGAGGGTTAGGGTGAGGGTTAGGGTTAGGTTGATGTTTAGGGTGAGGGTGCGGGTTAGGGTGAGGGTGAAGGTGAAGTTTGGGTTGAGTGTTTGGGTTAGGGTTAGGATGAGGTTGAGGGTGAGGGTGAGGCTTAGGGTTAGTTTTAGGGTAAGGTTGAGTGTGAGGGTTAGGGATAGAGTTAGTCTTAGCCTGAGGGTGAGGGTGAGGGTGAGGTTTAGGGTTAGGGTTAGGGTTAGCGTTAGGGTTATGGTGAAGGTTAGGGTTAGGTTGGAGGTTACGGTTAGAGTGAGGGTGAGGGTTATAATTAGGTCTAGGTTGAGATCTAGGGTGAGGGAGAGGGTTAGGGTTAGGCTTAGGGTTAGGTTGAGGGTGAGGTTGGGGGTGAGGAATAGATTTTGGGTGATGGTTAGGGTTAGGGTTAGGGTGAGGGTTAGGATGAGGGTTAAGGTTAATATTAGGCTTAGGAATAGGGTTAGTTTAAGGGCTAGGGTGAGGGTGAGGTTTAGGGTGACGTTTAGGGTTTGGGTTAGGGTGAGGGTAAGGTTTAGTGTTAGAATTAGTTTTAGGGTGAGGCTGAGGGTGAGGGTTAGGGTTAAGGTTAGGGTAAGGAATAGGGTTATGGTGAGCCTGAGGGTGAGGGTTAGGGTGAGGATTATGGTTACGGTAGGGTTAGGCTAAGGGTTAGAGTGAGGGTTAGGTTTAGGGTGATGTTTAGGTTGAGGGTGAGGGTTTGGGTGAGGTTGAGGGTGAGGTTTCGGTTGAGGGTTTGGGTTAGGGTGAGGGTGAGGGTGAGGGTGAGTGTTAGGTTTAGAGTTAGGGTTAGGCTTAGGGTGAGGGTGATTGTGAGGGTTAGGGTTAGGGTTATTTTTAGGATTAGGTTTAAGCTGAGGGTGAGTGTGAGCATTAGGGTTAGGGTTAGGGATAGGCTGAGGGTTAGATGAGGGTGAGGCTTAGGGTTAGGGCGAGTGTTAGGCGTAGGGTTAGTGTGAGGGTTAGGGATAGTTTGATGGTTAGGGTGAGGTTTTGAATTAGGGTAAGGGTGAGGGTGAGCGTGACTGTTAGGGTGCAGGTGAGGTTTAGGGTTAGGTTTAGGCTTAGGGTGAGGGTTTAGTGTTAGGGTTAGGATGATGATTAGGATGAGGGGTAGGGTTAGGGTTAGTGTGAGGTTTAGGGTAAGATTAAGGGTTAACGTTAGGGTTAGGGTTAGGGTGAGGTTTAAGGTGAGGGTTAGGGTTAGGTTTAGGGTTAAGGTGAGGGTTAGGGTGAGGGTAAGTTTTAGGGTGAGGGTTAGGGTGAGTGTGAGTATAGGGTTAGGCTTATGGAGTGGTTTAGGGTTAGATTTAGGATGAAGGTGAGGGTGAGAGTGTGGGTTAGGGATTAGTTTTAGGTTTAGGTTTAGTGTTATTGTTAGGGTTAGGGTTACGATTACAGTGAGGTTGTTGGTGAGGTGAGGTGTAGCGTTAGGGTTAGCGTTAGGGTGAGGGTAAGGGTGAGGGTAAATGTTGGAGTGAGGGTTAGGGTTAGGGTGAGGTTAAGGGTTAGGGTTAGGGTGAGGGTTAGGGTTAGCATTAGGGTTGGGTTGAGGACTAGGGTGAGGGATAAGTTTAGGTTAGCGTGAGGGTTAGGGTTAGAGTGAGGATTAGTTTGAGGGTAAGAATAAGGGTAAAGGGGAGGGTTAGGGTGAGTTTGAGAGTTACGGTAAGAGTGAAGGTTATGATGAGGGTGAGGTTTAGGGTGAGGTTTACGATTAGGGTGAGGGTGAGATTGAGGTTTAGGGTGAGGGTAAGGGTTAGGGTTAGGGTGAGGGTAAGATAAGGTTGAGGGTTCGGATTAGGTTTAGGGTGAGGTTTAGAGTGAGTGTGAGGTTTAGGGTTAGGGTAAGTGTTAGGGTGAGGGTAAGTGTTAGGGTTTTGTATACGTTTACGGTGAGGGTGAGGTTTAGGTTTAGGGCGAGGGTTAGGGTTAGGGTTATGGTTAGGGTGAGGGTGAGGGTTAGGATAAAGGTTAGGGTTAGGGTTATTTTTAGGGTTATGTTTAGGCTTATG